>NC_083277.1:59843101-60477970 GCF_963506605.1 Zootoca vivipara | reverse complement strand
TACCAGCTTTGTTCACCGTCAGATGTTTTGTTCCTGCATTCTGCTGGTTGGGTACTATTTCCTTCACCTAGAGCAGCCTCTCCTAACCTTCAAATGCTTTTGGACTACAATTGTGGTCCAAAACATCTGAAAGACCCCAAGTTGAGGAAGGCTGCCCTTGAACAATGGAGGGTAGGCAGGTTGCCTCTGTTGTGGGCAAGCTTACCTGCTCCTGGTCTTGAACAATAGGGTCTTGGGGTCAAACTGCACACATTTCCCCACAAATTGTCAACTGGGATATGTGGGTAGGTGTGATCCCAGATTACATCTGATCCTAGTGTGACTATAGGTATGCTTTAGCTCCACTGTGGTTTCCCCATCTGAATTGTGCCCCCTGCACCTACACATTACGCACAGAAAATGCTTCTATTTGAAGTTAATGGGAGTTCCTATCCCCATCCTAAAGCAAATTGAAGGGAGGGGATCTAGATTGGCATCACAACAGGCAATGAAGGGTTAAAACTCCCTACCACCTCCACTCACATTCTAGAATCCTGATCTATATTGAGCTAAAATCAGCAACACCCTGTACTTAAAGTCAAGACTAGTTAGGGTTTATCTACACCTCTATTTGCCCTGCCCCGTTCCCCTATGGTTTAGCACTGAATTGGAACAAATGGCAGTTGTTTTTTGTGCGGATTGCTGTTTGTTCTGATTTAGTACTAAAGAGCACGTTTTCTGGGGGAAGGCAGCTGGGGAAAGGAAAAACCACTCTGATCTGTGCCTTGAAAGCATGGGGAAAGCGGAAAGCTGCTGAAGGTCCTGCTTTCTAGGCACAGGACAAGTGGAAGTGTGGACAAGCTTTCATTAGTGCAGTATGTAGTTTTGCCCTTAGCCTTTTCAAAACTGGTAACTAAACTTTTACACCTTATTTCTTAAGCAGGATTTAGAGAATAAGATACCAATGGGCTATAGGGAATGTGTGGGTTTTAAAAAACATTCATTTTCAAATTATCTTTCTTCTATATTTGTCTGATTTATTTTGATTATGTGCAGTATTTTGCACTATGATAGATACTTACTCTGTTTGGGTGATTCCAATATTATTACTGCCTATAAATCTCAACATTTTGCCATTCTAATGCTTAAGCTGAGTATGCTGCTTGTGTAAAGTACAATTTATTCTTGTAAAGTGCAAGAATAAATAGTTGTTGGTTTTTTAAAGCATATTCTCATTTACTCTGAGATTGAAAAACTTCTGAGGCCCACACAGCAGAGTTTCTAAATGGCATGTAGGCTGTGGTCATTCTGTTTTTGGATTTGAAAAAGTAAAACAGAGTCTAATCCTCCTTTGATCTGTTTCCTGGTGGGCTGGACAAAATTGAAAGTACTGGTAGTTGCTACAATTTAACAAGCTCTGTGTTACAGTAGGTTTGTTGACACAATGGCTTTTCAGTTTGGAGAGGATGAAAGTGCAGGTGAACTTTTTTGGACTTGGATGTCTTTCCTGAAAATTGGTAATTCTAGCAAGCTATCAAAGCATGCTAGATGCTTGTTAATTTCCTTTTCCACCAGCCTCGATAATCGTGGTTCAAGTTTTCATAAGAGAAAAAGTTTTAATAAGATTCTGGCTTGAGTTTCAGAAATGTAATAAATTTCGGGAGCTGCAGAACATGCCCAACTCGTCATTTTCCATTAGCCCAGAAAACACAGGCATAAAATATCCCACCCCTCCTTCAAAAACCAACAAAAGAACAATATAGTTTCAGCAGCAAGAAATTCACTTTTAACAAAGTCCATTACATGCTAATGCCTGGCAAACAAAAATGTTGTTATCCAGGACCTAAAGGCCACCAGATCAGGTGCCAGGTGGGATAGATAAAAGAGAGGTAGTGGCATTAATGAGATGCCACCATAGAAAACTCCAACGTGGGGCCACCCAGACCAGGACCTCTAATGAACATTGTAGCAACCATGAAGGTTCATATTGGAGCAGAGGGACCTTCAGAAAGACCCTGAATATTCAATAGCCTGAAATACTCTGATTTTTTTTCTTGGAAATAAACTGGTAGAATGCAAAATAAGGCATTGAGGGCTGAAACTGTGACTTCTTTCTGGAAGTTTCAAAATAAAGAACCAAGCTTAGTCATTAGCAGCCCTTAGTAGCTGTAATTGCCCAGCCGTAGTGTTTTAGAGAACACTAATAGCTAAAGGTGATAGAAGAAATGTGAGCCAAGTACATAAATAAAAAAGTAAGCTATTAGTTAATGTTGAAATAGTTGGCCTCAGCCTTTCTTGCCTCTGATTGTTTTTTATCCATTGTCATTCAATTTGCTGCCTTATTTTGACAATCAAGGAATTCAGTAATGCCAATGGTTCTGTTGTTTGCAGCACTCCTACAATGGTAGGTGATTGAGGGTTGGATATTGGCATATTTTAGGCTTTTAAACCTAATGTTTCTAGCTCTAAATTAGGCATCCCCAGACTCGGCCCTCGAGATGTTTTGGGACTACAATTCCCATCATCCCTGACCCACTGGTCCTGTTAGCTAGGGATGATGGGAGTTGTAGTCCCAAAACATCTTGAGGGCCGAGTTTGAGGATGCCTGCTCTAAATCATTCTCCTAGTCCCTAATCTGCTAGTTCTGAAAGACTTAACAATTTCACTATTGTTATCTGGAGTTCCCTTTTTCTTATTTTTATCATTCCCTTGACTTATCAGCGTACCTGTTCAGCGGGGTCTCTGTCACTTTTTGGGGAATAGTGTGGGGGGGGGGAGAAGGGTGCTTTTCCTCATTTGCTGTCCTCATTAGATGGATATTTTTCTTTATCCAACTCCTTGAATTCTGATCACATAGAGTTGTGCTATCATGTTGTAATATTTGTATCATTGCCACCCACCCCTGCCTTCCAGAAAAAGTGAATGTTGTGAGTTATTGTTGACTTAATAAGGTAATGTTATCAAGGCAAATCTTTTCAGTTGGTGGCAGAGGAAAGTTTTCTAAATAAATGTTGACAGACAAAGAGAACCTTTCAGGGAAAAATACACACTTGGCAGAAATAATTTTAAAAGCCATACTTCATCTGTAGGTTTTGAGGAACATTTAAAATGGAAAGAACTGGCTGCTTCAACCACAAATGAGAAGACGGGATGTAGTTATTAATATTTTGACATTATTTTTACTATTACATTTATACCCCACCTTTACTACAAGGCTCTCAAGGTGGTGTACATGGTTATCTTATCCCACTCCTCATTTTATCCTCACAACAACTTCATGAGGTAGGTTAGGCTGAGTGACAGTGACTGGCCGGAGGTCACCCAGTGAGCTTCATGACTGAGCAGGAATTTGAACCCTGGTCTCCTAAAAGAATATGTATATACGTATACTGCCCTTCATCTGAAGATTTCAGGGGGCCTCACAGCATAAAAATACAAAGTACAAACACAAAAGTCTAAATAAAAACAAGAACAAAGCAAACACATACCACCCCCCACACATTTAAAAGGACATTGGATGTCAGTCAACTAAAGGCTTAGTTGAAGAGGAAAATCCTCGCCTGGCACTTAAAGATGTATAATGAAGGCACCAGGTGAACCTCCTTGGGGAAGGGCATGGCACAATCGAGGAGCCACTGCAGAAAAGTCCCATTTTTGTGTTGTCTCCCTTTGGACCTCTTGTGGAGGAGGCACATGATGAAGGGCCTCTGATGATGATTGCAGGGGCTGGGTTAGTTCAAACGAGGAGAGACAGTCTTTGAAGTATTGCAGACCAGAGCCATTTAAGGCTTTATAGGTCAAAAGTAGCACTTCGATTTGGGCCATTGAATTCTGCACCAGCTGAATTTCCGAACCCTTCAGATGCGCCTCCACGTATAATGCATCGCAGTAATCTAACCTAGAGGTTACTGGAGCATAGAGAACAGGAGATAGGCTATCCCTGTCCAGATAGGGGCGCAGCTGGGCCATGAGCCAAAGCTGATGGAAGGCACTGTGCACCACTGAGAGTACCTGAACCTCTGGTGACAGCAAAGGATCCAGAAGTATCCACAACTTATGTACCTCCTCCTTCAAAGGGAGTGTAACCCCATCAAGAGCAGGAAGCCTCCCAACCATCCGGTCTAGGGAACCGCCCACTAACAGTGCCTCTGTCTTAACTGGATTCAGCTTCAGTTTGTTGGCTCTCATCCAGGCAAAACAATGGTCCATCACATCCATTGTCATGCCTGCAGATGTAAAGGAGAAGTAGATCTGTGTATCACTCTTTATAACCCCACTTAGTGCTTTCATGTAGATGTTAAATAGCATAGCAGATAAAACTGAACCCTGGGGAACCCAACATTGAAGGCTCCACAGTGCTGAAAAGCACTCCCCAAGCATCACCTTCTGGGAACGGCCATTCCAGTGGGACTAGAACCACTGCAAAGCGGTGACACCCGCTGCTAACTTGGACACCTGCTTCAGCAAGATACCGTGGCCAATGATATCAAAAGGCACTGAGAGATCGAGGAGCATTAATAAGGACACATTTTCCTTGTCTCTCTCCTGACTGAGGTCATTACACGGCTAAGGCAGTTTCTGTGCCAAAACGGGGCCTAAATCCTGATTGAAATGGATCTAGAAAATCAGTTTCCTCCAAGAGTGCCTGGATCTGGTTCTGCTACCACCCCCTCAAGAACCTCCCCCAAGTTAGTTCTGGCTCATAGATTTTCTGAGTCCAGAGGAGGTATCTTAAGGAGTGGTTTTGCCACAGCCTACTTCAAGCAGGCAAGGACTACCACTTCTTGCAAGGAAGCATTAATCACCTTCCTGGCCCAGCCAGCTATCCCCTCCCTGCTAGTTTTTATCAGCCAAGGGGGTCAAGGGTCTAGAGCACAAGTGACCCTGACCAATTCAAGCACCTTGTCAACGTCCTTGAGCCTTACTAACGGACACCTATTCAGCACAACAGGACTAGACTTTGCTTTTACATTTGAGTTTTATGGAGAGACAATGTACTTAAAAATGTTAGCTTCCTACTGGCCCACAAGATAAGTCATTTTACTGCTTATAGTTCTGTTTTGCTAACAGTTGTTACTAATTAAATATTAATAGACCAGGGTAATCATAGTTGATTATTTTTCTTCCCAATTACATTTATCCCGATGAAGCAGTAAGAGGCTCTAGCATTGATGGATTTTTATATTTGATTTGGATTGTAGCTCATACTGTACTATTTTTCTCCTTGTGGAAATTGTAGACACATTTTGTCTGTGGAAAGAAAGCAATTAATTTTATTTATATGCTAACGCTTCAATCACTTGTATTGCTTGCATTAGATTAGCTAATATTTGCCTTAGGCAAATATCTGTAGGAAGGCACACATGAAGCAATAAAATATAACAAGAATGTGGCTGTCTGAAAATAAGGGTCCTAATGTTTTAAATTTGTATATGTGTGTGTGTAAAATAAAGGAGGGGGAAAGACACAAAGATTTGATTCAGAAATAATCGCCATGTGACTTGTGGGAAGGGAAGATTTGTCTGAGTAATTCATTTTTACTGTCTGAATTTCAGTGATAAACACTATTCACTGTTTGTCTGCAAGTCTTAAGAAATAGCCGATCAGTCATTTTACTTAAAGATGCGTTTTTCTATTTAGGCATCTTAAGTAAGGCCTGGCTTCTGAGGGTTTTTGGATACACATTACCCATTTCTGGGGAGAACAATGGTGATATTTAATGCTTCTACAGTTTCTATCCGGGATTAAATGCCATTGTGCCATGGGACCCATTGATCATCGGAGAAAATAACCTGGTTGTAGGAAACATTCTGGGTCCTAAAATGTTTATCTTCTCCTAACACAGTTGATTTCTCAATATTTTAGCATGTGGTTAAATTTTTACACTCATAATTTAAGACTGCGTGCTTCTGAATAAGAAAGTATCAGAATTGCACTTCTTAGTATGTTCACTGCAGGCATGTATGAATGGAGGAATTTACTCTTGCAGTGGTGTTAGTTTATGAATCACTGTGTTGTTATATGGTGGGGTGGGGGGGGAAGGAAGACTTGACCTGCATGACAGCAGGATGCATTTTTTTTATATAAGAGAATTTAAAACTACAATAGTCTATAAGAGGACAGGACTTTCAAAACATGTCCTCTGCTGTGAAAGCTTGAGGTTGTAATTATATGCATGTTGAACTCCCATGAGCTTTCTGTAGCACAGGGATGCTAACAGAAGGTTTTTGAAATCTTTCTTTGGAACTGATAGAAGTGTATGAAGCTTCAGAAACTCTCGATGGAAGTAAACAAATGTGATACTTCATAATAGTCAATTAAGCTAGACCTAGGGACTTTGAAGGCTTTTAGGCAATCCTTTTCTTCTGCATAATTCAGGTCATGGAATTCCACTTAGGAAATTCCAGTATATAATGTGTTACAGCGAGAGAATGCAATTTTTTTTCTATCCTAGAAGACATCCAGTCTTGATTTAAAGACTAGATGCCGTGGAGTTGTCATGTAGTCTGTGAATTCTATCCCCTGCCCCACCCCCATCCAAACTTGGATGTGCTCAGCTTTATAGTTTGCCTTCACACCAACAATACCGCTTTTTGCACACTCAGAACTATGATTTTTGCCCCAACTGGAAAGCTGCTGTTAAATGGGGGCTAGTGAAGCCCTGGGCTCTGTTGAAAAATTGCATAATGTTCTTTCTATTGCATGGTTAAGATAGGAAAGTCTTGCTGAGACTCCACAGCAGGTACTAGAAGCTTTGTGCTCTCAGTATATTTTAGAGCAGTGGCTTTCAACCAGTGTGCCGTGGCACCCAAGGAGAGGGGAAAGGAGAGGCTACTTGGGGAACACTCCACAAGGGAGGGTGTTCGAAAAGGGATGAGGGGCTACCGGCTCTGCAAGCAAGGGATGACAAATCTGGGTTCCTAATCCTCACAGGGGTGCCTCCAAATGAATGTAGTTGGTCAAGGCAGCTGTGGACTCAAAAAGGTTGAAAACTTCTGTTTTAGAGCATATTGTTCTCCTGTTGGACATACTCTCATCTCGAGAAGTCAGTGTTTCACACAGAAAAGTCAGAGGCAGCTGCTTTTCACATAGATATTTATTCCAGCTGTTGGACATCTGCATTACTTGTGTGCCAACAGCGGGTATTGTTTCCTAATTACAAAGAGCTTGCAGCTTGATAAAGATTTTGCAAAGGAATGTTGTCTTGAGTAAATCTTAAGACATCAAGCTGAGTTAGACTTTTCTTCTAGATCCATATTTAAATCAACTACCTGCCCCCCTTTTAACTGCTGAACTTAAAAGATAAAGCTAGCAGAAGATAAACAATATACTATACATATGTAAATACATGTCTACTTTGCCTCAACTAAAGCTTTAAAGCATATGCTATTTCCAATGAGCATCTATTAATGTTTAAGACATATATTTTTGAACTGATACTGCTGTTGAATGAGGTGTTTTTATTTTATTTAAAAACAACAACTTGAAAATAAGATTGCAGAATGCATGTGTGTGTCATCTAAGCTTGTACCAAAGAAGTATGTGAGAGACAACTTTCAGATGATGCCATTTTGATTCACTTGAAGGTAAATCTTGCTGAAGAGGTGCTTTTCTAGCAGAATGTGAGATATCTAAAAGCACTTCATCTGTATTTCCATGGTCCCAAATCTGTGCACATTCATTTGCATACGTTCAGTTTACATTTATGTGCACCCGTTTCTAAGATACAGTAGATAATAGCTGCAGATTCTCTTTGATGTCTTAGGGAGCAATCTAAACTGGTGGGTGGCTGTGGGGCTTAACAGAGCAGCAGAGAGACTGCTGCATCCAGGGCCAGGGTGGAGGGAGGATTTCATTTTTTCACTGCACCAACTGCTGGCTAGCACAACATATTGGCCTGGGTCAGACCTCTTCCTGGTAGCTGGCCTGACTTAGGATTCAGTGGGTCCTTGGCTGGCCTTGCTCCGCTCTGCTCCACCTCCAAACACCCCATTTCAAGAGTATATGCTCAGCTGTGGTTTAGGTGAGCATAGTCAGGAATTCTGCAGTGGTAGAGCTCCCACACCAGCAGATCCAGGCAGACCTGAGCTATGGCCTGAGCTATGGCCTCTTCCCCAAATGGGAGCTTTAAATTGTCCTCTTTTTATATTGTCACATATTGTCACATGTTTTTAAGTTTGTATATTGTGTTTGTTGCTTTGCGAGGATGTTTTCCTGAAAAGCAGGATAAAACATCTGTTCAACACATTGTGCAAGCCTTAAGGCCTAGGATGCTCAAGGGAAAGGACAAAGCTATGATAACTTGGAACAGAATGATTCTATGCTTGGTTGTAAAAGAATCCTTTGCACAGTAGAGGTATTCTTACACATTCTTTCCGATAAAAATGCATGGGTTCATTACTTTTTATGAGAGGACAATTTAAGGCAACTATTGACCAGGACCACAATTCAATGCACAGTTAATTGTGTTTAAGCCCTGTTGAAAGTGTACCAACTTGCACTGTGTCCAAAAGAAGGATCATAGAATCATAGAATTGTAGTGTTGGAAGGGACCACAGGAGTCATTTTGTCCAACCCCTTACTATGGAGGAATTTCAGCTAGAGCATCCATGACAGGTGGCCACCCACATTGCACAAAAACCTCCAGAAAGGAAAGTCCACAAAATCCCAAGGGAGACCATTCCACTGTCTTACTGTCAGAAAGTTCTTCCTGATGGTTTGTTGGAATCTCCTTTCTTGTAATTTGAAGACATTGGTTTGAGTCTTACTCTCCAGAGCAGGAGAAAACAAGCTTGTTTCATCTTCCATGTGACAGCCCTTTAGATATTTTAAGATGACTTTCATATCTCCTCCCAGTTTCCTCTTTTCCTGGCTAAACACACTCAGCCCACTCAACCATTCCTCATAAGGCTTGGTCTCCAGACCCTTGATCACCTTGGTCCTCCTGCTCTGTACACATTCCAGCTTGTCAACATCTTTCTTAAATTGTGGTGCCTAGAAATGGACACAGCATCCCAGATGTGGTCTGACCAAAGCAGAATACTTCTGTTGATGCATCCTAGAATAGTATTAGGTTTTTTTTGCTGCTGTATCACACTGTTGACTCATGCTAAGCTCGTGGCCCACTAAAACCCCTAGATGCTTTTCAAATGTATAGTCATACCTCGGTTTAAGTACACCTCGGTTTGAGTATTTTAAGTACTCCACGGACCTGTCTGGAATGGATTAACCCACTTTCCGTTACTTTCAATGGGAAAGTTCGCTTCAGGTTAAGTACGCTTCAGGTTAAGTACGGACTTCCGGAACCAATTACACTCATACCTCGGGTTAAGTACGCTTCAGGTTGAGTACTCCGTGGACCCGTTTGGAACAGATTAATCCACTTTCCATTACTTTCAATGGGAAAGTTCGCTTCAGGTTAAGTACGCTTCAGGTTAAGTACTCCACAGACCGTCTGGAACAGATTAATCCACTTTCCATTACTTTCAATGGGAAAGTTCGCTTCAGGTTAAGTACGCTTCAGGTTAAGTACAGACTTCCAGAACCAATTGTGTTTGTAAACCGAGGTACCACTGTACTGCTAGTAAGCCATGTGTTCCCCATCTTATATTTGTACAGTTGGTTCTTCCTGCCTAAGTGCAGAACCTTACGTTTGTTCCTATTGAAATTCATTTCATTAGTTTGGGCCCAGTTCTCCAGTCTGTTAAGGTCAATTTGTATCCCAATTCTGTCTTCTGCAGCATCAGCTACCCCTCCCAGTTTGGTGTCATCTGCAAATTTGGTGAGCATCCACTCAATTCCTTGATAGGATATCTGTAGAATGCATGTTTTAACATGAATAATGCAGTCACGTTACTGAGTATAGCACGTTGCTATGGGAAAGATTTTATCTAACTCAGAAGTGAATTGACAGCTATGGTTTGGTTTAGCAAAATGTTTTAAACTGGAAAGATGCATCTACAGTACCCAGCACAAAGTGCCTGGCAAACTCCATTGAATCCAGAGATGTATATTACTGGATAAGGTTCTGATCACATATTGGGTTGTATTCTGTGTAAAACCAAGTCTCTGGTTATGGCAGCACAATGATTTTTCCTTGTACAATGTAGCATTCCTTCTTCTACTCCCTCTAGCACCCCCCTGTAAATTTGTTCTGGGAGGTTCCCCTAACCCTCCAAAGCAGATTTTGAGGGGATGGTTGTGGGAGGTGGGGAGGGAGGGCAGGAACATTCAATTGCACTAGCAGCATTTCTTGCATGCAAACAACTAATTAGTTGAATACCACCCATTAATTTTCCCCCTAAAGAAGTTGCTTAATTATTTGACTTTCTGTGTATACTCTGAATATTATCATTGAATAAATTCAATGATCATTATCTATTATTGTTCCTGGAGGTCAATAATAAACTACTTCAAGGTGGTGTTGATAATAAGAAACTGAAACATATACACATTATTATAGGAGAACTGTGAAATGTTTCTATAATAATTTGGGGAGTCTGTTGCCAGTCTTACAGGCCAAATCATGGACCTCTTTGTCCTCTTGGTGGAATAATAGGATATTGTTGTACCCATCTTACCGGTATGTGTTTGGCAGACTGCACCAAGCAGGGGTGTAGAGAATTACTGTACTGCTTTTGAGGGGGGGAGTGTTAAATCTGTGCTGTTAGGATGCTATGCTAGAGCTGAGGCTTGCCACTGATAAATATTCTATCAGGAAAATATCAGGACACTGTTTCTTTGGGTCTGAGGGTTGATCCTTTGTAACCTGTTCAGCAAGTGCAGACTAGCTCCCTGAGCTGCAAATATGATTGGGCTAATTTCTCCTCGTAAGAGAGAGAAAACAAGTGCATTGAGCAGTTAGCTTATAGAAACTGAGAAAGTACTCTGCAACTTTTGTTGTTGTCCATCTAATTTGAATTTCAGCCGATCATGTCAGTGTTATTCTCACAACAATCTGAGAGATAGTGACATGTCCAGTGTTACCCAGTGATCGTTATGGCCAATTGAAATTTGAACCTGGATCTTTCCATCCAGCACTTCACATGCTACACCACATTGGTACCATCAGTCCTGTTACACCACATTACCCATGTATGGAAACATGAGTGTGCCATTTATTTTAATCTTTCTACTTCTTGCACTATGAGATGTCCCCTGGCCTTTCTGGTGGTTGCAGCTATGATCATACCTGAAAAGCATATGAGCTACTATACTTAGAGGAATTTCAGGATAATCATTCTTGAAGCATGAGGCTAAAGTGCACAAAATTACTCCTGTAATGCACAAACTTTTAATAATGCCTGTTTTAAAATAACCTAGGTTACAAAATGTACAAACCCATCTTGTGCTTTTGTGGGCCCAAGCTATGACTTTGAACAATCTAGGTTTTGTGTGTTGTCTTGCTGTTGCCATCATTGCATTAATTATGATGTTGCTGCATCAGTGGCAACTTGGCTGCAGAAATTTAGCAACTGATTATGCCATGGAGTGTAACTGTGGAATAATTCATATGTACACATGCTTTCCGAGTAGTAATATTCAATCTGGTGTCATAATTCAAGCACACATGTGCAAGAGACATTAGCTTCTGGAACTGCTACTCAGTCATATTAACTCATATGTGTTAGTGTTGTTTTTAGTCTGACTGGAAATGAAGTGGTGTGACCATCCCAAAATGTTAGCATGAGCAAACAATATTGAAAGCAGGACAACTTATGACCACCCCTGGTAGCATTATAAGCTCAAATCATCATGAATGTGTACTGAAAAGCACACCTGGATGGGCCCTGGGTGATGTTGGTTGGCCATTCTTGGCAAGGATGGTCAAGACAAATGTTGATAATAGTACCCAGACTGATGTACCAACTGCTTTTATTGAATCCTTTCATTTCTTTCCTAAACTAAGCACACTACACTTTTTATTTGCCATTGATTGCTATATCCATTTTGTCTTGTGAATTAATCCACTTAAACAATTACTTTTGTGTGAAGCATGCAACATAGTACTGTCACCACAGAGGCAAACTTTAAATGTGAGTTTACTAACAAAATAATCTATGTCTTGATGTGATTATGTTTTATTTCCTTTTGGCTAAATGGCCAGATCAGCTTTTTCTCCCTTCTCCCACCCCTGCATCTTTCCCAGCCTTGTGGGTGCAAGAGGGCTGGTTTTGTAGGGGCCATTTCACTTCTGTCTCTCAGAGAAGGAGGGAAATTTACAATTAGGGGCTGGTAGGTTTTGACAAGGTTTACCAGGAAGGAAAGGTATTTCACATAAATACTTGGGGGAATAGTTTCTAGCCTGCAGGGGTGCTTATCATGATATGTTCTGCTGTAGATTTTCCCTTATTGCTGCACTTTCGTTTCCTGCCTTATGGAGTGTTTAAATCAAATGAAAGGTAAGAACCAAGTTCCAGCTGACTTTTGTTTTTTAAGTCTGGTCCTCCATCATTTTAAACTCTAAATTGCCCCTTAGGAAACCAGTGCTTTATTGTATAGTCCAACTGCAGTCCTGTTTTCTATACAGGTAATAAATCTTTCCAGGGATTAGTGAGGTTTCCTTTTGAATTAAAATATCGCTTTGGGGGAAAAGCTGTCTCTTCAGTTCCCCTTCTTGCATAGTCAGTGTCTCTCTCTGTTCTGGATTTATGCCACAGTTCTGACTTTGCACTTCTGCTTGCCCCTTTGCAGACTTTCTAAAAGCTGTCTTGAGTTGCATGCCACAGAAGCCATGAGAAAATCCCCATCAGAATAAGATTAATAAACTACGTTTCTGGTACAGATATGACTTGTCAAAATGACAACTGAAGAGAACCATAGCTGTTTGCCCTATTGATAATGCTTATTTTTAAACTCTGCTAAAACTTTGACAGTTTTTTATTATTAGAATTATTCAGGAAGGAAAGACAAAGCTTAGTCATTCTGGTTACATTTCAGGCCCTGTTCACAGAAATGCAGAGTGTGTTCTTCTCCCATATAGAGGGCTTGAACTGGTGCCATGCAGTAAGTACTTGATGTTAAGTGGAGGGTTGGGGAGCAAGGTGACAAGCAGCCATACATATTACTGTTTCCCAGTCCCGTCTCATCTCTCTTGCTGCTCAGCACTTGATAGTGTACTCCACCTCTGGGCATATCTAGCAAATCAAAGGTTCACATGCATGGAGATTGTAGGAGAGACTGGATATGGTGCCCTCTGGATATGGCTGGATCTCCAACTCCTAACAGCTGCAGCCAGCTGTTCAGGGCAGAGCCAGCCCAAGACATTGTAGTACCTGTGGAGAACCACAAAATGATGCCCCCAGCCACTGAGGGGGGGGGGAATTCAAAATCAACATCATGATCTGAATGGGGGAGTGAAGATCAGCATTGGACTTAAAGGGGGGAGTGAGTTGGGGGAGCGTTGGTAACATGGGTTGCTAGGGGGATGGCTTGACCAAAGGGGCTATCAGTATTTTTTCTGATGGACTATTGTGCCTTAGTGTAGGAGCTCCTTACATTTTTTTTTAGGAGTGGTTGTATTCTGTTTTTACTGAGCATTTGCACCATATAACCTTGAAATACTGGCATATGCAACCGCAGTTGGAAAATTCAGGTGAGATACCAATGCAGTGGAAGTTGCTCCCAGTACCATTCACCATATGGAAGCAGAGGTTCAGATAGCTTACTGTTGTAGAAGATAAGGCTTAGTTAAACAGTTATGGATGTAGATAAATATAGCTTGTAGACTTCTGATACTGATATCTAAAGATGCATAGTACAAAGTATCTCCATTGCTGTAAATAAGTTCAGCAAATCAAGACGTAACACTAGGCAAGTAACACCGACTGGCTAACCGACTAATAAACAGACAAACTGCAGACAAATAGACTGACTACTGAGCTGATACACATTAATCACAGATACAGTTGGGGCACTGGGCTGTTACCATAACAATTGGCTTGGCTGCTCTTTCATTTACAATTAGCTCATCCATGGGGCGATTTACACTCATGAAGGAAATTAATCCCTTCTCACGTTCAGTTGGTCCAGCATTGACGCTCACAGTTGAGAAGACAGATGGCCCAACACATTTCGCTTCTATGTGCTTTCAAGGCTTGGGTTGGCACCTGGGTAGCTTAACAGAAAGTAGAATGATCAAGAAGATAGGATTAATGCTTTGGATCAATGGTTTTGTCTTTCTGTGTAGTCTACTACTGTAGTCTTTAATTTGGTGGTCATGGGGAAGCGGGGGGAGATCCCATATAAAGCATAGCAAATTCAAGAGGATCATTTTTATTTATTTTTTAATTTTACTGAATCCAACTTTTGCCCATGGGAAAGCAAAGCGCATCATGTGTGCGAGTGAATGTGTGTGGTTTCCAGTAACTCACTTTCTTGAATCTCCAACCTTAGTTAATGTTAACTGTTTACATCTGACAATGTAGCTTATTGACTTCACTGAGTGAATTCAGACTCCATAAGTTGATTTAATAATTTACAGACTAGTTATTAGAAATAGTGATTGCATAGCAAAATGAGAAGAGAAGAAAAGGCGCATTTCAGTTTATGAAGATTTATTTTGTGTTATTAGATCTGACATGAATAGAGAGAGAGGAGACTTAATTAATCAGCAGGAAGATTAGGAATATATTCTAAGATTATCATTTGGTTATTCCCTTGCACATTCTTTTACTGATTGTTTCTGAATGAAGAAGGCACCCATTTCCTCTTAATTTCTTACATAATCTGTCCCCAACCCCATTATTTTTGAATGGTGTTAAATTTGTGACTGGGTTCAGTCATTCTGCCTTTCCAGAAATAAAAAGTAGGTGAGGAGATAGCATTTTACTTCCTGTAGTAAGTGATGATAATATACGCTTTTGAGTTGCACAGAACTCCCGTGTCAAAGAAAATGTGAACAAATTTACTTCTCAGCTCCCAAAAGAAAGATAGTATTTTATAATAATTGTTGGCCTGTAATTCAAAACGTATGCTGTCAGCCACAGGAACTGATCAATTAAATACTTTTTTTTTGGTCTTTTTTAAACAGCTTACCACTATTTGCTATGGGGAAATGCCAACTGTAAGCTCTGGCTGTGTTTGGCTGTCTCTTTTCCTCTTATGGTCTCGAGGGACTTCCAAATGCAAAATTTAATATCACCAGGTAAAGCTGTAATCCAAATGGGACAGTAATTGGTTCAATACTTAAAAGCAGAAGCAAAGTTTGTAACTACAAAGGAGCCAAATGGCACCTCAAATCTAGGCTGTGGTTGCCACAACAATATGCTTAGGCACATTTCTTTTTTTAAGATTGTAAAGCAAATGGTCTACAGGGCAGCATGGCATCAAAAGACACACAATTTATGGTGCTGCGCTGCTGCTTGAATCTGTTGACTCACATAGCACCAAAAGACATGCGCAAGCCTGCTGATTCATGGGGCAGCGCAGCACCAAATTAGGTGTGCCATTTTATGCCACACTGTCCTGCAGACCAGCTGACTGACTGACTGACGTGGATTCAACTCTCTGCTGGTTCAGATTGATACTTCCTTACATTTAGCAAGTGACCTGCTGCATGTGAATTGCTGTAGGTTGTGTGATATAAACACACAGTTTTTTTCCTCCCAGAAATGGAACAAGCACCATAAGTCTCCAAGATATCATGTGATTGATTACTGACCAGCTCACTAGCCCAATTAAGAGCCAACTGAATGGCTTGCAGACAAGTGCACAGATGGGTAATCAAGGAAGTGGCACATGAAACATGTAGTGGACATGTACTTGTGCACAAAAATGCTGGAAGATGATTATTAAAATAACTGGAATTTCTGAAGTATGAAGTTCATTTAGATCCAGTATTTATAGTGTTATATGCCAGCCACTATAAAGAAAGAACATAATGAACTAATTTATTTTTTTAAGATCTGCACAGATATTATTGACTCAGTGTTGGAAAGTTGCATTACTCCCACATTTAAAAGAATGGTATAATGAATGTTGGGATTTCCCCCCCAATTTCAAAAATTGCCACACTTGACAGTACCTGGTTTTTAATTGGCTAATGCTAATAATCACTGCAGGTTAATCTTTTAAATGACAATACAGAGAGGTTGTATAGCTTGGATATTCTGATCCCCATTTCACTCTCTCACCCCCAGTTTCATCTGTACCTCATATCTTCCATTAATTGCATACAGAGCTGTATAATACAGATTTGTAGTTTGTTGTAAGAGCCAAAGGATCATTGCTATGATGCTGTCAGTATTTCTCTTTTTTTTAATCTACAAATATATTTCACATTCTCATTCCTGAAATGAAAAAATGTAGTCCACCAGTGTTGTCAAGTGGTTAAGCTGTTCTCTTCCCAGCATTTATTCAGGGCACATTTTCAGTTCAGCAGGGAATGTTATTACTAAGTGATGAACAAGTCGGCATTCAGAGTACAGCAAGCGATTGACATTCAGGAAGCTAATCATGGAAACTTTTCATCCAAAAGAAGCTGATGCTGATAGAAAACCCGATAACCACAAGAGACGACTGGTATGCACTGTCAGTTCAGAACAAGTGTTATAAAAGTGGTGAAGGAGGGTAGGTTGGGGTGTGTGATTGGTGCCATGCTATTGTCAGGTGGGGGACTAAACTACTGGAATGATGTGGTATGTTGTGTCTTTGAGAAGGAGGGCTTTCTTGATAAACTACCTAATAAAAGTAGTAGTTGTACCTGTAGCTTTAGGAGAGAGGTATTTTTCCGTGGCAATTTAATATTTCACAAATATTGTTTACGGCTGAAACATAGTGGGTTGATGCCCTGAAAAATGAGTGGTGGCCTCAGACAGACAGACAAGCGTGTTTGCTCCCCAGCTCTGTTTACTCAACATCTAACTCCTGTCTCAAGTCCCTCCCCTCTGTCTCTGCCAATCAGGCCTAACCCACTGATTAGGCTAAGTGAAGCAGTTGCTCCCCCCCCCCACAACAGCATGGAGGAGAACCCTGAAGCAACCTCTGCCTTGCCCTCTTTGAGCCCCTGCCATAGGAAGTGGTGGTAGTAGCTGGCTGGACGAGGAGTTTTACTGTTGGTGTGCTGCCAAACCTTCATTTGATTGTACTGGGGTGGGAGCTGTGCTTTGCATGTTGTATGGAAATGCCGTTGCTTTATATGAATTTATCTTTTCCCCCTTGGTATTATATGCTGATTTTTTTAAAAAATAATAATAAAAGATGTAAGTCACATCAGCCACTTAAATGAACCTAGCTCTGGTTCCTAGAGAGGCGTGTTCTGCTCTCAAAGGGAAACCTGCTGCTTGAGTTCTTTGGCAGGGAAGCCAAGCAAGGGAGGCTGATATGCACAGCAGTCAAGGAGGAGGTACAGTGGCAGCGGGCAACTTTGGCAGGGATGTGGAGAAGTATTTACATGTTGTGTATAAGGTAGGGACCAGAGAGGAGAGAGAGAAGGGGAGAACCTTCTCAGCATCCCAGGCTACTCTGTTCAATGTAGCTGCATTTCTATTGCAGGCTCCTGGAAGCTCCCAAGCCATGAGATTTGAGGAAGGGGGAAGCAGCTTTACTTACTGGTGGAGGAAAGAGCCTGTGTATGCATGTGCCCCCTTTTAAAAAAAAGTCTGCTTTCTCTGTGCAGAGTCCCACTACACTCCTCCCCAAATCTATAGGATCTGGTTGCAATCCTTTCTTTGGATGACACAGTTTTTTCCCTTCTTGGGGCTTCATGCCCAGTCTTTGTGGGGCACCTGGGCATGTTGCCCTGTTGCGGGGGAGAAAAGCCTGGGGTGGAGGGGGAGGAAGAGCTCGGCATTCATTTATTTATTTTGCTGGCAAAGCTGGAGAAGAGCTGTCCTTGACTTTTCATTGAGATGAAAAGAGCCCTGTCAGTTTGTACGTGTGTGTGTGTGTGTGTGTGTGTGTGTGTGTGTGTGTGTGTGTGTAGGGGTTGACCTGGTCAGGCTCTTTTTCGCCTTCTAAAGTCTCAAAGCAGGGGCTGGAGAAACTAAATGCCCCTCGTCAGCTGGATTCATGCTGCTCAATGAGGAGGGGCGTCTGCAGATACCCTTTTTGAGAATTGATGGATGGATTGCAGTTCTTTCCCACCTTTTTTCTCCAGGGAGCACAAGGTGGCATATGCAGTTCTCCCTCCCTTCTCATTTAATCCCCAGAACAATCCTGTGAGGTAGGTCAGGCTGAGAGGTGGTGTCTGGCTCAAGGTCACCCAGTGATTGCTTCCTGGCCAAGTGGACTGGACTGGACTCTCTGACGTGGAGGGAAAAACGAGTATTTATTTAAAAGCCACCAGAGGGATCTTGCTTGTTTTGCCAGCTGGTGCCAACTTTGCTCATTCCCAGTCTCTTATAAAATATCCATGGCAGGGGATATCTTTAGTGCTCTACACTGGAGGTTTCAAAGGGGAATTCATAAGCAGTCCACACAACAACCCTGTATAGTGGGCCAGGGTGAGAGTCTGTGTTGCGTAGGTGTTAAACAAAGATACCACTAAACTGATAGGGATGCCATCTGTGGGTCTCCTCAGGCACCAGAATATCTTGGACTGGCCCTCCTGCCAATTCTACTACAAAAAAATCTTTAAAAACATTTTAAATTGATGTATAAATAACTCTTTCCCCAGCTGTGCCTTTCTGTATAACTACTCAAACTATTCCCAAATATGTCAGTAAGAAAGCTTATACTGTTATACTTGAATGAATCCACAGAAAGATGCTAATCCCCAGACTGCAAAGCTTCAGTAAGAGATTTGGGCTTTATGACAGATTAGGCAATCACTTTTTAAACATTTTATAAACAATTTATTAAACAAATATCACCCAGGAAATAAGGATATCTACACAAAACATTTAATGCATAACATATATAATGCCATGCATTACAACAGATAAACACTGGGGAACATTTTTAGAAAGTGAAGAAGGTAAAAAAGAGACAGAGGAGAATTTAACAATATTTTGACGCAGAAGTGTTTGCCGGGGGGGGGGGAACCCACCAGAGAAAGCAAGCTAATACTGAAGTGAATTAAATGTACTTACTCCTCCAAATTGTTAATCAAATATGCCTAAAATGTACATCATCGTTTTATTTTCCCCACATGTAGACAAAAAGTAGGAGCTGAAATAAGACAATGTAATTTACCTGGACCTCTCAAAGTAAAATCTGCACAAGACCATGTAATTCATTTAAGTGTATACACCTTCCTTCCCATTGGAAAGTGAATCCATAGCAACTTGATGCAGGGGGTGTAGTGTCTGTGGGAGCTTCCAGGGCAATTGCCCCCGGGTGCATTTGCGGGGGCAGGGAGAGGTGTTTTAATGTGAAACTGACACTCTTTCCCCTGTCAGTGAGTAAACATTGATTGATTGTAGATAGGTGGATATATTTGCCAAAGCATGGAAACTTATGCAAGTTACAGTGGGGAACAATCAGTGGCCAGTACTTGAAACTTCATCCAGTAGCCGCCTTGATATGTTTTGTTCTCACATTCCACTGTCCATGGTGCTGACCCTAATGTTTCTCTTTGGCTCCTAGTAATAGGATGTAAGCAATCAAGCGTTTAAAAACACTTTCCATAGAATCATAGAATTGTAGTGTTAGAAGGGACAATGAGAGTCATCTAGTCTAACTCCCTACAATGCAGGAATCCCGACTAAAGCATCCATGACAGATGGCCATTCAACCACTGCTTAACAACCTCCAAGGAAGGAGAGTCCACAGCCTTCTGAGGGAGTCCACTGTCGAACAGCTCTTACTGACAGAAAGTTATTCCTGATGTTTTGTTGGAATCTCCTTTCTTGTAACTTGAAGCCATTGGTTCGAGTCCTAGCCTCCAGAGCAGGAGAAAACAAAAACCTGCTCCATCTTGCATGTTACAAACCTTGAAATATTTGAAGATGGCTATCATACCTCTTCTCGGTCTCTACTTTTCCAGACTAAACATACCCAGCTCCTTCAATTTTGTTTAATTGCCACAGTTGGAAACCAAACTGTGTTTTAAATAACTGTATCACATCCCCCCTCCTAACACACACACACACACACACACACACACACACACACACACACACACTGCTGTCTGGCCTGTATTTAACCTTCCACTTAGACATGTAGGGGAATATTTCACTGTGGTGGCTGCCTCTGATGATAAGACTGGAGACCTTTAGGCAAGCATCCAAATGGCTTTTCACATTTCATATAGCCCACCTTAATATGGAAGCAATGGGTTTTTGCAGAAGCTAATATTTTATCTGCTGTCCTATTTTTTTTCATGCAGAGCTACTGCTTCCTGAGGATTAGAGAAGGATCCTTTCTGAATTATTCTCTCCCTATGAGGAATTGCTGCCTCTCTTTTATCCTTGACATCTTTCCATGTTGTGAGATGGCTTTACTTGGCAGTTTGCCCAACGTGCTACATTGTACTCATAACTCTGAAAAAAGCACAAGAAGAATAGTCTCATGTATTGTTGGCTGAAAACATTTCTTCTCATTTAGACAATATGATTTATGTTTGGCATCACAAGTCAGATGTCTTGCATATGATTTTCCTATTGCTTTCTGGTCTACTTGGCATTAATTATGATTTTTTTGTTTTTAAGTCTTATAGACTGATAATCGGATTTTAGATGCTGTGTTGAAAGCCATAGATTACTGGATTACTAGAAAACAGGTGAATTGGAAGATATTTAACCATTTAATTATAAGGCAATAGAAATGTACCTGGCATCTTTGTTGCCTGTGTATATAAAGTACCTATTTCAATCATTGTTCAATTCTAAATTAAAACAGTGAACAGTAGTAGCTAATCCTATTTTGGGTTTAAGAATTTCACAGAAAATCTTAATCTTTCTTTCTAGCTACACACTGAATCTAGGCAGCTAGAGAAACTGATTAAAATTTTATTGCATTACTCCGTTTAGGATTATCATGAACATTGCACTTGGCTGGTATATGTAATGTGATGATATGAGATAAATCCATATATTTATTTAAAAATATATACTCTGCTTTCCTTTATAAACACAAATGTGATGGATCTAATAATTGTCAATGGGTCAGTGAGTTGAAGCTGAATCCTGAAAAGGCAATGACATTATATGTTCCAGGTCCAGGGAATGGGAAGACATCCTATTCTGAACAGGGTTGCACTCCCCAGGATCTAATACTGTTACTGGAGGCTCAGGTGACCTTGATGGGTAGGAGTACATATTTCCACAGGTGGTCCTTCTTGGACTTGTGACTTTGCCACAGACTGCCATTCTCTGTTAACCAACAGAATGCTCTTTTGCAATGTGCTCTCAATTGGCCTTTGTGTTCATATAAGCTGCACTAGTTGTCAGCTTCTAGATCTAATTCAATGTGTTCCAATTTTGTGTTTAAAGCCCTAAAGGACTTAGGTCCCAAGTATCTAATATAATGCTTCCATATCACACAGGTGTTAAGATCTGTTCAGGCAGGGAAGTGGCTGTCTTGGTATTTCTGCCACCCTATGAGGTACAGAGAATGGTGATGGTGACTTGAGAGAGGGCTTTCTCTGTGGCAGCCCCTAAATTGTGAAGCTCCTTCCCCACATACGTCTCTCCTTATTTCATAGCTTCTGCCATGTGCTGAAGACATACCACTTTACCCTGGCCTTTTGGACATGTTATTATGTTTGTTGAGATCTCCCCCACATCATACTTTTCTGTTTTGATTGGAACAGTTTTACTTGTTGTTGTTTTTACCATTGTAACTGTTTTTCTTTTTTATAAACATTTGATTGATTATGTTGGTGTAACCTGCTCAGGGGGCACTATGCCAAGAAGTCACATAAATAAAATACGTATTCTTGATGCTTTGATCAAATTAATTTGTATAATGTCAGATAACCACTTTGTGAATTCAAAAGGTTGCTTCAAATGTTACATAGAGGACACTGAAAACTGCTTCTACATAATGATACTCTATGTAGCAGTTGTAATCTTCTGAAAGGTATTTTGTACATGATTTGCTTTAATCTTTTGGAGACACCCCCCCCCCCAACAATGCCAGCAGCTGTTAAGACTGATTTTGTGGAGAATATACCTGTGGCCAGGTGAACCACAGGAAACATAACTTCCAAATGTTATAGTCATCCGCAACACCGTCATGTGCCAGTGTTTTAGTGGTCTCCAGTCTAGAAAGAGATGCTTAAGGTAGAATTTACAAGTGGATCTTTTGTATAAATATGGTGTGGTTGAATATTTCCTATTCAGCAGTGTTGACATTTTTAAAAAAGTATTATTAAATCTATAATTTATGAGTGAATGCAAAGAAGTATAAATTAATTGGCAAAGTAATGTAACACTCTGTGACATCCCTTCTGTGTAAGGAGTGCA
Organism: Zootoca vivipara; assembly: GCF_963506605.1. Taxonomy (NCBI): domain Eukaryota; kingdom Metazoa; phylum Chordata; class Lepidosauria; order Squamata; family Lacertidae; genus Zootoca; species Zootoca vivipara. The sequence continues at coordinate 60,455,642 of NC_083277.1, read as the reverse complement.
ACTGTGTTGTTAGAAAACCTAAACCCTTCCCATACAAAGCACTTTGTATCGCAAAAGGTGGTTTACAGCCATTAAAACTTAACAATTTTGCAACAATTTAGTGACAAATATTTCATGATAGGCACATTAGCAAAAAGTAGCCCTGCATATTGCAACAACCTATATATTGGCTTTCAAAAACTAAAATTAACCTAAGGGGAAAGAAGATCTAAAGTTTACTTACCATGACTGAGAAACATATGTTTTCTTTTTCTTTCAACACTGTAGCAGAAGGCCTCTGGGGGTATCAGAGCAATAGCCTCCTGGGCCAGATGACAAAAGCCCTTTCACCACTTAAGAAAGACTTTCCAAAGTGCTATTTGTGGATGCAATGGTAGTGGATAAGTAAGCTTTCCTTGCCTTCTGTCACATAGTGGGCACAGTGGTGCAGCCCCACACATATTTGGTCAAGTCCGTGTGTATCACTTGTGTGTGGATGGTCAGCAAAGGGGAAAATGGATTGAATGGGTTAAAGATTTATGAAACCTGTCCATACCAATTTGAAGCAGGGTGGGTCTTTCGGAAGAGCGGTAGACTCGTAATCTGGGGAACCAGGTTCGCATCTCTGCTCTTCCACATGCAGCTGCTGGGTGACCTTGGGCTAGTCACACTTCTCTGAAGTCTCTCAGCCTCACTCACCTCACAGAGTGTTTGTTGTGGGGGAGGAAGGGGAAGGAGAATGTTAGCTGCTTTGAGACTCCTTCGGGTAGTGATAAAGCGGGATATCAAATCCAAACTCCTCCTCTGCCTCCTCTTCATCTTCTTCTGAGACTTTTGGAAGAATATTCTAAAGAAACTTAATAGCAGTTATTCAGTGTCACCAGCTTTCACTTTTGCTCATTTCCACCTCCCCATTTTCCCCATGACACTTAAAAGTTGTGCGTGCATTGCAGTGGTGTGAGTTGCAGTGAGGACCCAATTTAAGTTTCCAAGCTTGTGTCTTAAAGATCTTGAGGTTGCTCAAAACCCTTGCTTTCCATGGGAATTCTGGGAATTGTAGTTTATTTAATCCTCCTGGAAATGAGTGAGGAGGAATAAAGAGCCACATTATAAAGAGAGATTCCGCTCCAAGTATTCTTAGAATCTGCAATACAAAGGGAGGAACTGCTTAGAAGAAACAACCCTCAGGTTAACCTTGTTAACCTTCATTCTTCCATCTCAAAGTAAAAAAGAGTAGTTCTCATTCACATCTGCAGGAAACAGCTTAGCATTCAAGAACAGCTTAAGCACCCTCTGGCTTTAGCCGAGGCGATATCCCCTTCCCCCTTTTTGCTGTTTGCCTGGGTAAGCAAATCAGTAGGAGGCTACTAAGTAGAAGACATGGTGCTGAGTAGTAAGAGCCAAGGAGAAGGATTGGGCTAAGCTCATAATGGCTAGGGGATATCCGAACTGGTAAGTTGGGAGCTGTTTTCTGACACTTCTAAATTTTTTGAAATTCTTCTCGATCTCTAGAAGGGGGTGTGAAGCTTAGTAGTTGCATACACGCTCGTGCCATTGGCATTTTTAAATGATCAGGCAGCATCACTGGATTGTAACCTGGCAATCCTGTTGTTGTTGATTTATTAACTGTATTTCTGTGCTGCACCATAGCAGATGTTCTCTGCCCAGCTGTTAAAATAGAATATAGAACAATAAAAACCAATTACAGTATTATCCTAGGTAGGAGAAGGCCAAGCCGAAATCCAAAGAGAGTTACTGAGCAATGGAGAAGACTTTCTCCTTGTCTCCTGAAACATCATGAGACTCCAGGCATGTCAAATCTCCTATAAGTAGAAAAGGCTGCAGTGTATTAGAGACAGGACAAGCTGAAGGTGGGAGCAGTTCAAAGGGCACAAAAACATTAAATTTTGAGTACCTGCTACAGCAAGTAGGCAGTAGTAATAGGCCTGCCCTCCTGCCTTATACTAGGATATGAGAGGAAAGGGAATGGACTGAGTAGGGCAGTGCTAAAGATTTAACATCAAAAGGAGATTCACAATAATGCTCCTGACATTTCATCTGAAATGTCAAGTGTTAAACCTCCTGAAATATCCAATTGTACAGTGAGTATGGTGCTGCATAAGAGAAGCCAGGGGAGAATTGAATAAGCCTATGTCTTTGACCTTTTACTTATTGTGCTTTATGTTTTCTTCTTCTGTGTGCCACCGAACAATGACTTGTAATGAATAAAAATGCAGTAAAAGCTACCAGTTTTTGGTTCAACTGCAGGGCCAATGTGAAGCAATGGTTGGTGGGGGTGGGGAGGATAGGCCATACAGTTGCTGTGTTGGAATGCAGAAATATTTTGGAAATTATTTATTTAGAGCATTTTGTCCTACTCTTTCGACAATCTCGAAGATGTGACACTAAAAGAGGGAAGAAAACGCAGACCCAAAATGGAATTCAGCTGGAATGGAAATGGTTTAAGAAGATGAGTCAAAAGTTTCTGGTGCGTCTTAGCTGCTGATCCCGCTTCCTATCTCTCCCTCTCCTGCAGCCTGATGGAACGGCTTCTGCCAGGTGACACGTGATTGAGGAAGGAGCCTGACAGAGCTAATAGTAGCCTGACACAGCCTTAAGGTTGTGCCTTAAGATGATGATGGTGCTGCTTCTCTTCTGATCCTTGCTGCAGCCTGATGGATTGGCCATTCTATTGCTGGATGACAGTTGAGGGAGAAGAAATGTCCAGTGGAGCTGGTTTCTCAGTAGAGGCTATGAAATGGACTTCCCCTTTTTATTGTTACTGTGGAAGAGCCTTGAAATCCAGAAACTTCAACGCCACAGATACTATACAAATATTAATTAGAAATATATTAACTGCTGATAATCCATGACTTCAAACTATGGAGTAAATACCAGAGTCACAAAAACTCCCTCTTTACAGCTGTTTATTATAAGCACGAATTGCCTTCCAAAGTTGGAAATTTGACTAGTAATTAAAATAATAATTTAGTGGAATACTCAAAATGTTGAGGTAACTCAAGTGCCTTGTTAACACAAGCAAGGAGAAAATTGCATCAGAGAGACCAGTGTTTCTAGTATTATAGACAGTGGTTACATTTATTAATTAGATTTTTCTGTAGTCAACGCCATCTAAAATTGAGCAGGCTTTTAGTGCAAATGTTTCTAAGTAATCTATATTAGTAACATTCTAGTTATAAAGAAGTATTCACAAAGCAAAAGCTTTGCTGGATGTGTCATTCCTGAGGAAACACAGACTTGGTTATGGAGAAATAGCTTCAAAATTAATTTCTTCTCTCTTGACAATCCACTACATAAGACCAACAGTGCTTCACTCCTTATAGAATGTCTGAGAGAAAACTGAACATAACAATAACTCTGTTGGATCAGACCAAGGCCCATCTAGTCCAGTATTCTGTTCTTATGGTGGCTAAACAGATGCCTATGGGAATACTGAAACCACAACAAAAAGGCAATAGCACCCTTCTGCTCATGTTCCCCAACAACTGGCATTCAGGAGCACACTGTCTTCCTGCGATACTAGAAGTAATACATAAACATAATGACTAGTGGCCATGACAGACTTATCCTTCATGGATTTGTCTAATCCCCTTTTAAAGCAGTCCAACTTTGTGGCAGCATATTTGATAGTTTGTGCAGTGTATGTATAAGTATTTCTTTTTGTATTTCCAGACTCTCATACCATTCAGCTTCCCTGGATGACCCTGGGTTCTAGCATTGTGAGAGGGAAGAAAACCTCTCTCTACCACTTTCTTCACACCCTTCATCACTTTATACCCCTCTATCTTGTTCCCTGCTCACCTTTTTTCTAAACTGAAGAGCCACATTGCAATATTGCATTGAAGAGCCTCTTGATAATTTTGGCTGGCCTTTCCTGAACTTTATCCAGTTCTACAGTATCCTTTTAGAGATCCTGTGACAAGAATTGTACCTAGTACTACAAGTGTGATTGCACTATAGATGTGCATGAATGGCAGAATAATTTCCATTTCCTTTCCTAATGATCCTCAACATGAATAATTTCATAGCAGCTACACATTGGGTTGACATTGGATATTCACCACAACCCCAATATTCATTTCCAATCATCATATAGCTTAGGCCCCATTAGAGTACTGTATAAACAACCTCTGTCCACCTTTTGCCTGTGTCTATCCTGGCTCTTCCTGGCAGAACTCGTGGTTTCGCCAAAGGCTTTTATATTTATATTAGAATACATATGAGAAGACACACATTGCAAGGATCAGCAGTTGTATGAGAGGTCAAGCTAAGACATTGAAAAAGTGGCACACACACCTTGCAGGGGCAAGGTAGTCACAGCATTTTGCCCCTGTAAGTGGCTGGAGTCCTGAGACTGGGCTAAGTGTACTGTGCTGCTGGCATCTCCATGTGCTAGGAGATGGAGGCAGGGTGGGGAGGTTCCTGTAACAGGAGAAGGTTCCATGGGAACACTCCTCAGTTGGAGAAGATGAGGGGGCATATCTGGAATGAAGGTAATGGGAGGCACTTGTGAGAGTTTGCCTGAGAGGGTGGATCTCTGGGAGCCTTCCCAGGATCAGACAGTTCTTGCGATTTGGAATCCGTTACCTCCATCCCACTGAGACCCTCTCCAAGGTTCTCCAGGTCTAGCTTCCCAAGCTCTTTCCACTTGTTTCTGGGTCTGACCGCCACCTCCATTACACCTCCAATGTCCTAATTTTTGGAAAGAGACACCAGATTGCTATATTAATATTATTATTATTTAATGGCAGGGTGCATGGTAACGTGATCCTTTGGGGCAGTGGTGTAGCTCAGTGGTTTGTACTAAGAAGGTCCCTGGTAGAACCGGGAATGCCCTGTGTGAAATCATGGAAAGTGGACAATATTGAGCTAGATTGCCCTATGGACTGTGAATAAGTTTAAGGCAGAGCTTTCCAAAATTTTCATGTGGCACATGTTTTAGACATGCATCATTCTGCAACACAGTAATTCAGTTTTACTGTCAAACCAGTGGTTAAACTAAAACCCCTTTCCAGCCCCAGGAGCATTTGTGTGACATACCTACACACTGCAGCCAACACATTAATGTGTTGCAGCACATTGTTTGGAAAGCTCTGGTTTAAGGTATCTTCTGACATTCTGTGTTCCTGTGTTGCTGTATACTGCTTTAATATTTATGACATGTTAAAGATCCTGACTAGAAGGGATGGTAGATTTATGTTCAGTGAGAAAAATGCCCATTTTATGGAAAACAAACAGGCTGCAGTGAGGATGCTGGTGTGTGTGAGAAAGGTTGGGTGTGGGAGAGAGAGTTCGTCGAGCAAAGGTAGATTAATAACTGGGTATACTTCGGAAGCTGCCATAAGCACACCAGAGATCAAGTGATTGAGAAATGAACAGTATAACAGTATAACATGTTCTACAAAGCTGACTAGTTAGCTCTTGGTTTATTGTCCCCAATCAGAAAGTTTGTTTGTTTGCTTAAAAAAAAAAACTAGTAAGAGAGAAATTGCTTTCTTAGGTGTGCAGTTGCTGCCGTGTTAGAGAAAGACAAATTTTGCATACCACCATAGACCTATGGAAGCTTACTCCTGTTTGCCCGATCTTCCTTAAGGCTGTATTTTAATTATTACTGTTCAGTGACTAGTGCACAGGGATATTTTTAACTTAAGAAGATACTGAAATGGGAAATTACTACATGGAACATTGAGTACAAGAATCAAAGAGTTAATCAGAATATAATATTTAATCTTTTTGGTCCAGAGTGGCTAACGACCCTGAAAATATAAATAAATATATGCTGCAAGAATTGGTTGCCAGAACCAGACACTCTGTTCTTCTTTATCTCCTGTAGAGTATAGAGTGTGTGCCTGGCTTTTAAAGATATGTTTTCTGCTATTGCTTCTGCTTGCTGGAAATATTTTGAACATTTCTAAAAGGTCAGTCTGCTCTGCCAGCCATAGCTTGTTATCTAATTCAGAATATAATTCAGATGCAAATATACCTTCTTGTATAGTATAAAAATGATTAGGAATCAGAGAATTATTTTTAAAGGGCAGATTTTTTTAAAATGGAGATCCAGCAGGTTGTGCTGCAGTTTGCAGAACTGGGTGTTGCATGAATAGCAGCCACATTTCAGTAAGCTGAGAAGACTGGCCCTTGTGTGTGCTTTTTGTGGGGCAATAGCCACAAAATGGGTACATTGTCCAAATGAGAAAGGCAGGGGGATTGATGCCTGAACATTTGGGTGAACTCAAATATCATTTGACTTGATCACAGTTGATCCCATACAACTTGATCACAAGTACCGGTATCACAGTTGGTCGTTTTATTCTGGTTGGTTGCCATTAGTCTACACAGCTTTAAATGGAGATGAAAGTACAGTCAGATTGGCTCTTGCCTTTTGGCAGATGTGATATTTGGTTGTGTCAGCTAAAATTAAACTCCCTCCCTCAATTTGGATTAGATTTTCTCCTCCTCCTCCTCCTCCTCCTCCTTTGCCTTTTTATATAAAAAACTGAAAAACTTAATTGGAATTTATTTTTTAAGTAGCAACAGCCTTCAGTATTTCATTCCATGACCTGTAAACTTTTCCTTTTTTTAAAATAAATGCTTATTAAGAAAAAAAATGGTTAAACAATACAAATTGTCAATAATCAATTGTAGTTCCCCCCTTTCCCCCTCCCTCTCCCACCCTTCCCCACCCTCTCAGGACTTCCCTGAACTCCTTTCTCTGTTTTGTTTATACATATTGTTTTCTGCATGTTAATAAATTGTACATATCACTACATTGTCAACCACTAATAAATTGTGGGTGTTTATTCAAAACCTGTCAAGGGGTCCAAGTCATTTTGTTGTCTTTTTAAGTAGTTTGTAACCTGTAAACTTTTCCTTAACCAAACCAAACCAAACCAACTCTTGCGAACAACTGAAAAGTCTTAATGAAATTATTTGTTTTAAGACAAAGATCTCCTCTCCTTGCGGGAGAACCTGGACCAATTCAGAGCTCTTTCTGGAGACACTACTGTAACAAAGATAGTAGCTTCAGTTGTGCAAAGGTTGTTGCAAATGTTCTCCTATGAATATGTTTGATGCAAAAAAGCTTTGTGTGAGATTTATAGACCACCTTTCTGCCAAGGTCTCTGAGGGACTTTACAATTTGTAAATGTTAAAAAATACCTGTTGCCTAGGAGGTTCTTCTGTAGTCTCCTGTCTGTTAGTCTTAGATGCAGTGGTCCTGATGTGCATCAGACCTAAAGCCCAGAACTTGGTCTGGCTCCTTAACTGGAGACTCTGTGGTCTTTGAGTAAAGTCTTGATCCCTAACTAATGGTTCCTCATCCTACTGGAAAAAGTGACAAGTGGGGTGCTGCAGGGTTCTGTCCTGCACCCATTGTTGTTGAGTGTCTTTATAAATTATTTAGATGAATATATTAAGGGACTGCTCATCCAATTTGCAGATGAAACAAAATGGATTTGCAGATGAAATAAGATGGACTTTAACAGATTGGAGAACAGGGCCAAAACTAACAAAATGAATTTAAATAGGGGGAAATGTATGGTTCTACACTTAGGCAGGAAGAACCAGTTGCACAAATATAAGATGGGGGGACACCTGACTTGCCAGTAGTACATGTGAAAAGGATCCAGGGGTCTTAGTAGACCACAAGCTTAGCATGAGTCAACAGTGTGATACGACAGCAAAAAAAGCTAATGTCATTCTAGGCTGTATCAACAGAAGTATTGTGCCCAGCTCAAAAGAAGTAATAGTACTGCTCTATTCTGCCTTGTTCAGACCACACCTGGAGTACTGTGTCCAGTTCTGTGCACAATTTAAGAAGAACATTGAAAACCATTGAAAACCTGGAACATGTGCAGAGTAGGGCAACCAAGACCTTATGAAGCCTTATGAAACCAAGCCTTATGAAGAACAGGTGAGGGAGTTGGTTATGTTTAGCCTAGAAAAGAGAAGACTGAAAGGAGATATGATAGCCATTTTCAAACATCTATAGGACTGACACATAGAAGTTGGAGCAAACTTGTTTTCTCCTGCTCTGGAGGTTTTGATCCGAACAAATGGCTTCAAGTTACAAGAAAGGAGATCCCAACTAAACATTAGGGAGAACCTTCCAACAGTAAGAGCTGTTTGACAGTGGAATTGTCTCCCTCAGGAGGTGATGAACTTCCTTCCTTGGAAGTTTTAAAGTAGACATTAGATGGTCATTTTTCATAGATGCTTTAGTTGAGATTCCTGCACTGCATGGGGTTAGACTTGATGACCCTTGGGGTATCTTCCAGCTCTACAATAATGTGATTCTATTATTCCATTGAAAGAACTTAACCATTACCCAAAGGATCGGGAATGTTTTGGCCATGCAAACCTCCCATTCAGATACTCGTTGGTATTTTTTACGTTCAGTTGCACACCTTCAGTTCAAGGTAGTTGTTCACTGCTAATACACTTTTTAAAATCTCTTGTTACAAAATTGGCTAACTACTATCAGGGTTATGTGTATTCCCATGTGTTAATTATTACTGAGATTAAATGAGTGGTTTGTAAGGGTTTTTTATGCTTATGAATGGGATGTTGATTTCAGTTAATTAATATTACTCCTTCTAGCAAGTTAATTTTAATCATCACAACAGTAGTGCTTCTATGTAAAGAGAGGGGGCACATGTAACTAGCAAAATCAGTGGGAAGCGGAACACTTATTCAGAGGAAGCGAACAAAAGTCATCTGGCTATGAAAACAGAATCTTAAATACACCATATGTTTTGTTGTTTTGATCTTACAATTCCTTACAAGTTCTTCAACAATACTAGTTTTAACCAAACACATAATATTAAGTGTCCCAGGGCCATGCACACATAAGTAAAGCAATACATAATCGGAGAGCTGCTTATTTCCTGTAAGTTAGGGCCAAGCTGGATGTGCTGATAAATGTGTTATTAGCAACCAAGTCAATAATAATAATAATAATAATAATAATAATAATAATAATAGGCAATGAGTGAAAATCACCTTTATTGCAGTAGTTTTCATTTTAATGAGTAATTTCAGTTTTAATTGCTTTAGCTTCCCCTCAAAATACAGGTTCTGTCATCTTTCAAATATTATTCTTAATGAACATTAACAGTAAAGCAATCAACCAATGTATTAACCTTAAGTAGGGTTAAGATTTTTTGAAAACACATAGAGAAAAGAGAACAGCAACACTTTTGCAAATCCCAGAAAGTAGATTCGCAGTGCATGTGTGGGGAGCAGGGAGGCCAGTTACATGAGATTACTGCGGGAATGAAAATTAGATTATTGTTGTAAAGAGAGCAAGCTAATGGACTACATGTTTCTAAGTTAATTTTAATACCTTCAGCATACAATGTAATTCTGAGTGTCCTGAAACCACTAGCTGGAGCATAATGGTTAATCTTCAGTAAGTGGTTGCTAGTAAGGTATGTGCAGTAAATATTAATGAAGTGATTCTGCAGACTTTGAAATGGTGCTTTCCAGTGTTAAGGATGTTCTGAAAAGGGAAAGTGTCACCCTGGATTTTCATTTCCAGATATACATAGGTAACCTTGTTGTTTAACTGTACCTTTGCAACTTAGGACATTGCAATGGTTTTGTTCTATTTAATAAGTTTTGTTCTCTCATCAATCATGAATAAGCCATGCTTCATAAAATGGTGGAAGGGGGAATTTACTTTCTTATCTTGTGATTAGGTAGAGGCTGAGATGCCCTGGGTGTGGAATGGAGTAGCCTGCATACAGGAGGACTAATCTCTTTTTAGAATCATAGAAATAGATGTAAAACAGGAGAATTATTTCTCAATAACTTGTGCATGTAATAGTCATGGAAAAACATGCTAGTAGGATCTGTTTGCTTATAAAATTGCTTATCTGAATCAGACATCCTGCTGCCCCATTGTCTCCATGAGCATGCAGAGCCTTTGGGGAATGAAACTACCTGCATTGGCCAGGACATAGGCAGTAGCAGCAAGAGATTTAACTTGTGGCAGCTGCGTCCCACCACTTGTATTCATCTCTTCCCATCACCTGGCAAGCACAAACCTGGTACAGTACAAAGTGGAGTGGCTTGATGAGGAAAGAGGTCTGATGTGACATGCAGTAGTCCCTTTTTTAAAAAGGCCTCTGCTCTGCCCCCTCCTGGGATGGCAGGACGGCATACGGAAACAAGTAAGGCCCTGCAAAATCCCATGTGTGACTAGGCGTCCCTTGTTATTCTGGAGCTGGCAGTCCCAAGCCACAAATTGCACCCCATTGCAAAGAAGTGCACAGAACTGTAAGTTACAGTATTCTAATTAGGTAAGAGTGGGGCATGAGGAGCAGAGTTCTGAGTGAGGAGGCTTAGAAAGTGGGAATCACAGGGCCTCCCCACATCACAACCCCGCACAATGTCGTTAGATATGAGTAGCTGAAGGAAATCTGGTTGCTTCCTTTCTGCCCCATTATACATTCTACATTTATGAAGTGTCTTTTCATCTTCCAGAACAGCAAATTCACATGGCATGATATTATTTAGTCAGTGGGCCAGCAGCAGAAGATGAGGTCTACATGGAATCTAATAGGGCATGTAATTTTAGCTACAAATAGAGGTAGAACTCTGGTTTTATTTACTATTTCCTTTTAACCTGTTAGAATATTCTAACTGTTTTCTTAAATCATATTTACTGCTATATCCACTGTGCATACCCAAATAGCCCCCTTTGTTTTTATCTGAACCTTCCCATTCACTGAAATCAATATATTTTAATACATACAATAAACAAGAATAAAATATTTTGGCTTGGTACTAGGACTCAATGCTGATAGAAAAGGAATGATGTGGCAGAGACCATATAGTGGACAACAGGGAACAATGGTTGCATATATTAGGGGGGGAGGTTGTTGCTAATTTCCCTCTGCTTGCTTTTCCATTTCCTTTTGACCCTTTCTAAAGAGGACTCCAGATAAAGGAAGGGAGAGGGGAAATATTCAGACACTCAACCTTTAAATGAAAAATAGCTTTTGAGTGGTTTGGTCAGACTCCCTATGTTTGATTGTATCCTGGGGATGGGAGATGTACAGTCTAGGGAATCTACCACATGCAGCTGCCAAGAATGAGACACAGTTGTTGATGATGATGATGAGTGAAAAGATCTACAGATTGCAGGATGCTTTAGAATAAAGTTTGGTGACTGAAGTTTTGCTACAGTTACAGAAAATAGCAACATAATACCCAATCTTTCTTACCGCCTCCTCCTCCTCTTTTTTTTTTAAAAAAAGAAAAGTCTTACATTTCTTAATTCCATCACTATAAGGTTGTGCTGCATCCCATGGACAATCAGTCACAACTTAAAATGAATCCATAACTTCACAATTGCTCCTAAATCTGCCTAATCAGTGTTAATTCTAGCCATATTATTTTCTGCTATCTCCAGTAATGATTTGCATGCAAATTCAATGATGCTGCTTGGCTCACAAAATTCATATTTTATACTAGCACTGATATCGTATTGGATTGTTTTAGTTTAGAGTTGGGATGTCCTGCTCTTGTATAGAAAAGAGGAAGGGGAATAATTCCGGCCTGAAACCCTGAAGAGCCGCTGGCAGTCAGACAAATACTGAGCTAGTATTCTCACTTGTAATATGGCAGGGTCCTATGTACCATTTCTTCAAAAGCTATGTTTTTAACTCTGGGAATTGAAGCTCAAATTCTGGCCATTGCTTCTACAATTTCTGCCTGAAGTGATGAGAGGTGGGGGCTGGGCATGAGGAAGCTAAGAATAGACACACGACAGGGGCAAAAAGTGGGGAAAGAACAGCAATCATGGGACTGATGTATCCCTTTTCTGGGGTCAAAGAAAGAGACAAACTGTTGCACAGGTGCAATGTGTTAGCAGACTGCTGTGAGAAGTGTGGCTGTTTACAAGGGTATCACAAGGTCAGGAATGCGGTGACTTTTAAATTGGGTAAGCTGCTGAAAATTGTCATCTTAATTGGAAGTGTATTTATAGCACTGATCAGCTGCTTAGCACTCTTAGTCCTGTGAGTACTTTGCACCTTGTAAATCAAGAGGCTAGGGAATCCAGTCTTAACACCTATGCTGTGCTTTTCTATAGAGATGGAATTAGAGTGGTTTGGGTTAGAAAATGGTACCACTGTTCCACATTAGCACTACGGAATATAGTACGGTACAAGGTGTTGATTTCCTCTCATTCAGCACAGCATTTGCTATCATCCTGAGAATACATTCCTGACATAGCCAAAGTTAAATCAATACAGTTCACCTGGCAGCAGTGTGTCCATTTGCTGAAATGCACATATTTTCTCTTCACATATATAAAAAGACAAAATGTAATCTAGATGAAGCCCTTGGCAAGCCTGCAGAAATGCCATTATTCTGGCAAAATAAAAAAATTCCTTCAGTAGCACCTTAAAGACCAACTAAGTTTATATTTTGGTATGAGCTTTCGTGTGCATGCACACTTCTTCAGATACACTACACTATTATTCTGGCAGTTTGCTGTGTTTTCTTAACATGTATTAAGAGGGCAATTGAAATGGGTGGAACACATCTGTAGAGAAGGTGGGATAACAGGAAAGGGAGTTCCTTCTGTTTATTGTAACAGTGAAAGAGTGATTATCTGAGGAAGAGGGATTTGAGTGTTGGCTCTTTTTCTATATCAAGTAGTTTTTTCTTAAGCACTTGAGGACATATGTTTACACGGATACATACAAATTATTTTGTTTGCATAAAGTCCCCACAGGTGCATTATCTAATACAACATTTGAAGACACTTTGCTCATCACAATTAAATTGGCTATAACCAAGAAAAATGAAAATGTTGAATGTGATGCTGCATAATATGAACCTAAGTGGCTACATACATGCCATCCACTCTGCTGTTTACTGACTCCATAGGGTATGCTATATTGAATAGATATATTACAATATTCTGAATAAAATTCTTACCTTGACTGTGTGAATTCATTGGCAACTTTCCTGGGAAATATGGTAACATGATGGTTACAATCCAAATGTGGTTTTTAAAAAATGTATCTTATCACCCTCTCCTGCCCCTGGGCACTGTTCTGGTGGTTCTTCTGAACCCTCTGCCCTGAGCCAATATGGAAGATGTGTGATGGGAGAAAATAGGATCAAAGTCCTACGATGCTAGTGGGAGTTCTTGTGCATTCGTGCTGACCTCTGATATTGTTAGCAAAACAAACAAACAAAAAACAAACCAGCCAGCAGGCAGGCTCTAAAATTCTCAGTTGGTTTGGGCAAAGCTGGTGAGTGGGAAACTAGATTTGAGTCTAACTTAACTTCCTCATATGATGTTTTAACAGTTACAGGTAGGTAGCCATGTTGGTCTGCCGTAGTCAAAACAAAATTTAAAAATTCCTTCCAGTCGCACCTGAGAGACCAACTAAGTTTGTCATTGGTATGAGCTTTCGTGTGCATGCACACTTCTTCAGATATGTAAAAGGACACTCTTCATTTGCAATTTATTTATTTTTTAAAATATATTTTTATTAATTTTCCAATTAAAACCAATTATATCACATTCATTATTTCAAATTATACACATATATATCAATCAAACCGAATGTTATGCCAAATCATCTAGAAAATTTTTTTGGGTTCCCATGCTTCAAGAAATTGGGGATTCCTCGCAACCGTCCACTGCCGTCTTTTTTCTAAAGTTCAAATCGTCTCTCCAAGTTCATAATAATCCAGATCTTTCCCTTACAGTCACATAGATGTTTTCCACTTTCAACCGATTGTTTCCCAGCTGCTGAGATAAATATCAAACAAGGTTTCACAGATGTTCTTTCTCCTGTGTGGGTTAATCAGTCCAGCCTCCCCATAAATCTTCTTGGTCTGGAGCTCCCTGTTGCGTCGTCAACACGAAGCAGCGCCATCTTAAAAAGCTCAAATCACTTTCGTTTTCTCTCATAACCATGTAGATTAACGATCTTTGTAAAATTTACAGCTTTTCCAGGCAGAAGACCCAAACATCAAACCATAGACTCTTGGTAAATTAATGGATCTCCTTGCCCTATAGCTGAACTTAGCTTCAGGTCGCTGCTCCAATTCAAAGTGCGTCACAGCTCATAAATCCTCCGAACGCGTACAGGCACTCCTTCCGTCCAACTAGAGGGGGGCTTTTCTCGTCGGCAACTCCACATCTTTAAAAAATATGCTCAGTAACAACAGTTTATAAAGTTCAACTCACACAGTCTTTTGCTTCTCTTTCACTCCAAACAAGCCAGGACATCGCGTCTGGGAAGGTACGAAGTAACTCATATGAAGAAGAAGAAAAAACTCACTTCCCTTATCGCTCCGTCCCCATCAATCCTTCTTCCAGATGAAATACAGCCTTTGACTCCTCCTTCATTTGCAATTTAAAGGATCATGGGGTGGCGTCAGAGAATGCAATGTCCCATGGTGTGAATTCTGTGAGTGCAAACTTGAGATGGTAACTGTAGGTCAAAGAGAAAATGAAAACAGCTCCCACATGTACCTTTAGCTCAGTTCTACCTTCTGCTCAAGAGAGGAACTTCTGTTGCGGTATTGATCCTCTGAACCCTAGAACAAGCTTCAAGATAGTTTTGGAGCTGGATGTATGCGCAGGGAAGAGAGAGAAAGTGTGTAAGTCAACAAATACTCTTGATGACATGAAAGGGCCACGTAGCTGCAGTTCATTTCTCTTGAATGAGGATCATTTCCCTGAACGCAGCACCATGGAATCAAATAAGCCCACTGCCAACCCTTCTACTTGAGCAAGGCACTGATGCTGATTATCTGCACTGCATTGCTTTCAGAGGGATGTGCCTTTGAACATGTGCCCAAATGCTCATCTCACTTAAAGGAATGCAGTGTAGATAGTCTGCATTTGCATTGATCCAGAAGGTGATAAAAGTGTGATAAGGCTGCTTCCATTGATCTTGTTAGGATGGAATCAGATGGATTTGGGCAGGGAACCATACCGGGTAGGTATGCGTGGAGAGAAATGCTGAAAAGAAGGGAAAATGCCATCCTCAGTGTTTTGACACTTTCCCCCTTTCCACTCCCTGTTCTCTTTTTAGTTCTGTACTTGTTTAGCGTCTTAATGACATAGTGTACTACTTTCTACCCATTCTTGAGCATTCTGATTACCTAAGTTTTAATGAAAAATAAGTTCAAATTGGAAAAAAATTCTAAGCATCCAAAGGTGAAAATGGATAAATCAAGCTGCTTCATGGGAGCATTCAGCTTATGATTAGTATATTACAGGCCTTGGCTAGCCAAGTGCTGCTAATTTAAGATCTGGTTCCATTCACTGCTGAGCTCACACACCTGCTGTCAGGCTGCCCTAAAGTGTTTCTGGCGCCCAGGAGCAGAAGAGGCATAAGTACAAACAGCTGATGCTAAATTATGAAAAGCTGGATATTTACCAAGGAAAAAATCACATCAGCAATCTGCTATTGCAAACAGGAACATGTCTCATTTCTAGGATAGTATTTTGCAAAAATGCCAGTATTTGCCTCCTTCAGTAGCGTATGGTACGAATCAGTGGATTCAGAGATTTGGCATGTTCTTGGAAATTAACATTCCAGTTGCACTTTATATTCCTGGGCCACCAATTCCTGCTTCAAATGGCCACTCAACTTCAGAGAGGGTGGCATCAGTTGCATAGTTTCTTTTCTCATGGTCACCTCCTCACCTGTAGCAGGCAATGAGAGCTCCAACACTGAAGTAATCACTGGATCTATTCCGGTGAGAAAATACTCATTGAATTCCAACCTATATTGCTTCAGGTTTCCCCCCACATGCTTCTGAGCAGCACAATAAGTTATAAGAAATGTTCTCTGTTTGGGTGATTTTGCATACTCTTTACACAATCTATTCTGCGTGATTATCTGAAAGGATACAATTGTTTTATTAAAAGATCAATAGTGGAACTATATGTTTTAACTGGTTTTTAAAAAATGTTTTTGGTGTATAGTGAGAACCCCTTCTTAACTGCTAAATAAATATGTGCAAAATTTTCTTAAGGCCAGAATTTCCTATTTAAGATTGTAAAATAGAACAGGGCCTGCAAAAATTATCTGTTAAATATTTACCTCGCTGTCAACATTTTAATCCTGACTAATTGCCTACTGCCCTCCCTAGTCTTTCAGGTTCCACACTTAAGCAGGATTGGCATTTTTCCTCTGTGAGTCTCCATAGAGCAGGTTGATCCATTGGAAGTGAAGAGCTGCTGCTGCGGCTTGGATGAGAGGGAATTGTTTTTTATCCACTTAAAGAGATTGTTTGTCTCTTGAGTGTGAAACATCACTGTCTTTGCTTTGTACAGCGTGGGTAGGGTGTAAGCAAGCATGGTAGGCAAACAAGCAAGAGGGCTGGCACCAAGAGATACCGTCTTTTGGATGCCCCTATAGACAGTATTAGTAGGACAGCATGACTCAGTTGTGCTGCATAGACTGGCTACTGTTGGGAATGGGATGGTAACCTAAAAAATTGCAATTTTCTATTTCTCGCTGGGAAAACACGCCTGGAAGAAACAAAAGGAGCCATTTTGTTTTAGCTTTAGAATATGACTATTCCAATAATGTTATTTGATTTTATAACATAGGTGCAGAGATAAATATGCATATATGCATTTGTATATGTTTGTCGTGTGTTCCGTGGGAGGTAAGCCTCTATAAAGCTGAAAACTATTTTAGTTGGAAGTTGTTCCAGGACTAATCTGAGAGAAGCAGAGAATTTAAATGTGTGTGTATATATGCAAATATTGTTTAAATATGTAAAATGCTGGTGTAATTGACAAGAATATAAGAACATAATAAAAGCTTGCTGGATCAGGCCAATGGGTCCAGTTCTCGCTGTGGCCAACCAGATGTCTGTATTGCTGGATTTAAAATCTGAGCATGAATCAATTGAAATGGCTTTGATTGGGTTGCAACCCTAAAAATTGTAGACTTTGGGCCCTGAATTTATGGGAAACAGATGGAGACTCTTAGCATGTGTCAGAGGGCCTGATATGGCTACTCTAGAGTAACGACTCCAGCATGGTCTTTTAAGGCTTTTATTAAGTGCTGATTATTTACAGTGTTCAGAGCGGTAAAAATGCATCCTTAAGGTGAGGTGTCAGAACCTCCGAATGGCGATTGGCGCGTTTTCTTCCAGCACCAAAGCTTTGGTAGACCCAACCTCTTCCCCCTACGTTTGCATCGCAATTCGGGAGTTGGGGGGGATTGGCCTCCCCCCCGTGCGCCCAACTTCCTGTCCCACCTGAGGCATGGGCTCCACAACCTTGCCTGAGCCTCGGACACCACTTCCTGACTCTCCGCTGGAGGCAGAGCTCTCCTTACTCTCTCCAGCGCTTGGGGATGGGCTGGAACTTAAGATGGGAGAGACTTCCCTGTATCCCTTGTCCCTCACATCCACCCCCCTCCCAGGCTCCTCTCCCCCCCTCCCTAGGGGCTCTCTGCTTGCTGGGGACGAGTGAAACCCCAAGAAGTCTGTGGAATCAGAGCCTGTGGGTGTAAAAATTTCCCCCCAATCCTGCGATCTTTCCCCTTCCCCCTGAGAAGACGGGAATCCCAAAAAGTCAGTGGCGTCAGAGCTGGTGGGAGTAAAAATGTTCTGCCAGTCCTCTCCTGCCTCTGACGTGGTCGACCTCGGTGAAACCCACACCTCTTCTTCCGTATCCTCAAATTCCGCTTCCCATCTCCATGGAGAGCTGCTGCCTGCGATCCCTTCCTCCCGCCCCTCCCCTTCTCCCTCCCTTTCCATGTGCCAGGGCTTGGGCCTGTGGGGGAAAAGGGCGTGGAACTCTTCCACTAAAAATTCCTCAGGTACTTCCGTGGCCGGTATCCACTCATTGTGGGACGGCGGAGTGTCCTCCCATGCTATCAGGTACTCCAGCCCTCTCACCCCTCTCCTTGAGTCTAAAATCTCAGTTGCCTCATTGAGCTGTCGGGCGTCTCCCGTCTCCCCCCCTCCCTCTGGAGGCTGATCGCTGTCCCTGAACCTGGTACTTTCTCTGTACGGCGACAGCAGCAGGAGACTCTTCCAGGTGGTTCGCAATTTAGCGGAACCACCTGCTCCATCCGGGCCCAGTACGGGCCACATGATCTCCTGCAATGATTTTGCAAAGTTTTTTGCAGATAAAGTCGCTCAGATTCGGGAAGAGGTAGACTCCACCATGGGAGCAGGGCCGGGGCGGGGGAGTGCTAGAGTCCTGTCTAGTCAAGTTTTGTGGGATCAATTTCAATCTATTACCTCAGAGGATGTGGACAGGCTGCTTCGACGAGTGAAACCAACCACCTGTCTCCTTGATCCTTGCCCATCCTTGCCCAGTCTCAAATCTTCCATTCTTGGGCAAGGTGATTGAGCGAGTGGTTGCTGAACAACTTCAGGCACGCCTGGAAGAAGTGGACCATTTGGATCCCTTCCAGTCAGGATTCAGGCCTCATCATGGGACTGAAACTGCCTTGGTCGCACTGGTCGATGATCTCCGGCGGGCTAGGGACAAAGGTAAGAGCTGTTTCCTTGTTCTGCTGGATCTCTCAGCGGCTTTTGACACCATTGACCATAACATCCTTCTGGATCGTCTAGAGGGTTTGGGAGCTGGGGGCACTGTCATGCAGTGGTTCCGCTCCTTCCTCCTGGGCCGTGTTCAGAAAGTGGTGGTGGGGGATGAGTGTTCAGACCCCTGGGCTCTCACTTGTGGGGTGCCTCAGGGTTCTGTCCTCTCCCCCATGCTTTTTAACATCTATATGCAGCCGCTGGGAGAGATCATCAGGGGGTTTGGGCTGGGTGTCCATCAGTATGCTGATGATACCCAGCTCTACCTCTCTTTTAAATCAGAACCAGTGAAGGCGGTGAAGGTCCTGTGTGAGTGCTTGGAGGCGGTTGGAGGATGGATGGCGGCTAACAGATTGAGATTGAATCCTGACAAGACAGAAGTACTGTTTGTGGGGGACAGGAGGCGGGCGGGTGTGGAGGACTCCCTGGTCCTGAATGGGGTAACTGTGCCCCTGAAAGACCAGGTGCGCAGCCTGGGAGTCATCTTAGACTCACAGCTGTCCATGGAGGCACAGGTCAACTCTGTGTCCAAGACAGCTGTTTATCAGCTCCATCTGGTACGCAGGCTGAGTCCCTACCTGCCCACTGACTGTCTCTCCAGAGTGGTGCATGCTCTAGTTATCTCTCGCTTGGACTACTGCAATGCGCTCTACGTGGGGCTACCTTTGAAGGTGACCCGGAAACTACAACTAATCCAGAATGCGGCAGCTAGACTGGTGACTGGGAGCGGCCGCCGAGACCACATAACACCGGTCCTGAAAGACCTACATTGGCTCCCAGTACGTTTCCGAGCACAATTCAAAGTGTTGGTGTTGACCTTTAAAGCCCTAAACGGCCTCGGTCCGGTATACCTGAAGGAGCGTCTCCACCCCCATCGTTCTGCCCGGACACTGAGGTCCAGCTCCGAGGGCCTTCTGGCGGTTCCCTCACTACGAGAAGCCAAGTTACAGGGAACCAGGCAGAGGGCCTTCTCGGTAGTGGCACCCACCCTGTGGAATGCCCTCCTACTAGAGGTCAAAGAGAACAACAATTACCAGACCTTTAGAAGGCATCTCAAGGCAGCCCTGTTTAGGGAAGCTTTTAATGTTTGATGGATTTCTGTATTTTAATGTTTGATGGATCTCTGTATTTTAGAATTTCTGTTTTGTTGGAAGCCGCCCAGAGTGGCTGGGGGAACCCGGCCAGATGGGCGGGGTATAAATAATAAATTATTATTATTATTATTATTATTATTATGAAACACTGGGTGCACTCTCATGTCCTCAGGCAGTGCTAGCCTGAAGGCTACCGGGTTGACCTGTTGTGTGACCGTGAAGGGGCCCAGCCTCCTGGGTGCTAACTTCTTGCATTGCCCCCTGGTGGGAAGACCCTCCGAGGATAACCAAACCTTGTCCCCCACCCTGATGACCTCTCCCGGTCGCCTGTGGCGATCCGCCCCCTTCTTGTACGCTTCCTTGGCCCTCTCCAAGTGTTCTCTGAGCTGCTGGTGCACCGTCTCCAGGTCCTCTGCCCAATCCTCTGCCTGTGGGCCCTCTTCCTCCTCCTCCCCCTCCCTCTCCGGGAAAGATCTGAGGTCGCGCCCGTAGTTGGCCTTAAAGGGCGACACCCCTGTGGAGACGTGCACCGCATTGTTGTAGGCAAATTCTGCCAGTGGCAGGCGATCCACCCAGTCCGCTTGCTTCTGGCTGACGTAACTGTTGGGGTTAAAAGCAAAATCAGCAGAAACTGGTTGAGAAACTTACACATAGAGACCAAGACTTAAACAAATGCTTGGTTTAATGGAGAAAGTAAATTTAACAAAAATTAAATCAGGCTTATACAAAATACCCACACAACCAAACCACCCACCAAGAGCACACTGGGAAAACGCCCAGCACAGAGGCAACACACAACACCCCTGATATACCCTGCATCATCAGCTTCACAGCAACACCTGTAGAGCTGCTCCACAGCTGCAGAGCCCCAGTCATTAAATCTTTCCTGACTCTTAAAGGTACAGTGAAACAATAATGACACTTTTACACAATCATTCAACATATCCCCTGCAGTTCATTATTGTGAAACAGAGACAAACTTTGTACAAGTCTTTCATGCGCAACTTTTGGAAGTGCTTTAGTAAAGATGTCTGCAACTTGTTTGTCACCTGGAACATATTCAAAAACAATTGTTTTGTCAGCAATCAAATTCTTTACAAATTGTAAACGTAATCTCAACACTCTAGTGCGCTGTGTGTTGGTTTCTGAGCACAGGATAGCAAGTCCACTCTGGGAATCGAGATAAACTTTTACTGGGAGTGATCCTGGCATCTTTAAGTCTTCAAATATTTGTAAATACCACTCTATATCACGAATGGCCTGAGTACAGGCATATAACTCACTTTCAGTTGAAGAAAGACAATTAATCATTTGATTCTGTGCTTTCCATTCAAAAGGACACCCATTATAAAAATAAACCATACCAGATGTACCTTTGTAATTATTTTGCTCTACAGCATGAGATGCATCACAATATATTTCAAAACCTTTGTCAATAGATGGTGTAAATTCCAATCTGTAACGTTTTGTGTGTTTGAGGTACATCACCACTCTCTTAAGAGCTCTGAAGCATTGGGTAGTGGGTTTTTCTACAAATTTTGCCAGAAAATGGAAAGCATAAGTTACATCTGGCCTTGAAACTCTTTGAATAAAATTGAGCTTGCCTATGGCAGAGCGATACAAAGTTTTGTCAGAGAACGTGTTATTGCCATCTGTAAAAGTGAAACCACATACCATAGGCGTTTCTTTCCCATTTGCATTCTTTAAACATAACATTTCAACAAGATCATCTATTTTTGCAGTTTGATGAATCAGATAAGAACCATTTTTGCCTTCTTCAATTTGCATGGATATATAGTTTTTAGCTTTGCCTAATTCTACCACATCAAATTTTTCTTGTAACAGTGACACTATCTGTGTATATTCATGTTTAGTTTTTGTAGAAATTAATATATCATCTACAAACACACATAATTTGGTCACAGAATTTCCATTTTCTTTTGTAAATACACAGTTATCTGCCTTGCCTTGTGTAAAGCCAAAATTCAGCAATTCCTTCACTAAAGTCTGATGCCAGTTTTTACCACTCTGATGCAAACCATAAAGAGATTTATTTAGTTTGCACACTACTCCTTTAGTGGCGATTACGCCATCAGGGACACGCATAAAAATTTGTTCTTCTAAATCTGCAAACAAATAGGCAGTTTTTATATCTACATGATAGACAGAATGTCCACGCTGGGATGCATCTTTTAACAAAAGCTTAACAGATTCATATTTTACGCTCGGTGAGTAACACAAATCATAGTCTTCACCTGGGATTTGCTGGAAACCTCTGGCTACTAACCTAGCCTTGTACCTTACAACTTCGTTTTTATCATTCATTTTCACTTTATAAACCCATTTTGAATCAATAACTCTCATGTCTGGGGTTTGTGGTACAAGAGACCAAGTGTTATGCTCTTTTAAAGAAGCTATTTCAGCATCCATAGCTTTGTACCAATTTACAGCTTCATGCAAAGGTAATTTTTGAACATCGTTGTAGCATTTTGGCTCAAAAACTACTTTATTGGCATACACAGTGTATAACTGCTCTTTGGAAAACCGTCTTGGTTCCTGTCTCTTTCTGTCTGAACGTCTTAGTCCTGAAGAAGAGCTAGTCCCTTCAGAATCAGTAGAACTATTTGGACTTCTAGCTTCAGACTGTAAATTGCTATCATCAGACTGTTGAGACTCTTGTGGGCTTTTCTTACTTTCAGAAAATTCAGAAGAACTTAACCTTTCTTTAGGTGTCTGTGTCTTTAAATTTTCAAACAAATCACCAGACACAACAGGCTTTTCGTCTTCAGATCCACTAGTATCCCCTGCTCCAGCTTCTCCCTCTTCTACTTCCTCCTCACCAGCATTATCTAAACCATCACTATCTTGAAAAATAGCAACTCTATTCCAATTTACAGTTTCAATCATGCTTCTGGTAATATGAAATTTACCAGTTGCTGGTACATAAACTCTGTACGCCCCCTGCTGGTAGCCCATAAACTTTCCTTGAACACTACGCTCATCCAACTTGTGTCTAGCAGGGTAGTGAATAATAACGTCTGAACCCCAAATTCGTAGGTATTTTAAATTAGGGCGTTTTTTAAACAACATTTCATAGGGTGTAACATTTAAACTAGAATGATAGGATCTGTTTTTAACAAAAAGATAGGCATGAAGAGATTCCGCCCAATATTCTTTCCCCAAATTAGCATCATGCAAGTAAGTTTTAACACCTGCCTGCAAATCACGTTGCACTACTTCTACAATCCCATTCTGCCAAGGACTTCTAGGGCAGGACAACTCGTGAACAGTCCCCTGCGCTTCCAGGAAATGTGAAAATTCCTCAGAAACAAACTCTCCCCCCCTGTCAGAAAACAAATGCTTTATAGGTTTGTTAAAGTGGGTTTTTACCCAGTTGCAAAAAATCTTGTACTTCTCAAGTGCTTGTGACTTTTCAGCAATGGTGTAAACAAAACAATATCTGCTGTACTGATCAATAAGAGTAAGCCAATATTTTGAATTTCCTAAAGAAGGAGGGAGTGGCCCTACTAAATCACAATGCACACGTTCAAATGGCTCTGTTACTTTCCTGCCTGAGCATTTACCCTTTCTTGCAACTTTTATCTTATTCTTACAACAAGATACACATTGCATATAATATTTACATGGCTTCAAGTTTAGTCCATCAACAATCTTCTCTGTCTTTATCACATCTGTGAAATTTAAATGTCCCAAAAGTCTATGCGCCTCATGAATACATCCGGAGTGAGGTTTTACATTTCTCAGCCCCTGACTTTTTCTCAACCCTTGACTTGGCTGGGTTACTCTACAGTTCACAGGTGGCTGTGAATGCTTTTTAAAATATAGTCTATATAAACCTTCAGACTCTCTGGCATACAATACACGCTTTCCCCCTTTGTAGAACTCACATAGTGATTTTGTGAAGCACACAGTTACTCCTTGGCGTGCAAAGCAACTTACTGATAATAAATTGTCCACTGATGGGCAGTAAGTGCAATTTGCTATTGTGATGTTTAAGGAGTCAAGTTTCACAGTACCTCTGCCAAGCGACTGTAGAACGTCGGAGTTGGCCAGATGAATGGTGCCAATTTCCTCTTCGAAAGAAACAAACAGACTTCGGTCGTTACAAAGATGAATTGACGCCCCGGAATCTACTACAAACGATTTCCACGTGTCATCTTTAATTACTTTACGACCTAATTCACGAACATGGAATGCTCGCGGCTCACGCCCATCTTTACGATGTGCTGCCGACTGCTGGGTTGCTGTCTGTGATTTACGAACTGGAACGGACCCTGAAGCATTTTGCTTTTTAAATTTGCAGTCCCTCGCAAGGTGCCCCTGCTTTTTACAAAACCAGCAATGCTTGGAAGTTTTGAAAGCAGATGAATCACCACAGACTTGCATTCGGCGTTCCTCATTATTTTCAGAAATAGGAGTGCTAATCCCACAAGCCTCCCTTCTGTCCAGCTCACCCATCAATCTTGCTGTTACCCCTTCCACAGTTAATTTTGCTGGAGGTACAGCAGATATCTGACTAGCTATGGCAGACGCTGACTCCTTTCCAACGTGCACTGCCGCAAGACTGTCCCACATTTCTTTGGCAGTTTTCTTATTTCTTATATACACAACTTGCTGATCACTAACAGCCAAGTTAATTAATGCCCTTGCTTTAGCATCACCTTTCGACCAGGCATCGGTCATAGGAGCAGGAGGGTCCTCGGTCACGTACTTCCACACATCACGGGAAGTTAGAAGTGCTTCCATGCGAAAGGACCATAAGCTATAGTTCTCGGCCGTTAGTTGCGGGAATGTCAAAGCCTTCTCAGCCTCAGCAACACGGTCTGCTATGCTGGAACTTTTCAACCACCAGCCCACAAAACCGTTGCAGCAAAAAGAAGGAAAAAACCTTTCTAAACCTTTCTCCAAAAACTAACATGTGCAGTTCCACACTCAACCACTGGGCCCATAACCAAGATGTTAGGGTTAAAAGCAAAATCAGCAGAAACTGGTTGAGAAACTTACACATAGAGACCAAGACTTAAACAAATGCTTGGTTTAATGGAGAAAGTAAATTTAACAAAAATTAAATCAGGCTTATACAAAATACCCACACAACCAAACCACCCACCAAGAGCACACTGGGAAAACGCCCAGCACAGAGGCAACACACAACACCCCTGATATACCCTGCATCATCAGCTTCACAGCAACACCTGTAGAGCTGCTCCACAGCTGCAGAGCCCCAGTCATTAAATCTTTCCTGACTCTTAAAGGTACAGTGAAACAATAATGACACTTTTACACAATCATTCAACAGTAACATCTCAGGTACTGCTGCAGAATGGCGTTGACCCTCTCCGCCTGTCCATTGGTCTGCGGGTGCCGAGCCGTAGACAAACTGACCTCCACCTGCAGGAGGTTCATTAGCCGCCGCCAGAACCTGGAAACAAATTGGCGGCCACGATCCGAAATAACTCTTAAAGGCAATCCATGCAGTCTGAATACGTGGTCAACAAACAGTTTGGCCGTCTCTTCTGCCGAGACCGCCCTGGCACACGGTATAAAGTGGCACATTTTGGACATGAGGTCCACCACCACCAACACTGCGGTCTTGCCCCTGGACGACGGCAGGTCTGTGATGAAGTCCATGGACACTACTTCCCACGGCCTGTGCGGTGTGGCTAATGGCTCCAGCAAACCTGCTGGTGGCGCTCTGACCACCTTTGCTCGCTGGCAGGTGTCACATCCCCTTACATAATCCCGAACATCCTCCCGCACCCCTGGCCACCAGAAGTGTCTCATGACTAGGTGAGTGGTTTTGTCCCTTCCGAAATGACCCGCCGTTGGGTTGTCGTGCATCTGCTTGAGGACCTTACCTCTCAGCTGTTTGGTGGGCAGGTACAGGGCTCCCCTGTAAAAAAGCAAACCCCTCCTTTCCTCAAAGTCTTTGGCCTGCTCCCTCCCCCCTCGCAGCTCTCCAAAGATGCGGGAGGCAAACTCATCTGCTGCCGTCAGTGCTGTGAGTTCTGCCTCGCTCACCACTGCTGCTCCGCAGGACCATGCTGATGGGGGGAAAATGTGCCTGGGCGCTGGTGGCAACTCCTGCTCCATGTACTCTGGTTTGCGGGAGAGGGCATCCGCCCTGACATTCTGCTCCCCCGGGATGTAGTGGATGGAGAAGTTGAAGTTTGAGAAGAACTCTGCCCACCGTATCTGTCGCTGGTTGAGCACCCTGGCCGTTCTCCAGAACTCCAGGTTCTTGTGGTCTGGTCTGTGCACACCTGGATGGGGTGCTTGGCGCCCACCAGGAAGTGTCGCCAGTGCTGGAAAGCAGCGTGGATCGCAAGAAGTTCCCTATCAAAGATCGTGTAGTTGCGTTCAGGCTGTGTCAGCTTCCTGGAGAAGAAGGCACAAGGTCTCCACTCTCTGTTGGCGTCCAGTTGCAACAGGATCGCTCCCAACGCCCGGTCTGAAGCGTCTGTCACCACGCGTAGGGGCGCATCCTGCACCACGTGGAACAGGTTCTGGTCGGAAGCGAACACCCTCTTGAGGCTTTCGAACGCTGCTTGCGCCTCTGGCGTCCACCTGAACTTCTGCTTGCCTCTCAGGCAGTCCGTGATGGGAGCCGTAACCCGCGAGAAGTTCTTGATGAATTTCCTGTAGAAATTGGCGAACCCTAGGAGGCGTTGGGCATCTTTGCGCGTCCTGGGGCTGTGCCAGTCCAGGATGGCCTGCACCTAGTCCTTGTCCATCGCCAGCCCCTTGTCTGACAGCTTGTAGCCCAGGAAGTCCACTTCCCTGGTGTGAAACTTGCACTTCTCCAGCTTCACATACAGGTGGTTCTCCTTCAGGCACTGCAACACCTCCCTGACATCCTTCACATGTTGCACTGGGTCAGCGGAATAGATAAGGATGTCATCCAGGAAGACCAAGCAGTTCTTGAAGAGAAGGGACCCCAGGACGTGGTGCATGAAGGCCTGGAAGCATGCTGAGCCCCCTTGCAACCCGAAGGGCATCACCAGATATTCAAAAGAGCCCAGGGGCGTGAATATCGTGGTTTTCCACTCATCGCCTTCCCGGATCCTGATCAAGTTGTACGCCCCCCTCAGGTCTAGCTTGGTGAAAATCTTGCCCCTGCGTGCCGCTGTCAGGAGATCGTCCACTCTGGGCATGGGGAAAGCCACTGGCTCTGTCACTGAATTGAGCCGTCTGAAATCCACCACAAGACGGCGCTGTTGCGTGTCTTTCTTGTCCACCCAGAAGACCGGGCTGCCCCCTGCTGCCTTGCTTTCTCTGATGAACCCCCGTTTGAGGTTCTTGTCTATGAACGCCCGCAAATCCTCCAGTTCCTGATCTGACATGGCGTACAGCTTGGCTGGGGGTATCGTTGCCCCTGGCACCAGGTTGATCTGGCAGTCGAAAGACCTGTGTGGGGGTAGGTGGTCGGACTCCGCTTCGCTGAAGACCTCCTGCAGGTCCCAGTACTGCTTGGGTATCGCCTCACCCCCTTTGACATGCATGGTGGCCACCGTGGCTATTGGAGGCCCCTCCCCTGGGTGGTGCTGCATGCAATGTTCCAGACAAAAGTCCGACCCAAACGTGATGCATCTCTGGTGCCAACTTATGGAGGGGTCGTGGCGCGCCAGCCAGCTCATTCCCAAAACGATGGGGGGGTCTGAGATGGTTGTGACGTTGAAAGCCAGTGTCTCTGAGTGCCTTCCCACCGTCATTCTCATGGGGGGGGGTTGATGAGTGATGGCCCCTCCCAGCAATTCCCTGCCGTCAATGGTGGCTACGTGCAGGGGAAAATCCAGCTGCAGAAGCTGGATCTGGTGCTCTTCTGCAAAGTTTCTCGAGAAGAAGTTGGCTGAGGCACCACTGTCAATTAGGGCGAGGACCGTCAGGGGATAGCCATTTGGGAGCGTTAGCGTGACTTCTAGAACCACTCCTGCTCTGGGAGGGGTGGGCTGGCTCTGCTCCTCTCTGTGCGGGTGGGCGGGCTGGGGCTGTTGTCTGCTGACTGTGCCTGGCTGCTGCCCCTTGTCTCCTGCAGCCAGGCTGTCTCGTTTCCCTGCTGTGGTGCTGCTTCAGTGGGGGAGGGTACAACCGTTCCCGCCTTTCCTTGCCACTCCCTGCGATGAGGGCAGTCTCTGACGCGATGCCGGGGGGAGTTGCAGAGAAAGCAATTCCCGCCTCTTCCCTCCTTGCGTCTTGGCGCCGCCGGGGTTTGAAAAGTCCGCGCACGCGCTCCACCGATCTCCATCGGTTCCGGCTCTGGGCTTGGTCTGGGCGGGTCTGGGGGCGGGCCCTGGGGTGGGGTTTGGTGATGTGGTCTGTCCTGGGAGCGTGGGAACCAAGGTTTTGCTGCGCGCGTCGCTTGTTTGTCATTCCATCTGGATTCCTGTCTCACCCCCACCGCTAGCGCCGCTTTGCTTAACTCATCCATAGTTCGCGGTTTAGGACCTCTTGCCAGCTCATCCTTAACGTCTGCGTGCAAACCCAGGTAGAAGGCTGATTTCACTGGCTCACTTTGCAGATCCCACCCCAGTTTGTGCACCAGCATGGTGAATCTCGCCCAGTAGTCCCTAACTGTCGATTTTCCTTGTGTTAAGTTATGAAGCTCCTCTTTAGTGGCCTCCATTTCACTGTCACTAGCGTACATTATTTTTAAAGCTTCTAGAAATAATTTTGCGTTCTTCATGCAAGGATTTTTTTGCGCGATGAGCGGTCTTACCCATTCTCGGGCGGCCCCCGTCAAATGCTCTATGATAAAGGAGACTCTGTGCGCGTCATCTGGGAATTCTGCTGCATGCAATTCCAGCGCATAATTTATTTCTGTCTCGAATCCTAGGTACTCCCTAGGGTCGCCGCTAAACTTGGTGACTAGGCTCTGTCCCCTTCTCACTTGGACTAGCTGCGGCTGGGGCGCCCCCCCACCTCTAGCGGCTTTCTCCTCTTCCAACTTTTTCTGCAGGTCCAATACCATCACCCTTAGCTGTTTCTCCGTCTCCTCTTTTGTCCTCACCTGGTCCACCAGCTTGTTCAGCTCCTCCTGCGCCCCTCGCGCTTCCTCCTGAGCTGCATGCAATTGCTGCTGTGCCTGCGCTGTGAGGTTCCGTAGCTCCTGCTTCGCTGCTTCGGCCTCCAGCCTCCAATGCTCAGCCTCTTGAACGCTCATCGCTGCACTCCAAAGTAGCCAAAAAAAGATTCGGAGGTTGCTGTCAGAGGGCCTGATATGGCTACTCTAGAGTAACGACTCCAGCATGGTCTTTTAAGGCTTTTATTAAGTGCTGATTATTTACAGTGTTCAGAGCGGTAAAAATGCATCCTTAAGGTGAGGTGTCAGAACCTCCGAATGGCGATTGGCGCGTTTTCTTCCAGCACCAAAGCTTTGGTAGACCCAACCTCTTCCCCCTACGTTTGCGTCGCAATTCGGGAGTTGGGGGATTGGCCTCCCCCCCGTGCGCCCAACTTCCTGTCCCACCTGAGGCATGGGCTCCACAACCTTGCCTGAGCCTCGGACACCACTTCCTGACTCTCCGCTGGAGGCAGAGCTCTCCTTACTCTCTCCAGCGCTTGGGGATGGGCTGGAACTTAAGATGGGAGGGACTTCCCTGTATCCCTTGTCCCTCACAGCATGTTTCTGCTTTGAACTTTCATTTGTTGTACTTGATCCTTCCTGACACTTCCAGCTAAACTATTGTAATGGTCAGTGTTTCGTTTTGAGTTTTTGTAGATACGTGTATTTTTATGAATGATAGATGAGTTTGAGGCTTTGACATTGTTGCTTATGAATATGGAAAGTTTGTGTTTAAGTGAGAATATGGTTGCTCTGGATGCGCTCGCAAATGTACATCTCACACAGGAAAAAAATGCTTCCACCTTGCACTGAAAATCTAGATGGTCTCTCTGGTAAAATTGAATCCCAGTAAAATGAAGTCTTGATGATTGGGAGAGGACATTTAAACAAAACTTGAATAAAGTTGCTAAATATAAATCAGTGGCTTGTTTCTCCAAAAACTGCTTCGAAACTTCTTTCACTCCTGTCAATCAGCATGCAGCTTTTATGGGTTGGCTCTGAAGAGCCTGTTCAATTAGGTCTCCTTGTGTAATCTCCAGATGAGCTTTATGGTTCTGTGTGTGGAATACAGATTTTGCCTGCAACAAAATGAGAAACGATTAGCTGTGTGCTTTCTGGGCCTTTAAGCAACTGGAAACAGCACAGCCCATTGCCAAGCTTTTAAAAAGGCACAAGATAATGCGGTATCAACTACTTAACATTACTGCTTATTATCACATAAATCAAATCCAGCTTTCCTTTTCTCCTAATGACAATTCACATCATACTTTGTATGCAGTCATAATTTTCACATCATCCCTGTCAATGTTCTTATAACCCATTTACCCTTGGACAGGGCTAAAGAAACAAAACCTTTGCATAGTGACTTGCATAGTGAATCCACAAGAAAGGTGATGATGATATGCTTCATAGTCGATCATTGCCATCACAGAATAATACAAACTGTTTAAAGGACAGGATTTTTTAAAAAACCGTTTTGCATCACACAACGACCCCCCCAAAGAAGGCAGAAAATACTGTGGAGTATTTGTTGTCACCAAATGAGTCATTCTATTCCTTTTTTATTATTAAACAGAGAGATGCCCTCCACCTGAGCCAGGATATCTACAAGCTTGGATGGCAGTGTCCTAGGTAAGTGAAATGTTATCATCTTTCAGTTCAGACTTTCATCTCTAATGGTTTTCCCTTCTCCCTATTTGTCACTGATAAGTACACCATGTGGCTTCATCTACTTGAAAGATTAACAGGTGTCTACTCATCAAAAAGACAGCTTTCGAGCAAACTCTGAGGCTTTGAGAAAACTTGTCTGCTTTTTACTAATGCTTCTTTTCACAAATCCTGGACATTAGCAGCATTTTTAATATCACAGCTAGGCCTTGCAAAATGTTGGAATATGCAGTGCTCTCTATCTTCACCATTCATCCAGCTGGGGCCTTTTCCAGGACACTCCATTTCATTTTAAGGGTGTGGCCTGAAGGCACATTAGCCCCCCCCCCCAATCTTGCTGAAGCTAAGCAGGTCAGTGCCTGGATAGGAAACTGACTGGGAACCGTGTATTCCATGATTATTCACTGGGCTGTTTACAATACAAAAACACAAAAATACATGACATGGAAGAAAAGAAATGTAAAATACCCTCCTAGCTTTCTGTCCTTGTCCCCTACAGAGACTTGGAGCATGCTCGGTCCTTACTGGACTGTTTTGATTTAAAACATGAAGAAAAACAGTACCTATCAGGAATTCTATTAGATCCAAAGAGGCAATGCCATTATGATGTGGCACTCTTAGCTGATGCTGGCATGAATTCAGCAGCCTGCTTTCATGTTTCAGAATGCTAGAACCTATGATTTCAGATCTGTTGAGTGTTAACATTTAAAACCTGTTACTGATAGCCAAATTTTTCAGAAAAAACCCACTTATTATAAACCCTAGAATAAGAAGACTAGATTCTTCCTTACTGAAGGGAGGCTATCATAGTTAATATCAATCACCAAGAGAGCTACAGTAAATAGGCATCTTTGAGCTTCTTTCTGACTGTTTGAAAGGTCAGTTATTTCCTGCAGAGCCTCTTTCGCCATGTATGCTGCCAAAGCAATTATATGCATTTCTACCACAAGGAATAGAAAATGGAACATGAAGTGCTGTCCATTGCCAAGTTGCCTAATTTTGTTGTGTTGCCCTTGTGGAATTGGAGTGAGGAGCAATCAATGTTTGTTAGTGAATTTATTAGGTAAATGGAATAGGTCATACATTAAATTATTATTTTTCAAAAGCCACATCTTCCCAAATATTACACATAAACATAAATTACTAATGCCCCTCTTCTGCTGTTTTTTCGCACTCCTTTGCAAAAGGATATTAAGCAGTTCACAGGGGGACAGGGGCCATGGAAGGATATAAAATTATCCTTATTATTGAGCCAATTAAGCTAACAGATTCAGCCCGTGTGTCATTGTCCATCTAGACAAGAGTATGGATTGAGATGTACATTTCACTATGCACTGAAAGGCATATCACACTGAAAAATAAGGCTGTGTAAATGCACATCTAAATGGGGATGTTGTCCATTCATGATATATTACAATCCAAATCTTCATCCCTGTTGTGCCTCAACTCTTTATGCATAACTGATTATGACTTAGTGATGTGTTAGGATGAAAAGTTTTTTACAGTACACTACTGGCAATCAATGAAAGTAGTACTGTGTGGCAAGATACCTACATATCAGCCAGGTTGTTCTGGCAATATGAATGTGTTCCATCTCCTCCCCCCCCCCAACATTCAGATCGAGAAAGTGAGCGCTCTTAATTACCCACAGTGATTAAACATAGCTGGATCTGACTGGGCCTATGGTGCTGTGACATAATCATGTTTGCTACACGATCCTTGATTGGTTGGGGTCAAGAAGCAAAGTAAAACACATAAGAAAAATATTACTGTACAGTTCACATTAAAAACAGAGGAGGCTGATCCATTAGGGTGAATGGATCAGCCTGCCCTCAGCGAGCAACCCCCACCCTTCTTGCCTGTCTTCTTGCAATCACTCCTTACATTAACTCCTTTTTAGTCTTTGTGTTGATGGGACAAAATTTAAATTAGTTGGCTCTATGTCATTGGCTCTGGCTCGCCCTGCCATTGGCCTCAAAAAACAAAAAAAACACCCATATACTGAAATGGCCCAGGCTTTCTTTTTCTTTTCCCCCTTCTCTCTCTTTTTTCTTTTTCTTTTTGAAAAAATTCAGGAATAGGGGAAATGGCTAAAGAAGACAAACTTTGAGTATTCAAAAAAAAAGGACTATTAATTCTTGATTCATAAATAGACATTTTGAATGTAGTTTCAAAACCTAGAAAGTGCCCCCCCCCTCCCCATCTGCATGTATTTTCTGTACAGGAATGCACAGGTACGTATTTCTGACAAGAGAGAAATAAAGTTTATAAGCTTTCTCAAAGCCCCCTGCAAAATACCATTCTCTCTGTTGCATAGGGTCATGATCAAAAACTGTAAATCATGACTTGTCTGTGGACCAGTTAGATACATACACCTAACCCTAACAAATAAGCATTTTTGTTCAGAGGCGTATTATAGAATATAACTGAGTACTTGTTTTAAGTGGTTGTAATAACTGTTAGTTTTGATTAGATTGTTATATTTACTGTGGTTTTCGTGATAGTGTGAGCTGCCTTGAGTAGGCTTTTCCCCAAATGTAGCATATAAATAATTTTATAAAAAGGAGAGGAAATAGTTAGAACATGAATAGACATGGGTTGTTTAGCATCCCAGCCCTAGGATGGATATATGGATTTTAGGGTCTTGTTTTTTCTTAGTATGGTGTTTTGATTTAAAGTTTTTACATTTTAGGTTAGGAGAAAATACATTATGAAGTTGGGTGGGGACCATTAAAATTATAACTCATAAATAAGCATTTTGAAAGAGTTTGAAATAAAAGGCAATCGCTATGCCATCAGACAAACTTTGCTGCCCAAATCTTTGCCAAAAAACAAGCTTCCCATGGTTTTTTTTTAATAACCATAGTCAGCCTGTGTCATAATAGCAAACTTGCTTGTGTATTCAGTGCTGTAGTTGAAGGTGCCAACAGAGTTCTGCATCAGTTTTATTTTTGACACCTAAATCGTTATCAGCATTTTTAAATGATGTTTTGTAGCGTACACTGCCATGATATAGTTTATGACATGGTGGTACAGAAGTAATTTTATAAAAATATAAATAAGGTAGTTATTTTGACCAAGAAGCAAACAATTTTGTGCAGTAACATTGAGACATGGTTCCATCTGCAGCTGTTAAACTAAACAGCTCAGTGTGGGATTTTAATTTTTGTGATAACATTGGACAAACAGGCCGAGATAAAGGGACAGGTGGCGGCGATCCTTGGTTTTACTTCTGTTTTCCTTTGGTAAAAAAGCAAAGTAACTAGGAAAATCAAATAATGCTCTCCATGGATTTTCACTCGCCTCCTACCCCTACTCCCAGCAACTGCCCATTCTCTTAGACTTGCCTGTGTGTTGTGCTTGCCTATGAACCTTCCACGCACTGAGGAATTGCTGGATGTTAATGACAGTCTATAAGCCTGTGACACTTGTAGTGCTTTATCAATCAAATGCAGCCCATTCTGCCAGTTCGGCCACCTGTCCCACTTCATCAGTGTCAGAAAGTATTTCACAGAAGGCCACAGGTGCCAGCTGCCATTCCAAAAGCAGCATCGGAATGGCCCTAGGATAAGTGTATTTAGGAAATTTCCTCGGATTGAATTTGTGGTCCCAACAGCCTTATTTTGAGTTTGTTTACAAAAGGAAAACAAAACATGCAAATGACCGATTTAATAATAAATGAAACCGCGAAGTTGACATAAGGATTTGCGACTGGGAGTTTCACTGCGTATAGAAGGATACCAGTCCTGAGACTTGTTAATTCCTGTTGCTGCTGACAAGTGACAGTAAGGGTATGCATGGCTCTTTTGATCAGCTTTTACTTCATATTCAAGTTAAGTTCTACCACAAATACTGAATGCAGTTTAAAGCTGGGAAATATAATGGCTTGGATTATAAATTCCTGTGAGGGAGACTCCCACTGGTGGAAGGGGGGGAGGCGATTTTTAGTTATTCCCCTTGAACCATCTGAAAACCGGCAGCAGAGGATTTGGGGACCCTCCAGAACAAGGGTCAGCAAACTTTTTCAGCAGGGGGCCAGTCCACTGTCCCTCAGACCTTGTGGGGGGGCCGGACTATATTTTGAAAAATAAATAAAAATGAACGATGTTTCAGACATACTGTATTACACTTGTTTTGCTTGATTGTCGTTAGTTGCCAGTTTTATTCCAGTCTCATTTAAAAGCTTTAATTAAGTTCTTTCCTTCTCTTGTATGGCATATTAATGCAGTTTTCTTTTTAAAGTTTCTACTGTTGTTTTATGAATTGTTGGTCTTACTACTTGATGAATTTTTTTGCTTTTTATGTCAAATGCTATTTTACTAGGATTTTGTTTTATGTGTTACTGCTTTGCATGATATATTTGATTATTGTAAACCACCTGGAGTTCTTTGTTTGGGGAAAGAGGAGCACAAATTCAAATATGGTTGTTGTTGTTGTTGTTTAAGCTGGATACTGCCCTTGTGTTACATAATCTGACCTCTTTCACAGAGAAAACCACACAGGAAAGTCTTGTACAATATGAGGAAAGGCATATTTTAAATTAAATTAAATACATTGATCCCTTGCTGAATTCATACTGGGTTCAGTCCAACGAGTAGCGCTTTCATCTAGAACTCATACAAATTAATGAGAATTGTGCAGCAATGATATTTGGTGGATTTTGTTCAGTGTCGATGATTGGCATGATTTAAAGCCCTGCACATAGATTTCCTATTATTTGCTAAGGGGGAAAATATTTCAAGTGTGCTGTGCTGAATGCCTGTGTGAAGAATATGGATCCCTTCCCATAAGAAGACAGCAGGAAATCCATGCACAAGCAGGACTCCTGTGCATTGTTTGGACCATTGGCAATAACATCTAGCCTCAATTTAAAATATTGCCAAAGATGAAAGGGATAGAAGGATTATTCCCATGGCGAGATCTTAGTAGAGAATAAGTTACTTCCAAATCTGCCATACTTCATCTGAATACCACCTGAATATATTCATTTACCACATGTACTCAGTAGTGGTGAAATACAATGATGCTTGTTCTACAGGTCTGTTTTTCCTGTAATTAAATATACTTTGCTTTAAAGAAAAGTGTATTTACAAAGTGTATCCATGAAATAGGTGGTTAGATGTCACATGTGTTCCTAATGCACATTCATTTAAGCTTCTTCCAAAACAAAGAATTATGAATATTGCTATTAAAACATGTCTGTTGGACTGCGGGGAAAGTAACTTGTGGTTTTTGACTTGTTTCCAAGGGACTTCGATCTGCTACTAATAAGCAGTTTCAGTTTTCTTGTTTTTCTAATTTACCAATTTTCCTGGTAAATCACCTTGATATTCTATCGCACACAGTTGGATTTTTGAACCTATAGTTACCCTGAAGATCTTGCTACATGCAAGAAAATGACAAATCCAATCTGCATTCCATGCAGATAACTTCACATGGGATCCTACTGCAAACAGAACATTACCATGCATTGTTAGAGTAGATCCATGGCTCCATCTTTGAATGCACACATGCAAATGCATCTCAACTTCTGTTATGTGTTTGTTTCCTGCAGCTTCCATGCACAAGATTGCTAGTATCCAGCTTCCCCCCACCGCACATGAGCATGTCCGCATCAGAGCCCAAAGGCCTATCACACTTCAGAAATCTATCATTTTCTAGGCTACTGCAGTATGTGCAAGAACCATCTGTTTATCCAGTGGTTTCCCAGACTTATCACACTATGTATATGTTATCAACCATCTGTTGATTCAGTGGTTTGGGCATACTAAAGTATTCATGTATGTGATGCGGCTCTCATAATGTTTATTGCACCAGCTAAATCCATCTTAAAAGATGAGTAGTTTGCTAAGGATGGTATTATAGATTGCAGCTGGCTTATTTAAAGCTAGATTACTGTCAGAGTAAGAATTTTTTCATCGTCAGTGAACCAGTGGATAGAAAAAAATACAGCGTAGATGCATATTTGTTTTTTAGAATCTCTAAAACCCATCTTTGACTGACTCAAATATATGCCACTGCAACAGAGTTTTCATCCACATGACCCCAGTTTGCACACAACATTTAAGCCAAACCATGGTTTAGTGCACATTGCAAACAAGCACATTGCAGGCACTGCACTCCTCCTTTGATTCTGTTGATGAACCATCAAAGAAGAGCACACCTTGATGCTTGTCTGGAGCAAGACAAACCATGAGCTTGGGTTCAGGCATAACACTGACCTAAACCATAGCTCTGCCCCAGGTAGCATGGCTGTAGCAAATCTGGGGAAGAGTGTGGGAGGCATGATCTTGATTTGGGAAATGTGTTTGCTCATGCTAAGCCATGGTTTCCCTTTAATTAAAATTATTGAGTTAATTTCTGAAGTTAATTATCTCAGTTCAGAACTCCTCCTCCCCCTCTCCGATCATTGATAACAAAACAAAGACCCTGCCTATTGCAGGAATTTGGATCTGTACAGATGGTATGCTGCTACTCTTCAGTCTATGGTAGAATATCGTTTTAAATTTAAAAGGCTGAGCACAGAACTCTTTGATGATACCTGGTATTTGAAAGCTTTAAGAGACCTCTGTTGCTCATTTGGAGTTTCATATTTGTAACAAAGCACACCACAGAGTTAATTAAGAGGCCATGGAGGGAAAGCACTGATGGGTATAGACTGTGGAACTTTAGATTTTAAAGTCATTTACTATTGAGTGTAAGGAACTGTTTTCACTCAGGCCTGAAGGGGTCTGTGTGACACTCAACCAGATTACTTGTAGGTTCTGGAATGAACTAAATCAAGTGCTGTGGGATGAAACAAAGCTTAATTGACTTTAATTTCTTCTCTCTCTGTGTTGATCTTCACAGTGGGTTTAATTATACAATTTAGTAACAGAGGTAAAAGTAAAGAAACTTTAGTTTTCAGAAAGGAAGGATTTGGGGTTGTTGGGTAATTAGTCTGATGAACTGCTGAGAATTAGTCTCTGACTTCCAGCCTAGTTATATTATTGGGAGTTTCAGTGTTGTATCAGTGTCATAAAATCCAACACATATTTAGCCTAATGCTTCAACATTCTAATAAGCTTAATGATGTGACTTTCAGAGAAGTCTCTATGGGTACTTTTAATAAACCACATAGGTAATGCAGGTAGGCTCACCCTGTAAATATAAGTAGCATATTTACAGGCTCAACCTGTGGCCTTTCAAATGATGTTAGGCTACAGCTTCCATCCATAGCTGCCAAGTTTTCCCTTTTCTCGCGAGGAAGCCTATTCAGCATAAGGGAAAATCCCTTAAAAAAGGGGATAACTTGGCAGCTATGCTCCCATCATGTCTGATGATACCCGCTCCAATACTTTGTCTGGACAAAGGGCTCCTAATGCTACCAATCATTGCTCTCTTCCTCTGTAAGCCAAAACTGGAATTACAATTTATGATCTATGTTCTAAGTTTAATGCCATTTTTTGTATGGACATTTCTGTGCTCCATCCACATGGTCAATATGGCATAGCCCTATGGACATAGTTCTCCCCTACCCTTTCCCAATCCATTATTGGTCACTACCTAGGGTGCCTTCTGCTATTTTGAAGAGGGTTCAAACCCTATTTTTAGGGTAGGTGGGTGTTTACATTTCTCAAGCACTATAATTGCAGAAAAGTGGGGAGGCTCGTAAGAAGAGTGGCTGCAGCACAGACCAAGGGAATTACAGCCAAGATTACTTCTGAGTTGCAGATCAGGCTGTAAGTTGTGTGGATTTCAAATGAGAATGCCTGATCTCTTGTTGAGTCGATTTTCAGCATCAGATCTGATTAGAAAAACTCTTCTGGATCAATTTCACAACCCAGTTAGAAAACCTGCTATTCCCCCTGCCTGTTATTTGTGCTTTTATACTATATCTTCTAGCTCATTTGCAGAATCATAAAAATGAAAAATATTTTTTTTAAATAGCATGTTTGTGTGATACTCAACAATCTGTGTAATACGTTTGTGGCCTGAAATTTTGCCTCACTTTTGGATTACAACTTTCTTTCTGACATCTGTGCTACTTGCTGTGTTTCTTTGGAGTCTTTGCTCTATTGGCAATGTATGGAGTTAGACAAGGTTGCTTTGTTGTTTTGTGTCTTGTTTTGCAATTCCCAAATGTACTCTTATATTCTTCATTTCTATTTTTCTATTGGTTTATTTTTATATGCTGATCTTTTATTTATTATTATTAAATCTACCTCTTCAGTTTTGGCATGGTTTCTTGAATTAAGCCTTGGCTCTAAATCCAGAGACTTGGCCTTTTGGTCAACCTGCTACTGTATAACTGTGATTTGCTTAGGGCTCCAGAAGCAGAAAGACTTTTAAGCCTTTCTTAAAATCCTAAGGATATCATTTAAGACCTGAGAGTTTCCTGGCTCAGGTGCCATTCGCATAATTGGTGACAGCAGTACTACCTTACAGGGTTGGTTTTAATCCCTGGTAATTTAGAATAATTTCAATCAATAAGAACACTGCCCCAGAAATTTAGGGGCAGTTTCTTAACACAAAGGGCTTCTGTTTGTGAGCAAGGGTTGTAGTAGCTGATGGAGGTGCCTTTTTCCCATTGATGGGCAGATGATTGAGGGAGGCATGCCAGCACCATTTTTTCTGCCCTTCTAAATGTGGCAGACATTATGGCAAGTCTTTATAAATGACTTGGATGAAGGAATTGAGAGGATGCCAAGCTTTAATGGGAGCTACTTTGCAGTACGATACACCCATAGCAGTCACTTTGTTATGTCATACACCCACAACAGCCATTTTGTGACTGGCACCCACAACAACCTTAGAATCATAGAGTCGGAAGGGGATTGAACTTGCAATCTTGGTGTTATCAGCACCATGCTCTAACCATCTGAGCCATCCACCTTCTTAGAATGTGTCCACTGGTGCAAAAAGGTGGACAACTCCTGAAAAGGTGTCAAGAAATTTTATCTCTCTGTCATTACTGGAGCACACATATAACCCATTTATATGAGGTAACTGAAGTCACCCATTACTACAGCACTACTTATGTATCCCTCCTCGACTGGCATTCACTACATTGATAACATTTAGTGTAATGAAAAGTTCTGGAAACTTACCATATTTTTGTGACTTTTGGGTTAGTCCTAATAAATATACTGTCCAACTGTGGATTTTGCAGTGACTTAATGTCTTTTTGGTGTCTTTGCACAGCATGAAATATCCCCAGTGTTTAAAAAAAAAGGGTGAGATTTTCTTTTTAGTAATTCCTATTTTCTTTATGTGAAATAAAGTGGAAAAACAGTTTACATAAGGGCAGGCAAGAAAGCAAAGCTTGAGCAACTGAGGGAAGCGGAAGTAAGATATAGATTGCTTATTGTTTATAGTCTTTGTCTATTTAAAGCTCACTTGTGTCTTAAGAGCCTGGCTTGCTAGGGAAAGAATTGTTACACTCAGAGAAGTTTCCTATATCATAACCGTGCTATGGAAGCATGTTGTGAAACCAGCTGCCATGAAATTGAATTACAGGTGTTGCATTCTCCACTGCTCAAATTGCTCTATTATATCATGGGCCTTTTCATTTTGTTTTGAACAAATAACTGCAATTTGCTAGGATCCAAAGAAATTATAGAATAAGTAGTTGAGGTTGTTTAAGGCGTCCATTACAATAGGAAATTATCTGTGCCTGTCTGCAGTGTGGCTTCTTTCTTCCATCCATTGCTCGTGAACTTGGAAAGAGAATAACATGGCTGCTTCTTTCCCCTTGTAAAATGTGTGCATCCAATTTTCTAAATTTTGCTTTCACAATTCCTGGCAGGGCCACTATGATTTACTTATGACGTTTAACAGAGTATCCAGCTGCATGAGATGGTTGTATAAACGTTCCATTATGAATGAATGGACAGTAGATCTCCTTCCTTCTGGTTTGCTTGATGCAGACTCAGTGAAACATATGTATCTGTAAGCAAATCAAATTGCAAAGGATCTTGTAAATACTGTAAAGAGAAACAACAAATTCTGATATTTACTGAACCTTAAGAACTCAACCATATGCTCTAATATCTCCAAATGAGTCTTATTAAGTGGCTTCATATTCTCAGAGTTACATATTCAAAAGTTCTACGCAGTAAGAGGTAAAATAGTAAAACCCATTCCTGGCTTCCTAGGTAGGCATAAGCAGGGAATATTGGTACTGGCCACCCCAATCTCTGCTGAGCAGTGCATGAGATTCCAAGGGGTCTTGGGACTCAACCAGTGTCTTTAAAATATTACTTATTTTCACATACCGGTAGTTATACCGGAAGCTTTCAATGGAGAGAGATTTCACACATTTACATCTCAGGAGGAGACTGTCGTGCATTGTCTTCCCAGATATTGCCATGCCTCTCTCCTAGCCTGCCTTTAGCTACTCTTCCAAGATGGTTCTGGCCTTCACAGCAGCTTATCGAGTTCTCGCTCTTCTTCCTCAACCTTTAAATTTCAAAAGGACACATTTTATTCTATGGGACCTCACAGGCCCCTGTCACCTTGACAACCTCCCTCCCTCATCAGCAGAGCCTCCTGCCTATTTGATAGTTTCCATTGATTGGTTAATCAATGACTTGCTTCTACCACCTTTTGTCATTCTTAATGACTTCTACCCCAGGCAAGACCCTGACCTGGAAAAGAAGCTTAACCTCTATTTCTCACTGGCCTGCTGTATTCCCTTTACTATTTCAAATATTATCTAAATTCTGCCATTAATTAATTTCTAATATTAACTAACTCTAGCAGTTATAGGTGCCCTTGAACCCCCCAAACTCTGTTACACCAGATATGTAACAATATGTTGTAGATTACCCCCCACACTTTTGCCATCTAACTTATGGGTAGGCCTACTCAGGCTTCACAATGTTGAGCATAATGAAGGAAAGGAGAAGGAAGTCATCTTGTTGATCTAATATAAACTGGAAAGACAGTATTTGGGCTCCAAAGAGACTTGTAAAAAGAAAGAAAGAAGGGGATTTTGCAGCTCTTTTAGCAACTTACCAAGTACTCTTAGGAAGGTTGATGACATATTTTGGGAACATATGTGACTGTCACCTTCAAATTGACCTGCATATGAAAGGTCCATTATGTTTTACTGAAGCTAGTGCCAGTGGAGTGATATGGAGACTATGATCTTCAGTTCTGAACATCTTGGAAATACATGTTCATGCAAAGGATTGACCAATGCTGCAGGTTATTTTTAACTTTAGTTAAACTACCATGTTCCCCCCTTTTTAAGACGCTGTCTTATAACTTTTTTCCTCAAAAAAAACACAGGGTGGCTTACTTTCAGTGGGATGTCTTATTTTTTAATTACCGGTACAGTTTTTATGGCTCAGGGCGCTGCTGGGCTCTCTTGAGTGCTCAGCGCTGCAGCAGCCACTGGTTCTGGGTGGCGGGGCGGCAGGCGTCCTTGGCCGGGCCAGGCAGAGGCCGCTGGCTCAGGTGCTCCGCCCGCCGCTGCAGGGCGCTCCAAGCTCCTTGGCTGGGCCAGGCAAGGAAGAAGCAGTGAGCCCAGCGGTGGCGGCAAGCACGGAAGCGGCAGGGACGGCGGTGGAATGTGAATTCCTTAAAATTCCTGAATGTGAAGCAGAATTTCCAAAGGCAAGTTGTGCTGCTTGCCTCCTTTTTAAGTAGGGTCCTTTAAAAAAAAACCACTATGATTTTTCTGGCATGTATTGTTTCTCTCTCCTCCCCCTCATATGTAGGAACCCCCTCCTGCCTTCTCCCTGTTTTCACCTGGGCACCCGTCCAACCCAAACACAACACACCCACTTAATTATCATAAGGCATGAGGGAAGCATGTGCTTCTGGAGTCTGAGAGATTAATACCCTGGCTCTCCTATCCTGT
The DNA here is from genome assembly GCF_963506605.1 of Zootoca vivipara. NCBI lineage: Eukaryota > Metazoa > Chordata > Lepidosauria > Squamata > Lacertidae > Zootoca > Zootoca vivipara. The sequence continues at coordinate 60,413,392 of NC_083277.1, read as the reverse complement.
AGAGGTTGTCCTGTCTCTAGCTCTTATAACTTGTAATAGTCATATTTCTCATCTCAGAGGATAAAAGGAATTCAGACTGAAATCATCGTAACTAAGGATCACACAAGGTTTCTTTTGAAAGGAAGGGGAGAAGAACTTGTTTTTTCCTGCACTGCCACTGGATTTTGAAACTTGCTAATGCAACGTGAAATACAAAGCTGCTGATAGCCACCCTGGAATTCTCATTCCATCTCACAATGCATGCAAGACTGCTTGAAACTCCCTTGTCGAGTTTCGTGCTGCTTTCAGACCAGTCATTTGCACTTCAGATGAACTGGTCTGTGTTATTTTGGATAATGTACTTCACAGCTGCCATGAATTGAAGAATGATGTTTGAATTACTGCTCTGTTTTCATGCATATGTACAATTCAAGGACCATTTCATGAGGCGACATATGATAAATGGGTGTCTTGACAAGCTCTGCCAATAGGATCTCCAAAAGACAGATGACTATGATGTCTGGTCACCTTGGAGAAGAAACTAAACCACCAGATTAATCTGGCAGTGGTCTTGCCTATAAATGTTATTTTATTCATTTTGTAAGAGTCTGAAGTAGATATTGCAAATTATTTTTAAGTTGTAAATGAGTGTATATCATGGTGAACATATACCAGTAGCTCAAGCTGTGATCTTAAATTAGCAAGCTGGGAATGGAAACCTTGAGGATTGAGGCACCCAGTCTTTAAATGGAAGCTGGAGCAAGACTGGGACTCGGCAAAGTCCACGGCCTGGTCTTCATTTTTCAGGGCAGAACCAAATGTATAAAGAAATACTGGGTAGCTGCACAGAAAAATCCTTTGCCAGGTTTCTACGTCCAAACATATTGTATGGCAAAAATTACTGTATATCATGAAATAGTGACAGTTAAATAGTTGGCAGTTCAGACTGGAGAAATGGTACAGGGGGAAAGGGTTAAACCCCATTCCCACGATATCTCCCGCCTGATTCTGCCCAACTGCTCCAACTGCTTTTTCTTTGGTAAATGAACAAATGTAGGAAATTCAATCACAGGCTTTCCAATGTCACATCCAATTTGGCCCTGAGTTGCTGCTATAAACATTCTCTCTCCCCCTGGTGTGTGTGTGTGTGTGTAGGGTGAATACACATGTTTGTTATACTTCCTGTATGGCTTTAAAAGAAGATGGACAAATCTATGGAAGCTAAGGCTATCAACAGCTACTAATCCTGGTGGATATGTTCTACCTCTCCAGTCGGATGAGGTATGTTTCTGAACACCATGCTGGGAACTGCAGGAGAAGAGAGTGCTGCTGTTGTCGGATCCTGCTTGCGGGCTTCTCGTAGGCATATGGTTGGCCACTGTGAGAAGAGGATGCTGGACTAGATGAGCCACTGGCCTGATCCAGCAGCGCTCTTCTTCTAATACCTTGTTTATTGTGCTTCTTACCATTTCATTTTTAGATATAAAGAGCATTCATCCAAATGAAAGCTCATAGTAATTGATTAGCTGAAGATACATTGGATCACTCCCCCCTCTTTTTTATCTTTTGTAATTCAGGACAACCATGTTATGTTTAGAACTATGCAACCTCAAATGTTATGATGTGCTGGTATATCTAGATTCTTCATTGTAAAGGTATTATATAAATAACAACAACAACAACAACAACAACTTATTATTTATACCCCACCCATCTGGCTGGGTTTCCCCAGCCACTCTGGGCGGCTTCCAACAGAAAAATAAAATACAATAATCTATTAAACATTAAAAGCTTCCCTAAACAGGGCTGCAATTAGAATTGCAAAAATTAGGCCATGCTATGATATTGTAGTTACCATTTCAGAGAGGCAACATATTTAGTAGATTGTCACCCATTGATCTTGGTTGAAATGAAATGAAACAAGCCCTTGAACTATAAATACTTCTGTGTATATAAATTGAGGCAGTTTTATTAAGCTCTACTTCTCTCCATTATTTGTTCTCTGCTATTTAAATTGCACACATAATGTTGGTGTACTGTAAAGAAGCCAGTGCAAAAGACAGTAGCATAGAAATTTCTGACTGGTGATTTGTTTGTTTCCATTAATTAATTAAATCACATAACAGTTTGTACAGGTACCACTAATTTATTAATTCCTGAAGCCACATAAAACACGAATATGTCACAGCACCACAAGTTCACAATCTAGCCCATTACTGCTTGAGTTCAGTCTTGAGACCATATTCATGAAGTTTTTAATCTGGTGAACTATTGATTATATCAGCTGATTCTCTGTATAACACATCATTAAAATTGACAGGTTTTATATAGGTTGGCTTGAAATGGACTTTGGAGGTCCCTAACTCAGATGTCAGTCTGTAATATGATTGTAGTATGTCTAACAAGGTAGCTTTCAACATTCAGCAGTCAGTTTACAGGCCAAGATGCTGTTCAGCTCAGAAGCCTCAGTCAAGATTAGATCCATCCCTTTCAGGTTCTGTGCATGTTCTTTGGGAGTTTCAGATGACCCTTCACTGATGCTGAAAGAACTCTGCCTTTTAATAGATCACCCTTGCAAATTTATAGCTGAAACTGGGCTGTAGAGTAAAATCAGCCTAGCAGAGCTTCTGATTAATGTTCTTTGACCTGTTACAGAGCTTTGGCACTGTTTTTTGTTCCACTTACGACAAGGGAAAAGCAACATCCTAACATTTACACACCTCCGTATTCAAGAGCTTTAAGGAAGGTCTGTATATATAAATGCAACTAATGAAATTGGGGACTGTATGGCCTCAAAGCATTTAAAGTAATGGCGTGAGCAATCTCACTCCATTACTTCTGAGTGGTAGCAATTCACACTAAAGCATTGGTTCCCCAAGGAGCAGGCTTGCTCAGGCTGAATCTTATTTACAAAGAGGACAGAACAGTTTGTTATACAGTATAGTGTACAGCAAGTCTGCTTCAACATAAATTGTGGGTTTTGTGTGGCTTTCAGATTGATTTAAAGAAGTTTGCTTCTACTGTAGTTTCTTTCATAGAAATGGCACAAAGGATGAGTAATGTTTCACAAACTGTCCGTTCAGGTGTGTGTGTGTGTGTGTGTGTGTGTGTGTGTGTGTGTGTGTGTGTGTGTAGGTGTGTTTAAAGTACACTTCATTTATTTTAAGACTTTGAAATCTTAGTGGGTGGGTGTGGGGGGGGGGAGATCTGTCAGGATACTTTCAGAGTGACCAATAGAGGCTCAGGAGAAAGCCTGCTATCCTGGGTGGTGAAGACTGGGAAATCCTAAAGGGGTCCTTGCTTCTTGAAATGCCTTTTCCTTTCACCTTAATCTCCCAACATGTGAATAGTTGACCCAGGATTGAACCTATTTACAGACATGTGGCCAGGCTAAGGGTGGCTAATCTGTCTGCCCATTCTCCCATGGACAGAACCATTTAATGTTTAGGGCATGCAGTTCCCCTTTGTAATCCTAAAATAGCTACATATTTAGTTGTCATATTTCCAAATAAAGTCTTCAATTAAAGTTGTGGCCTGGTTGAAGGGGCAGACAAAGAATTGATGCCTGTCTCCTCATTCAGTAGCAGAAAGAAGCTTCACTTGGGTTATGGATTGAATTTTAGTGCCTGTGTATAGTTTTTAATACTTTTTTTAAAGAAGAGGAGTAAGGAGGAGGAGGAGGAGGAGGAGGAGGAGGTTTGTGTCTTTCTGTTCTGTTTAAGAAGCATCCAAGGGAGCTTTCAATATTTCCCTCAAAAAGTGATAAATCATTAAAAGCAATACAAAAAACAGCAGATCCAAACAACATGGCACAGTCCCAGTGTTGGGGGGGGGGGGAGTTCAGTCATAGCCTCCAAAGCTGTATGAATCCCTGTGTTGAGTTTGAATAGGAATGTGTTGCAGGTTACAATAGGAGTTACCCTACCACATGATAAGTTAACCTTGTTACTGCATTAAGAAAATATACGTTCCTGTGTCTTACTATGTCCCCAAGAGATCTGAAAGCATAGAATAATAGAACTGTAGAGTTGGAAGAAACCCGGAGAGTCATCTAGTCCAGCCCCTTGCAATGCATGAATCTCAACTAAATCCTACATGACATTTAGCCATCCAATTTCTGTTTAAAAACCTCCAAGGAAAAAGAGTCCACCACCTTCCAAGGGAGCCTGTTCCACTGTCAAACAGCACTCGCTGTCTGAAATTCTGACATTTAGTTGGAATCTCCTTTCTTGTAACTTGAATTTCTTGGTTTGAGTCCTACCCTCTGGGGCAGGAGAAAACAAGCTTGCTCCATCTTCAATGTGACAGCCCTTTAGTTGTTTGAGGGTGGCTATTATCTCTTCTCAGTCTCCTCTTTTCCAGGCAAAACATACCCAACTGCCTCAGCTGTAGGCTTGGTTTCCAAACCCTTGATGATCTTGGCCACCTTCTTCTGTACATGTTTCAGCAAAGGATCTCTTACCTCCATCTCTTGGTTGTTGATCAGTTCTTTGAATTTTTAACTTTTTCCTATTTTTTTAGATGTGCCAAAGGCCCCACAAAATTTGGCTAGGGCCTTGGGTAGCACAGAAGCCTGGAAATACTAGGCCTGTTGTCACACTGTCTTAAGACTGTAGTCTTAACTTTAGAACCTAAGAAGAACTCTGCTCTGAGTTAGGCTGATAGCCCATCTGGTCCACAGCCTTAGAATTGGCTAATACAAATCTCTGCATAGAAATAATACTAATTAGTCTATAAAATGTCTTGAATTAGTTGTAGCTTAGTATTTGAAAAAGGGAAGCATAAAATTTGAATGATTCCATTATTATTTTTTATAAATAGCTTTAAGGAAAAAGTGAACTAGCTGCATAATTTTCTTACCTTCTCAGGCAAGAAAGTCTTCTTGGCTGAAGTCTTCAAAACCAAAATAATACCTTGTTTTCTTTTCAAAATTGATATGTGCCTGTGAATTGTAATTTCTATATTTTAAGCCTGAAATAAATAATTTGTTAGCATTTTAAGTCCCCTCCCCACCGAACCTACCCGTTTTGTCTTCGTTGAATAGGCAAAGCAATAAAATGAGACAATCTAGGATGAGAGAATCTAGGATGCAAAAACTTCCCTGACCTCATGCCATCCTGATGTTGGAGGTCTCCAAAGCCCAACAGCCACAGCCGGCATGGCCAATAGTCAGGGATGATGGGAGCTATTGTCTAAAACATGTTGGGGTCACCAGGTTAAGGAAGGCTCCACTAGTGGAGGGGGTGGTGGATGGGAGGGAATATACAAAATCTTGTTTAACATTCAATACAATCTACTTTTGTTAAAGTTATTATTTTCATATGATGTTTTATGATTGGGAATGAAAATTTAGTCCCAAGAAGGCAAACAAAGCTGGGAGTTTCCTTTGCTTCAAGTGAAAGATCTAATCAAGCTTGTTCCCCCACAAGGAAACACTTCTAGATTGGTTCCTTGGCACCTTATATTGAGCCAGAATAACACTCTATGGCCCAATGCAATTAAAGTTCATATACAGTACTATTGCAAAAGTGACTACTGCAGATATGGGAATTTATCATTACCCTGAAGCTCTGAGTATTAGATTTCAAAACCACTGTGAATTGTCTAACTTTGAATTGGATGAGTTTGCAACTTTGACTTTAGTTTGACCGTTGAATCTAAAACTTTTATTATGAATTCAGCTAGAAAGCTGTTTGTGTGAATATTTTCACATTCACTTTATAACCAAAACTGATATCTGAAATTTAAGTTGCAAAAGGAAAATGTCCTTGAAGGTAGCTCATTTATAGACTTGTTAGGTTTCTTTCACCATATTCCATCTTTAGTTAATAATTATAAAATAGAAATACAAGTGGCCTTATTACACAATGGTATGGGAGGCTGGAATATTCGTTCTTCCTCAGTGCCAGTAAAAGTCCCATTTTACATAATATGTCAAATGTCTTGAACCCTTTTGAAAAAGCATCAGATATGGGTATCTGAAAACTGGACACAGAAAAGGATTATCACTGATTGGGGGTTGGAGCAACTGAGGGCTTGGTCACACTTCCGTTCTGTGCCTAGAAAGGACAGATCCAAGTGGTTTTCCATTGTCCCACACTTTGTAGGCACAGATCCAAGCAGTTTTGCCTTTGCCCCACTGCTTTACCCTGGAAAACCTGCTCTTTAGTGCTAAATCGGAACAAATGGCAATCTGCGGAAAATTTGATTGCTATTTGTTCCAATTCAGCTCTAAACCATGGGTTGTCTCAGAGGGAAGTGGTGGGGCAAACAGAGGTATGAATGGATAAGCTCTCCATGCACGGAAAGGTTACAACATTTGGAGCTTTTTCTATTCTGGTTGGTTGGCATCCATCTGTCTCAGCAGACAATGGAAGAGTGTGCCTTCAGGGGTGAAGTCAAGCTGTTGGAGAGTTACAGTGCCTGCTGTGGCTGTAGAGACCAATACAAGAGAGACATGTTTTGTTGCAGGTGGGGCAGATGAAGGTATCCGGTTGTGCTGATGCAGGTGTACCATGACATTTCTTCTTTCTGTGCTCCTCCCAGTTGTCATTCCTCCTCTGGTCACAGCTGTGGATACACAACCTGATTGTCTCCAGGCATTGTGGTTGTCTTCAAGGGATCCTTACATAACAGGGTTAATGTGGTCAGCTTTCATGTCATGTTTGCAAACATCTTTGTAACACAGAGAAGCCAGCTCCCCATAGAGCACATCCTTGGGGAAACTGCCATCTTCCATTCTGTGGACATAATCAAGCCAGTGTAGATGTTGCTGAGACAGGAGCGTGAACATGCTGAGAATGTGCTGCAAAGTATCTTCCCTCAGGGCACACACTTGTAGTTCACAAGAGCTACGTGTCCTTAAAGCTGACCTCAAACCAGTCAGAGATCTGCTGCTCTCCTTTGCCAAAGGAAGGCATAGCTGTGTCGTGGGTTGCCTCTTTAATGTAGTTCCACCTTGCTTCAACAGTGTCTCTGGGGCAGATTAGTAGAGCTTGTACCATGACAAAATCAGAGAAGTGTTCACAAAGTTCAGATATGGCTGTTTGGGCAGTGTTGATTCATGGCTGCACTTTCTGCTTTCTGCTATGTGTCCTCTATGTCTGGAGAAGGATCTTGCTCACCACCAGGGAGGTGATCTGTGTCACAGTCCTCACTGTGACATCTCCATGTGACACGGACATAGTTCGGTGCTGATTGCCTGTTGACAGCCTTGGATGTTTCCAGGATACTCACAGTTTTGCCTTGGCAGAGAAGAACATTATCACGATGCGGAAACTGTGATACGAGCACAGTTTAAGCAGCATTTGTCTGTTTTCGTTCATGTTCCAATACCAAAGTTGCCTGTGCAGTTGTCCCATGTGTGATGATCACCCCCAAGCCTGGCACTGAGATCTCCCAGCAGGAATAGGTGTTCATAGTTGGGGACTTTCCTGACTGCCAAGTCTAGTTCCTTGTAGAACTGTTCCTTGGTCTGCACATAGTGGGATTAGATTAGCAAAAAGGCAATTCAGGCTGTATCTGCTAAAATTTCTTCTATGGAGCAATGAAAGATAAAGAGTCATTGTATCTTTTGCTTCAGTGGCAGAGACGAAAATTGGAAATTTGTATGTGAAGAGGTGGGTCAAACCTTGCCTTGCTTTTACACTTCCAGGAAGAAATATATGTGAATTTGTTTTTATATTGCATTCATTTTATGCTGATGTCCATTTAGGGCAGAAAATGCCAGTGGATTCCATGATGGTATTTAAACTTTTGAAATTGCTGTATCATATTGACAGCATCTCAAGCAATGTACATTTATAAATAGTGTTTTTAAAAATGCAAGTAACAATTCAGAAAATGGGTTTTTTTTACATACTGAAATTGTATTTCTAACTAGTTTCTCAGTTTGGCTTTGTAATGCATTCACATTTTAATTTTCGTTGAGCTGAACACTGCACGTTAGTGGAAGCATTCAGCACCCTTCTGTTTGAAAGCATCGTTTTAAATGCTTGCAAAGAATTCTCTATTTGTATTTTGGCAGAGTATTCATATTCTCTCTTCTAATGGAACTGTGATTGATCTCTTCAGCCAGCAAAGTTGAACATCTAGCCAGCACATGCTTTACTAAGAGGTTTCTAACAAAGTTAAGACTGCTATAAAGTGACATGATCAAATCCTGTTAAGGACAAATGAATGTACTTTCACGGCTTCTTCTTTTTTTTAAATAACAAGATATTCTGGTTTCAACCATTCTTCAGGCTACTGAAATGCAATCTGCATGGGGGTGCCTTTGAGAAGTGTCAATAAACTACAACATGCTGGGCTGTTGACTGGTGAGGCTGCATGGACCATAAATCGTGAATTTTGTAGCAGCTTCATTGGTTCCCAGGATGGGATCTGCATGTTGAAGAGGTGGGGTACTACACTGCTTTCCCTATCCACAACATCACACTGACTCTGCTGCCCTATAGAGCCTAGGTGCCTGCAAAAGGGAAGCCTACATGCATTGATACTGATGTGTATCAGCTTACACTGCACTGGTAACCCTTTTACAAGTGTGCATGCTCAACATGTGGATACTGGCAATGCCAGGGAAGGCGTGTGACCCTAGGGGCAAGGCAAGCAGCATGTTCCTGTTGTCTGCCCAAAGCATGGATCCCTGTTTGTCCTAGTATTGCGGAGGGTTTTTGAACATTCAGAAACTACTATAGAAATGTGTAGTGTAATGATTAAATGTTACCAGAGCAGCATGGGTTCCAGGCTATTGAGAAGCAGTTCTCACGCTGCTTCGAACTAACATGAATTGGGCCTAAAATAGTAAAATGACAGTGGGACATCTTGGGAGTTAGCGGCTGGAAGCTACAAAAGCTTTTAACAATAAATGGCTAAGAACAAAGATGTGATTTGGTTTCTCTATAGAAGGGATTCTCATAATACAAAACAGTGGGAGTTCCTGACCTTAGTGATATCTATGAGAAATTTAATAAAGAACTGGACCAGAGTAATAAATAAATAAAGGTCTGTGGTAGCCATGCATGTCCTTTTTCCTTTCACTCACAATGAAATGCTGCTATTGAAGGCACTGCGCTATAATTACAGGAGCAGCGCATAAAATTTGTAAAACTTGATAGCTAGAATAGCTTCCATAAATTTACTTCTCAGTATGGCAGCAGTAAGCTTGGTGTTGTGATAATGATCACATACAGTTAATAAAAAGCGATTGCAAGTTAAATGTCAATTGAATATTAAAATCACATTATTGAAGACAGATCAGCATGTACTCTTTAGTCAGCTGTCTAAATATGCTTTAAATCAAGTATTATATAAACACAGTGCAGCACTTGAATGTATTAAGTATAAATTAATTTAATAGTTTAAAATTTTATTAAATTTGGCATCCTCAATTTTTTTTCAGGATTACTGAGAACATTTTAAGCTTCTCAGAGCTGATATTTGATTTCTGAAGAACTGACTTTCATCGCAATTGTTATTTCTTCTTACTGTTCCTGTTGCTTGATACTGTTGAGACTATTGTAAAAATTAGGATACTGAAGGTGGGGAAACATAGTATTAGATTTCAAAGGTACTGAGAATGGAGGGGTGTCTTTATGCCATATATGCAAGATCAAAGTGTTGTACTAAGCATAAGTGGGACACGGGTGGTGCTGTGGTCTAAACCTCTGAGCCTCTTGGGCTTGCTGATCACAAGGTCAGCAGTTCAAATCCGCAGGACAGGGTGAGCTCCCATTGCTCTGTCCCAGCTTCTTCCAACCTAGCAGTTCGAAAGCATTCCAGTTCAAGTAGATAAATAGGTACCAATGTGGTGGGAAGCTAAATGGCATTTCTGTGTGCTCTGGCTTCCGTCATGGTGTTCTGTTGTGCCAGAAGCGGTTTAGTCATGCTGGCCACATGACCTGGAAAGCTGTTTGTGGACAAGCGATGGCTCCCTCACCTTGAAGCGAGATGAGCACCACACCCCATAGTCATCTGTGACTGGACTTACCTGTCCAGGGGTCCTTTATCTTTTTTACTAAGCGTAACTAACTTCAGAATAATACTACTAGTCTATTGTTCTAGTCCAGAGGTGTACATGTAACAGACATTTAAAGTGTCAAATTCAGTTATATTTACATTTGCCCCCACTGAACCTCAAACTATTTTAAAACCTATTTTAGGGTTTTCAAAGTGAATGCATTCATTCATTCTTTTAACATAACTTGCCCTTCACCTAATGGGCTTTGGGTGGGGTGGAACAAATGTTTCAAAATCAAGATAAACAGTATATAAAAATCAAAACAAACAATCAGGCATCATCCTGAACAGTCAACTCAAATAGCAGTGAGGAAAGAAAATACAGCCGGCAGAAGCAAATCACAATGCACCTTCCTGCTCTCCAGAGGCCTGGGCAAAAGGGTATGTCTTCACCTGCCTAGGAAGAGATAGCAATGTTGTAACATTGCATCAAGCTCCCACAGGGGAAGTCATTCTATAAACATTGCAACATCACAGAAAGAAACTCATTACATGATTCCGCAATGCAGGGGGGTGGACTAAATGATTCTTTGGGTTCCTTCCTACTCTACAATTTTATGATTCTATCATTGCCTGAATTAAAACACGAGATCAGAACACCAGGGTTGGTTGGTTGGTTGGTTAGTTAGTTAGTTATTTAGTCAGTCTAGCCTTCTATGGGCAGTTGCCATTCCCAGGATGGCTACATATCATATAACTGGATTATAGTCATGGTTGTTAAAAGTGTATTAGAATCCCCACCACTTCTATGTATTCAATGCTGTCCTGGATGAATGAACCTGTCCCTTCTGTGACCAAATAAATTATAACAAATATTGGATGACTGGCCGGACTCCTAGTGGCTTCAGGATTTCACCTTATTAATTTATCCAAAACGCAGTCTTGACAAAAATATGAATTAAGAGGAAACAGAATGTGAATCAGAGAAAGAGTAACTGAAAGTTTTTTTGTTTTGTTTTCATTTTTCTCACTTCAAATTTACCATCTGCAAGTTGTTCCCTCAATCTTTTGGCACAGGCTTGATTGCACCATCATCTAGTAAATCACTGAATCTTTATCATGTGGGCCTGCTTTTCTCTACTGTGATATGAAAGGCATTTAAAATGCAAGTTGTTACTTCCACGGTGAGATGTGAAAGTGATTACTCTGTGGGAGGAACTTGCTGAAGATAAAGAAACAGTTGTTTCCATTATGGAATTGGGTTTGTAAACTAATGCTGCGCTGCAGTAGTCCTGAACCTTGCCTTGGATATACTTCTGTGCAGACATAATTGAAAAATTAATTCATCATTTTTGGGATTGCAACTTTGTTTTATGTGAATAGATTTTGTCACTCAAATGGGAGTTTCATTCATGCATTTTTCAACAAATATTACTTCCTTTTCAGGTTTCCAAATGGTCTTTCATCTAGACATCGAAGTGGTGATTTTGTCATTCCACCACATTCCTGTGTCTGTAATATGGAATATAACAGCAAGATATGGCAAATAAGGGCACTCACCTGGAATTTTATCAAGGTGAATAAACTACTGGGATGGCAGAGGAGGGATAAAAAAATCTTCTATTTTTCTATGCTATTTAACCACCACATCTTGGGAAGAGTGAAGTGATAAATAAATAATAAATAAAATTTTATTTATACCTCGCCCTTCCTGGTTCAGAAGCCCAGGCTCAGGGCGGCCAACAACAAATTTAAAACACTTAATTGTAATACAGCATAAAAGCAGCATAAAATACAGTATAAAAGCATGAATAACAATAAAATTCAAAGTTCAAAAATAAGTTTGGGGGAATCAATCCAATAAACATTAGATAGTCACCAGGGCTAGCTGGCTAAATTAGTCCTACTTGGGCTAGCGAGGAGGCCAGGGGAGAATTAGCTATGGGGTCCCAGAGCGGGTAATCTTCATAAAAAGGGGAGGGGGGGAAGAGAAGGGAGATAAAAGATCAGGCTGAGTTCAAGTTAAAGGCCAGGCAGCGGTGGAAGGAGGTTAAGTCCTGTAACACATTATCATCTACCACAGAAGAAAACAAGGGGGATAAGGAGGTGTTGAGATGTTAATAGACTCCCTACTGACACCACCTTATTCAGTGCCTACATCTTAGACCTTGTTAAATGCTGGAGAGGATGCACCTCAACAGGCACATATTTCCACATGTGGTGGGTGTGCCCCAAAATCCAACTATTCTGGAAAACAACCATAAGAGAAATAGGTAAAATAACCCAACAAACTTTAGAACTCACCCCAGAATTGACCTTGCTGAACATCTTCCAGGACAATAATGCCTACCTGCACCACAAAGAACTCATAACCCACTTACTCTCAGCAACCAGAAGCACCATAACCAGACACTGGAAAGACCTATCAGGAATAAACATGGACCATTGGTACCAAATAGTATGGGAAACAGCCCTACTAGAAAAATTAACCAATAAGTTGAAACTGACGCGGGGACAAATAGAAGAAGATGGCTTCACCCCGGTATGGTTCCCCTTTATCACATACACAGCCCAACAAGACAACGACAAAAACCCACCAACAGCATACGAATCAATATGGTTAACCTGACCCACAACACTCACACACCCCGCTTACAAACAAAACAAAGACCACCACAGCTAACCACAAAGGAACAACCATATCCTAGGCCAACCCCAGCATCTCTCACCATCAAAGGAAAACAAGTGAACAACAGAGAACCTATGCAAGCGTTGCTGACAAGAAAAAACCCACCCCTCCCCCCTCCCCCTACTATCCTTCCCCTCCCCTCCCCAATGTCTCAACAAACGAAACTGAGCTGTAAACATGTTAAGAGAGACATTGCTCTTATCTTTGTAAACCAAGAAAACCCTTAATAAAAACAATTTTTTTAAAAAAGCCTCTGTGGGTGTCTCATACCTTTAGAGGACCACCCCAAGGGGAAAATGTATGATTCATACTTTGTTGGCCTTTAGGAGAACCCTAAATATTGTTTTCCTGTTCCAGGTCTGCATTGGGTTGATTTTACCATGCTGTTTGTTAATTAGTGTTCTGCTATTTTAATGTTTTATTTTGCTGTTTTTAACCTTTTAATTTATAATTTTATACTGCGTTGTAGTGATCTATTGTAACTCATCTTGAGAAAGTAGACATCATCGAAGGCAGGCTAAGAACCAATATCACAAGCAGTGGCAAGGTATTTAATCATAAGGTTTTCCTCCCATTTTGAGAGACAGGCCAATAAGAAATGCCAAATAACAGCATTGTTTTGGGTTAATGGGGAAAACTTTTTTTATATAAAAATCTGGATGTGAGCAGAAGATTCATTTTTCAGCTCAAAAAAAGCTCCTTCATAATCCACTACTTCAAGTGGTGCAGATCTACAAAATAGAAACCTGGTAACATTACAGTCTCCTACGACAGAGTGAACAATGCTATGTCATTATGTAATATTGCTCCAAGGCTTATTGTTACCAGTGAAGGTAAACCCCCTTTTTAAAAAAAACTAGAAATGCCTCTGGGAATGATGCTAATACCATGACAGTGCCAGTCCCATTGTGATGTGTAGATTCTCACATATAATGATCACGTATGCACAACTGCCTTCCTGTTGGATTCCCAGGATATGCACATGAAGGGAAACAGATAACTTGTACAAACTTTTTCTATGCTTTAGCACTTTTTATATAGAAATATTGTGGCTGACAATCATAATGTCCCACCCACCCCTACCGGCTGGGCATTACAGTAAAAGCACTGCACCAGCCTGGAGTTGGCACAGCGATCAGGTCCTGTTACCAATCACAGCTCTGATTTCATTCATAGGGTAAAAGAACTGACAGATGGGAGCAGCTAGGCTGGTTCATTTCAGAGAAATAGCTTAGAAAGGTACCTCCACATGCTGTTTCACAACTTTATTTCTAGGAGGACTAGAGGCTTACTTTTTTATTTTTATTTTTTGAAACCCTGAATCCAGTGAAAGTCTAGGTTGGCAACCTCCACTGCAGGTGCTAGTTGCAGCTTTACTAACCTTAAGGTGGTTTAGTAGAAGATGGGGAGCGACATGACTGGTGGATGGCAGTTGATTTATTAGGAAGTCGACATTGTTGTACTGTCACTTTTTTATACTATTGTGCTTTTGACATTGCTGTCCGGAGAAATAGGATCGGAATCAGTTATGGGTCATAGGATTGCCCTGATATGTGCAAGACATTTTGTCAAGCTTTCTAGTCTGTATCCTTGAGCTGTAGAAAATTGTTTGTAGGGTTATATATCTTCAGAATTTAGTTCTGTCTCCATTAGATGAATTCCAGCATCCCACTTGTTTGTATATAGTTTTTATATGTTAGTTTTTCTGCTGTTTCTCTTTTGGGCTTGCTACAACACTGAAGAATCACAAAGGCTTGAAGTAGCATAAAATGTTAATGTCCTCCATAAGGGAGCGAAAAAACTATATGGGCAAAATGCGTAGCCTTGAACAGCTGGTGCACAAGAATAGCCAGTAAAAAAAGCAAAGAAAAAGTTGATTTATTATAATGGAAACAAGGACATAGATTTCAGTGAAAATTCTGTTCAACATAGTTGGATCTTCTGTTAAATTCCCAGGCATGCCTTCTGTCAAGGTAAACTCTTTTCTGTAGCTTGTGTTCAAGAGATGAGAATTGTGATTTAACATTAAAATAGCATGTGGCTTTGAATTCAGCAATCACTTTTGAGATGTCTACATCTAAATGATACCTAGGTAGAGCATGAAACTCTTAGTCTCTGGGTTGTGGGTTCTAGGCCAAAGATTCCTGCATTGCAGGGAGTTAGACTAAATGGCACTCATTGTCCCTTCCCATTCTATGAATCTATGAATATCATTTTAGGCCTTGGGTAGAGAACCTCTGTTCTGAAAGCTGGATGTGGCCTTCTAGGCCTCTGTATCTAGGCCCCTCGGGACCCACCCTGGGCCATACTTGTCCAACACACACTATCTCTTCCCAGGCCACATCCCTCACCAGCCTAGCTCTGCAACATCTTTATGTGCTTTTGTGTGGCTGAAAAGTGTTCCTGAACTGTGGTTATGCCTCCTCTGAACATGGATGGAGAGGCATGTAGAAAAAGGCATTTATATGGCAGGAATGTGCATATGTGACCACATACCTTTGCCTCTGGCCCTGCCCATCACTGACATGTGGCCCACAGAAGGTTGTGCATGAGGTAATGCATGTATCAGATAGTAAAAGTTTCTCTACCCCTACGTTAGGCCTCTGTAGTATCATTACCAAGTCTGGTTTTGTTGTGTTTCTGATGGCAGCACATGTTTGAAATTTTCAGTATATAAAAAGGCAGCATCTAAGGTTTCCTGTGTGACAGTATTAACCAGAACAGAGTACCAGCACCTCTCTTTTTTCTGCCCATGGCAGCCATTTTGTGCTGGCACCCAAAGCACTTTCATCAATGTATGGCTACCGGCATTTCCAAATGAAAGCTAGTCTGGTAGTAGAAAATGGCCAGGGGGTGGGGTGGGGTGACTAGCAGAAGACGACTCTTCTTTCCATACTCGTTCCCCCATTTCTTGCTGTCTTATTTCATAGCAATTGCTACACCTTTTATGGGGGGGATTTTGCCACTTCAGACTTATGGTTGGAAGTCATCACCATGTCTGACAAATGGAATAGCACCTCAAAGTAAGTAAGCCTGTGGAATGCTGTGAACACGATTTCAGAATGACAGTAAGAGAATTGCTTTTAGTTCTAGCTTTGTTCATGCTATTTTAATAGCCCATGAGGCTTTTATTTCAAAAGACATAGAAAATGAAAATATTACTCCTCATGTGTGAAATAACAATTGTCAGTGACTTTATCCCAACTGCTGAGTGTGACAGGAGCAGCCAAATCAGCCCATGAAAAGCGGGGGAAGGAACAGGGACAGCACAGCAACGCCACGCATAGAACAGCAAAAACCATTTCTTTGGCTAATACAACTGCAATAGCTGTAAATGCTTCAGTTACCACCATACTGCACTTATTTTATTACAGTGGTTTTCAGGACTACAGAACAAGAGAAAAAATATTTTGTGTGTGCCAAGGGGACGGGGGGGGGGGGGAGAGATGAGAGTAGTGCAATAGATACTAGAAGAACCTGAAGCCCTGAGTGCTGCAGAGATTAGTAGTAGGGATAAAGGATACTGTACTACTCTGTGGTTTCTTCTTTCCTAACTGATGGCATTCTGTTCCCTCTGCTGTCATGTAAAGCATTTCTCATTACCTTGCTTCCTTTCCTTCTGCTAGTGTAGGGACTAATTATGGAAAGGTCAGAGTCTTTGGATCTCATCCAGTAATAGCAGAAGATTCTAGTTCTAGCCTTGGCTGAAGCTAGGCACATTGAAAGTAAGGAACAGGAACACATTAGGGGCATAGCAAAATTGTTCCCGTATGATTACCATTATCCTTGGGACTTGGCGCTTCTGGCACGATGGTGCAAAGGAGCCATATTTGTGTATTTATTTAAAATATTTATAGCATGCTCTGTGTCCTGAGATCTCAAGGCAGGGAACAATAAACGTATATAAAAGCAGTCTATCTAAAATGAATAACACCATCAGACACAGCTGCTTAGCCAAAAACTTACTGCTGAACTTTAAAAAATGAAGAAAAACATGTTTTGAGCTTATATGCAAATGCTAACAGAGCTGGCAAGAGTCAAACTATAGAGGAGGGTGAATTCTGTAACTGTGGCACCATGACAGAATAGACCCTCTCTTTCATCACCACATAGTATATAGGAATGTGGTGTTGAGATGCTAAGAAGGACTTATCTGACAGATCTTAAAATCTGTTGTATAGGGAGGGATACTACTTATGAGCTTAGACCAGCTGTCTGGAACCAGAGGGATAATGGATGATGTACCCATGGAATGTGGAAATATCTCTAGTTTCAAGCTTCCAATACCATAGCATGTAGAAGTGATTCCATATCATAATTGTAGTGTTTTCCATGACATCCTAACTACAGTCTATACAAATTAAGAGGCTATTTATTTATTTTATGAATTACTCCATAAGAAGCACCTCAAAGTGATTTCCACAATACAGTATACAAACACATATAAAGCTATTGCATATATCAAAACAAATTTCAGTACAGATAGTGACTGGGATAAAAACCTCCATTTTGAAATCTTGTTCTAAAGAAATTTTTTAACCAGTGCTGAAAAGCAATTGGGGGGGGGAGCTGCAAAGGGTAGGTGCTTCTACACTAAACTAATTCCACCCCAGAAGCAGCCATGGCTATATTACCAGCTGAAGTTGGTAAAAGGCATTTCTAGGCACTCAGGTCACTTGGGCTTCTAGTGACAGAGATGAATCTAGGAGAAACCCTAGACAAACCTGCTCCTTCAGTGGGGAGTAAAACCCTATCAAAAGCAGCCAGTAGACCAGACTTTGCTAAATCACATTGCCTCCAACATGTTGTCCCTCATCCAGCCCAGTTTCAAGTCCAGGCACTGATGCACCTCTCTTGAGTCTTCTAATGAGCACACCCAATGGCTTCATGTAGATGTTTTAAAAACTGAGGTCAGAATGGTACCCTGCAGCCCAATTTCCAGAGGATCAAGAGATAATAACCCAGTGCTGTTCTCTGAAATGGACATCAGTGATAGGACTGGAAGCATTTTAAAGCAAATGCTCCCAATGTCTTATTTTACAGAGTCAGTTCAGGAAGGATACCATGGTCAATTGTATCAAGGGCCACCTGTCGCTCTCAGGTCCCACTTTAAAGCTTCATTATAGGTATTTGGTTGGTCTCTGTGAGAACAGGATGCTGGACTAGATGGGCCATGAGCCTGTTCCAATGGGCTTTTCCTATGTTCTTAAGTAAGAACAACAAGGTTGTACGCCCCCTGGCCTTCTGTTAAGGGTAGTCAATTAGGCCAGGCCTGAACCTGTATTGGAATAGATCAAGATAATTGGGTCAGTCCAAGAGAACTTGCAAATGATGGAACATTTATTTTCAGTAGGAGTGATAAAGTTGCTGTTTGAAGGTCCAGTTTTATTGTAAGTACAGGTACTAGCTACCATCTTTTCCATTCATGTTTATCTATCTAATAATTTGGGAGGATTAGTGCACCCCTTCCTTGTTGGGTTAGTTGGAGAGGATGCCCAGAAAATTACGTACCATTGTGAATTGTTTTCAATATATTAGTTTCTTTAATCTAGAAATACATAAATGTATTTGTATGGATTTTAATAAGCCTGGGCAGCCTAGGACCTCCATACACACTGCCCAGGCTTGCACCCTGGAGAGAGAGGTCACTTTGGTGCTGCTAATGCAGCAAAAACAATATGGGAGGCAGCAGTTACGAGTTATTGGCAGCCATAGCAGGCACTGTGATTCTCCAGTGGTTTAACTTCACCCCAGAGGTGCACTCCATTGCCAAGACAGACAGATACCAACAAGAAGTTCAGCCTCCATGTTAACTGTTTCTTAGTAATATTCCATATACCAAGTGTTGGCTAAAATACTTATTCCTAATCCCTAGTTTTGTCCTCATTTGTGTGGGAATGCCTGTTCAAGTGTCCATGGAATCTTTAATAATTTAGTTGGACCCCTGGCGCACCCCTTACTGTCAGTTATACAGCATAATTGAAAATAATGAGTCCTCTCACAAGGCTAAAGAAGAATTGGGTTAGCCAGAAATTGCCAATGGTCCTAGACTAAACGCTGCACACAGTTCTTTCTTAACAGTGTTAATCAGTCTTGAATCATGGTGAAGATGAGCTGTGTAACTGTGTTAATTTGGATCATATAAAACACCAAGTAGAGAATGTTCAGGCACCAGGAAAATTCGCTCTCCATGTGGTCAGAGCAATTCCCTGAGTAAATTCTCTTGAAACTAGAAACTTCTATTCTTTCAAAAAAAGAGAAAAGGTATTGACAACATGGTGCACATTGTTTGCTACAGCTGTTGTTCTAAGACTAACGTAGATGTGAAAATAACATAAACTCCACATAAAACAAATGTTGGCACCATGTTACCTGTCCCCTTTGAGCTTGCAGGGTGCTCATTATAGTACTGAACACCTGCTGCTGTAGTCCAGAGAGAGTGGGGCTTGTGTTTCCCTCTGTAAACAATCTGCAGAGGATATATTTTGTTATAGCTGGTGCTAAAAAGTGTGCCATGGTAATTTTATTTAATTTCACTGCAGAGCTGTGGGAGGAAAAACGTAGTGGAACACATAGTTAAGTGATTGTCAGTAATGCTAGCATTTGTTATGAAAATGTTGCTAAAGGAGGGCAGGCAATGCACAGCAAAGTAGGGAGGATAATTCTGTTAACAGTCATATCTGCCTTGTATGGGAGCTACTCTTGCTGAAGAGAAGAGATACCAAAAACAAGGAAGCACTGTAATTTTATGTGAGTGGGAGAATGAAGTTATTCCTCACTCCTGATTTGTAATGTTTCTTCGTGAAGGAAAACAAGGAAACAGACACACCTGTGTGTGTGTGTGTGTGTGTGTGTCCGTCCCTTCACCCGATGTTGTTGGACTATAATTTCCATCTTCCCTGACCATTGGCTGTGTTGATGGGAGAGCCACATATATCTCATCCCTGATGGAACTGTGGCTACATATATATATATATATATATATAGAGAGAGAGAGAGAGAGAGAGAGAGAGAGAGAGAGAGAGGGAGAGAGCGCCACGTCACAGTTAATTTTAAACAGTGGAAAGAACTTTGTGCTGGAATACCACCCCAGATTTCATCTTTCATCTTGTGAATTAACAATGCAAAACTTTCCTCTTCTGAGTTGCTGGGGTTGCAACCAGTTTTTCCTGGAGACAGATTAACTTAGAAATGACACTACTCTTCCACTAGATTTCCAGAAATGGCTTTTATGTCATATGAAAGATCACACAAAGCACAGAAATTATCAGTAAGGAAACATTTGGAAAACAGAATAAAAATGCTGTCTGAATGCAGTCTAACTGAAAACAGTTTCCACTGTTTCCCCACTTCTGGCTGCTTGCTTCTTCTTTTCTAGTTTTCTGTTAAAATGTCTGCCTTTCGTTGATTGCAGTAGCCTTTCAAAGTCCAGGCTTCAGACAGCAATCAAAAAGTGTTGGGGAAAGCTAAATATTGCAGTCCAAATGCTGTTGGCACCCCTTTTATCAGCTCTGAGAGCAATTTCTCTCTGTTGATGCATGGCACTTTCCTTGTGCTAACTGGTGCATGACTGCAAATGCTTCTAGTTCCTTTTGTATCCGTTGGTAAAGCAGAACTGTCCATAAAGACTTCCTTGTCTTTTTAATGTTGCTACAGATTGATCCCACCAGTTTCTCCTTTTTTCTTTTTTCTTAAATGCTTCTGCAACCAAGGTAGAAAAGTTTAATATATCCTTTGCATGAACTTACTAAAAAAAAAAACCTGTAAACTTCAACAATGTCTTTCCTTCAGAAGTGTTGCTGATGCCTAGGAGACTTGGAGGCACTATGATCCTGCAGGGTGGGAGGCGGGCGAAATTAGAGTGGGATGGGGGAATTCGATGCCAGAACGGCAACACAGAACTACAGAGTCTATATCAATTTAATGAAAGTAAACGGAAATATCCAAAGTGGAAAAAGGCGTTACCTATCTAGTTGAAAGGCTACCTCATGAATCAAATAGTCTGTTCAGTGTAATTTCAATTCATATATTTGTTTTTTTTCTCTCTCTCTCATTCTCCTGCAGGGTATAGTCAACAATCAAAGTCACAAGGTAAAAATTCTTGGACAAGCTTAAAGATAACTTGGAAAAGGTTTTTGCAAACCTAAGTGTGAAAAAGCTGCAGGAGTAGAAGTGGTTTGAACAGTAAAAAGAGGGAATAAAGTCCTTATTTCTGTCTAATATTTAGGGGAGGTAGACCTGTATATTTCTATATTTTAAAAATAGAAAAATACCACATAAATAAGAGAGCATTTTATCACTGTGACATTATAATGCCAATTGGAATTGGAGTCCAGCATCATCTGGATTCCCCATCCCTGTTGTAGTTCTTTAAACAAAAAACAAAACACCACCTTATGAAATAACCCCAGTAGAGCAGCATGCATTGCTAGTGATAAAAGGGATACTTTTTGTTTGTTGTCCTGAGCATCAGTTAAGAATGCTGGAGGTGGATGTGTCAAATTTTTGCTAATCCCTGCCAACCATACTACATTTTAATGAATGTACAATAAAAAGCCTGTCCATATTTTCAAATTTTTAAGTAATAGTTCTCACACTTAAGTATTACATCTGCCTTTCATATGCAACAAACACACAAGACGTAACCAGCTGTGCTCTTACATAAATAAAATATATTATTTACTATATCATATCAAATAACTTATAGACTTCAACGGAAATAACTCATAAAGTTCAATGGAGTAAGCAGAAGACCCAGTAGATCAGTTCATTCACAGATCAGTTCATTCACGCGGTCCATCCATGTACTAGTGCTATTCCACCTGTGTCTTTGTATGTTCATAAAGTCCAAACAATCCACATGGGAGCTTGTACAGTTCCACAGAATCCTTTCACAGAGTCTAGACAAGGATTTCTGGAATATTGCCCTTGTTTCGCCATCCTGGGCTTCATCTGTTGTACAAGTTCTAAGTAATGCAAATAAATACAATGTCGTAGTCTCACACATTTTAACAGGAAGAATAATATAAATACTATAAACAACTGTACATACCATATGTGTTGTAATAAGATTGTGGATTTTATGGCATAGTAGTAGCAATAAACAGAAACTGTTGCAATGTGGGGTTATATGGACAGGCACAGTATTGATTTCAGTTACCGCTGTTGGCAATCCACAGATACAAAATTTCCTTCTTAAAGTGACCCATATGGCACAGCAGAAGTAAAAAAACCTTAATCCATGCTCAGGTGTTATACATGTGAACATTTATACAAACTCATACACAACTATAATCAATTTCAATCTCCAGATCTAATATGCAATAAGCATGTTATTCATACGTACATATTTATATGCAATATTTGAATGCAGGTGCTGCATAAATTGTGTAACGCATAATAGATAGTGCCTGACTTCTTCTGCCCCCTTGACATTTCTCAGTCTTAGAGAAACTTTTCAAAGAATAGTGCCCCAAAACACTAGCCATTAGAAAACAGGGAAATAAACTATTTTAGCATAATTTAACAGGAGCCAGGGAGATTTTTTTCATCAGATTAAGTTTATAAGTTTCTATTTCCAGCTTTCATTTCCATACTAGTGAATCCCACTGATAGAAATAGATTCTGGACTGTGTAGAGCTTATTTATATGAGAATTTAAATGCTCACATAAGTAGCGCTCCAGCTGTCTTCTAAGCAGAGATCCCTTGCATCTATAATTTTCTAGAACGTCAAGCTTCCTTACTTTTCTTTCATGCTACTAGACAATAGTCATGCAGAAAAATTCTAGTCACAGACCTGAAAGTGCATGCCTGTGCAGACTGCATTTGGCTTATCATTACAAGCCACATTTTATTGTGATGAAAATTAAACTGTGCAAGGCTTGGACTCTTGGACTCTCCCATCTCTTCTTCTACAGTGCAGTCACGATAAATTTGGAAGCTTTTCCTTCCTTTTTTAAAATTCACAGTAGCTTGTAATTTCATAGCTTTGACACCAACTGTGGCTCATTGTTTGTTTAGAGCACACCAACTTTTAAAAACGCATTGTGAAGGCTGCTTGTTTCAATAAAACGTAAGTTTTTATCACAGTTTAGGGTTCAGATGCAACACTAAAAATGGAAAATTAAAGCTTCTGATTATCACTTCATGGTTATGCCAGTCAGGGCATGGGAGAAAGGCATGCAAACCCAAGGCTTGTTCCTGTATTGTGATATCCAAACACAGTATTGTCCCTGTATTGTGAACAATATCTGTTCTTGTATTGTGATGTCCAAACACAGCCTATGAGTCCTGCAGTGAACTTGTTGTCCAATTCCCCCCCCCCATCTCTCTCCCGCACCCATGAATTTCTCACCACTGGCTTCCAGATCGATTTGCATATTTGCATATTTGCTTTTTATAGGTTTGTCATTAAAACTGCCAACAGATCAGTTTCTGCACTATGATCTTCATGGAATACCTGCCCCGACCTGCATAAGTTAAGAATCAGCAAGTGATGGAGGGATTAGCAAGTTTTAATTGTATGCATATTGTTACATACTTCCCTGATATTTTATGAGGAGGAAGAAGAGGTGTGCGTTTGCGCTCACACAAACCTTTTATAAATCTGTATGACAATGTACTTGCCACACTCTAGTGAGTGCTCTCATGGGCTAGAGTCCCAATCCCATCGGGTAAAAGCCTCTCACCACACACCGGAACAAGCAGAATTATTGGTGCAGTCCTAGGTCAAGCACAGGAATTCAGTCTTGGTCCAAATGTGATCCAGAAGCAAAGTCAGGAAACCGTCCAGTGCTGGTCTCACAGGGAGAATCAGTAACGGGGGACGGTAGAATCTGACAGAGTCCTAAGGGGTTCGCCAGCAGGTTTCAACTGAGAGGAAACCCTACAAGAAGATCATCTGCATGCTTTTCTTCAACCTATGGAGTGTCTGTTTCATCTTCTGAGGACTCTGTTTCTGGGCTAGACCTGACAGTTCTTGAGCTACTATTGAATTAAATACCCTGAACTCTTTTAAAGCTTTCTCCTTTTAAATTAGTTCATTGACCTGAAGCCGGTCGAAGCAGTTCCTGAACCGAGTATTCTGCACTTCCTTCTGACAGAGTATAGCAAATTATCTTACACCCACAAATCTATGTTAAGCTATGTTCCTTTGTTAATTTCTTATGATCTTCTAGTATTAGTATAATTATGGGCATAGCTTTAAAAAAAGATGATAAAAGGTCTCAAGGGTTATAAAGTGTAAATAGAGGTTAGGAAAATGGCCTTTAAATCCATTAGTAAGGCAGAGATTTAAGAGAGGTCAAAGCTAAAGCATATAAAATGCAAATTGTTCAATGGTAAATTGATGATATGACAGTATTCAAGAAAGAAAAGGCTAAAAGCAATGTGGCTGATAAAGAACACATTGGAGGTGCTGGCTGCCTGAAAAACATATCTTACAGAGTATAGGTATTTTGAATTTGGTACCACATATTTTGTTTTGTTTTCAGAAAATACGTCATCAGTATTTTCTGTGAGAAAGTAATGTTCACTGTGAATGTAACACTGTGTTCTTTTAAATTCTTCTAGCAATTTGAAATAGTTTCAGAACATTAGCCCATTTTATATCTGAAACTTTCACTGTGTTACATTTCTCTGTGGGACAGAGTGCAAATTTCCAGTAGCCCACTGGTCTTATGTGAGGAGGCGAATTTGAATTTTGAACCATTCAGTCTTCCTGTATAGAAAATAACAGGGAAAGAAGTAGAATTATGTAATGGAGCATCAGACAGCATCAGTATTTGAAATTTGCGAGGCCCCAGGTGCATTTTGCACCTAGCTGTTGGCCACTTGTGACCAAGTGAAGATTCCTGGGCGCCAGGATGGCACTTGACGTCTCCACCATCTGGAGGTGTATGCCTGGTGATCCTTGGATCTGGACTGTTTTCACAAACTAG
Source organism: Zootoca vivipara (assembly GCF_963506605.1). NCBI lineage: Eukaryota > Metazoa > Chordata > Lepidosauria > Squamata > Lacertidae > Zootoca > Zootoca vivipara. The sequence continues at coordinate 60,388,827 of NC_083277.1, read as the reverse complement.
CAACACATCCTGTAGAATTCTACCTGTGATACTTTATCTGCACAATCAAATAATTTCAAGAACCAAAAACTCATATTCAAAAATATGATTTTCAGGCCATCTGACCGAAAAATGGCAACTAGGCATTCCGTTTTGGCAACTGTAACCGGTCTGTGTTCTGACATGGCTTTGGGGACCAAATCAACTTTATTGTTGATATATTCAATATATTACATGGTCACTTACCTACCAATTACCACATATGTTCCTGAAATGTCTTGCTAACAAAGTGAAAAGTTAATGCTTTATTATGATTACAAATATTTATTACATGAATATATATACAGTAGTCACATTTTCTTTAATGAATGTGGCCTTACATCATCCCCCGCTTTCTCATTCCAAAATAGGATAAAAGTTATCCATTTTCCCATTAACTTGCTTTCCATCCAACCTGTTGCATGTTTAACTGCAGCAATTGCAGCTGGCACACCTTGGTAACCCCATTAGTAGTCCCTTTTCTTTAAATGTGCACTTTTAAGAATGTTGGCTATTTATTTATGTTTCCCACCAACTTTTCTGAAGAGGCTCAAGGCAGCTAACTAACTGTAATGAAAACAGAATGAAACAAACTTAATCCCCCCCCTTCTAAAATAAAGCTACCCAACAGCACTACTGCTTCTAATCTGCTTTCTGTTCAATCTGAACAGAATAGTTCAATGAGTTTTGCGTTTCGAAGCATAGTATCTTAAGAACTGTAGCAGGCTCCTATGCTCTCTCTCTCTCCTCTGTAGTGAATATCTTTTTGCCTGTGGCAGTAGGATGTGTTTCAGCAGAATATCACATGCAATAAATTCTTTTGTAATTATAGACCAGCATGAGTCTGACCAAACTGTGGGGGGCAGTAGAAGACAGTAGTGCCTGGCCTGCTCTGTTCCATGGGGACACAAAGAGTCGGATCACGACTAAACGACTAAACAACAACAACAACAATTGCAGTGATGGTGGGGTGATCTGAGGACAATTCTTGAGAAACATATCTGAAAATATAACTAGCACTTACCAGCCTTTTGGTTAAACCTATTTCAAACATCAAACACAAACATAGGGACCTGTGCTGAACAGACAGCTAGTTGTACAGTCATACCTCGTGTTGCGTTCCGCTCTTGTTACGGACTTCCAGTTTATGAAAGTGGCAAACCCGGAAGTGTTTGCTTCCAGGTTCGCCACCCGCGCATGCGCAGAAGCGATCTGCATGCTTCACGTGCACGCAAAAGTGGTCAATCGCAATGCACAGAAGAGGCGCTCTAGTTGCGGATTTTTGGGGGTGTGAATGGCACCCCGAAACGGATTAAGTCTGCAACTAGAGGTACCACTGTATTGACTTTGGGTCATTGGAATAATGGCAAGATTATTTGTTTGTGGTATAATCATTTTGCAAGTTTCACAATTTGTGGGCTGATGACCAGATTCCAAAGTGCTCAGCAGCTCAGCTGCAGAGCTTGCAGCCAAGCCATAGCTTAACTTTTATCAAAGTTTTAAAAACAGGAGGTGGAGGGAACTGTTTCCACCTGTAATGTCTTTTTCCTTTCTGGACTTCGGCAGGTTCTTGTTTACATGATTGTGCTAGGGAAATACAGTGGAGTGATTATGCTATGCTTCTGTGAAGGAAAGCTGTTGTGTCAGAAACAATCTCAAGTGTACTTAGTGTATTTATGTGTGAAGAATATCTTTAGTCTCTCTGCTAAAATCTTTTGAAATCCCCCATAGTTCAGAACATGATTATTCTTCCCTTGCACCAGGCAACAGAACAATGGCCATGTTCCCAGCTGTGGTTAAATATTAAATACAGAGAATCTGAAAGTTATAGAAAGCAAAGCTACCTATTGGTGTGCTCTGTGGCTACAGCAGAATAAGGAAAGTTTGCGTGTCTGAGTGCAAGCATGGGGGAAAATATTGTGATGCGTGAGACAGCTTGGGGTACTCAGCACAGAAAGGGATGTATGTAATCTACCTAGTTGGATGTTTCAGTTCCGTTCAAGTGGACTAGAATTCCAGAGGCAATTTATATCATTTCTGATTGAATATCTTTTGTGTTTACATGGAGGGGCAGGAAAGAATCCAAAAGCTGGATGATCAAACTGCTGTGGGTGCTGGTTGTAAGGGGGGAAAGTACGTGATTGGATGTATAAAGAATTATGCACTAAGGCTGTAAATCTTTCTCCTTGTCTATGTTCCAAAATTTCTTTTCAGTTTCATCCCTACAGTTAAAAGGTCTTCAAATTAAACTGGAGGCTTCACCACTGCTTTCTGCAGGCATTGCAGATAATGTGTTATTAGTGCTGAAAAGCATTTGTGACCAGCCAGTGATATTGCGCATATATAATGCCAAAAGACATGTGCCTTTCCTGAACTAAAATGTATATTAATTTTCATAGTTGGTCTTTGAGTACTTAAAAAAATATTTATGCAGGCATTTGTAAAAAAATGGGATTCAAAACAGCATGCAGGCAAAGCAGCATGTTTTCCATGAATATCTGAAAACCCAGGGCAGAAACTCTGTGTAACTAAAGGGGCTAAATGCACTTATCTCTAGTATGTTTGCTTAATCCTGCACTGCTCCCAAGTATCTGTAGACAATGGCCTACTACAATGTGAGTGTTTATATAAAACTTATTTTATTCATTACTTTTCATCCCACCTATCAGGAACTCAGAACACTCAGTCAGGGCCTTACCCTCCCAGGCTAGGTGGAAAAATGCCTGCAAGCAGGAAGCATGTTTTCCAGGACTCACAGCCAAGAGGATTATATATCTGACAGGTGATTTGAACCGACATCTCACCTTGTTGGAATACTCTCTTGCCAGTAACTATTATATCACTCTCACACGGCTTTGTTTTGTGCATTAATCTGTTGTTTGCCCAGCATAATATTGTACATATATGTTTAATGACTTTTTATGGAGATGTCCATTTCCCCTTAAACACTTTAGTCTTGTAACACCAGAGATGTTAAATCTTCCAAATTGTCCTGGCACATTCAGGGATGTAGTTTACACAGAGAGACACCCATGGGAATAGAGTGCTTCTCTGTCAGCTAAATTTAAAGGCATGGGTAAATGGAATTTGAATATCTTTTTCAGACAATGTGCAAATTAGTTTTTCATCACATATTAATGCAGCACTAATTGTTCTGTAGCCATTAATAATCTGTTTTTTATTGTCTTCAGGATCCCTACATAAATACTCATTGCACATTTTAGCTATCCAGCTCATGGAGATTGAAAGCTAAAATATTAATGAAAATGTTGCAGTACACTATGAATTTTTGAAATTACATTGGAGTGTTAATTAGAAGGCTGACAAACTGGCTCTTGTTGTGGTCAGATGCAGACACAAATCTTTTGCAAAGCTGCTGTCACTTCATGCAGAAGTTAATGGAATACTGTATGCAGAAATGATGAAACTTACTAGAAGAATAAGAAATCAAGACAACAAACTGTTTATTAAGAAATGGAAATCGTTTATTGAATATTTACAAACAAATTACAAACAGATCAAGACATTAGCGGGACTACTGGAAAAACCTGCAGTTTCTAAAAAATAAGAAAGAAAGCCATAATAACAGATGGATAAAAGAATAGGTTGAGACAATTTGGGATACGCAGGGAAAGATTAAAATAATTTTAAGGAACTGCAGAAAGAGGTGGAAGGAAGTCGAGGTTCAGAATTTTAGAATTACTGTTGAATGACTTGTGAAATGTTTTCTTTTTTGTTATAATCAAAAATTATAAATAAATAAAAACTGCTGTCATTTCAGTTACCTACCTTAGAATTACTGTGTCACTATAGAAATTCAACATTAATGTACACCTGTCATTTTTTAATAAGAAAGTATGTGACTTATTCTGAGAACATTTGATGATGGGCAAAATGAGGTGCGGCTCTCATCTCAATTTAGGCCGAGGGAGCCAGTGTTTCTCCGCAGACAGCTTTCCAGGTCATGTGGCCAGCATGACTAAACTCCTACTGATGCATCGAGGACCACGACGAGTGCCAGAGCACATGAAATGCTGTTTATCTCAGCACCACAGTGGTACCTGTTGATAAACATACGTACACTGGTATGTTTTCAAACTGCTAGGTTGACAGAAGCTGAGACAGAGCAGTAGGAGCTCACCCTGTTGCACGGATTTGAACTGCTGACCTGTGGTTTAGACCACAACGCCACCCACATCCCACTTTTATTACATTCATGTGTGCAACGTTTTTGTTGCAGCTGCACTCCACAGGCCCAGAGCCAACCACAGTCTCATGTTCTGCCTGCCTTTGTTACCTCACGGACACGGGATGCAGGTGGCGCTATAGTCTAAACCTCTGAGCCTCTTGGGCTTGCCGATCAGAAGGTCAGCAGTTCAAATTTGCGCAGAAGGTAAACAGTGTTTCCATGCGCTCTGACACTCGTCAAAGTGTTCCGTGCGCTAGAAGCAGTTTAGTCATGCTGGTCACATGACCCGGAAAAGCTATCTGCAGACAAATGGCAGCCCGCTTGGCCTGAAAGCGCTGCAACCCACAGTCGAATTTGACTGGACTTAACCGTCCAGGGGTTGCATAGCCATGTTGAGGAGATATCTTATGGAGAGTTTCCTAAGGACCCTGGAAATAAGCATGGATGCCCATTTGGACCTACAGTTTGAAAGGTGAGGAAAAATGCTGGCATGTTATGGCAAATCCTGGGGGTGCATATTTGGAATTAGAGCAATGAGTTCTTTTGGGATTTGGATGAGACAAAATGATTTACATTTCCAAAGACTGTGTCCCCTTGTCGAACTGTTTTACAACTAAATAAAAAAATTCCTTCAGTAGCACCTTAAAGACCAACTAAGTTTATATTTTGGTATGAGCTTTCGTGTGCATGCACACTTCTTCAGATACACCTGTGTATCTGAAGAAGTGTGCATGCACACGAAAGCTCATACCAAAATATAAACTTAGTTGGTCTTTAAGGTGGTGTATCTGAAGAAGTGTGCATGCACACGAAAGCTCATACCAAAATATAAACTTAGTTGGTCTTTAAGGTGCTACTGAAGGAATTTTTTTATTTTGCTTCGACTCAGACCAACACGGCTACCTACCTGTAACTGTTTTACAACTGTCGCAGTCACCTAGACTAATGCAGGACCCCCAGACGTTTTTACGGTCCATTGATACCTGCCAAACGACTTTTAGTACACCACTGCCACCAACCAGTAATCAGACTGGTACCTGATCACTACTCCAGACAAGGATGATGTTGAATAAAATAAGTTTCTTTATTTGAAGTACATATGCGTGTGGTTTCAATGATAAAGTTTGTCAAATACTCTTACAACAATTGTTTCTATACTGGCCTATTACCTCTAAATATATTACCGGCCTAATACCTCTAAAGTCCACTAAATTATGCTTTCCAACACTCTATCCTTTCTGAACATAAACCACCAATGCCTCTGCTCAGACTCTAACCCAAGCTCTATCCTAACTCCACTCAACTGTCTGCTCCCACCCAGTTCAACTTCTAACTCCTCCCACGGGTGGGTTTATATAGCCAGCCTAAGCCCGCCCCCCTTGGGTTCTATCTGTCACCCACTGTTAACCCTTTCTAACTCTGCCTGACTTTAGGGTGACCGTTACAACAACGCAACCTTATATGCACCTATTCAGAAGTATGTCCCTTTTACTCCCAGTTAAGTGTATATAGAATTGAAGCCTAATTCATATAGCTCAGTTAAATGCAAGAAACCAGCTGGAATGGGCATTGTGGTTTGTCTCCTGTCTAAAACCTTTCCCATACGTCTGCTCTTTGGACTCAGAGGATTAACTGCCTCCTCTTCTGGTGCAGAAATATGATCTCTCCTGCTTTTGAAGCCTTTCTGTGCTTCTTGGGAGAGTTGACTTCTCTCCAGCCCACTATCTCTTAACTGCTGCTCTGCATTCCTGCCATTGTTAAGACGAGGGGAAGTGGGTGAGCGGCTGCTGTTCCTTAACTCCTGCTGCGATTCTATACTTTGGGCAGAAGTGTTCATGACACTATTGTAGCCAATAGGAAATGTTGCAGTGTGTGCTTGTGTGTGGTGCCCAAAACAGTTTTTCCAGTTTGCAAATGTGCTTACCAGCTTGGTGATCACTCTCCACTGTATATAGCTTTAACATGCTAAGATTTGGGGCTCTTGAATGACATAGCACAGCAGGGGGAGACTTCAGGGAGGGGAAAGGAAAACAGAACTCGTTTCCCCATATCTCCTAGACTGCAGCCCCTTTGTGAGAAGTACAGTCCTTAAAGAGCCACCCCTCTGGCCTGCTGACAAGACCTACTTCTGACCTGTCACCTGCTACACTCCCTGTGCTGTTGGACTCACAAGACAGTCTGGGAGACACTTGATTCTTTTGACCCAGCAGAAGGGCAATGAGCATCCCAGTTCTGGGTCTCTGAGCCTTTGTACTGTGGGACTCTCACCTGCCAACCTCTGGGTTAGTGGTTCCCTGTTCATTAACACCAGGCTTAGAGCCAAGAACCCATTCTGACTCCTTAGCTAGGGGCTCTGCAGCCTCTGTTTCAGTGCCTTGGCCACTGTTTGACCCTGAGGTCGTGGCACTGTATGCTCCTGAAACAAAAAAAAAATCCAATTAAATACACCACTTTGCCTATTTTTAGTCCTTAATCTTTGGGACCAACTTAGCAGCTATTGTCTACGGAACGTGCATTCATTGACATTTCTACAAGTTGTAATAGCATTGCACTTTGAAAGAACATTATCCCTATGGGCACATTTTTTTTCCTGGGAAAAGCATGCTGAAGTCAGAAGTTACATCTGAGATGAATTTGGGTCAGTAAACTTTATTTCAGTGTTGCTCAGAATTGTCTGGAGTAGTTACTATGCAGATACATTGCTGTAGGCTTCTCTTTAGCTGTATCTGATTGTTCAAGGGTGAGTGGCTAGGAAAAAAAGTTTGCTCCTTGAAAAACATTTATGCTAATGACTGACATTAAAGCATGCAGCATTACAGTTCTACATTGATTTCTTTATATTTGATATGCTTTCTGAACTTTTTTGTTTTGAAAGGAATAGCCAAGTGAAAAACCTCCAAATATAAGTTTCTACAAGTTTTATGTTCAAAGTTAGTTTGTTCAGTTCTGTTATGATCTGCTTGCAGAACAATTAGGCTTTAGATGCCTACGATTCTGTTTTTGTCATTAGTTTTATCCAAGGATGAGCATTTATGTGGTTCCTCAACACACTTTTGTTATTTACAGTACAAGGGAAAGAGCAGTGAAGGGTTAATTAGTCAAATAATACCCAGGACTGTAATGAATCATGTGGAAGAGAAGCTGACCTGCTTATTTAGCTGTCCACTGGAGTTGTTCATTTGCTGAATCATTTTACGCTGGATGCTCTTAAGTTTGAAACATAGCATGGGACACCAAATATGACAGGAAAGTAGTGGGGGATGCAATTATGGAAATCCTAATTTTCATGTCCCACCTTTAGTTATCGGTTGCAAACACATGGGTATTAATCAGCCGTGAAGAGCTGGCTGTGCATTTCAAAAGAAGTATTTCCTACTGCAGAGGTTCTAAATGCTCCTGTTTCTGCAGATTAATGCATGAGTTCCTTTCTCTGCCTTGTGTAGAATGCACTGTTGTCTGCTTTCATATTAGTCTCAGTTATTATTATCCATAATTTTTTTGAAACACTTGCAATTTCAAAACACAACCAAAAACAGTTTGGGAGGGACAACCCCCCCCCCAAAAAAACTAGTAATCTATGTCCCTCTTTTCTGAGTTGGGAAAATATGAACTGGTAAAACCTGAAAGACAGAAAAGTTATGGGAAATGTATACTTAATGATGGGGCCCTGGCAATGTCACTATGCCTTGTCACCCCCTTGCCATTATCAGAGTTTGGCTTGAGCACACCAGCACATCACCATCATTTTGTGATAAAGGTGGTTATGTTCTCCTTGTCCCAGACTTACAAGAAACTAAACCAGGTTCAAGTTAAGCCTGATCGCATCATTCCTCCACTCCTCTTTGTTGTTTGCTGTACAAAGTAGGTGAGAGTATATAGTAAGGAAGATGAAATCCTTCCAACTCCTTTTCTGATTCTTACAATGAAAATCCTTTTCCTCATGAGCATACTGCTGAGAGGTTTTAACAGCCAGGCTTAAATAGCTGTCTGTATCTCTGAAATAGTGTAGCAAGGTAAAGTGCTAGAAGAACCCCCAACAAGGATATACAAGGGATGTCAGAATCAAGAGCAAGACCTGGCATTATGAGGGGAAATGCTATTCTTGACCAAATGCAAAAATAGGACAAGCATAGAGCAAAATGCTCAAAAGAGCTTGACACCCAGCAGCTTCTATATTGTGATCTGCCCAAAAGTGAGTTCATCACAAGCTGAGCCTTTTTTGAGATTCTGGCTAAGAACCAACTCTGTCATAGCTGTAAAAGAGGGGTTCTTTTAAGAATTACTTCTCTGATTACCTGGCGAGAGGCTAATAATGGTTTAAATCTCATGAGGTTTAAAGCCGGCAAGTTCTATTTATGTGTCGTACAGCCTGAGATAAATGTGGGAAACATTCAGAAAACTATGTCAGATATGAAATCCGCAGCTTGTGGACATCAGGGGCATGCAGCTAGCCTTGGTATGAAACCCCTTCACACGAGTAATACATTATCATCGTTGCAATCAGAAAAGTTAAGCAGAATTTACTTTCTTCCACAATATTGAGTTTGGTGTTTTGGTTTGGTATTGCTCATTGTTTATAAGGCTTTCTTAGCAATTTCTTTCTCCCCTCACATACATACAAACAAACAAACACACACACACAACAACAACAACTACACAAAGTATTGTAAGTGTTATGACAACAGAGATTTGTATGATGCCATTATGAAATTGCCTTTTTGACAGTTGTGACACACCGAGTCAACATTTTCATTAAGATATTCACCACAACCCCAAGATCTCTTTTTTGGTCAGTCACTAGCTACGGTATTCAGACTCCATTAACATATATGCAAGTTAGGATTTTTTTTGCACAAATATGCATCACTTAACCATTTTAATGCCTACTTGGGGGAGATACTTTCAAAGCTCTTTGCAATCCTTTTTTGTTTTTACTCCCCTGAATAATCTGATATCACCTGCAAACTCAGCAATCTTACTGTGTATACTTAAATCCATATCATTTATGAACAACTTTAAAAGCACCAGTAGCAATTCAGATCTCTGGGCGACCCCACTTCTTTCATCTCTCCATTGTGAGAGGACAATTTGTTCCTACTCTCTGATTCCTGAAGTCATTATGGCTCCATTAGCTGGTTAGGGCATGGTGCTGATAATGCCAAGGTCACAGTTTTGATCCCCACATGGGACAGCTGCATATTCCTGTGTTGCTGGGGGTTGGACTAGATGATCCTTTGGGTCCCTTCCAATACTACTATTCTATGAGACTTCTATGATCCTTCTATGACTAGTACTCTAATCCCATGACTACTAAACTTACTAAAGCATCTTTTATGAGAGACTTTATCAAACGCTTTCGGAAAGTCCAAGTGCCTAGTGTCTTCTTAACCACCCTTATCCATGTGCATATTTACTTTTCTACATTTATGCATAGAACACTTCTAAGATTTAATTTTTAATTGAACGCGAGCATACCTGTTCCTCATCAGTGTAGGAGTGCGTTCTCTCTTGGGAAGAAAGCATAAGCATGAAACTTGTGAGAATGAAATCAAATAATGAGCACCATTAACCTGTGTCTTTATTTCATTGTATCAAGGCACCTTTGGGGTGTACTTAATGACATAAAGGAAGAAAGGAAGCAGAATTGCAGCACCTCATTAGATTCATATCTATAGATCCATGCCCCTTCCTGTCATTTTCTTGCAGGGCAAAGTCATAATTTAATTAATTAATTTTACAGAATAAGTCTGACCTGCCAAGAACTAGAGCCATCAAACTTTCCAATTACTTGTTGCCAGTTTCATGGAGAGTTTAATTATCTGCTCTTCCCTAAGACTGGAGGCTCACCTTTTTTATGCCATTCAGGTGCAGGAGAAGAGAAAATTTCGCAGAACAACAAAGCGACACAGTCACTTGTATTCTTTATGTTTAATGATGACTCAATGTGATTAATAGCATATGGCTGGATCTTGCTCCTGGTGCAATGGGGGAGGTTTCCAGTGTTATTTTCAAATCTGCTTTCTTGACAAAAATGTTTGGAGCCTAAAATAAGTGAGCAGAAGAATGTTTACAGAAGGAAACATTCCTGGCTCTATCTTATACCTGCAGCTATCCTTGCTCCCTCAAAATGCCTTCCTGGATAATCTGGTTTGGGAAACAAGCTCTTGGGAAAGGGAGGAATCACCTGATTTGGTTGGAGATGTGAATTACATAGGGAATACACTAAAAGGGCTGTAACTTTCTGAAACCTGCTGTAGGCTATATACCTCATAGAAAACTTAGGCTTGCATGGATGTATACATGAAATAGGCCCAAGAGAGAACAGAGCAGTGGCTTTTATAATGTCCTATACTGTGAGAGCTTGAGGATCAAGAGGGGAAGCATGGTTGTGTGCCATCAAGTGACTGAGGGTGATATTCAGTGCTACTAAAAATCGAAGTAGGTCTACTGAAATGTTTTGTGCCACTGGGGAGGTGGTAATTCTGTATTGATTTGTTATGGGTGTTTGTATGTGATGCCATAAAAGGTTTGATGATGATGATGAATTCAAGTCAAGAATCTATGGGGTGAGGAGAAGGTGACATCACTGACCATAGTGTTGGCGCGGTCCATTCCCCACTCCATTAAGAATGCTCACAGTCTCTTCCTACCTGCTCAAATTATGGCAATGGCAGAGGGAATATTGCTAGCAGGTGAGCAACCTCTTGCAGAGGAAGGTGACATAACTGCATTGATTCAAAGGGAAATTGCTGTTCCAGCAACACGGCAAGGCTCTCTCAGAAGAATGGGCACAGAGTTTAAAACCTTAAGAAACAAACATTGCTTCCCTTGAATTCATATCAACAGATACAACCAAAGCAGCATCAGAGGCTTTAGCTACAGGGATTCAAAATGTGGATCAGCTACACCATCTGAATTTGACAAACCTGGATTTTCAACTCCCATCATCCCTGACCATTAGCCATATTGCCTGGGGCCGGGAGTTGGAGTCCAACAGGATCTGAAAGAATACAGGTTTCTCACAGCTGTACTAAATGTTTGTTCTCTCTAGTTATGTCGATTAACAACAATTCATGCTTCTGGTGCTTCCAGGCCTCACTTGTTTCCGATCAAGCTACAATACAGTACACTATTAAGGGATGGGTGTAAATCCCCCAAACATAGCCATGAGTTAACTCTCTCCACAGTTAACTCTAGTGATTAAACCACACACAGTGTAACACCTGCTGCAAAGTTAGTTCATGAAACCCCTTCACACGAGTAATACATTATCATAGTTGCAATCAGAAAAGTTAAGCAGAATTTATTTTCTTCCACAATATTGAGTTTGGTGTTTTGGTTTGGTATTGCTCATTGTTCATAAGGCTTTCTTAGCAATTTCTTTCTCTCCTCACATACAAACAAACAAACAACAACTACACAAAGTATTCTAAGTGTTACGACAACAGAGATTTGTATAATGCCATTATGAAATTGCCTTTTTGACAGTTGCAACACACCGAGTCAACATTTTCTTTAAGATATTCACCACAACCCCAAGATCTCTTTTTTGGTCAGTCACTACCTATTCAGACTCCATTATGAGGCTGAAAGAGGAGAGCGCAAAATATGGTCTGAAGCTCAACATAAAAAAAACCAAGATCATGGCCACTGGTCCCATCACCTCCTGGCAAATAGAAGGGGAAGAAATGGAGGCAGTGAGAGATTTTACTTTCTTGGGCTCCTTGATCACTGCAGATGGTGACAGCAGTCACAAAATTAAAAGATGCCTGCTTCTTGGGAGAAAAGCAATGACAAACCTAGACAGCATCTTAAAAAGCAGAGACATCACCTTGCCGACAAAGGTCCGTATAGTTAAAGCTATGGTTTTCCCAGTAGTGATGTATGGAAGTGAGAGCTGGACCATAAAGAAGGCTGATCGCCGAAGAATTGATGCTTTTGAATTATGGTGCTGGAGGAGACTCTTGAGAGTCCCATGGACTGCAAGAAGATCAAACCTATCCATTCTTAAGGAAATCAGCCCTGAGTGCTCCCTGGAAGGACAGATTGTGAAGCTGAGGCTCCAATATTTTGGCCACCTCATGAGAAGAGAAGAATCCTCGGAAAAGACCCTGATGTTGGGAAAGATTGAGGGCACTAGGAGAAGGGGACGACAGAGGACAAGATGGTTGGACAGTGTTCTCGAAGCTACGAACATGAGTTTGACCAAAGTGCGGGAGGCAGTGCAAGACAGGAGTGCCTGGCGTGCTATGGTCCATGGGGTCACGAAGAGTCGGACACGACTAAACGACTAAACAACAACAAATGCAAGTTAGGATTTTTTTTTTGCACAAATATGCATCACTTAACCATTTTAATGCCTATTTGGGGGAGATACTTTCAAAGCTCATTTGCTTTTTTGAATTTTTCATTAATCCAGTCTGCATGCTTTATTAGGCCATTTTAGTAGTTTGGCCATCCACGTTACAAAACAGAAATTAACCAGTGCAGAGGTAAAAAAGATAAGTAACAACATTCTGCTCTGAATCAGCCAAACAAGTGACCCTAGAATTTAACGCCACACCTTCTGTCTTTCTTCTCTCCCTTTTGTTTCATGACATTTGAGGACATTATAGTCATCCTCAGGGGGGAAATCTACATGTCTGTATACACAGAAGATTAAGACTGTGTGGAACTTGAGACTGTTCATTGGCAGCAACCTGAGGAATTTGTCTTCACTCTAATGTTGCTCTGAGGGGCGTAGAAACTATCAAAAACTCTGAACCATCAGGCGAGCCAAGGTAAGCAACTCTTATTTTGTTAACTTTCCCATATTTTCCTCATTAATATAAAATCATAAGACTTGGTTCGTTTAAGCACTTACTGGTGCTATATCATTGTTTATGTGATTTTTGTTTTCAGCTGATTTCATTGGTAGCCAGGAGCTTAGTTGATCTCACCACAAGCAGGCATCAGTAGCCTGAAAAACATTTTTCAAAAAAATATTTATAAAAAGAGAAGGTGAAGGAATCACAGAGTCAGAAGTTATTATCTTGATCTTATTTCCTTCCTGACCTTGAATGAAATATCCTGTACTGTTCCATTACTGCTGTGATTTTAAGTATGAGAGACTTGACTGGTTTTGTGTGGCATATCAGGTATGACACAGAGCTATACCTTTTGACTTGGCTGGGCAGGAAGAGATAAGAAAAAGGCACATTGTGTTTAATCGTTTTTGGGGAACAGGAAATTGCACAGCATAAGCAAGCAGCTTATTCTAACAGATACAGAGAAGCTCAAACTGCATAATTCCACAATTTTTGTTTGGGCCAGATTATTTCTAGAGAATGAATTAGTTGGTTGAACTAATTGAGTTTTGTTGAATGGTAAATTGTTTACATGGTTCATGAGTACCTTTATCTTAAATGTCTGGTTCAAAGATGGAGATTTATACATGACATAAAAATTGTGTACTGTTCCAGCTTGTTTTCAAGAGTTGAAGCAACCCAAAAAGTAATCAAGAGCTTCCTGTATCTGAAAAGTGTTTTAAAAAATGTGGTCGTTATGGAGGAATGTATGTAGTCTTCTATTTTTAAGTGACTTCTCTGAACAGATGGGGGTTATAGATGGAAATGTGCACATATAGAGTTTGAACAGGTGTAATTGAGCTGCAATTTCAGCAGGCAAAGGATTTGGCTCCCACACTGCTATATGTTTTGAGAGAGAGAAAGGATATGTAGCAGTCTTCCCCAATTGGATACTATCCAGATACTTTGGACTAAAGCTTCCATAATCATTGGCCATTGGTCATACTAGCTGCAGCTAATTGGAATTAGGATTGATTGCCTTAGAAGCACTTCCTTGTTTTTTTAATGGAATGCCTGTCTAAGTCTCACTCAGCATGCACCATTTGTTTTCAGTGGAGCTTTCGTGTATTTTGTAATCAGAAGTGTGTATCTGACTACAAGATGGAAAATAAATTCCATTTTTTTCAAAATACAAAAAAATAAAATAAAAATGCAAATGTTCCTTAGCTGGTAGAGTGAGAACTGACTTCCAGTATCGCACTGTGCAAGACCTTTGGCTGCCTCGTGGCCAGGGCTGTCTAAAATCTGGAATATTGCAGTAAGGTATTACAAGCTTCTTGTACATAGTGTGTTGTATTGTTTACAGATCAAACTGAAGGTTATGTGTACACTTTTTCATTTCAAATGCTTTCCCCCCTTATGCATCAAATTTTAATCTATGTTAGGAAAAGGGCTGTGCTTTAGGAAAACACAGATTTAACTTTTTTTAAACTAACCATGAAGTACATTAATTTTGTAAGCTTCAGTGAAGGGATCTGTAGTGTTTATGTGATGTGCTTTACAAATTTCATTGTCTTTGTAAGATTGGTTCTCACATACAGCTCTTGGATTATTTATTTATACCCCGCCCATCTGGCTGGGTTTCCCCCACCACTCTGGGCGGCTTCCAACAAATAGCAAAATACATTAAAATATCACAGATTAAAAACTTCCCTAAACAGGGCTGCCTTTAGGTGTTTTCTAAATGTCAGGTAGTTGTTTATCCCCTTGACCTCCGATGGGAGGGCATTCCACAGGGTGGGCGCCACTACCGAAAAGGCCCTGTGCCTGGTTCCCTGCAGCTTTGCTTCTCGCAGTGAGGGAACTGCCAGAAGGCCCTTGGCGCTGGATCTTAGTGTCCGGGCTAAACGATGGGGGTGGAGACGCTCCTTCAGGTATACAGGACCGAGGCCATTTAGGGCTTTAAAGGTCAGCACCAACACTTTGAATTGTGCTCGGAAATGTACTGGGAGCCAATGTAGGTCTCTTAGGACCGGTGTTATGTAGTCTCGGCGGCTGCTCCGAGTCACCAGTCTGGCAGCCGCATTCTGGATTAATTGCAGTTTCTGGGTCACCTTCAAAGGTAGCCCCACATAGAGCGCATTGCAGTAGTCCAAGCGGGAGATAACTAGAGCATGGATAGTTGGTTTAGCTTGAAGCTGCTCTGTAAACACTTCTTGCCAGTTATACTTTTGGAAATTGGAATAGTATCACAGTTACTAAAACTGTTAGTTATACTGTATGTAGCATAGCCCCGACTCCTCCTTTTCCTTATCAACATTGTATCACAGATACATTGTGTCATTAGGCAATGAAAATGTTTTGTTAGCCTAGACACATTTGTTTGGCATGAATGTGGCTTTAGTTGCAGTTGGTGGTCATGTGACACAATTTGTGCATTCATTGTGATTTTGATGCCATATATATTGAATACATATGTTGTCTGTATCTATCCAAAACTGTCCTTTTTCCATTTACAAACAGTTATCTTTTTTGTTTGTTCCGTGTTACAATATTTCTTCACTGTTCCTTCAATAGCTTCCTATTCCATGATTACCCAAATATTTCAGCTATTATTGTTATTATTATTGAACAATTTTAGAAACTACATCATGGCATAAAGCAGGTGTGAGGGACAGGGGATATCGCGAAGTCCCTCCCCTCCTGAGTTCAAGCCAATCACCGAGCACAGGGGAAAGCAGAGAGAGTTCCGATTCCAGTAGGGAAGCAGGAAGTCGGGTCCGAGGCTCAGGCAAGGTAGAGGAGCCAGGGTCCCAGGCGGGACAGGAAGGGGCGAATAAGGGAGGGAGACCCATCCCCCCAACGCCAGAACTACGCAGAAAGAGGAGGGGAAAGAGGATGGGTCTGCCAAAGCTTTTGTGTTGGAGAAAGACGCGCCAAAAGCCATTAGGAGGTTCTGAAACCGACTGATCACATCACTCCGTGTAAATAGCAATGACTTTAGCACTGTAAATACGCAGCACCAATAAAAGAATAAAATGCAGAGCTGCGTAGCGTCGTTACTCTGAAGTAGTCCGCTCCGGCCACTGTGACAGCAACCTCCTAATCCTTTTTGGGCTACTTTGGAGTTGCTGGGATGAGCGTGTCAGAGGCGGAGAAATGGCGGCAGATCGCGGAGCAAGCCCAGCAAGAACTGCAGCAGCTGTCGCTGCAGGCGCAGGGGGAATTGAAGGCAGCTAAAGAAGAGACTAGGAAGGTCCAGGACGACCGGCTACAACTTGCGGAACAGGTGAGAGCGCTACAGGAAAGAGAGCAGGAATTAAGGGCGGTGGCGGTAGACCTCCAAAACAAGCTGGATGCAGAGAAAAACAAGGCGGGAGGGGCACCCCAAGTCCAAGTGCTGCCAGGAAGGAGAGCCGGGACCCTAGTAAGCAAGTTCAATGGAGACCCGAGGGAATATCAGGGCTTTGAGACTGAGATTGTGTATGCTCTTGAGCTGCACCACGCTGAGTTCCCTGATGATGAGCACAGGGTAGCGTTTATTGTGGAGCACCTTACCGGGGCAGCCAGGGAGTGGCTAAGACCGTTAATCGCAACAAAGAATCCTTGCATGAAGAATGTCAAACTATTTCTAGAAGGTTTGAAAACGATGTATTCGTCCGATAGTCATATGGACCAGACTAAGGAGGAACTTCATAATTTACGCCAAGGAAATATGACAGTTCGCGCGTATTGGGCGAAATTCACCATGCTGGTGCACAGATTGGGGTGGGAACTCGAGTCACCCCCAATGCAAGCGGCGTTCTACTTGGGGTTGCATGAGGAGGTGAAGGATGAGCTCTCAAGAGGTCCAAAGCCCAGTAATATGGATCAGCTGAGCAAAGCGGCTCTGGCGGTGGGGGTGAGACAGGAATCCCGGTGGAGCGACAAGCAAGCAACGCGCGCAAAGCGGGCTTGGTTCCCACGGTCGCAGGAGAAGCCACTCCCCCAACAACCCTTTCAAGCCACGCCCGGGGCCAGTCAGGACCAGGAACCCATGCAGATTGATAGCGCGCGCGCGGGGGCTTTTCAAACCCCAGCGGCGCCAAGACGCAAGGAGGGAAGGGGCGGGAATTGCTTTCTCTGCAACTCCCCCCAGCATCTTGTCAGAGACTGCCCACATCGCAGGGAGTGGCAAGGAAAGGCGGGAACGGTTGTGCCCTCCCCCACTGACGCAGCACCACAGCAGGGAAACGGGAAAGCCTGGCTGCAGGAGACAAGGGGCAGCAGCCAGGCACAGTCAGCAGACAACAGCCCCAGCCCACCCACCCGCACAGAGAGGAGCAGAGCCAGCCCACCCCTCCCAGAGCAGGAGTGGTTCTAGAAGTGACGCTCACGCTCCCAAATGGCTATCCCCTGACAGTCCTCGCCTTAATTGACAGTGGGGCGTCAGCGAACTTCTTCTCGAGAAACTTTGCAGAAGAGCACCAGATCCAGCTTCTGCAGCTGGATTTTCCTCTGCACGTGGCAACCATTGACGGCAGAGAGCTGCTGGGAGGGGCCATCACTCATCAAACCCCCCCCCATGAGAATGACGGTGGGGAGGCACTCAGAGACACTGGCATTCAACGTCACCACCATCTCAGACCCCCCCATCGTCTTGGGCATGAGCTGGCTGGCGCGCCACGACCCCTCCATCAGTTGGCACCAAAGATGCATCACTTTTGGATCGGACTTTTGCCTGGAACATTGCATGCAGCACCAACCAGGGGAGGGGCCTCCGATAGCCACGGTGGCCACCATGCACGTCAAAGGGGGTGAGGCGATACCCAAGCCGTACTGGGACCTGCAGGAGGTCTTCAGCGAAGCGGAGTCCGACCACCTACCCCCACACAGGCCTTTTGACTGCCAGATCAACCTGGTGCCAGGGGCAACTATACCCCCAGCCAAGCTGTACGCCATGTCAGACCAGGAACTGGAGGATCTGCGCGCTTTCATCGACAAGAACCTCAAGCGGGGGTTCATCAGAGAAAGCAAGGCAGCAGGGGGCAGCCCGGTCTTCTGGGTGGACAAGAAAGACACGCAACAGCGCCGTCTTGTGGTGGATTTTAGACGACTGAATTCAGTGACAGAGCCAGTGGCTTTCCCCAT
Source organism: Zootoca vivipara (assembly GCF_963506605.1). Lineage (NCBI taxonomy): Eukaryota > Metazoa > Chordata > Lepidosauria > Squamata > Lacertidae > Zootoca > Zootoca vivipara. The sequence goes on along the minus strand of NC_083277.1, from coordinate 60,370,704 downwards.
GCCCAGAGTGGATGATCTCCTGACAGCGGCACGCAGGGGCAAGATTTTCACCAAGCTAGACCTGAGGGGGTGTACAACTTGATCAGGATCCGGGAAGGCGATGAATGGAAAACCACGATGTTCACGCCTCTGGGCTCCTTTGAATATCTCGTGATGCCCTTCGGGTTGCAAGGGGGCTCAGCATGCTTCCAGGCCTTCATGCACCACGTCCTGGGGTCCCTCCTTTTCAGGAAATGCTTGGTCTTCCTGGATGACATCCTTATCTACTCCGATGACCCAGTGCAGCATGTGAAGGATGTCAGGGAGGTGTTGCAGCGCCTGAAGGAGAACCACCTGTATGTGAAGCTGGAGAAGTGCAAGTTTCACACCAAGGAGGTGGACTTCCTAGGCTACAAGCTGTCAGACAAGGGGCTGGCGATGGACAAGGACAAGGTGCAGGCCATCCTGGACTGGCACAGCCCCAGGACGCGCAAAGATGCCCAACGCCTACTAGGCTTCGCCAACTTCTACAGGAAGTTCATCAAGAACTTCTCTCGCGTTACGGCTCCCATCACTGACTGCCTGAGAGGCAAGCAGAAGTTCAGGTGGACACCAGAGGCGCAAGCAGCGTTTGAAAGCCTCAAGAGGGTGTTCGCCTCAGACCAGAACCTGTTCCACGTGGTTCAGGACGCGCCCCTACGCGTGGAGACAGATGCTTCTGATAAAGCTGTGGGCGCCATTTTGTTGCAACTGGACGCCAACAGAGAGTGGAGACCCTGTGCCTTCTTCTCCAGGAAGTTGACCCAGCCAGAGCGAAACTACACGGTGTTTGATCGGGAACTTCTTGCGATCCACGCTGCGTTCCAGCACTGGAGACACTTCCTGGTGGGCGCCAAGCACCCCATCCAGGTGTGCACAGACCACAAGAACCTGGAGTTCTGGAGAACTGCCAGGGTGCTCAACCAGCGGCAGATACGGTGGGCAGAGTTCTTCTCGAACTTCAACTTCTCCATACACTACATCCCGGGAGAGCAGAATGTCAGGGCGGATGCCCTCTCCCGCAAGCCAGAGTACATGGAGGAGGAGGCGCCACCGGCACCCAGGCACATCTTCCCCCCGTCAGCTTGGTCCTGCGGAGCAGCAGTGGTAAGCGAGGCAGAACTCACAGCACTGACGGCAGCGGATGAATTTGCCAACCGCATCTTCAGAGAACTGAGAAGGGGGGGGGAGCAGGCAAAAGACTTTGCAGAACGCAGGGGGCTGCTTTTCTACAAGGGTGCACTGTACCTGCCCACCACCCAGCTCAGACGTACGGTCCTCAAGCAGATGCACGACAACCCAACGGCGGGTCATTTTGGGAGGGATAAAACCACTCACCTAGTCATGAGACACTTCTGGTGGCCAGGGGTGCGGGAGGATGTGAGGGATTATGTAAGGGGCTGTGACACCTGCCAGCGGGCAAAGGTGGTCAGAGCGCCACCAGCAGGTTTGCTGGAGCCCTTAGCCACACCGCACAGGCCATGGGAAGTAGTGTCCATGGACTTCATCACAGACCTGCCCTCATCCAGGGGCAAGACCGCAGTGTTGGTGGTGGTGGACCTCATGTCCAAAATGTGCCACTTTATACCGTGTGCCAGGGCGGTCTCTGCAGAAGAGACAGCCAAACTGTTTGTGGATCACGTATTCAGACTGCATGGATTACCTTTAAGGGTTATTTCGGATCGTGGCCGCCAATTTGTTTCCAGGTTCTGGCGGCGGCTCATGAACCTCCTGCAGGTGGAGGTCAGCTTGTCGACGGCTAGACACCCGCAGACCAATGGACAGGCGGAGAGGGTCAACGCCATTCTGCAGCAGTACCTGAGATGCTACGTCAGCCAGCGGCAAACGGACTGGGTGGATCGCCTGCCACTGGCAGAATTTGCCTACAACAATGCGGTGCACGTCTCCACAGGGGTGTCACCCTTTAAGGCCAATTACGGGCGTGACCTCAGATCTTTCCCAGAGAGGGAGGGGGAGGAGGAGGAGGAGGGCCCACAGGCTGAGGATTGGGCAGAGGAACTGGAGACGGTGCACCAGCAGCTCAGAGAACACTTGGAGAGAGCCAAGGAAGCGTACAAGAAGGGGGCAGATCGCCACAGGCGACCGGGGGAGGTCATTAGGGTGGGGGACAAAGTGTGGTTGTCCTCGGAGGGCCTTCCCATCAGAGGGCGATGCAAAAAGCTGGCGCCCAGAAGGTTGGGCCCCTTCACGGTCACGCAACAGGTAAACCCGGTGGCATACAGGCTGGCACTGCCAGAGGACATGAGGGTGCACCCTGTGTTTCATAGATCGCTGCTGTCGCCGTACAGGGAAAGCAGCAGGCTCCGAGACAACGAACAAACCCCTGAGGGAGGGGGGGAGAGGGAAGGCAGGGAGCAACTCAATGAGGCCACGGCCATCCTGGATTCAAGGTGGGGGGTGGGGGGACTGGAGTACCTCATGGCATGGGAGGATGCTCCACCGTCCCAGAATGAATGGGTCCCAGCCACTCAGATACAGGAGGAATTCCTGGTAGAAGAATTTCACGCCCTCTTTCCCCATAGACCCAAGCCCTGGCACATGGAAAGGGAGGGGGAGGGGGAGGAAGCACGGGAGAGCAGTTCACCATGGCGCTGGGAAGCGGAGTTTGAGGAACCAGAGGATGAGGTATGGGTGTCACCGAGATCCACCCAGTCAGAGGAAGGAGCAGATTGGCAGAACATTTTTACCCCCACCAGCTCTGACGCCACGGACTTTTTGGGATTCCCATCCTCCCAGGCGGAAGGGGGGGGCTTGCAGGACTGGGGGGAGGTGTTCACACCAACGGGCTCGGAAAGCACTGAGTTCTTAGGCTTCCAGTCGTCACCGACACCTGGGGGGGACCTGGGGAGGGGTGAAGGAGAGCTTGGGAGGGGGGTGGATGTGAGGGACAGGGGATATCGCGAAGTCCCTCCCCTCCTGAGTTCAAGCCAATCACCGAGCACAGGGGAAAGCAGAGAGAGTTCCGATTCCAGTAGGGAAGCAGGAAGTCGGGTCCGAGGCTCAGGCAAGGTAGAGGAGCCAGGGTCCCAGGCGGGACAGGAAGGGGCGAATAAGGGAGGGAGACCCATCCCCCCAACGCCAGAACTACGCAGAAAGAGGAGGGGAAAGAGGATGGGTCTGCCAAAGCTTTTGTGTTGGAGAAAGACGCGCCAAAAGCCATTAGGAGGTTCTGAAACCGACTGATCACATCACTCCGTGTAAATAGCAATGACTTTAGCACTGTAAATACGCAGCACCAATAAAAGAATAAAATGCAGAGCTGCGTAGCGTCGTTACTCTGAAGTAGTCCGCTCCGGCCACTGTGACAGCAGGCATCCCCAAACTGCGGCCCTCCAGATGTTTTGGCCTACAACTCCCATGATCCCTAGCTAACAGGACCAGTGGTCGGGGAAGATGGGAATTGTAGTCCAAAACATCTGGAGGGCCGAAGTTTGGGGATGCCTGGCATAAAGCAATGTACAGGGTGAAAAGAGAATAAAACACAGAAGCCCAAACTCTTAAGAACAATAAAATAACATCATCTAACGCAACCATCCACACAGGCTCTAAAAATGACAAAAAGCTATTATTTAGATATGAAATTGATCTTCCATAAATGACTGGGTTATATAGGAAAGCCTTCCTAAACAAAAACGTATTCGACCAGTGCCTATACATTATGCTACACACCTCTCTGGTTTTGGCTAAACACTATCTGACAGTAAGACGGTGGTTCCGAAAATGAAAAGTATATAGTGTTAATCTGAAAATTCCAAAGCATGAACCGCCTTACAAGAAAACACACTCTTCAGGCATAGTTAGTGGTCACTTCATAAAATGAAGCAAATGGAAATGTTAAGAAGACTGCTTTTAGCTGCACTTTAAGGTTTGTTGATAGTACAATGATGAAGTTGGTGAGGAACTTGGGGATCGAGTTTGATGGAAAAGCTCAAAGGAATCAGGTATATTTAGCCTGGAGATTTTTATTTTTTATTTTACACACCGCCCTATCCCCTCAGGTCTCGGGGCAGTTCACAGAATAAAATCAAAATATAAAACCACAAAATACATAATAAAAATAAAAGAAACAATAACCCAATAACCCAAAATATGACAGCCATATTTACATATTTGAAGGAGTGTAACATGGGCAATGGAGGAAATCTTTCTTTCTTTCTTTCTTTCTTTTCTTTCTTTCTCTTTCTTTCTTTCTTTCTTTCTTGCTGTTCCAAACCACTGGACCCAAACCACTGGATTCAAATTGACTAAACTTTCAGAAGAACTTCCTGCTGTTGCAAGCTGTTCCACAAGAGGTGATGGACACGCTTTCATCATAGCTGCCAAGTCTCCCGTTTTCCCTGGGAAATCCCCGTTTTTACTTACCTTTCCCGGTGGTCCCCCGTATCACTTCGTCTCCCGTTTTTCTCCGTTATTTTCTCCTGCCGGCGGCAATTTTTTTCCTTTCTGATTTGCCCTTCTATGGGCACAAAAAATGGCCGCCGGCGGCTTCAAAAGTCGCATCTACGCATGACCGGAAGTGCGTAGATACGACTTCCGGTGTCGGCGGTGGCCATTTTGGTGCCCATAGAAGGGCAAAGCGACACCGGAAGTTACGTCAACACAACTTCCGGTGTCACACAGCTGCCGGTCCCGGATTCTGCAGTCCGGGACTTGGAAAGTAAGGCTTTCATTAGGGGTTTGTAAGCAGAAGCTGGATGACCCACAGGGGGCTGTAGTGGATTTCCTGCATTGAAAGGTGACCTTTGAGATTCATTCTCACTCTGATTCTAACTCTCTGCAGGCTCCCATAACAGTTTAGAAAATACTCATAAAAGCAGATTTATACTACCTTTGCTGATCATGTTTTAGAATATTTAAAGATTAGCCAGACAAGTGAGTACTTCACCGCTAAAGGGAGGTGTGGCTTATCAATCTTCTTACGTCCTTCTCAAGGTTTTGGGACCTCGATACCAAAGTGATGCACTTTGTATTTGTCTTGCCAAGTTGCAAGATCAGCAGACTCACTGTTAACATATCAAGTCTTGTAGTAGTACCACATTTGCAGCCCGTTTCACCCAACCTGTCCTGACAAAGCTTTCACTGAATCCATCACCTTGACATATACTGAAGCACAATTTCCAATAACAAATATCTCTGTAAAAAAACACTCATGATAGCATCAGCAGAACTGGGTTGGCGTTCCTGAAAATAAGAAACTGAAGTCTAAAACTAACATGGGGCATAAAATAAATCCATCAGGAGGCAAATAATATGATGACAGTCATGTAGCCTTTCAGCCAGTACTTAAAAATCCTCCTAGGTATGTTTTGCTTTTGATGATAATTGTACTATAGTACAACCTTGATCTCTATCTATCTATCTATCTATCTAGGGACAATTATTCCAGATGAACATTCCAAACAATATATGACCTTTAGGATATAACTTTGACAGTTCAGGTGAAACTTACAAGTACAGAGTGTGTAAGATATGCATCATAAATTTTTTTTCAGACTGAACTAAATATAGGAGTACATGGACTAATATTTGTGGCATACAGTAAACGCTTGATTGGTTGGTACAATTGAATATATTACAGTGGCACAAAATTTCCTGCTTTTTCAAATTTGATGAGCTTTTTTTTAGGATTTTACCCCAGGAAATAGACTGCCACAGGGGCCAGATTAAGCCCCCGAATTATTCGTGAATGTACCTATGTCGTGTTTCTGTAGGGTTAATGCCTTTAATAAAAATAAAAGGGCTAAAATTTCTTAATCTTTTGAGCAATTTGGATTTCCAAAGTTACATTTAAAATGGAATGAGAAAACTTTTATGATAACATTTCATTTGCCCCATAACAAGCCAAGATGCTGGCAACTGGTGGCGAACATAATTAAAATGCTCGACAGACGCTGTATAGGCTCTAAAATTTAATTACATAAGTGAATGGTTGTATCCCTGAATGAACCTGCTGTCTTAAGGATAACAAAAATAATTGCCACATCTTTATGGATCTTAGGCTCCTTGCAAGCTGCCTAATTACCTGCATCATCATTGTAGTGTTATTAGAGCACTAAATATTAGTGAGATGTTAATGCCATATTAGTGAAGCAACTGTCTGTTCGAAGGCCAAGGGCTTATTGGCCTGGTGTGTGTGTTGCACTTCACAGATTGAATGGCCCATGTACATTTTATAAGTTCTTTTGCAGATCAATTCGCTGATGCTAAATTAAGTTGTAAGGTACCCTGGACAGTTAAGTCCAGTCAAAGGCGATTATGGGGTGCTGTGCTCATCTTGCTTCAGGCTGAGGGAGCTGGCATTTTTCCACAGACAGCTTTCCAGGTCATGTGGCCAGCATAACGCACCCCATTGCTCAGATTCGAACCACCTACCTTCCAATTAGCAAGCCTAAGAGGCTCAGTGGTTTAGACCACAGCGCCACCCGCTCCCTTTAAATTACATTGTATGTACCAATGGTGTCCAAAGCAACTCAAACATGTATATAATGTAAACATGAATGGGAATACTTTTTTAAAAAATTACATTATATGCAGCTTTTAAAAGTAGTCCCATTCATGCTTACATTATATACATGTGCTAGTTGCTTTGGATGCAATTGCTTTTTAAACTCAAGGTAGAATACAAAACTTTTCACCTTATACATAGCAAACCACAGTTTTACAAAATTCATGCATCCTTTCTGGGGTTTTTTTTTTATAAAAAGAATACACATATGAATATGCTGCTGAACATTTGAGCTCTTTTAAATGAGTACATAGTCCAATTATGTTTTATTTGCAAAAGCACATGCAAAAATGGAAACATAGTACTATGGTACTGTACCCCGGTTTAAGAACAGCCCTGTTAACGAACTATTCAGTATATGAATTCTGCAAAACCGCAAGTACTGTATTTTTCCATGTATTAGACGAGGGGGTTTTTTGACTCAAAAATTGTGTCAAGAAACTGGGGTCATCCAATACATGGATAGTGGCGTGGGGGGGGGGGAGCAGTGCACCCACCAGCCAGCCGGTTGGCAGGAGCGCAACTTTCCCTGATGCCGTTGCGAGCGGGAAACAATCTAGGGATTGCATGAGCGGAGAAGCTCAACAACTTTGGGCCATCTCCCCTCATTTTCTTAAAATTGATTCCCCCCCAAATAGGGTGTGTGTGTCTTATACATGGGGACATCTTATAGACGGTAAAATATGGTAGGTGTTCCAGTTAGCTAACTTTACCTTGATACACGAATGGAATCCGAACGGTAGAAGGGCACTGGCGGTGGGATGCCTCATTAGGGAATGTGTGCCTCGGTTTAAGAATGGATTTGGTTTAAGAACAGACTCCCAGAAGGGATTAAGTTCATAGACCGAGGTACCACTGTAATGATTTGAAGATAAAATGCATGCTGATGTTTCCTTCCTTTCCTCAGCCTTCTCCCTAAGAAGGTAGTGTAGCCAACAGAAATTTGAGGGGAGCAGTAAAACAAGAATAAATGTTAAATAATAGCAGGATTCTGTGCACCATTTTCCTTAGAAGTATAAGGTTTTTAGGAGAATCTCTTTTTAGTGGTATGATAAATGGGAAACAGTGACACAAAAATGGTTTAGGATGTCCTTTCTTGTTGGTAGAGGCAAAGGGTTAGGGAGCTAGCCGTGTGCTGGCATTCCTTTGTGTAATGCTTGCAGCAATGTCTTCCTTAGAACTGCTGGGAAAGGAGCCAGCAGAAACCCCATAGGTTGCTTCTTTATAAGAGATGAGTCAAGTGCTCATTGGCCAGGATTTTAGTAGTAGCTTTGTTTTCTCCTCACTGGCAGTTAATCTAAGTTCACAGCCAATGTTGTCTGATTGGAGACTTACAACATCACCATTTTCTTCCTCGTCCTGTATGTGCTGGAGGGTTGCCAAAAATACTTGCAAATGTAACAGCCCTTTTATCAGTCTTGTCTGAAGATATAATGCTAGTGTTTGTCCTGTGATCCAGTGCACACTTACCTGGGAGTTAGCCACACTGAACTCTGTAAAACTTCCTTCTGAATTAACATGTACAGAGTTTCTCTATTACTAGTTACTTAATAGAGTCACTGTTCTGTTCATAAAAATAGAAATAAAATAAGAAGAAGAAGAAGAAGAGTTTGGATTTGATACCCCGCTTTATCACTACCCGAAGGAGTCTCAAAGCGGTTAACAATCTCCTTTCCCCTCCTCCCCCACAACAGACACCCTGTGAGGTGGGTGGGGCTGAGAGACTTCAGAGAAGTGTGACTAGCCCAAGGTCACCCAGCAGCTGCATGTGGAGGATTACGAGTCTACCGCTCTTAACCACTATACCACAAAAGCATGTAGTTCTATAGGTCCATTGCCATAAGATGAACAATGCAATTAAAAGTGATTATGTTTTCATCCCTGTTGACTAACTTGTTTTAAGTTTTTTTATATATATTGAATTTTAAATTGTTGTAACCCTGGGAGCTGCTGGTGAAATGCAGGTAATAAATTTAAAAACGAAACAACAATGTTCATAGAGCCCAGTGTCATTTGGGTTATATGAAAGCTTGGCCTAACTAAATATGGCTTTCCTTACCTTTTTGCACGAGTGTCTCCCTAAACAGAACCCACACTCTGTGTCCTGCTGACTTTACCTTTCATCTTGTCCTTTGTTAGTCTGCTGGGCAGGTCAGCATCCTTAATGGGCAACAACACGTCCCAGATCAACTGCTGATTAACCCTCCTTAAGAGACCCAAAGGTAGGGAGAAGTCTTCCTACAATTGCACTGTCAAACTTTCCTGGTGGCATTCAATTATTTTCTTCAGCGCATCTTCCAACAATATTTGATGGTGATGCTCAGTTAACAGCAGCGAACAAATAACCATTATCTAAGTTCTTCCTTCCTGCCCACACATTTCTATTTATATATAGCTATATGTGGGACCACATTCAACACTAAATAATTATTGCATACTGAAATGTCCATATTAGATTTATGCCACTTGCTTCAAGAATATTTTGAAACCATAACAGGTTCCTTTATTTTAAATAGTTGCTATTTTTATATGGTACTTTAGCAATGCAGATTTCAATAGACTGCCTAGTTCTTCCTACCAAGAATCTTAAGAAGCTGGTGAGCCTCTTACTCGATTACTTCACCAGCCCTTCCACTGCTTCACATCGTTCCCTGCTGCTCTGGGCCTGAAGCAAACTGCTGGCTAAAGGAAGAGGCAGGTGGGAGCAGGCATAGTAGGCTTAGTGCAGTATAGTGACTGCCTATATTTTAGGTGCCTTAAGCCTAGTTGTGTAAATAGGAGTCAGGTGCACAGTAGCCAAGTGAATCTCAGATCATCGAATATTGCTGCTTTCTCTATTTTAGGGTGGTTGTTGCTTTCTTACTGTTCATGCATTTATGTTGGTTAGTGATGAGAGACCATAATACATGGTTATAATTCGCTAATATTTTATAACATGAACCTTACTAAAAAGGATAGGGGAGAAAATGCACTAGAAAATGTAGTTAAGCTGGAAAACTTCAGGCTGCTATCTCAGTTGTTACAGGTGTTCAGGTTTTGGCTTTATGTCTGACTTATCTATTGAGTCTCTGTGTGCGTTGTAAACTTACAGGAACAAAGCAAAGCAAATGCACATAAAATAAACCTGCCAACCCTCATGAAAATTGCAGCACCTGAGTTCCATAAAACCCAGCAATGATGAAGCTACATTGAAAGTGAGTCAGACCTGCTCTGCAATTTTATTGCAACCATTCCAGAAGCATTTCTTTTGTTTTGAGCCAAACACAGAGCCAATTAAATCTGATTGCAACCCTTCAGTCAGTTGTTTGTGGTGCTCTATAACACCCAGGGGAAAGCTCCAATGCATTATTGGCCAGTATGTGAATCTACTCAACATTGGATGGGTTCAGATGATCTTTCCCAGCTTCATTAGCCATCATTTATGAAGCTGGGAATGAGTGTCAGGGTCAAGAACTTCATACACCTAGTTGTGGTGCTAGTGGAAAGTGGATGAGTCAAATTCATGATAGAAAAGGCTATCAATGGCTATTAGCCACAATTCTATGCTCTGCATCCAAGGTTGGATGAAGTATGCTTCTGAATGCCAGTTGCTGGAAACCATGAGAGGGGAGAGTGCTCTGGCAACTGTGAGGACAGGATGCAGAGCTGGGTCATGGTCCTGACCCAGAAGACTTTTCTTAGGTTCTTAAACCAAGGTGTCTACTTGGTATGTGCGTCTATAGAAAGAGGGTAAAACAAAATAAGGGTTTTTTTTAAAAAAAATATACCAGTAATAGAGGAGGACGCAGTAATAGGGGACGCGGGTGGCGCTGTGGTCTAAACCACAGAGCCTAGGACTTGCCGATCAGAAGGTCAGCGGTTCGAATCCCCCAGATGAGGTGAGTTCCCGTTGCTCGGTCCCAGCTCCTAGCAGTTTGAAAGCACATCAAAGTGCAAGTAGATAAATAGGTACCACTCCAGCGGGAAGGTAAATGGCGTTTCCGTGCACTGCTCTAATTTGCCAGAAGTGGCTCACTCATGTTGGCCACATGACCTGGAAGCTGTACTCTGGCTCCCTCGGCCAGTAAAGCGAGATGAGCACTGCAACCCCAGAGTAATCCGCGCCTGGACTTAACGGTCATCTTTACCTTTACCTTTAATAGAGGAGGAGGACAACTAGTGGGGAGCAGGGTTGGAAGGGAGTGGTTGTGTTCTCTGTTCCTTGACCATTACAGCAAATATAAATTGTTGGAGTGGGCTTTTTTTAAAAAAAAAAGAAAAAAAAGAATGTGGTTTTAGGGTCTCAACAGAGACTTGAAATTAAATGAGGAAATTTTATGCAAAGTATGGGCTTAAACTAGTTTTACAAAGTTCAGCTGAGGACTTTTGGTTCTTACCTGCATTGCTAACAACAAAAACTTAATGCATTTTTCAACAATGTAAATTGTCTTTAAATGAAGCTCTTTCAGTAATTTCAGCAGAAAAATCATTAAGTGGTCCATTAAAATCCTTAGCAATGTTCAAGTGGTCCATGGGAAAAACGGGTTTGGGAAACACTGCAAAATTACATATTTTAAAAAATGCTTTAAATGGAATTTTTTTAAAGGTTTTGAATTTTTACAGTTGCTGTTGGCATCCTTATAGGATCAAGCAGAAGCTAAAAGTGATGCTGGACAGACACATACCTTGATTGCTTTCTCTCCAGGGAGAATTTCTGGCTGCTAATGGTTAACTCAAACATACCTTGTCATAAGCACAGTGCACATGGAGTAATAAATCTATAATAGGTTAAAGGTGGTGGTTGCTCTGTGTTGACCATTACTTTGAGCCACAGGCTATGCTTTCATTGGACTTTTCACAGCATTAACCTAGACCTTGTCGATTAAAAGTGAGACACATTTTTGATAAGGGTCATTTTACATCAGTGACTACTGCAATAATTTCTTTTTTGTTAACTCTGTATCTGCTGAGCAGGCTGTGAATCTCTAAGTATTACTAGCTTGTTTGGTTTTTTCCCACCTGTTGGTTTGGACCACATATGGGGTGCCTTTAGCAAGCCATTCCTGGTATTATGGGTGAAGGATTAGGTAGCCCTCCAGTTGTTGTTGTTGTTGTTGTTGTTGTTGTTGTTGTTGTTGTTGTTTGTTTGTTGTTGTATGGCCAGTGGTTAGAGATGATGGGAGGTAGGTAATTCCAGCAACATCTGGAGGGCCATAGGTTCTCCACCCTGCTAGATGTACACAAATTTTTCTTCAGGCCTGTATGTAGTGTCCTTAAAATAGTCAGATTTGTGTGAATGTATTTAAATATGAAAATGATATAAAGTATGGTTGGTAGTGCAATATAGATATGCTTATAGATAAGCAGAAATGGCAAAGTCATGATATTTGAGAGACAAAGAGTGTGTGTGTTGAGTTTTCACTGTGGAAATAGCATAACTAAAGTCTTCATCTATGACCATGGTCAAACTTGGCCCTCCAGCTGTTTTGGGACTACAAGCCCCATCCTCCCTGACCACTGGTCCTGTTAGCTAGGGATGGTGGGAGTTGTAGTCCCAAAACATCTGGAGGGCCAAGTTTGGCCATGCCTGCTCTATGATATTGCACTACCCAACATACTTTTTATCATTTCCATATTTAAATACATTCATACAAATCTGTGAACTCCTCCTCCTCCTCTTCCTGCCATGGAGGGTTGAAGCAGCCTCCTGCCAGTGGCAGCACCAGGAGGAGGCAGAGGGGGAGCCATTGGTCATTGAAGTCGTGCAGCTGCCATGTTCGGCTCTGCCCCAGCTCCTTCCAATGTCCAGACGTCACAGCATCACACACACAGTGCCAGCAGTGAGAGGGGCAACACTTTAAAGAACACAAATGGCGTCATGAAGAGTCAGACATGACTAAATGACTAAACAACAACAACAAATAAGGGTCTTGGGAAAGAGGGGAGTGAGCTGCCCCCTACATTCATTTTCTCCTTTATAAACCTCTTCCTTTCTCTCAGAGGACGTAATGAAACATTAACATCTACAGGAGAAACGAAAGTTCTGCAATCTTTATCACAATACCCTTCAGGTTTGCATGTAATCTCTAGAGGGTTTGCTACAAGCCCAGGAAAGGAATTATGGGTGCTGATGCATGTTCTCTCTCCCTCTTTCCTATTTCTCTCTCACTAATAAATATTAATCATAGCTCCATTAGCACTAATGATTTCTTCATCCAGACTTCCTATCCATTCTACTCTGAATTCGTGAACCTGAACAGTTTATAATAATGCTTCTCTCTCAAAATAATGCTAATAATTGCCTTGCCTCATCTATGAGAAGATTCTTCTTGTAAGCAATATCATCTTCTATATCTCATTGTATATATTAGCCTAGGGAGTTATCCAAGGTCTGTCTACAGCACATTTGGAAGGTGGGCATAGATCAATACAATACATTGCATTTCTGCTAAGCATGGTGATCTGTGTAAACACAAACTGTGTGTTCTTAACACTTGTAGCCATCTTTTAATTTCACATTGACCCAAACACTGCTGACTCTCAGGTTTCCTGAGGACATACCCCCCATAGAACAGTTTATCTTTTCAAAGTACTCAAAGAATTTACCTTCTGTCTTGCACTGAGCTAGTTTCAGAGATATGCCTATTCTGGCATAAAGCCACACTAGAGTGACTTTTTAGGAAACTCTTCAATAATCCTGAACTGATTTCTAGAATGCAGTTCACTGACACAGTTGTTATACCAAAACAACTATTTTACATTTTCTGTGCATCTGAATATTCCTTGCTGCTGTGGAAGAGGAGTTAATACAATATGACATCATAACTAAACTTCTAGTAACCATATTTACAGTCTTGAAACTCTGTGGATGAATTTTAATGCAGTCACAATGGAACCTATAAATACAAATACATTTCTACTGTACTTAGTTAGTATATGAAAATTGAGATATGGGAGGATTGTTTTTAGTACTATGAATAAAAATGAGTTTTGCAGCCAAAAGCTGAACAACAGGAAGAGAATAATGGTCTTTCAATTATACTGCCTTTCTTTCACCAATATTGTATTGATTTCAGTGGATTCTAGTCCATGAAAACAAACACCTGTGATAAAGTTAAGATGCTACAAGACAGTAGCCAATACTTATTGCTATCTTAAATATGCTAGCAAAGATACTTATTGCATATTCTTAAAATAACCAGTCTTTATTGTTGTGTCACTTAAAACAATTTCATAAAAATATTTTGAACACATTATTGGTAAGAATGCATAAGCAGTAACCTAAAAGATTAAAACCTATGTAAATAGCATCTTATAGAATTATATTTTGTTTATTTAAAAGTTGCTATTTAAGGCAGATTACTTTAATTCTGTTGGAACCAAGTAATTCTTTTGAAATTAAGATGGGAAATGGGGATTTCTTGCATAAAGCCTATCGTTATGCAGTTGTGCTAACAGTATAAGAATGAAGTGTAAATTTGCTCAGAATTTTTAGAAGACTAATTTTTGCTTATCGGGAAAAAAGTAAAATTAATAGAAGGTGCTCCAGAGGTTAGTACTTTATTGACAGCATAGTCACCTAAGGAAAACTAAGAGCTAAGATAAGCAGTGCTTTGCAATGCTTTTGATGCTCACATATTTTATCTTAGTGATTATTGTTGGCGTATTTAAACTGAGTAATTGCGCAACGAAAAGCATTCTGAGGACACTGCAAAGTATAATTAGGAGTTGTTTTAATTAAAGAAAAATAACAGAAGTTATATTAACTACAAGAACGTTACAGGAACGTGACCCACCACCCAGGGTACTGAGAGAGGTACACAGACCTCCTTATTTACTGTTTCCGATTGCTGACACGCCTTAAATCAATACAAACTTAACATCACCTGCTGTACTGCCCCACAGCTGCAAAACTAGGTCATTACATTTCCTTCTTTCTTTTAAAGAGATACACATTTCTGTGGAACAGTAATGAACCTTAAACTGTAAACCACTCAACAATTATGTGTTATGTAAATAAAAATATTAATGTCGACTTTCATCAGCATCAGTGCTTGATAGAATCTTGTTAATAATTCCCACCCTTTGCCATACTTGTAATAAATAGATGTCTCCTCTTTCTGGTCTTGTAATAACTAATTTCTTTCTGTAAAAATACACATTGCTTTTTTTTATTGTGTGGGAAGTTTCAGGAAGCATCTTTTGGCAGCTGCAAGTGAGAAGTGTGCTTTATATCCTTAATATAACAGTTTATTTGTTGTTTAGTCGTGTCCGACGCTTCATGACCCCATGGACCAGAGCACACCAGGCACTCCTGTCTTCCACTGCCTCCCGCAGTTTGAACAGACTCATGTTGGTAGCTTCGAGAAAACTGTCCAACCATCTCGTCCTCTGTTGTCCCCTTCTCCTTGTGCCCTCAATCTTTCCCAACGTCAGAGTCTTTTCCAGGGAGTCTTCTTTTCTCATGAGGTGGCCAAAGTATTGGAGCCCAAGCTTTAGGATCTGTCCTTCCAGTGACAGTTTATTTAATATAATAATATTAAGAACATAAGATGAGCCCTTCTGGATCTGGTCAGAAGGACATCTCATTCAGTATCCTGTGGCCAACCAGATGCTTATGGCAAACCCACAACCAGTATGCAGAGACATTCATATAGTAGAGCAGGCACCCCCAAACTGTGGCCCTCCAGATGTTTTGGCCTACAACTCCCATGATCCCTAGCTAACAGGACCAGTGGTCAGGGATGGTGGGGATTGTAATCCAAAATATCTGGAGGGCCGAAGTTTGGGGATGGCTGTAGTAGAGGAAGAGCATAACCATCAGGACTAGTAATGGTGTGTGTGTGTGTGTGTGTGTGTGTGTGTGTGTGTGTGTGTGTGTAGGGAGAGGGGGAGGGAGGGACAAGTGCACAAACTGAGATTGTCTTCAAACCATGTCCTAAGTTAAATAGCTACTGATCTTGTTAAAATGTCATGCTAAACTATGGTTTAGTGTTACCTGCATAAGCCTCTGGCTTGTGCAGTTACCTCTCCCTTCTGCTCCAATGTGGCCACAAGGTGATCTGAAACCTTCACTTCAATTTTCAAATAATCATAGTTTACTGTAATATCTGAAGCTGAAACTGAAGTTAATCTTGACTGTTGTTGAGGGAAGGAAGCCAAGATTGTAAGCCACAGTTTGAATTTGGCTCCACCCCCCCCAAATAAAACATAGAATCATATAATTGTTGAGTTGGAAAGGATCCCAAGGGTCATGTGATCCAACCCCCTGCGATGCAGAAATCTTTTGCCCAACACGAGACTCAAAACCATGAGCCTGAGTCTCATGCTCTACTGACTGAGCATAGTTTATTTTATTTAATTCCACTTGATTGTAATCAAACCTCTAAGCAGCTGATATGAATTAAGATTATCAGTAAAAAAACAATTAAAAGCAAGTAATTGATTTTTTTTAAAAAAAACCAACCCAATTGAAATCAGTAAATGAAAAAGAGATTAAAACATATCAGCACCTTCGTGATAAAAAAGCAATGAAAATTTGATAACCTGATTTGGGGGCAAACATAAGATCTGCATCAGCCTTCACTAATCTAGTGCCTTCCAGGTGCCTTGGACTACAATTCCCATCACCCCCAAACACCATGGCCATGCAACATGAAGCGGTGCAACTATTTTCTGCAAAATTTAAGATTCTTTTTCTTTATGTTTGAGAAGATATGTGGAAAATATCATCCCAACAATAAACACTACTATAAAACACCTGTTATTGAGCAGAATGAGACAACTACACTTTTTACATATGGAAAAATGCAACGTGTTTGTTTAGGATTTTATAGAGCATGTCACATTCCTTATACTGTATTACATCCTTCCCTCTCCCAGAATTAAGTAATTGCTGATGAGGCAGGCGAGTCAATTTCTAACTTTTACACTTATAATTCTAGCTCAGTGAAGTACTGTAATTGAACCACTGGTGCATGCAAGTGTGTGTGTGTGTATATGTATATATGTAGGATGGAATTATGGGATGGTAATAGTTGCCTCAGTTATTTAAGTTATTTAAACAAGTTATTTAAAAACACAGCAACAAAGAGTAGAACTTTATTAATTGCTAAAAGGATTAGGAAATAGCTAAGTGAATATTTATTTATTTATTTTTAATATTTGTGCTCAGACTCCACACTGAAATGAACAGAGTTTGCCTTTTCCCCATCAGTCTGTTCCTTTCCTTCTTGATTTATTTAATTCATAAAATTTTTATACCGCTTGATTGTAAAAATAACCTCAAGTCAGTTTACAAAAATCATAAAACAATAAAAAACAGCAGATCAAAACATTTTTTTTAAATGGTTAAAATCGACTATAAGCTAAAAACTGATTAAAACACAATTTAACATCCCACATATCTGGTTAGGCTTGTCTAAACAACAGTGTTTTTAGCAGATACCAAAAAGTGTACAGTGAGGAGACCTGCCTGATATCAATAGGCAGCGAGTTCCAAAGTGTAGGTTCCACCACAATAAAAGATCAATTACTTACAAACGTGGAATGAGTATTATATGGCACCTATAACAGTGCCGCATAATACTGGGTGGCACTGTGGTCTAAACTAAAGAGCCTAGGGCTTCCCAGTCAGGAGGTCGGCAGTTCGGATCCCTGCGACAGGGTGAGCTCCCGTTGCTCAGTCCCAGCTCCTGCCAACCTAGCAGTGAAAGCACGTCAAAGCGCAAGTAGATAAATAGATACCGCTCCAGCGGGAAGGTAAACAGCGTTTCCGTGCACTGCTCTGGTTTGCCAGAAGCGACTTAGTCATGCTGGCCACATGACCTGGAAGCTGTATGCTGGCTCCCTCGGCCAGTAAAGCGATATGAGGGCCGCAACCCCTGAGTCCTGGACCTAACGGTCAGGGGTCCCTTTACCTTTCTAACAGTGCCAGTTCCGCAGCTGAGTGGGCATATATGGACTAAGGTAATCTCACAGGTAAACTAGTACCAAATTATTAAGGGTTTTATCTTCAACCCGGTAAGCAAATCAGCAACCAGTACAGGGCTCTGAGCACAGGGGGTTTATGTGGACAGGGTCCCACTCCTATCAGTTTTCCCAGTCCAGGGGTTGTTTAGTATCACCTCCAGACTGTAAACCTACTCCTTCAGGGGGAGTGCAGTCTCTGGCAGGCAGCTGACCAATTCTTAGACACAGGAGCAGTTTGCTTACAGTGTCTCCATCTTGCCAGGATGCAAACTCCATTTGTTTTTCCTCACCGAATGCACCACTGGGACTGGTCTAGGGACTGCACAGTTTCTCCTAATTCAGATGCCGTGGAGAAATAGAGCTGAGTGTCTTCAGGGTACTAATGTCACCTTACCCCAAAACTCCAAAATTTGGTGGCTGCCCCCACTTCATTTCCACAACATTGTTCAAGGTTGATCCCTGAGTTTCTCGCTACATAAAGTTTTCTTTCACTCAATAATTTCTGCCTCACACAGGAGAATTTTTCTTTTCTTTTTTTCGTATCCAATGTGAGAATCAAGCAGATGCTACCTCAGTCTGGCTCCAAATGTCCCCTAAATCATGCTTCAGCACGAAGTGTTTCTAAGAAGCCACTCAATGCTCTCATTTCTTCTAAGTGATTTTCATAGAGCAGCTGATGATCTCATGTTTCCAATGTAGTATCTTCCTCATTTTTTCTTGCTTGGTTCTGGCCATGCTTGTATATAATATTTCAAAACATTAACAGCAAATGTTAACACAGATATGCTTCTTCTTCTTCTTCTTTTTTAAGGATACAAAATAAATTGTTACTTTGCTTTCCATTGATTATCATTGTTTTGTGTCAGCTTCCAAAGCACTTAAACATAAGAAATTTTCATCTTTTGTCTGGGTTGGAAAGACCATGCAGTTGGCCCTATCTATGTGGTTTCAGTATTCATATGCACACAGAGTACAGTGGTACCTCGGTTTAAGAACAGCCCTGTTTATGAACTATTCGGTTTACAAACACCACAGAACCGGAAATAGTGTCCCGGTTTGTGAACTTTACCTTGACCTAAGAATGGAATCCAAATGGTGGAAGAGCACCGGCGGCAGGAAGCCTCTTTAGGGAAAGCACGCCTTGATTTAAGAATGGTTTCGGTTTAAGAACGGACTTCCGGAACGGATTAAGTTTGTAAACCGAGGTACCACTGTAAATGTGAAATTGTGCAATGCCACTGTGAGATGAGGTATAGTTCTAACTTGTGTTGGTCCTAACCATGTGAGGAACCACTTGCAGACTCATCTCACGTCCACTCGTTGATTTATTTCACACCATTTATAGCTCACCATTTCTCCAGGCTGCTCAAAGTGGCAGCGTACGCAGTTCTTCTCCCCACACACCTATTTTATCTTCACAACACCCCGAGTGGGGATTTGAACCCTAGTTACCCAGGTCATAGCCATACACTCTTAACTCCTACAACACACTGGTGAGCTGAGGAGTAGTACATTATTAAAGTAGTGGAATGAAGGTTTTTGGGGATCCTAGCTAACTCTGCAATGGAGTCTTCAGATTTCCAAATGGTTGGGTGGAATGACTTTTAAAGCAAGGGCGTTTCACTGTCTCCTTTATTTATTTTTTAAACCCAAAGTTATTCTACACCCATTGCTGAAAGGTTCTTGCATTTCCCTTTACAAGGAAGAAACAGTTACTGCTTACGCTAACCTCTTAAGTGAAACATGCTGTGAGCTAAAATATCTCTGCTTCTCAGCAACATTTTGAATCCCACCAGGAATCTTTGTTGTCGAATTCATGTTTAAGTGAGGACCAGTTCAAATGATCACATTCATATAATGAATGTCAAAAGAGGCTTGAGTGGCTCATATGCTTGTTTACTTAGGCTGCATTCAGACGTGGGGTTTATTGCTTTATTTTTTACTGATTAAAACAGTACTGTTTCTGTCACCATTTGTAATATTACTTTTGGTACCTGTTGCTTTATGGAATTCTGGCTTTTTTGACCAATAGTGTCACACTATTTTAAGAAAATATTTTTTTTTTAAAAAAAGTTTTTCTTTGGTTACAAAAGGATTTCATTCACAGCAGTGGACATGATGTGACACAACAGCAAATGACATTGGCTATATCACTACTCCCCTGCTCTTTCCACATGAACACTTCTGTTCCCCTATGAAAATGGCAGGGGTGGGAAAGGACCCCTAGACAGGGGTTAAAGTCCAGTTGAAGTTAAAGACTCATCTCGCTTTCAGGCCAAGGGGGGTGGCATCTGTTTCTGGAACAGTGGAACACCGTGACAGAAACCAGAGCACACAGAAACACCGTTTACCTTCCCGCTGTTCAACCTCCACTTGCACAGGTGTGCTTTCGAACTGCTAGGTTGGCAGAAGGTGGGACAAAGCAATGGGAGCTCACCTCATTGCACAGATTAGAACCACTGACCTTCTGATCAGCTAGCCCAAAAGGCTCGGTGGTTTAGACCATAGTGCACCTGCGTCCCAGGCAGGAAAGAATTGCATAGCTGCATATGTTCCCAGATTTCATCACTATAATCCTGTGACTCTTTAGGTTAATGGGGCTGCAAATGGATTTTTTTTCTGGAAGCAGAAATGAGCACTAAACTTCCACTAGGTTTCCAGAAGTGGCCTTTTGTCATGTGAAATATTATTTTAAAATGCATAAATTATCAGCTAAGAAAAGTTTAGGAAAACACAACAAACTGCTGAATGCAGCCAAAATCACAAACCTCTTCAGTACATACAAAACTCATATATATCTTCCCAACCCACATTATCATGACAGTTGGTTCTGTGATTTTGCTCAGAGTCACAACTTGTCAAGTGTGTAATATTAAAACTACTTATTGATAAAATACTGCAGCTTAAGGCTGAGAGTAGATTGCAGTTGCATGATCTCTGAATATAATAATACTCTGGTGAATACATTTGCATTCTATCCTGAGTGCTCAGTGAAGGAAGCCTTCATGGTATCTTATTAGTCATATAAGCCTCTTCACTTTATGGGCAGGATTCCATCTGATTTTTGTCTATAGCTCTATCCTGTGTTACAATGAATTTGCATAGAAGTAGGAGAGGTATTGTGCCTACTGTCCTCATCCCAGCTCATGCATTTCTATTGCTTTTTAATTTCAGATTTCCTGGGTAGTTTCCAATGACCCTGCAAAACAGTTTTCAATAGTAAAAGGTGGTGCTAAAAGCAAAATCAACAGAATATATGTAATAGAGGTTAAAAGCTTTGGGAAATGGAAAAGTATTTATCTGATGCCCAAAAGTACATTTATATAGGCACAAGCTGAGCCTTCCAGTAGAGACATAATGGCATGTGGAATACACAACTAAAAAGGCTCTCTCCACCATATGGACACACATTTCATTTCAGAGAAAGGAACCAAAAGAGATCTTCTGATGAAATTTTTAGTGTAAGGGCAACTTAATGTGTGAATAGACATTTCCTCTGTGATCTGGGTCCCAGGCCACGTAGGATTTCAATAGTGTATTTCAACTGACAAAAAAATATTTGCTTGATATCAGAATTCCTTGTGTTAAATTACAACTGTCTGCTGATTTTTTCTTTGCCCAGGCAAAATATTCCTAACATTTTTCTGAGCAGATTGTAACACTTTCACAGTTTTCATTAGAAGTTAGAATTTTCGTATCAGCAGTAGGCAAAACAGCACCATATGACATTTTAGATGAACCATTAAATGGTTCTCTAGCTAAGGTTTCCCTTGTTGGATATATGTACCCCTTGAATGCTGCCAGATAGGTCTCAATTCTAGCAAAACTATTCTATGCCAATTTTTACTTTAGGCCTGAAGTTAGGCCTACTGGCCTGTACTGATTTCACAGGGGAACGGTTGTGAATACTGGCTGCCAATTGATTGATTTATTTCATAATATTTATAAATTGCTAGATTGGGGTGGGGTACCCTCAAAGTGTTTAGAAAAACAATAAATTGTCAGTAAAAACAGTTAAAAGCAACTATTTAAAACATTCAAAATAAATAATTAAAACCTGTGATTAAAACACACATCAACATTCTACATATCAGGGTTGGCTTGTCTGAACAAAAATGTTTTTATCAGGTGCTGAAAAGAAGGTTCTTGCCTGATGTCAATAGGGTACTGTCACCCTAAACGATCAATTTATTACAAGTGTGGAATAAGAATTAAGTGGCAATTCTAAGGGTGCCAGTTCCACAGATCAAAATCGCCAAGTGGGCATATAGGAGGTAAACTGATCCAAAAAATGTTAAAGGTCTGTATAGTTAAAGCTATGGTTTTCCCAGTAGTGATGTATGGAAGTGAGAGCTGGACCATAAAGAAGGCTGATCGCCAAAGAATTGATGCTTTTGAATTTTGGTGCTGGAGGAGACTCTTGAGAGTCCCATGGACTGCAAGAAGATCAAACCTATCCATTCTGAAGGAAATCAGCCCCGAGTGCTCACTGGACAGATCCTGAAGCTGAGGCTACAATACTTTGGCCACCTCATGAGAAGAGAAGACTCCCTGGAAAAGTCCCTGATGTTGGGAAATCAAGGAGAAGGGGACGGCAGAGGACGAGATGGCTGGACAGTGTTCTTGAAGCTACAAACATGAGTTTGACCAAACTGTGGGAGGCAGTGCAAGACAGGAGTGCCTGGCGTGCTCTGGTCCATGGGGTCACGAAGAGTCGTACACGACTAAACAACAACAACAACTAATAGTAACACCTTGAACCTGGCCTGGGACCAAGTTGGCAACCAGCATAGGTCTCTGACCACAGGTGTTAAATGATGATAGGGTGCTGAAAAAGCTGAAACAGTAGGAGGCAAGTTCCTCTACCTCACTTGGTTAGTGGATGATAGGTAGGGAATTATAAGTTAAATGATAATCTGTTTCACATGTCCTTTCAAATTAAATAATGTTGTTCATTTAAACCCAGTGCTATGAGTCGCGTGTTTTCAGTTTAATGTCTCCCTTTGCCCTTAAAAAATACCATTTATCATTGTAATAAAATATATGCCTGTCTATCTCCATGCTTTATCAAAAGTATCCAAAAAAAAGGCAGCTTAAAGGTAGCAGTAAGTGGAAATAAATGCGTTTTATGCATTCACAGGGCAAGGACACGGACAACTCAATGCAGTCTATAAAAAATCAGAGCAAACCACCTGTTTTAAAACAAATCTCCAAAGGACATAACATATAAATTAAGGTATAATGAATGCAGCAATCATTTAATAAAATTTATTCCACATGCATTCTGATTGAAAGGCAGGAGATTTCACTTGTTGTTGTTTAGTCGTTTAGTCGTGTCCGACTCTTCGTGACCCCATGGACCATAGCACGCCAGGCACTCCTGTCTTGCACTGCCTCCCGCAGTTTGGTCAAACTCATGTTCGTAGCTTCGAGAACACTGTCCAACCATCTTGTCCTCTGTCGTCCCCTTCTCCTAGTGCCCTCAATCTTTCCCAACATCAGGGTCTTTTCCGAGGATTCTTCTCTTCTCATGAGGTGGCCAAAGTATTGGAGCCTCAGCTTCACGATCCGTCCTTCCAGGGAGCACTCAGGGCTGATTTCCTTAAGAATGGATAGGTTTGATCTTCTTGCAGTCCATGGGACTCTCAAGAGTCTCCTCCAGCACCATAATTCAAAAGCATCAATTCTTCGGCGATCAGCCTTCTTTATGGTCCAACTCTCACTTCCATACATCACTACTGGGAAAACCATAGCTTTAACTATACGGACCTTTGTCGGCAAGGTGATGTCTCTGCTTTTTAAGATGCTGTCTAGGTTTGTCATTGCTTTTCTCCCAAGAAGCAGGCGTCTTTTAATTTCGTGACTGCTGTCACCATCTGCAGTGATCAAGGAGCCCAAGAAAGTAAAATCTCTCACTGCCTCCATTTCTTCCCCTTCTATTTGCCAGGAGGTGATGGGACCAGTGGCCATGATCTTGGTTTTTTTGATGTTGAGCTTCAGACCATATTTTGCGCTCTCCTCTTTCACCCTCATTAAAAGGTTCTTTAATTCCTCCTCGCTTTCTGCCATCAAGGTTGTGTCATCTGCATATCTGAGGTTGTTGATATTTCTTCCAGCAATCTTAATTCCGGCTTGGGATTCATCTAGTCCAGCCTTTCGCATGATGAATTCTGCATATAAGTTAAATAAGCAGGGAGACAATATACAACCTTGTCGTACTCCTTTCCCAATTTTGAACCAATCAGTTGTTCCATATCCAGTTCTAACTGTAGCTTCTTGTCCCACATAGAGATTTCTCAGGAGACAGATGAGGTGATCAGGCACTCCCATTTCTTTAAGAACTTGCCATAGTTTGCTGTGGTCGACACAGTCAAAGGCTTTTGCATAGTCAATGAAGCAGAAGTAGACGTTTTTCTGGAACTCTCTAGCTTTCTCCATAATCCAGCGCATGTTTGCTATTTGGTCTCTGGTTCCTCTGCCCTTTCGAAATCCAGCTTGCACTTCTGGGAGTTCTCGGTCCACATACTGCCTAAGCCTGCCTTGTAGAATTTTAAGCATAACCTTGCTAGCGTGTGAAATGAGCGCAATTGTGCGGTAGTTGCAGCATTCTTTGGCACTGCCCTTCTTTGGAATTGGGATGTAGACTGATCTTCTCCAATCCTCTGGCCATTGCTGAGTTTTCCAAACTTGCTGGCATATTGGGTGTAGCACCTTAACAGCATCATCTTTTAAAATTTTAAACAGTTCAGCTGGAATATCATCACTTCCACTGGCCTTGTTATTAGCAATGCTTTCTAAGGCCCATTTGACTTCACTCTCCAAGATGTCTGGCTCAAGGTCAGCAACCACACTACCTGAGGTGTACGAGACCTCCATATCTTTCTGGTATAATTCCTCTGTGTATTCTTGCCACCTCTTCTTGATGTCTTCTGCTTCTGTTAGGTCCTTACCACTTTTGTCCTTGATTATGGTAATCTTTGTACGAAATGTTCCTTTCATATCTCCAATTTTCTTGAACAGATCTCTGGTTTTCCCCATTCTATTGTTTTCCTCTATTTCTTTGCATTGCTCATTTAAGAAGACCCTCTTGTCTCTCCTTGCTGTTTTTTGGAAATCTGCATTCAGTTTCCTGTATCTTTCCCTATCTCCCTTGCATTTTGCTTGCCTCCTCTCCTCCGCTATTTGTAAGGCCTCGTTGGACAGCCATTTTGCTTTCTTGCATTTCCTTTTCCTTGGGATGGTTTTCATTGCTGCCTCCTGTATAATGTTACGAGCCTCCATCCATAGTTCTTCAGGCACTCTGTCCACCAAATCTAAATCCTTAAACCTGTTCCTCACTTCCACTGTGTATTCATAAGGGATTTGATTCAGATTGTATCTTACTGGCCCAGTGGTTTTTCCTACTTTCTTCAGTTTAAGCTGGAATTTTGCTATAAGAAGCTGATGATCTGAGTTACAGTCAGCTCCAGGTCTTGTTTTTGCTGACTGTATGGAGCTTCTCCATCTTTGGCTGCAGAGAATATAATCAATCTGATTTCGATGCTGTCCATTTGGTGATATCCATGTGTAGAGTCGTCTCTTGTGTTGTTGGAATAGAGTGTTTGTGATGACCAGCTTGTTCTCTTGACAGAACTCTATTAGCCTTTGCCCTGCTTCATTTTGAACTCCAAGGCCAAACTTGCCAGTTGTTCCTTTTATCTCTTGATTCCCTACTTTAGCATTCCAGTCCCCTGTAATGAGAAGAACATCCTTCTTTGGTGTCATTTCTAGAAGGTGTTGTAGGTCTTCATAGAATTGGTCAATTTCACTTTCTTCAGCACCGGTAGTTGGTGCATAAACTTGGATTACTGTGATGTTAAAAGGTCTGCCTTGGATTCGTATCGAGATCATTCTGTCATTTTTGAGATTGCATCCCATTACAGCTTTTGCCAATCTTTTGTTGACTATGAGGGCCACTCCATTTCTGCTACAGGATTCTTGCCCACAGTAGTAGATATGATAGTCATCCGAACTGAATTCGCCCATTCCCTTCCATTTTAGTTCACTGATGCCCAGGATGTCGATATTTATTCTTGTCATCTCATTTTTGACCACATCCAGCTTACCTCCACTCATGGTTCTTACATTCCAGGTTCCTATGCAATATTTTTCTTTACAGCATCGGACTTTCCTTTCGCTTCCAGGCATATCCGCAACTGAGCGTCCTTTTGGCTTTGGCCCAGCCGCTTCATCAGCTCTGAATCTACTTGTACTTGTCCTCCGCTCTTCCTCAGTAGCATGTTGGACGCCTTCCGACCTGAGGGGCTCATCTTCCAGCGTCATAACTTTTATATGCCTGTTGTCTTTGTCCATGGAGTTTTCTTGGCAGGGATACTGGAGTGGCTTGCCAGTTCCTTCTCCAGGTGGATCACGTTTAGTCAAAACTCTCCACTATGACCTGCATGGCATAGCTCATAGCTTCTCTGAGTTATTCAAGCCCCTTCGCCACGACAAGGCATTGATCCATGAAGGGAGACTCTTGAGAGTCCCATGGACTGCAAGAAGATCAAACCTATCCATTCTGAAGGAAATCAGCCCCGAGTGCTCACTGGACAGATCCTGAAGCTGAGGCTACAATACTTTGGCCACCTCATGAGAAGAGAAGACTCCCTGGAAAAGTCCCTGATGTTGGGAAATCAAGGAGAAGGGGACGGCAGAGGACGAGATGGCTGGACAGTGTTCTTGAAGCTACAAACATGAGTTTGACCAAACTGTGGGAGGCAGTGCAAGACAGGAGTGCCTGGCGTGCTCTGGTCCATGGGGTCACGAAGAGTCGTACACGACTAAACAACAACAACAACTAATAGTAACACCTTGAACCTGGCCTGGGACCAAGTTGGCAACCAGCATAGGTCTCTGACCACAGGTGTTAAATGATGATAGGGTGCTGAAAAAGCTGAAACAGTAGGAGGCAAGTTCCTCTACCTCACTTGGTTAGTGGATGATAGGTAGGGAATTATAAGTTAAATGATAATCTGTTTCACATGTCCTTTCAAATTAAATAATGTTGTTCATTTAAACCCAGTGCTATGAGTCGCGTGTTTTCAGTTTAATGTCTCCCTTTGCCCTTAAAAAATACCATTTATCATTGTAATAAAATATATGCCTGTCTATCTCCATGCTTTATCAAAAGTATCCAAAAAAAAGGCAGCTTAAAGGTAGCAGTAAGTGGAAATAAATGCGTTTTATGCATTCACAGGGCAAGGACACGGACAACTCAATGCAGTCTATAAAAAATCAGAGCAAACCACCTGTTTTAAAACAAATCTCCAAAGGACATAACATATAAATTAAGGTATAATGAATGCAGCAATCATTTAATAAAATTTATTCCACATGCATTCTGATTGAAAGGCAGGAGATTTCACTTACCACAAAAAAACATTATGTCAAATGAGCATCCTAACAGAGTCCAGCAAAAGGAAATGAAACAAAAAGGTCATAAAACAAGCACGGCTCAATGAAATATTGAAACAAAGAGCATGTCTCTGAATGTTTCCTGGATTGATTTATGTCTTACCGTTTTTATGAGCATACAAACATGCTTAAAATGGAGTGGCTGTTCACTCACATTGCCGAACAGTCCTTTGAGCAGGGCATTAGGTAAATCTATGCTAAATGAGGAAATAACTGCAGGAATATGAATGTAATTGATGGGATTTGACTATCCCAGATGGGAGCCTATTTGCTCAGGCCATGTTTTACAACAGCTCAGTTCCCATTTAGTCAACTTGAACATTTTCTAAAGTGCTGAAGAAAGAAATAGAGAAAGAAATGCAAAGAAATAGAGGAAAACAATAGAATGGGGAAAACCAGAGATCTGTTCAAGAAAATTGGAGATATGAAAGGAACATTTCGTACAAAGATTACCATAATCAAGGACAAAAGTGGTAAGGACCTAACAGAAGCAGAAGACATCAAGAAGAGGTGGCAAGAATACACAGAGGAATTATACCAGAAAGACATGGAGGTTTCGTACACCCCAGGTAGTGTGGTTGCTGACCTTGAGCCAGACATCTTGGAGAGTGAAGTCAAATGGGCCTTAGAAAGCACTGCTAATAACAAGGCCAGTGGAAGTGATATATTCCAGCTGAACTATTTAAAATTTTAAAAGATGATGCTGTTAATGTGCTACACCCAATATGCCAGCAAGTTTGGAAAACTCAGCAATGGCCAGAGGATTGGAGAAGATCAGTCTACATCCCAATTCCAAAGAAGGGCAGTGCCAAAGAATGCTCCAACTACCGCACAATTGCGCTCATTTCACACGCTAGCAAGGTTATGCTTAAAATTCTACAAGGCAGGCTTAGGCAGTATGTGGACCGAGAACTCCCAGAAGTGCAAGCTGGATTTCGAAAGGGCAGAGGAACCAGAGACCAAATAGCAAACATGCGCTGGATTATGGAGAAAGCTAGAGAGTTCCAGAAAAACGTCTACTTCTGCTTCATTGACTATGCAAAAGCCTTTGACTGTGTCGACCACAGCAAACTATGGCAAGTTCTTAAAGAAATGGGAGTGCCTGATCACCTCATCTGTCTCCTGAGAAATCTCTATGTGGGACAAGAAGCTACAGTTAGAACTGGATATGGAACAACTGAGTGGTTCAAAATTGGGAAAGGAGTACGACAAGGTTGTATATTGTCTCCCTGCTTATTTAACTTATATGCAGAATTCATCATGCGAAAGGCTGGACTAGATGAATCCCAAAACGGAATTAAGATTGCCGGAAGAAATATCAACAACCTCAGATATGCTGATGATACAACCTTGATGGCAGAAAGTGAGGAGGAATTAAAGAACCTTTTAATGAGGGTGAAAGAGGAGAGCGCAAATATATGGTCTGAAGCTCAACATCAAAAAAACCAAGATCATGGCCACTGGTCCCATCACCTCCTGGCAAATAGAAGGGGAAGAAATGGAGGCAGTGAGAGATTTTACCTTCTTGGGCTCCTTGATCACTGCAGATGGTGACAGCAGTCACGAAATTAAAAGACGCCTGCTTCTTGGGAGAAAAGCAATGACAAACCTAGACAGCATCTTAAAAAGCAGGGACATCACCTTGCCGACAAAGGTCCGTATAGTTAAAGCTATGGTTTTCCCAGTAGTGATGTATGCAAGTGAGAGCTGGACCATCAAGAAGGCTGATCGCCGAAGAATTGATGCTTTTGAATTATGGTGCTGGAGGAGACTCTTGAGAGTCCCATGGACTGCAAGAAGATCAAACCTATCCATTCTTAAGGAAATCAGCCCTGAGTGCTCCCTGGAAGGACAGATCGTGAAGCTGAGGCTCCAATACTTTGGCCACCTCATGAGAAGAGAAGAATCCTTGGAAAAGACCCTGATGTTGGGAAAGATGGAGGGCACTAGGAGAAGGGGACGTCAGAGGACAAGATGGTTGGACAGTGTTCTCGAAGCTACGAACATGAGTTTGACCAAACTGCGGGAGGCAGTGCAAGACAAGAGTGCCTTGCGTGCTATGGTCCATGGGGTCACGAAGAGTCGGACACGACTAAACGACTAAACAACAAAGAAGTGCTGAAAAGATGGAAGGTACCATTTTATCATCCCCTTTGCTCATCACACTAGCGGAAAATAGAAGAGCTAGTCGAAACTTTGCATGGCTAAAAATACTGGAGTCACGTGGACTTAGCCTTAGGTTGCTAAATCCACATACCTAGAACAATATCCCACATACATTTGTAAAGCTTATTCTGAAGTAAAGACTGGGAAAGCAGAGACTCTTCTTGGGAGTTTTAGATCCCATGTTTGGTTAGGAGAGAGAGGACAAGATACAAATACTTGCTCTTGACCGAACTTCCCTTAATCGCATCATTTCCCCCCAGTTGCCATATTGAGCTGGGGCTATGTCCTCTTTTGAGCATTAGCCCCAGCAGTACTGCAGCAAATCAAGGCTTCAGTAGCACCTCAAGCATGTTATTGTTGACAAAAATGGGTAAGGGATTCAGGTACTTATTCATGTTGTTGTTGTTGTTGTTGTTGTTCATAGAATCATAGAATCATAGAGTTGGAAGAGACCACAAGGGCCATCCAGTCCAACCCCCTGCCAAGCAGAAAACACCATCAAAGCATTCCTGACATATGCCTGTCAAGCCTCTGCTTAAAGACCTCCAAGGAAAGAGACTCCACCACACTCCTTGGTACCAAATTCCACTGCCGAACAGCTCTTACTGTCAGGAAGTTCTTCCTAATGTTTAGGTGGAATCTTCTTTCTTGAAGTTTGAATCCATTGCTCTGTGTCCGCTTCTCTGGAGCAGCAGAAAACAATCTTTCTCCCTCCTCCATATGACATCCTTTCATATATTTGAACATGGCTATCATATCACCCCTTAACCTTCTCTTCTCCAGGCTAAACATACCCAGCTCCCTAAGCCGTTCCTCATAAGGCATAGTTTCCAGGCCTTTGACCATTTTGGTTGCCCTCTTCTGGACACGTTCCAGCTTGTCAGTATCCTTCTTGAACTGTGGTGCCCAGAACTGGACACAGTATTCCAGGTGAGGTCTGACCAGAGCAGAATACAGTGGTACTATTACTTCCCTTGATCTAGATGCTATACTCCTATTGATGCAGCCCAGAATTGCACTGGCTTTTTTAGCTGCTGCATCACACTGCTGACTCATGTCAAGTTTGTGGTCTACCAAGACTCCTAGATCCTTTTCACATGTACTGCTCTCAAGCCAGGTGTCACCCATCCTGTATTTGTGCCTTTCATATTTTTTTTTTTGCCCAAGTGTAGTACCTTACATTTCTCCTTGTTAAAATTCATCTTGTTTGCTTTGGCCCAGTTGTCTAATCTGTTGTTGTTGTTGTTGCTGCTGCTGCTGCTGCTGCTGCTGCTGTTGTTATATAAGCCGTGTCTCTTTAAAAAGCTGTGAGTTGGCCCCTTAGAGCCAGTGTGGTATAGTGGTTAGGAGCAGTGGACTCTCAATCTGGTGAACCGGGTTCGTGTCCCCGCTCCTCCACATGCAGCTGCTGGGTGACCTTGGGCTAGTCACACTCTCAGCCTCACTCAACTCACAGAGTGTTTGTTGCGGGGGAGGAAGGGAAAGGAAAATGAGATTGTTAGCCGCTTTGAGACTCCTTAAGGGGAGTGAAAGGTGGGGTATCAAATCCAAACTCCTCCTCCTCCTCTGGAATGGAATCATAATTATATTCCTCATTCCAGGAGAAGCCAGCAAGGTGCAAGTGGCAACATGTATTTTGCTTCCTGGCCCTAGCATTACTGTGGCTTACTGAGAAGGGTGAAGTGGTAAAGGAGGTCAGGGCTGTCCAGATGCACCAGTGGAGGAAATCCAGCTTTTCCATTTGTGTGTCTGATGAATGCTAACCTCCCCGCCATCTCACCCTCTCCCTTTTCCTTCACTCCCTTTTGCCACCCTAGCCTCGAGAACCCCTGAAACCAATAATATGATGCCCATGACTGGCTTCGCTCTAATCTAGCATAGTGATATTTGTAGAATGAAGACGAGAATGTCATTTGAACTATACCTCGGAGGGGATGCTTTCTATGTGTATGTGTGTGTGCTTTTTAAATTTTTTGGAGTCTTTCAGTGGTCTTGAAAGCATTACCATCTTATTTCATTCTTCTAGCCATTATTGTTCGAAGTTTTATTGTTAGTTCCCCAAAGAGTGAAAGATACCGTGAACAATTTGCCAGCTATTATTTCTCTCTGCGCTGTAGGGATTTCTAAAAGCACACTGTGGAAGCAGAGTAATTACAAAGACTACCAAAGGATAGGAGGATTGAAGCTGCCAGTCAGGCTATCTTCTCACTTAGAACTAGTGAATTGGTTTCATGGTACTGCTGGAAGATCTCCCGTCTATTAATCAGAAAACCTACAGTAGGCATCCAAGATAATCTAGGAATATTCCATCTCATATACTGCAAGCACCCAGGCAGCCCTGCTGAATGGAAATAGCTTACTTTTTTTCTTGCTTTGAATCATGGTTAGGGAGAAATGATTGTGTGGACTTTAAAATGGGATCTGTGGTCACTGTGAACATTAAAAATTATACAAATATATTAATAGCCCATCAGAACTTGTATTTCACCAATAACCTAATACAATATACATCTCCAATGCTTTCACAGGTGCATCATGTAAACAACAACAACAACAACAATGCATAGCTAATGGAACTTTCACTTTTGCAGTTGCACAGAGAGGTTGCTTGCTTTCAGTTGCTTCTAATTGTTTTGTGATGGTTGTTTGTCCTGTTACTTGTATTGCGTTGTGTTTTTGTAGCATGTTTTCATTCATGCCTGTTGTATCCGTAAGGATGAAGGGTGACCCAGAAGAGTTTTAAATATATAATAAATGCATGCCTGTGCAGTTATTGGTCAATTGTTATGAACAGTTCAGCATATTTCTGATCCATGTCTGCGAGGCACTGCTGAACATTGTCCCAGTGTCCTACTGCAAGGTCTAATGATAGACAAAAGGAGAGGCAGGGGGTTGGGGAGAACAGACCACCACAGTAATCTGCTATAGGATGGGGGTTCCTGCCTCAGTCCATGACAATCTACACCCTTCCTAGGGAATTAGCAAAATAGTAGGCAGTCACTGGTAGCCCTTCCCCAACCCTAGCACCTGAAACTTACCTAGTGTCAGGGCAGGAGTCAAGCGCAGGTCAGCAATTAAGGCAGCAACTCTCTGCTGCCAATGAAGTTAACTCTTTATTCAAGGAAACAAATATACAACCTTGTGGCCTAAACAACCCTTCCCAATAGGCCTTGCCCTATGTAGCAGCTTCCAGCACTGAAGGTCCCCGCCTTCCACCCCTCTCCAGGATGTTTCCCAAGCAGTCTCATTCATCTGAATTTTTCAACAAATGTGACATGAAAAAGTCCTATTTAGATCAATATTTTGCCATAAAATATGTATTTAAACTAATAATTTGGATGGTAATTGGAGTTGAATTCCAACATTAAAGCATGCAGCACAGGGCTGCAGATTTTCATCAGTATCAAAATACCAGGAAACCCATTTGGGGGCTATTAATTTTTGCAACATATATGCAGATTGTGGATCCATATGCACCAGCTGCAATGTGTATCGGGGCAGGCAGAATCTCCCTCTATACTTTGTTCTCCCTCAATGGATTGTGTGATGGGAGTTTTCTGATTCTTAATGTGATGGTATTTCCCTCTTAACTGTGCACCTGCTCCACTTTACAAGCAATTTCCATTGAGACAATATTCAGTCTTTTAATGGCAATTTTCAAGCAGATTGCAGAATTTCTTTGTTGAAGTGCAGCTTTAGTCCCATATTGCAGGCCAAGAAACAAATGAACACAAACTCTGCTATCCAACGCATCTGTTTAGAAAGCTATCCAAACAGTGTTGCCCTATTTGAACCTTCATTCAAAAGCTGTATTCATTCTAATTGTAAATGTTGCTATTTTGAAGTTGCTAGCCAGTTGGTGTTATATTATGCTTTGATCTTTTATCCTGTTCTTCTAACAAGTGCCAGGTTGTCTGTTTCGCAAACCCATTACCAGTTGCCATACAGAGAACTATTCATTAGTGTTAGCGCATGCTTCCATATGGCACACATTAATCATTATTTAGCTGTGTAAACAAGATCTTGCATTGTTATTGATACAGTTTCACTGATTACTGTGATTTGAAGGGTTTCATTTTAGTAAGTCAAACCAGCGCATGCGATATTAGAAGTAAGGAGCAAGAAACTCTGTTTTGTATCTCCTAATTAGAGTCTAACAGGAGCTTTTATTTTCTCCCTCAATATTGGATGCTTTCTCTACTGAAGAACACAAGACAGAGTTTCATCGTACTAACACACTGTTCTTCATGTGGAAATATAGCTATCACATTTGGGGGGGGGTTACTGTTAAAAGACCTTTTCCTTTTAAAAAACTGAGAACTATGGGAAACGGAAATTTCTAAAAGCACATTGTGAGACTTTTTTCCCTTTTAAAAGGAGGGAAATTATTAAAATCCAAAGCAATGGGAGTTGTGGCCATACATTTTATATGAAGCCCTCTATCAAAAAAGCCTTGCTTGGGTCTCTGATTCATCTGTGTTCACATGTTTTACACTAGTGTTGCAAAGCAGCATTTTGGGACATTTTTAAGGACTCTAGGTCTTAATTATTTGCCCAATTTCCTGTTTCGTTTTGTCTTCCCACCCAGCCTATTAAAAGCAGTGAGAGATCTTGCAGGCAGGGAAGCTGAATAGCAGAAAAACAAAACTGATCTAGACAAGACATTTCTAGGCTCATTTTGACAAAGTAAGGTACTCTTACTGTTACAGTACATGGAGGGGGGGAAAGACCTCTCACTGTTAGGGAGGTAATATGCTGCCCAGGGTGCTTTTACACTCTGCTGCAAGAGGGAAAGGGATTCTGCTGGCTTGCAGTAAACACAGTTGCACATCTTTCGTTGCAAGTCTAAGTTTGTAAGAGTAAAATAAAAAAATTCCTTCAGTAGCACCTTAAAGACCAACTAAGTTTATATTTTGGTATGAGCTTTCGTGTGCATGCACACTTCTTCAGATACACTAGAAACAGTGTATCTGTATTCTAGTGTATCTGAAGAAGTGTGCATGCACACGAAAGCTCATACCAAAATATAAACTTAGTTGGTCTTTAAGGTGCTACTGAAGGAATTTTTTTATTTTGCTTTGACTCAGACCAACACGGCTACCTACCTGTAACTAGAACTTTGTAAGAGTAGGCAGGCATACAGATAGCAGTGATCAATGGCTGACATGCAGCTGTGCAAAAATCTTCACACTCTGTCCTTGTACATGCTGCTGCCTCTACCCTCATGCTGCAGTTTCTATTTCCAGAGACTACTGTGAGTGCATTTCAAAGTAAGTAATAATTGGCACAGCAGGAAGGTTGGAATTCTGAGTGGTCCACAGAGCAATGAGGAAGAGTGGGATGATTTACAGTTGAGAGGGCCCCTGCTAACCTAGAGCTGTCCTGCAATGCTTGGCCTGCTGAAGTCTAGGAGATTGTTGCAGGCTTGGTGATTGCCACTCAGGATAATTAACTTGAAATGGCAGTGTGCTGTAAATGCACCCGAAGCAGCCTATTACTGTGAGCTTTAAAACTGATTGAAATCTAAAACAAAAGAACAATATGCAAAACACCGTGAATTGATCCTTCCTCACATTGTTAAATGTTCATGCTCACTGAGGTTGGTAGTCAGGGCTTCATACATGAAATAGTGACACACATGACTAATGACTACCTGAGTCATCATTTCTGTAAGCTGGAGTTGAGCAACAGAACTTTCAATAAATAAATAAATAAATAAATAAATAAATAAATAAATACATACATACTATTTACTCACCAAAAAACCTACTTTATGCTGCAAGTGAGTAAATGCAGATAGCAGAAGCATAATAATACTAAATTTGAACAAATGAGCAATACTGATGTGTGATGAGCAATAATATATGTTGTGTGCATGGGGGGTCCTAGAGGTGCATGAATGGCCTTAGCTTAGTGCTAGAGTTTTGCATGCAGAAGGTCCCAGGCTCAGCTCCCATCCTCTCCAGTTTATAAACACCAGGAGGACTGGGAATAGACAAATTGTTTGACTCAGTCTAGGGCAGTTTTGTATGATGTGTTGTTCCTGATTTTGGCAGCCCAATACATTTTGATGCTGAGAGGAAGGAAGGCATCCTCAGCCAGACTCACAAGTGAATCCTCAGTACTAGTGGTGGGACAGTACCCTCCACAGTGCTTGAGAGCAGCAGGCTAATTTAGGGGTGGAGGTCAGGCCACATTCTATATAGCTCTGTTCCCCAACACCTTGTCACCACTTGCTCAATGCTCTGCCTAGTCCCTGCTTGCTGC
Organism: Zootoca vivipara; assembly: GCF_963506605.1. Lineage (NCBI taxonomy): Eukaryota > Metazoa > Chordata > Lepidosauria > Squamata > Lacertidae > Zootoca > Zootoca vivipara. The sequence continues at coordinate 60,335,321 of NC_083277.1, read as the reverse complement.
CTGCTCAAATGAAGGCTACAGTAAAGCAGCAGCAAGCATGCAGCCCTGAGCACATCAAGTGACTACGCATGCGCAGGCCTGCTGGAGTGTGTGTCCTGGCCTGGCTGCCTTTCTGCCTCTTCACTCAGCCAGTGGTTTCAGTGGTGCCATCTGTTGGGAGAAGCTAACTAGACAAGACAATAAACCAGCTCAGGCTAGCTATAGTGCCATCTCAAAAGGATGGAAGTGGTCAGGAGAGGGAGGGGGGAAATTTCAAGGTGAGCTGCTGTGCCCTCACCCAGCATCTCCTGTCCAAGAAGTCATGACCTTCTTGACTCTCATCTCATGGAAACTGAGAGGAAGGGGGTGGAGGAAATAAGCATTGTGTCCAATGCTTATTTCCTCCACCCCCTTCCTCTCTGTTTTCATGAGATGAGAGGGCAGGAATAGGGATCCCGGTGCCCTCTCGATGCTTTCCTACTCCCAACAGCTCCTGCCTGGCCACCTGCTGTGGATAATGGCAGCTGTAGTGCAATAATATCTAGAAGAGACCAGCTCCCCAGTTTAGGAGCTCTTCTAAGTACAATTTCTGAAGAGGGCGAGACTAAAGATGAATAGAGAAGCCATGAGCTGACAGGGTTGGAACAACAGAACCAAGTGATTGCGAATAATTCTTATACACCTTGTACTAGTGTGTTCTAAGCACAAAGAACATAGCAAAAAATCAAATGATCACCCAGTTGCAAGGAAAGGGAAGACACCATGCTTCTTATCTAATAAGAGCGCCCCCCCTCCCATGCCTCCTTCGTGAGCTGGGGGTGTTTGGGAGTTATTATGAAATTTGAAAGAATGCTGAGTTTTTGATCTTGTCAAGACTGAAAGTACTTTATAAATGTCAGAGTTGGGTGGTGAAAATCTGGGACACCGCTTTGCTGCCTAGCTTGCGAGATACCAGTTAATGAGGCCACAGGAGAACAGACTGCTGAGCAGCGTGGTGCAGTGGGCCTGACTCAGATGGGTGCACACTTTGCAGCTCCTTTCATAGACCGATGAAACTTCCCCACAAAACTGCAAACAAGCCACCAGCCATAATCACTCTGTTCTGCTTCCATTTTTAGTAATATTCTTTGTATTGTTTACTATCCATGGCTGCTAGCTTGGAGGCACAGTTTTAAATGAAAGCTTCAAAGGGGATTCAATTGCAGAGGCTAAATCTGAGTATATATACAGGAACCAACACTGCTACTTCAGTCGCTTGGCACTGCTATAAATGAACATCTTTAGGACTGACAGGGGGTGGGATATTTGTTTTAAAATCCATTCCTGACAGCATAATGTGTGTTAAAATCATTTTCTCAAAGCATGTTTACACAGAGGAGTACTGAGGGTCTCTCACAGGTTGGTTTCTAAGACTGCAATTGTAAACCAGCAACTCATCTACAGATTATTTACAGAGCTAGCAGTCAAATGACAAATTCAATGGGGTCTGTGAGAGAACCTCAGTGCTGGATTATCATGGATCTATAAACTGCAGCTGGCATTAGTAGCCAGCAACTATTTCTACTAGCCCCCCCCCCAAAGCCTCTTGAGCATAAGCATAGTGCTTTTCTCTTTCTACTGAGTAAGTGTATCCCATGATGCCGCAATGAAAGAGAAGAGGTTATGTGATAGATAGCATGGCTTCCACACAGGTCTAAGTCCCTATAGTTAATTTTTTTAAAAAAATTAATACTGCCTTCAATTTTCTTGCTAGTTATATGGTCTAACTAAAAGCATAGTCTTCCCTCCCACCCTCAATCTATATCTCTACTCCTGTTTTTTCCAAACTCCTGGACAGAAGGTTTTTCTTCCTATTATTCAAATTCTCTAGCCCATTATCTGGTTGGTTTCTTTTACTCACCTATGTACAGCAAACACTTCATTTGTTCCTGGGCATGGCCTACATGAATCAGTACTAGTACAAATTGTCAGCAAACACGATTGTTCTGCAGAAATTCATTCCACATTTTCCTTCTTTTCTTGAAGCAAATCTCTCTCGCTCTCCCCCCAAACCCAACCCCTGGCAGGTTAGGAAGGCCTACCTGAATCAGTTGCTGTTAACATTTTTCTTCCCCAGAGCAGCTTTGACATGTAGGTGGGACTGCCCAGACTGTTCAAAGGAGATTGCTGTAAAAATGCTGATCAGCCAATTGGTGGTTACAACAACCTCCTCTGAAAATGTGCTTTCAGTATCAATCAGCTGATTGGCCCTGGGAGCCTGCCTTCAAATAATGTAATCACTGATCAGCTGTGTGATAGGGATCCTGTTTGAAGTTTCTTCAGATAGCATTTCCTCTCTCTGTAAAAAAAAAAAGTTCCAGTTTTAAATATAGCATTTTCTGTCTTTCCAGAGAAAATGGCTTGAATTAAGATCACTGGAACAATAGCCTTAAATTTAAGCTGCTTCCTCCAGCCTTCTCGACCATTGGGCCTGTGTGTTGAAGCCCCGGCAATCAGCTGATGGTTGAGCCTTCAAAGCATCTTGCAAAGCACTCTTTAGCCCAGCCATATATGTTGACCAAAATGGCCAGAGTTTCCTAACCCCTGCTGGGTAAAGCTTTTGTTTTCTCTTCTGAGACATAAGCTGGAGGAGAAAAGAGTCAGTGGTGGAGGCAGCTTCTTTGAAACCACAAATTCACCCTGCTACAGAAGGCAAAGCCAGGGAAAAGGTGAGGTTTGAGGAAGAAAGATGGAGAAAAACAGAAAAGGGAGGGGGAAAATGATCTTCCTTCAATTGTAGAAGCTGGGAGGAGAGAGGAAGGACTGGTGATTCATCACCTGATGCTGGTCTGGTTTTACGGACTCAGTACAGAAGATATTGATGTTTGGTTTTCTTTAAAAGGGCAAAAATACTGCATCCTCTTGTCAGAGACTGTTCTCCAGTTCTAATTGCCAAAAATAATTTCCTGGCTGCTGTGGGGACTATTATTGCTGAATACTATAGGTCAGGATTCCTCAACCTCGACCCTCTGGATGTTTTTGGCCTACAACTCCCATGATCCCTAGCTAGCAGGACCAGTGTCTGTAGAAATTTTGATGACAAGCTTTCCACATAGGAAGCAAAAGTGCCAGATGCAGGAGAAAGAAGCTTGTCAATGACACCATCATTGTTTCCCTTGATCTTGAAAAAAAGAGAGAGGATTTGGCACCATATTAATTCTTCTGCTTGCTCTATTTAATGAAATACTAGATTATCCTTACATGATACCAGTAGGATTTTCTTCTTCTGAGAAGCCTACCCCTAGGGGGGAAAGTTTCTTGACAAAGAACATCCATGAATTGGAATTTTCAGACAAGCTGTTAATAATTATACTTTGTTTGTTTGTTTTACCCATATTCCCTTTCTTCCTAAAATGGTTTGGTCTGCCTCTTCCATTCATCAGACAATTTCTGAAGTCTCATTAAACTCTATTATCTGTGGTTATTGTTACAAACATGTAGAAGTGACCATAATGTATTCTTACTTGCCTTTGAACTGCTTAAATTTCATAAATCATGGAACCATAGAATTGTAGACTTGGAAGGTACCCCGAGGGTCATCTAGTCCAAACCTCTCAATGCAGGATTCTCAACAAGATCTACATGACAGACGGCTATCCAACCTCTGCTTGAAAATTTCCAAGGAAGGAGAGTCCACCACCTCTGTTCCACTGTTGAATAGCTTTTATGGTCAGAAAGTTCTTCCTGATGTTTAGTTGGAATCTCCTTTCTTGTAACATAAGCCATTGGTTCAGGTCCTATCCTTTGGAGCAGGAGAAAATAAGCTTGCTCTATCCTCCATGTGACAGCACTTTAGATATTTGAAGATGACTAACATATTTCCTCTCAGTCTTCTCACCAGGCCAAACATACCCAAATCCCATAACTCAGGCATCCCCAAACTTCGGCCCTCCAGATGTTTTGGACTACAATTCCCATCATCCCTGACCACTGGTCCTGTTGGCTAGGGATCATGGGAGTTGCAGGCCAAAACATCTGGAGGGCCGCAGTTTGGGGATGCCTGCCGTAACTGTTCTCTACAAGGCTTTTTTTTCCAGCCCCCTCACCATCCTGGCTTCCCTGCTCTGTACACGCTCCAGCCTGCCAATATTCTTTCTTAAACTGTGGTGAGAATCAACATCCCAAGTTGTATAAAAAATACCCACAAAACCAAGCAAGGTAGAACATTGTTGTTTGAGGCTAAGTTAGATTGACAAGGAAAGCAAGCACTGGTTTATCAAAACCAACACAATCCAACAAAGCAGTTGAGAAATTATCAGATTTGTAAAGTGAATTAGCTTTTTAAAGGATAAATTTCCACTCTCCCTTCCAGAAATTCAGAGCAATTCACAAGGGAGTTCTCACAGCGCTTTACACATTTCTCTTTTTAAGCATTTTTTCAAAATCAATTTAACACAGCCTAAAAATGCTATTACAGCTAATTTTATCAACTGTCAGTCACTTGTCCAAATGACTGATTTTAATACGTATTTTGGCTTCAGAAGCTTTGCGATGAAGGTGTTTTGCAAGGGTAATGCCATTCATCTTTTTAGGTGGCCCCATGGATTACAAGCCAAGCTTTGTTAGTCTTCTGTAGGACAACTAAAAAGTTAAAGTTATGCCTGTAGTCTTTAAGTAAGATAAAGGTAAAGGGACCCCTCTCCATGAGGTCTAGTTGTGACCGACTCTGGGGTTGCGCGCTCATCTCGCATTATTGGCCGAGGGAGCCGGCGTACAGCTTCCAGGTCATGTGGCCAGCATGACAAAGCCGCTTCTGGCAAACCAGAGCAGCACACGGAAACGGCGTTTACCTTCCCGCTGTAGCGGTCCCTATTTATCTACTTGCACTTTGATGTGCTTTCGAACTGCTAGGTTGGCAGGAAGTCTTTAAGTAGTGCACTTTTTTAAAAAAAAATCACGTCAACAGATGCAATATTGGGTCTTTTTATCAGGCTATGGTGGAAGATCATACTGCTGCAAACAATGTCCTTCTGTTTGGGCTTCTCAACCTTAACATTTAATGGAAGAAGAAAACAGATTTAACAATACAGTACTATCCTCTATTTTACTCTATACATATTCTCACATTTCATGGTACTGTGTGATCTACATGGTTTGCTTATAGGAGCAGATAATCCAAGATGCAGCTTATTAAAATAACCTTTTCCCTTTATGTATATGTTTCTGTAAACCTTTAGAAAATGGCAAACCCCAAAGCTTGAGCTCCCCAGTTGTGAAAAATAGACACTGCAGAATTGACCACCCAATATATTTTGGCCTGCAGAGCTAGTAGAAGCTTATGGACATGTTTAATTGTTGAGAGCTTTGACATATAACGGTAAACAAGTACTCCTGCCGCTGATGGTGGATATGTCTCAGGTATTATAGGAGGAAATTGTTTTTACTATACATATATATTGGCATTAAATGTCTTCATGCTGTAATTCACATGGCCACAGACAGATGGCACTATGAACCACAGTGTGACTAGAGATGGTGGATGGGCTGTGGAGGGACAGTAAGAACAGGCTACAATATCCCCACCAGCTCTGCTGCTTCCTCTACCTGCCAGCCTTAAGGGTTCCTTCCTCTGGAATCCAGATATCCAGGTCTGCTGGCATTACTACAGTCTGCCTTCCTCCTGGGGATCCTGCCTGGGGATCCATTCCTGCTGCTGCCCGCCCAGGTAAGGCAGAGGCTTGTGGGAGGAAGAGCAGTGCAGGGGAGGAAAAGGTGGCCTGAAGCAGTGGCTGTCTCACATGGGGATCCACCATTGGCACTTGGAATGAAAAGTCAGCCTGGGCAGCATGAGGTAGGAGGCCGACAAGCTTAGGGATCTGCCTCTGCCGGCACCAGCTCAGTTAAGCAGTAGTGTTCCACAGAAGTACTGTTTCTTTCATCATTTCTACATCTCATCCTAGTGCTATTCAAGGTTAATGCTACTAGTACTGGTAGAATATATAGGGCTTGCCCCCAGATTGCTCACTCCTCTTACCAACCCACAATTCCCCACATTTTCACTCTCTCTTCTCCCATGGCTCACTCTCGCTGACATTTCCCCAATGATGACCCCCTTAGACCTTTCCTGTTCCACCTAGAATTATTTGGGGGAAATCATACTACATCCCCAGATTAATTTTCTTTCTTCTTTTGTGTTTATACTCCTAGGTTAGTTTGAAGTTCAGTGTGTTGGTTTTCAGTTGAAGGAAATCAATCACCTTATCCTAGTCTTGTCATGCGTCTCACAGCCAAATAGCATGCAAAACCATCAATTTATCTTTCATTCTGACAGTAAATTTGATCATTTCATCCTTTGGGAACTTTGATTCGGAGAAGATTCTAGAAATCAAACTACCAAACCACACAACCTATGCAGAAGCAAAAGTGAAAAAGAAAGAAAGGGGAATTGTATATCTGTATATATTTCATTGAATGTTGCATGTTCACTTGTTCTTTCCAGGAAGCCCTGCAAGGATGGGATCTTGTAAGCAAAGAGATCCATGTTGCTGAGAGTGCACTTGGACTTTTCTAAAATGTTTAAAGAACATTAAAAAGAGCCCTCAGACACTTTGTAAAGTTCCAAAAATAAGTACAACCTCCTTCGCCTTTTTTAAAAAATGGAGTTCTAATTCCCCTTGCTTTCTTTTTGGGGAAGAAATTTTGCGTCACGTCCTCTCTTCTTTGAATGGTCAGAACAAAGATGACTCAAAGGTCTAGCATGCCTCTGATCCCATCTCTGTCAGCACAGGGGGGCTGACCATAAATACATCACCCACCATCACAATAATAAGCAACAATTAAAATACCAGTTAAATATCAACATCATATCCAAATGGCAAATATTTTCATTTTCATTATTTTCATTATTGTTGTTGTTGTTATATAAGTAAAACTTTACAAAAAATGTAAGGCAATCATCTGCAAAAATGAAATCCTTTCAAGTCTCATATTTTCATAGTTCATTTTCCAGTAGTTGACAAAGCACATCTGCCTCTCGGCAAACTTCACCTTCTAAGATAACCCATTTATCCCATATATCAGTTGCTTTATTTATTTCTGCTAACTCTAAATACATCAGTAACCATTCTCATATAGGTGGAGCTTATGTTCTTGAAGCTGTTCCCGAGGTGTGGCCACTATCACATGTTGACAGCTTCTAAGAGCCGCAGGTGAGAGCTGAGAGTAGGATGAGGGCCTAAGGTGGACAAGCTGCCCCAGAATGAGCACAACATGTCCCTGACCAGAAGTATTAACCCTCTCCTAACACCCCATACACCCCAGCTCTGAGGTACTGCATCACAATTAAGATAATTTTCTTTACAAACAAAGACACAACTTCTAGTCATTATTTTTTATTTTTTAAAAACCCATCCTTTACCCTAGCATCCTAGGGTGGGTTGCAACCTGAAAGCTTTTTTTTTTGGACTGATGAGGGAAGATATCAGAGGCAATTTCTTTCCTCCCAGACAGAGGGATGTTGAGGTCATGATCCCTTATGTGGTCACCCTGGACTAAGGCACCCTAAGGTGAATCGGACTTACCTTTGAAATAAACACAGGCTCAGGCTTCACAGGCTCTTCTCACCTGTTCCCCGCTTCTGGCTCTGTGGTATGTGCTTCTCTTGGTGGGGTGCCATGACCTCAAGGCGATTTGCCAACATAAAAGCAAATACTTGATTGGAAGACAGAGCTGTAAGCTGTAGGAAAAAAAGAGCAACTGCAGGTGACAATGACACAAAGCAGGACACCACTGGGGAAGGGGTATAGCTGAAGTTTAGTGTGAGCTAAAGGCTGAATTTTTCAGCATGCCCTTGCATTCCACACAAGCGATCTACTTAGCAGTAGCTTTAATTCACACACAGCTGTTTCACAGCCTCCCTGATTATTTTGGACAAGTCATTTAGTTTTCTCTGCCTCCGTGTAAGCACTTCATTACTCCAAGGCGATTTTGCAAGGATGCATTAAAGTATTTGTGGCATCAGATACTATGTTAATGGGTCTATATAGCTATGAGGAGAGAAGAGTTGGTGGACGAGTTAGTGGACTTTGCACCAAGAATAAAACATCAGCCTCAATCTATTGACTCACTCTGCTTCAAGCTTCAGTAAAAGAAAGCATCATTTTGCACTCCTAGGAACAAACAAACAAATCCTGTTTTTATCAGAAATGTCTCCCTTTCTATATCGAGGGAATGAAAGACAATGGGCTAGAATTAAATGATGAAAGTGAGCATGTAGAGAGAACAGAAACAGCTCCACTGGAAAAACAGTTTGCCACTGCAGTCACAGGGACTGGTCTGTCTGTGGCTAACGTTTCAATATATTACATTTCTCAACCTACTACATACACAGAGAATGCAGACACCTAGCATAGATGAGAAATATGCTATGTGAACCAACCCTTAGATATGAAATATGTTTTTACCTTTCATGAACCATGAGAATGAGATCTTCAAAGGAACCAATCCCAACTTTTTATTCAACCAAAGCAGGAAAACCCAAAAGCAACTAGATTGGAGAGAGTCCGTTTGGTGTGTCCTACTGATGTTTGGGACTACAACTCCCATCACCCTCAGCTAGCACAGCCAATGGTCATGGGGGTGGGGAGTTGTAGTCAAGAGGCACCATATTGGCCACCCTGGACCTAGATGCTAGGCTACTTTAAAGGTGATGTTAGTACCAAACATTTAAAATTTTTGTTTTCAGCTATGTGTACCACTTAAAACTTTGGTGGTTTTGCCTAGGAATTAAAAAAAGAAGATCTCTGCCTTGTACTTATCTAAATTATTTATTCACCAATGTAAACAAAATTAATTATATATTTGAACACACACTCCATAATTACTTGTCATACAATACAGTTGTAAGAAACCATAACATACTGATCCACTTCTTTAGTAGGTCTGCTGGGATCAACCAAAATTTGAGAATTAAACTATAAGCTTTCTGATCTGTGTACTGGTTTCACTCATAGAGAGTTACTTGTGGCCACGAAGGGGAAGAAGAAAGGGGTGGTCTTGGGCACCTAGCACAGATCTTGCCTCACTCTCCATATACCCATCTCCTAGGCGTGTTGGTTTTCCTAACCTGGCTATGCAAGGTCAATCCTAATTCTTTAGCTGGACAAAGCTACAGTTCGGCACTGCCTCTTTGACTAACTGATTTTGTTCTTGGTTTGTCCTCAGCCTGCCTGTTTCTCCTTTTAGACCCTTCTCCTTCCATCATTTTTCTTCCTCTCTACATCATTGACCTCCTATCAGTTCAGCTGAATTTCTCTGTTCAGACATTGGCCTGTCTCTATTCGCCATGATGTAACATTATAATAAATAAAACTGCATGCTTAGCTGCTTACCCCTGGCAACTAATAAGCACATGCCAAACCTATCACAACAGTACTTGGATTTCAGGGGGTGAGGGAGAGAGTTAGTCCAGACCTTTTATCTTTTGCAACGGTCACCTTAGCTACTGTTTTTAGATACTAAAATCTTACCTAGAAGGGTAAAGGTAAAGGGACCCCTGACCATTAGGTCCAGTTGCGGATGACTCTGTGGTTGCGGCACTCATCTCGCTTTATTGGCCGAGGGACAATAGCATTGACGAAGTATTGGTCTCCTCCTCCAACATGCAAAACACTATCTGCACTGAGATTTACCCCTGACTCTTAACTCTGTAATACCAGGACAAATGTCTGCCTATTAGACACTTATTTGCAATACATGCTGTGTCCTGCATGCTCAAGGGCAGGCATCGCCAAACTGCGGCCCTCCAGATGTTTTGGCCTACAACTCCCACGATCCCTAGCTAACAGGACCAGTGGTCAGGGAAGATGGGAATTGTAGTCCAAAACATCTGGAGGGCCAAGTTTAGGGATGCCTGCTCAAGGGGCTCCTGTTTAAGGATCTGACTTTAAGAAGAAATATAGAAAATCAGAGCATTCTCCTGTGCTTAAATACTGTGAAGAGTTATTTATCTCTACAAAGGACTTCTGGAATATGTTTGAGATTATATAGCTCTACCACTCAGCCTAAGTATTCAGTTCCCCATAGTACTTTCCTTCTCCACGCTGCAGAATAGGATAACCTGTTCTAGAATATTACAGGACTACAACCAGGGCTGGATTAACCATTAAGCAAAATAAGCATGTGCTTTGGGCATCAAGGGAAGAGCGGCACCACAGAAATTTTCCATTGCTTGGATTTTTAACTTTAATGGTCACAAATTGCTCAGCTGAATGTTCATTTTCTCAATTGAAGTATATTAAAAAAATCCCTACAGAACTATGCAGCAAGGCAGTCTGAATGCCTTATCTCTATTAAGTATAGAAGCAAAAGTGTTACCTAAGATTAGTTTTGAGGATCTTATCAAAGGCTTTGCAATTAGAAAAAGGAGGAGAAACCCCCCCCCCAATGTAAAGTGGAAGTATACAAAAAAACCCAATTATTTTCCATATTACTGTTGGTTTTGTTTCGTTACACAAAATAAACTTTTATTTTATGTTACAGGTAGGTAGCCGTGTTGGTCTGAGTCGAAGCAAAATAAAAAAAATTCCTTCAGTAGCACCTTAAAGACCAACTAAGTTTTTATTTTGGTATGAGCTTTCGTGTGCGTGCACATTTGGTATATGAAGAAGCGTGCATGCACACGAAAGCTCATACCAAAATAAAAACTTAGTTGGTCTTTAAGGTGCTACTGAAGGAATTTTTTATTTTATTTTATGGTTTATTGTTGTTTATTGTTTTGAATTGGGTATATAAGGCACTCTCAAAATCTTTTAAGTACTTAGAGCCTCCAAAGGTCCTAATCCAGACCTGACTATAACATTCATGTTCACTATGAAAACCTCTGTAGGAACACTGATTCTGAGATTTGGAACCCATAATATATCTACATTTAAATTAAGAAAGGCATCTGTGTTCACTTCTTTCAGCTGAGCAATATCATTTTTTCATGAGTATATTTTTGTGTAAAATAGAATCAATATATTGAAGGAAATACAAGCTACTGCATTTTTGTCTTGAAGGCAGACAGCTCCCCCCCTCCCCTTTTCAGATACTTCATTTTTTCAGATGCTTCACACATATTGTAACTGTCAGCATGATTTAAGACTTTTGGAAAGAGAGTTTCCTGTTTTATTTGTTATTTGCTTAGCAAAGCTCTGACTTTATGGATATGTATTTCACAACTTTTTGTCTGCCACAGAACAATTTCTCTTCGGGATTTTGATCTTTACTTCAGAGATACAGCAGTATCTCTTGGGAGTTTGCCTCACTATTTTTTTAAACTTGTTCAGATAGTGATTCCGAATAGTGCTTTCATGCAGTTGTCTCCTCAGGCAGAATAGAAGATGTTTTCACAATTACCAAGCAGTGCTGTGTGTGTGGTGTGTGTGTGTGTGTGTGTGTGTGTGTGTGTGTGTGTGTGTGTGAATTAATGAAACTTACTAATAATAATCCCTCGTAAGGAAATGACTTTAATATAATTAAGATTCAGGTTTTTACTGTATTTCTATTTTTCATCCTCAGGCAGTATGCATTCTGTCCGCAGTTGTATGAAATGAAACAATATTTCCTGCCTCCAAGCACAGAAGTATTGCTAGATGGGAGGTTTCCAAGGTGGGCTGCTACCTTTTCATTCCATGACATTTAATTTATGTTTAAGCTTAATTCAGGCATCATATTTTGTTAAGTCTAACAAAGTATTGTCAGGACGAGTGCTGGCTCATCCTCCTCTCTGAGCTCTGTGGCAGTACTGGACACAGGGACACAGGGACATTATGGGATCAAATCAGAAGCTGGGATGACTTTCATAATTTCAGGACTGTCCCTAGAAAATCAGGACACTTGAAGGTATACAAGAGTATTTTCCAACACATGTTCCCAGCAAGTGGTATTTAGAGGTTTTCTGCCTCTGATACTAGTGGGAATCAGGGCCTTTTTTTTCCAGCCAAAACTTACCAGAACTCAGTTTCGGCACCTCTCAGGTGGTTGCCATTGCCATTCTAAGAGAATGAGGGTGGCCCCCACTCCTAGGTCAACAATTATCATCAACTGTCCTGTGAGAAGAATCCCATGAAAGTGAAGCAGCCTGTCCTTGCTCAAGCTGGACTGCAACACAGGGCCATTTACCACCAGGATTACTTATTATTACAGTGTGTGTGTGTGTGTGTGTGTACATACTTTAAAGTGTGTTCATATTACTTGTCTCCACCTTGGAAGCAGTTGCATCCTGAGAAGTCAGATATTAAAAATTTTCACAAATAATAATGTATGCATCATGATTAGCAGGATTAGCAGCCATTCATAGCCTTTTCTTCCATGACTTTGTTTAATCTGCTTTTAATGTCATCCAAATTGACAGCAATCCATGCATCTTATGGTAGTGAGTTCCATAGTCCAAATAGGAAATGTTTGGAGAGATCCTTTTGGAGCTCCTTGCACCGCCAAATAGTTTGGTATCATCAGCAAATTTGGTTACTCCACTGCTAACCCCAAACTCCAAGTCAGGTATAAAAAGTTTTTTGAAAGCTCTTGTACCAATGCAAATCATTGGCTAATTATTGGTATAATTATGTACTAATACAAATCATTAGTAAGCATGTGGTTGCAAATTAATAAGCGGTTCCAACTCAAAGCCTGGGCAGTATCCTTCACCATCTAATATTTCAATACATCATCATCTAACTCACATTCTAATTCAGATATGCTTCCAAAGTCACCTTCCTGCTCTCATGTTAGCTTTTCATATGTACATATATTTATTTTATTGTGATGGAGGAAAGGCACTTTCAAATAATTAATCCTCCACATGTATTCTGAGGTAATGCTGTACCTCAGGCAGTGTGATTGAATTAGCTGTTTTTCAAATAGCACAGTGACCTTATGAAAGTGTTTTTACCTTATTTATTTATTTTAGATAGATGGGAACAAATACTTATGTTTCTGTTCTCAGGAATAGACCCATTAAGCAAAGAACTATACAGAATTTGATTTGTATTACCTGAAAAGGATGCAATTTGTTATTTGCCGGGCTACTTTCACTTGGAAAATGTTAATACTGTCAGTGTGGTTTGGACTGAAGCAGCAGAAGGTAGAAAGGAAATATTCTAATTAATTCAGGGTATTGTCATCATAGAGAAACAAACATTTATAGTTTAACTCCCTGAAGTGTGTTAAAAAGAGCAGTTATACTTACCTGAAAAGCTTGGCAGGTGCCTCACAGAGAGTAAGGGTTAATTGCATGTTAAAACTGTGTTATAATTGCTTTCATGCTTTGCAGAAACACAACTCAAGGAGCTGATGCTTTCTTTTGGGAGCCCTGCTGTGCAGTATAAAACAAGCCCTGAGCAACATTTTAAGCAGCAAGCTGAACAAAGGAATATGCATGGTTCTTTAACACTGCAGTTGCCTCAGCACTTCATTGTGCATCAACAGTTTCTGTACCAAGAATGGGCATCTAATAGCAGCTGCCTCTAGGTTTGTGGTAAATGACATATTTTGGATGTGTTTGTTGGAGAACAGTGAGAAACCACCTGCCTCATAAACCATCCTAGATGAAGCCAGCCTGGCTCTTCATCTCCCTTTTTGCACCGTTAGATATGCCTAATATTCTGAGGCGCCCTTTTAAGAAAGAGAAGCCCTATTCAGCAACCAAATCGTGGCAAGCCTAAGATGACCTTGCAAAACAGGGAAGTCCTATTAGTCTGTCACTGATGAGACAAAAGTGTTGTAAGGTTACAGATAAAGTTGGGGTGGCTAAGGTGCTAAAAATTGTAAGGCACCTGCTCTGGAATAAAGAAGCAAATGCAACATCAAAGCCACAGGCTCAATGAAAACACAATAGTCACATCTCCACTTTTGTGCTTCAAAGGCATCCAAACAAACCTATCATTGCTGCAGCCTTAGATGGGGCCTTGACCATGCCATCAATTAGAACAACTGGAGATGTATTACTCTTGTGCATTCTCCCATTGAGGCAAATGCATGAATTTATAAAAGCTCGCTAAGGGCTTGTTCACACTTCTGCTTCACCCTGGGCTTAGAAAGCATAGGCTCGAGATGTTTTGTAGGCACAGGTCCAATTGGTTTTCTGTTTGCCCCCACAGCTTTCCCAGGTTAATCCCACTCTTTACCACTGAATTGGAGCAAATGTCAATCCACAGAAACCCGATTGACATTTGCTCTGATTCAGTGGTAAAGAGCGGCTTTAGCCAGGGGAAAGTGGTGGGACAAGCAGAAGTTTGAACGAGCCCCTCAGGTTTATACTCATAGTTGGTTGTGGGACATAATGTCACCCCTATTTCCATACCACTGGTGAAATCTCATGGCTCAAATTCCTTTGCCTCCAGTATGGATGTCACTCCTTTCTTCTGTCCTTAACTTCAAGCATTCAAAGCATAAAGCATTGGCTTACATGTCAAGCCCACTAATGACAGCCAATTGACCTTGGCACAGTACATGTTCTCAGGAACATCATTGTCAAATTAATAATCATTTATTTATTTGGACAGTTATGTTTCTGACAACATGCACTGTGCCAAGGTCAAATGGTTGTCCTTAGTGGATTTGACATTCAAGCCATTGCTTTGCATTTGGGATGTTTGAAGTTAAGGACCGAACATCTAGTGACATCTTGAATAAAACAGAAAAAAAAAGAACAAAGGGTTCTGTGCCACCTTAACAACCAAAAACGTTGTTACAAGATTCTTTGTTGGTTTTGCTGCAAGAGCCTAGCAAAAGTACCCCTCTGGAAATTAGGGAGAGGAGATTGATGGTTGTCCCTGAATTCTTACATTGCATTAAAGCAACTCAGAGAATTCTTATCCTTACTTACTTACTTTGTGGAAGAGAAGCCCTAAATGGAAAAGGTAGGCTATCTATCTATATTTTTTAAAATATCCATAGACAGTCAATCAGAATTCCCCAAAGCTTGGGTAAAGCTATGCTTCTAAACATGTGCAGAACTGGCACCCACTGCATATGTAAAGGAGTTTGAGAGCCTGGGAGCCTTTCTGCATGCTAGTACACCATGAAGCCCCAAGGGTGGTGGATTGGCTAATGAGGCACCCAGTCCTAATGCCCAGGTTGGCCTGCATGGGAGGCTGTCTCTCTTGTCATGGAGTCATGCCTGCTCCAGGACATACCTGTAAAGAGAGTTTTATTCATAAGGGAAATATTTTCAAGAAATAGGAATTAAAACAGGTGTTAATGTCATTGGATTGTATCCAGCTAAGATCTACTCACAGTAGACCCGGTGAAATGAATGGACCACATCTAGTCATGCTTATTAATTTCTTGGATTCAATGTATTATATTTTTCTTTGGGATTTTGTGCGTAATGACTTGATTATGTTTGAGCATACGTGCTTTATGTCTGTGAAACTTTTACTCCCAAATGATGTACTTTTAAGAAATTGTCTTTCCTTCTGTTGGTGTGGCAAAATACAATTCTGATTTGTAGGTTGCTGTCCAGAGAATAGAATACCATCCACAATAGAGAAAGTAGCTCTTCTGATCTGCATCAATACATTTCAACACAACTACAGAAAACATCTCTGAAAATATTGGGAGATGTTTTCATAGTATAGGTGTTGAAATAAGTATCTGGAGAGCTAAAAGCCAAACCCAAGAAGCTCACTGGTTTAGACACAAATGGTCCCAGGGCAGGTTGCAGAATAGGAAAGAACAGTACCTTAATTAATAATAATATCAAATAAATCAAATAAATTCCTTAACTGACCTTCCGATTGGCAAACCCAACATGGGCCTTCTTGGAATTCTTTGCCATGCCTTTGCCATGATGTTCTTGCCAAAGGCTAATTTCAATATGGCTTATGTCTGTGTTAGCAGATCTCCAGAAGATGCTGTACATTCCAGAATCTATATATACAGCTCTCAAGCACTTTCCCCAAGCAACTTGAAGGAATATATGAATGTAAGAAGAGCTTGCTGGATCAGGCAATGGCCCATCTAGTCCAGCATCCTTTTCTCAAAACAGCCTGCCAGATGCCTGCAAGTAGGACATGAGCACAGCAGCATTCTGCCCACCTGCAAGTCCCATTAACTGGCATTCAAAGAAATACCGTCTCAGGCAGTGGAGGCAGAACATAGCCATTGCAGCTGCCATTGATAGCTGCTGATAGCCTTGTCCTCCATTAATTTGTTTAATTTTCTTTTAAAACCATCCAAGTTGGTGGCCATTACTAGCTCGTCCTGTGGGAGTGAATTCCATAGTTTAACTATATTCTGCATGAGGAAGTAGAAGTAGTAGGCTGTTCCTGAGGATTTATAAGCAGTCCATTCTCAATTCCCTGGTTTCTTTCCCCATGTCTGGGCTATGTGGAGTCAGAAAGAGGAGGACTCAATATTGACACCCGAGCTCTAATGGACAGTTCTCCCTCCCACTGAGCGAAACATTTGCCTTCCGTTATCAGATTAGTTTATTGTATATCACTGACAAACAAACAAAACAAAAAGCCAAACATAAATTACCAGAATGTAGTAACTAATTTTCACCAGTACTATAATAGCTGCAGGTTGTATTTATGCAAAAGAAATGCTAATCATAATTTTCATGTACAGTAATATATATACAGTGCATGTCATGCAATAAAACTCCACTTGATATTTTCCTGCGAGATAAATATTTGATGATGTTTATATAATTTTTCCACAGCTTATTTCTGAAGGGGTTTCTAGCCAGCTGCAGCTGCCTGGTGTAAGCACATGCTTCTCCTGGTGTTATAGTAGAATCAAAAGAACAGAAGATTTAAGTATCTGAGGAAAAACGGGAGTCTTGGCCGGGGGGTGGGGGGAGGTTCACTGTTGCTAAAAATTATGAGCCTTGTAAATCTGAGAGAGATGAGAACTGGCTTATTCACTTTTCAAAGTGGAGAATTGGCTAGATAAAAAACTGTTTTCAGGAGCATAAGTGTTGAGGGTTACTATCTTTAGGAGTTTAATATTTCCTAATATGTGTTGGAGTCTGCAAAAAAGTTCATTAAGTCTAATGAGAATCAGACTTGCAAAAGTAACTAGAGAGCAATGAGTGAATTGATTCTCAGTGTTACAGGGACATATATAGCTTTTCATGAAAAGGTGGTGATGTTGAGTGTAGATGCTTTAATAAGAGACATTGCAATTCTCTTCCATATATGATATTGAGTGAATTCTGTGTCTAAATGGAGAAAGATGGAGGTTTCTTCACACAATATAGGATCATGGATTAATGGCCCATGTATAAACGTGAACCAATCTGCAATTTACTGAAATTTTAATTGTGATAATATCATGTTGTAATGAAAGACTGGTTCCATTAAAAGCAGTAGCAAAGTTACTATTGACTACAAATTCTTTAATACCCGTCTGGTTAGCTAATGGGATTCAACAAATTTGTTTTCAATTCCCTATGCCAGTAGCTTTCAGAAATATTGCATATTCATAACACCACCTTAGTATTCTGTTAAAAACAATGCAGTTCAGGTGCAGTGAAACTGCATAGAGTTTTAGCAAACATCTAATTCCAAGCTCTGCATAAAACTTCTTTATGACACACAAGCACACACACACACAGTCCATGAAGATGTTTCATATAACATAATAGCTATCACTCTCAACCAGAAACATATAATTAATCTTCCAGCACTGAATATTTCAACTAAAGAATATTGCCAAGTGGCATCTCAACAGTATTCATAATTAAAAAATGCAAGAGACCTGCCATTCAGTTCCAGCACTCTGTATGACATGGTGTTGGTTGGTGTGTGTGTGTGTGTGTGTGTGTGTGTGTGTGTGTGTGTGTGTGTGTGTGTGTAAAGCATTTATAGCTCTTCATAAATATTTTTAGGGAATGGATATGATGAAGATAATAGTAATGATTATTACAGCTTGTGTTATGTTTAGAGTCTGCTTTCAAGATAAAAAAAAACATTGGTTTCTGCTGGCAGAAGAGCTTGCATATCTGCAAAGCATAATCTACCACTGTTCTTAATAGCACTTCAAAGGGAGAGAGTGAAAAACACCTGCACGCTAATTAATCAATGGATAAGCTTCACGCCATTTTTGAGAGATAATGTATGATGCCTGTTTTGCTGTTCAGTATTCTGATCCATAACTCAAGTGCTTTGTGAGACGAATTTCATCCCCACATTCATCCATTTCACAGATGGTGATGAAGATGACAGTGCAAACAGTAATTGCCACCAAAGCTTGGTTCCAGGATGATGATGATGATGATGATAATGAAATACCTTGTTAGTAGTAGTGCTCAAACAACTAAGGATAACCCACAGCACCTCAAAGGTGCATAGGAAAAAAAAAATCAATTTAACGCTAATTAATCCATTAAATATGTAAGCCTCAGAACACTTCTGCTAGATAATTCCTGTTTTGCAGATGTGGGAACTGAAGTACACTCAGTCTCGAGATAAGTGCCTAAATGATTCTGAAGCCCACATCTTATTTTGAAAAAACAGAACATGTTCTACACCTTGTTAGGGTCTTGGGTGTGATCTTCAACAAAGGCAGCAGCTTTAAAAATACGTTCTGAGGGAGAAATGTTACATTCAGACATTCTGCAGTGAAAAAAATCTGAAATGGCCAGTGCCATCTTAAGCGCCCCTGTCACCATGGTGCGCCGGATCTCTCCGGCGCCCTTCCACCCCGTTTCCCAGCGTGTTGGGCAGGTGGGCGCCGCACGCAGCTGCGCAGCAGACCGACCAGCCAGCGGGCGGGCGCAGCTCGCGGCGCCCTCCTGGCGGGCCGGCGCCATGGTGCCCTGCGCCACCGGGGGTCTACGTAGAGCCGGCCCTGGAAATGGCAACACAAGCTGCCCATCAATGTTAATCCTCCTTTGCAGTGAACAGCCACAAGGAAAGCACTTGGCACAAACAGAGAATATGGTCCATATTCTTAACACAAAAGAGTACTGCAGTTAAAGATCCCATTAAATACAACATATGCTTTGGGGTGGGGTGGGGTGCAGACAACCTCTACTGGGATAGATGGGGTTGAAGCAGGCAAGGAGAGAGAATTTAACCCAGGCATAGGCAAACAGCCCTCCAGATGTTTTGAGACTACAATTCCCATCATTCCTGACCACTGGCCCTGTTAGCTAGGGATGATGGGAGTTGTAGTCCCAAAACTTCTGGAGGGCCAAGTTCGCCTATGCCTGATTTAACCCGTCCCTCCCTTGCTATAGTCCAGAAGAAAACCTTCTTCTGAAGCTTCTTGCATTGGGAAGAAATTCCCATCTGTGCCTAGATATGACTATCAGAGAAGTGGCTTCAGTTTGCTGTGCTTGTAGAGGCCTCAGTTCATGGAACTTAACAAAAATAAATCCATACACATTTCGTAGCAAAAGTTGTTTTCAGTCTTAGGATCACAGAGTTGTTCTCTCTTGTCCTTACATGTTAGATGTACTTTCTTTCCAGCAGCCCTGTGCCCTTCCTTATGCATTTAAAAAGACTCATAAATATGTAACACAGTGTTAAATATTTCCTAATTTAAAAACCAAACAAGCTGCCCACATTTTGTTTGATAAGATGTGCTAATGTCTTGGAAAACTGTGAGCATATACATTCCTGCTACAGTTTTATGGCATGGGAGACAAGCATAGGATCAAATTTGCTGTGTTGTGGTTCATTTATCTCCTATTATTTTTCAGTCACCTGTCTTTTAGCCAGCCACTAACACAGAGAAAACAGAAAATAATGTCAGGCCTATCAACAGTGTGTCAGCTAAACCATCTGTTCTCTAGAAGTCTGGTCTATTTGCTCAAAATATTTTTAAAAATCTTTAGAGCAGCACAGAAAAAGCATCTTGGCTCCATAATAATCACAAGGACACAGCAATAATTCTTTTTTGCTAACCTAAAGCTAGCCACTAGTGTTTAGGGCACAAAAGAGATCTTCATTGTTTCATATTATTCTACAACTCCTTAGGGCTGGACTGCACAGTATCTACACCCAACTCAACTGGAAATGACCCACGGATAATGGATTTTCCATGGTTGTGTTGTCACATATATAGTACCAGTAATTTCTTTGTACCGCATGATTAAGGACACTATTTGCTATGTTATCAATGTTCTACATATGTCCATAGTTTGCTCCACAGGTGGCACCAGATGTCAGATGATGCAAGTTTCAAGGCAGTACCCTCAGTCAAAGCGCTGGTTCCTTGTTCTGTTATGACTGTTACCTAGAGAAAGAAGCTGCAGGCATTTCACACCAAGCATTTGTTGTGTGGTAATAAATGTGTGGTTCCACCCATTGCAGTACTGTTCTTTAAACAAATACTGGGGCTTTACAGAATGTTTGGTGCACATTCCAAATTAAACCTGGAAAGGCTGAGTCTGCCAAAGATATTATACCAAAAAGGGGTTAAGGGATTAATAATTTGAGACAGTTATTGTGAGTCAGCATTACATTTTATTCCTGACTTGCCGGTGTTGCGTGTATGTATTTTCTCTTAAAGGTAAAGGGTAAAGGGACCCCTGACCATTAGGTCCAGTTGTAATCGACTCTGGGGTTGCGGCGCTCATCTCACGTTATTGTTCGAGGGAGCCGACGTACAGCTTCCAGGTCATGTGGCCAGCATGACAAAGCCGCTTCTGGCGAACCAGAACAGCACACAGAAACGCCGTTTACCTTCCCGCTGTAGTGGTACCTATTTATCTACTTGCACTTTGACATGCTTTCGAACTGCTAGGTTGGCAGGAGCTGGGACCGAGCAATGGGAGCTCACCCCGTCGCAGGGATTCGAACCGCCGACCTTCTGATCAGCAAGCCCTAGGCTCTGTGGTTTAACCCACAGCGCCACCTGCGTCCCTGTAGTTTCTCTTACATGGCTGTAAAAAGAAATCCCTGAAGCCTTGAATCATCTGGGGTCATAGGAGATTTTATTCCCTCCTCTATAATCAGAATGATGAAGTTAGAATGATTTCTCCTCTGCTTTCAAAAGCAGTTGGTGAGCTAATTTATGTTGTGAGCTGAAAGGCAGCGGGGTAGGGTTCTCTCTCTCCCCCCCCCCCTCCACCCGCAGTGAATGATTTGTGTCACAGAAAAACCAAATCAAGAAAATTGTGGTTAACACATTGAGGGACCCTAGTTAAGTGATACCTTGAAGACTAGAGAGATTCTCAGAGGATTTGAGGACGCTTGGGAATTATCCATTGATACATTTTTTCAACAGAAAGCGAAAGCAAAACTGAGTTAAATTTCTGTTACAATTTTTGCAGCAGGTAGATTTATGAGAGAAAGGCATATTCTTAGAAAGTATGTTAATTGCATCTGCTGCATATAGGAGGTGGGAGTGTCACATTTTGCAGCCAAATGTTATGATTATAATGTACTAGCACACAGAATATTTCACATATAGCAAAGAAAATTGTGTGGCATAGTAAGAGAATAGAAAATTCTATTGGACCCCCTACTTTTGAAAATGTTGATATCTCTGTGGTAGTTTTCAACATGCCCCAGCACAAAACCAGGATGGATGTCTTCCGGGTCGCTCTCCCATGCAAGACATGTGATCCAAAAACAGGATGCCCTGGACAGTTGACAGGTATGTGCCATGAACCCTCTGGGTGGGTTTCATGGACCCTCTGAGTTCCATGGACCACTAATTAAGAACCACTGCATTTGGCTATAATCCTTTACCCTATAACCTGGGAATAAATCTCACAGACCCAAATGAGACTTACTTCTGTGTAGAGAATTGTTACACTTTTAAAAGTTTTCCAAGTTATCATTCTTCAATAGTAAAGAATTCTATTCAAGATGGCAAGAAAGCACTACTAATGAATTTCATTGTTTAAGTGTGCTGTCAACCCTTTCTGACACTTTCCGTCATGAGACATCTGTCCTTTTCCCAATCTTTTCAAATAGGTTAGAGCTCATAGAGTCTGACCTTTGAAAGTTTACTTGCTATGCGCTTTCTGCAAACATCTTATGAAATTTAAATGCATGAAATTATGTTAATATGACATTCTGCCAGCACACACACTTTGCTTATATAGAATCGTCTCTGCTGGAGGCACATTTCCCAGTACTTTTTCTCCCATGAGGAGCCAACATGAACTCTTTGTTTTTAAGGACCTAAAAACTAATCACCTAGAAGATGTGTCACTCTGTCCCCATAATAAATCATGGGATGCCAGCAGTCAAATAAACATAGAACCAGAAAACATAGCTTCCTTCTCTGAAAGAAGAATGCCAAATAACAATGTTAGAAAAATCGGGTCCTCCCTAACAAGAGGGCATGTGTTGCTGTGTGGCCTGGCAACCAGACCCTGTGTTGTGGGTGGGAACATTTGGATGGCCACAACACCTATTGGTGGTCCCTCGATGCTGGGTGCAATTTGACCAATGGGATGCCAGCTAAATGCTATCAAGGGACCTCTATTTAAGCCCATGTACGTGTCTCTGAGCTTCCTCTTTTGGACCAGTGCATCGGAACACCCGCCCACCTCTCCCTATATTTAGAGCTTGCACACAGTACCTTGCTATGCCGTCATGTGTCGTCTGTTGTTGGGACAGGGGCATGGCAGGAATTTTCCCCACTTGGCAGATTGGCTGGTGCCATTTGGGATTTGCCTGCCACGTAGCAAATTATCACAACTTGTAAGGTTGCGGATAGGCTCTGGTTCAGGTGATAGGGGTGGCAGAATGGTCTGTCCATCCCTTTGCAATGGGTATTCCGTTAAAGGAATCCAGGGACTCATTGGTTGGCAGGGGCGTAGGAAGATAGGGGTGGTGGGGGGAGCACGCCCCGAGCGACGCAATCCCAGGGGTGCCATTGCCGCTGCCCGCCCCGCCCCTGCGCACGTCACGCCCCGCCCCAAAATGTGCGCTATGTCACTATGCATGGTGCGCCCCGCCTCCAGAACGTGCCCCGCGTCGCTGGGGGCAGCGCGTATGCTCTCCGCCCCCGGTGGCAGAGCATGAAGCTCCGCTGCTGTTGGTTGGTCAGCCCTGAGAGGGGTTGTGTCCTGAGCCAGAGACCAGGGGGACATCTGGCTGGTGGACTGGCTTGACCCCGCTTTCCACTGTGCCGGGTGTTTCACCCAAGGCAGACCTATGGTGTGCCCTGAGTCAGCGCTACCTACAACGGTGCAGGGAGCTAGTCGAACCAGAGCCTATGCATCCACTCACTTGATTGTAATCAATAAAGTTGTGGCCTAAATTCTGCCAAAAACCAAACCAAAAATTTGAGTCTTGTCTGAATTTATTTGAGGGTGGTTAAAAGCTCTACACATGAAAATACCCACACGAGTACCACTCAGGAAGAGTTAAATCTCAGTTGCAGTGAGGGAAGAGGAGAAAAAACAGAAAATCTGTATGGATATGTGCCTTAGACCATTACAGCCCTGTGGAAAATTTCAAGGATATCAAAGGTATAACCCTTGTAAATAAACCTCCCGCCGCCGCCACATAATGTATTTTATTTATGTATTTGTTTTTAATGTTCTGAAAACAGCATCTTCATCCACACATGGAATCCAAGCTGGTATAGATAAAAGAAGGGAGCCTTCATTCACAAAAATGATTCTGAGTCATCCGAGTCTTCTGCCGGTGACAGGCAAACAGAAAGCAATTTTTGTCAGTTTCCCCATCAAAATGTATATTCTGATCTTATTTGAGTTATCCTTCTGTCTCCCATGCAGGTTGCTGAGCCCACACCCTGCTTACGTTCAGTACAGTGGTACCTCAGTTTATGAACACAATTGGTTCTGGAAGTCTGTTCATAAACTGAAGCAAACTTTCCCATTGAAAGTAATGGAAAGTGGATTAATCTGTTCCAGGCGGGTCCACGGAGTACTCAACCTGAAGCGTACTTAACCCGAAGCATGGGTGTAATTGGTTCCGGACGTCTGTTCATAAACTGAAGCGTTCATAAACTGAAGCGAACTTTCCCATTGAAAGTAATGGAAAGTGAATTAATCCGTTCCAGATGGGTCCACGGCGTTCGTAAGCCGAAAATTCGTAAACCGAGGTGTTCATAAACCGAGGTTCCACTGTAGTGCCAAAGCACCTGGTATAATATGCAGGGCATTTTCTGGGCCTAGCTTTCAGTTCCTAAATCATTAACTCTCTGCAAATTGCACAAATATTAACTTAGTTCTTAGTTTGTTAGCATCATAGCTGACTCCATATTTCTAGAAAACTATTTGCCCTGATACATCAAACAGAGTTGACATTTAAATGCATTGTTCTTCTAATGCAGCTAGCAAATATAGTTGACTCTTATGAATAAAGAGTGGGTTTGGGGCCTCAAAGACAGTAAACCACTTGGTTTGTGTATCTTTTAAATACACATTGTTATGTGTATCAACATTGCTTAAAGCATAACACTAATATAATCTTCCTTAGTATCTGCAGAGGCCCACATTTGAGGGAGAATGCACTTAAGTGTCAACCTTGCTTGATATGGCGGTCACTTGCCAAGGATATTTATAGATCTGTTTCAGAAGGGATGGGCTTACTAGCAATTCAGGTGGTCACCTTTTCTGGTCTGTCACCTTTTCTGTCCCCTCTTCTCTCCATCATTCACTAAAGGGATGGCAGGGCTCCCAGAGTGGCCGAGAGAACAATAGTACTGATGGCAGAGGTGTGTCCAGATGGTCTCAGGTGATGGGTTTTTTCATCTCCTCTCCATCACTCACAGTTTCTTCCCACTTTAACTATCTTTTTTAAAAAAATAATTTTTATTAATTTTTAGAAAAAGAAAACACATACAAAGTATACAACATAAACTCTGTCCCTTCATTTTCCCTCCACCCACAAGCCCACCTCTGCCACCAGTGAGACCCATGGGTATTGGGGAACAAAGGGGTCCATTTTAAGCTGGGTTTGACCTCCCCCCTCCTTCCTCCCCCCTCATCCCCCCCCTGCCACTGAGAGGACAAAGGCGGAGGATCTCTGGGGATTGGCTTATCCCCCAGCTATTTCTTCACTGTACTGGAAAAAAGAAAAACAAGGAAAAAAGGGGGAAAAAAAGCAAAAATGAAAAGGGGAAAAAAAAGGAAAGAAAAAAAAGGGAAAATGAAAAATATTAATGGCTTCCACGACTCTCCTCCTCCTGGATTTCCCAACCTCTTTACATAGTTATGGCGGGTTTTCTAATCCAATTCAGAATCTTATTCTTATAATATTAACACAATCCTCCTCCTCCTTCATGCTGTCCCCCTCTGAGCCCCCCCCCTGCCACTGGGGTAGCCCGAGGAGTCCAGCAGTCAAAAGGTTCCATTTTTGTGTCTGGGTTTCCCTCCACCCTTCCCTCTCCCCTCAAGGCACCCCCTGCCACTGGGTACCAAGAGTAAGAAGGGGGAGACAGGCAGTTTCCCACCCAAACACCTCCTGATCACCAAAATTATTCAAAAACAAACTCTAAGCATATTTCCTCAGCCATTCTTTTTACTCCCTCCAGAAAGCTCTTAACCTTAAACTATAAAAATCTCTCCTCCCCCCCCCCAATGTCCCTCCTCCCAATTGGATCAGCATATCCTTTAACAGGCCAAGATTCCGACACCGTTGTTCATAAACCAAAAAAAGTACCTTAAACTAAATTTTTTACCCCACACCAATTCTTTCCCACATCCACTTCCAGACCTCTGCTCCTCCCTCTTTCTGCCTTTCCCTCCCTTCACTAACACCATTCAACATTTCAGTCTCTCCAGGATTTTCACTTCCATCAATCTTCTCTTCACTTTGCTTCTCCTTGTCGGCCTCATCTCTTTGTTCTGATCTTTGTTTTTCATCATCCAACACATATTTTTTATGGTCTGAATCAGTCTCCAAATTGTCCTCAAATTGTTGCTCCTCACACACAATCTCATAATCAAAATTGTCCTCTAAATCTTGCTCTTGCACCTCATTCTCCTTTTCTGTTGGATTGAAGCATTGCCTTTCCTTGTAGATATCTTCCCATGTTTGTAGATAGCCCAGCACAGCCTCCTGGAAAGCTCGAGAGAATTTTGTTTTCATAGTTCACTTGACCACAGGCAGACCAGAGATAAGGGCAGAAGGGTACTGGAAAATTCCTCTCTACCACGTTGTCGGCTCCATCTTGGCTGTTCTTATCCTTTGTCTTTAACCTCATCAGATTTCAAATTTACAGTCCACTTAAATCCTTTTAAAACCTTTTGAATCAATTTTTCCAATTCACAGGAATAAAATCATCTTTCTTAATCCTTTAACAATTTGACAGCTTTTGACAGCTGTCAAAGCGTCCTCCCCCTTGTTGCTGCTGAACCTCAAGGGGCAACGACACCGGGGGCTGGGGAGGTTTGGAAAAGTCTTTCTTTCTCTCAGGTCCGCAATCTTGAAAGAAGTTTTCCCTTTTCGGCTTAGGAATATTTAATGCGCCTCCCGATTGTCCATTTGGAAGAGACCGGCTTCCGTTACTTTAGAATCTCTTCCTATCTTCAAATTTAAAATTTTAAAGATCCGAATGGAGATTTGACTTACTTTGAAGAAGTCTTTTATTTCCTTGGAAGAATCCGCCGCTTGCAGGCTGAGGACTCGGAGCTTCACTTCAAGGAGGTAAGATGAAACCCAAAAATGGCTCCCGCGACTCCACTCCGCTGGCTCTCGATTGCTCTACTGAGCTCTCGGGCAGCAGAGGATTCGCGTCCGGAGCAAACAGCTGGGCACTATGTCACCGGGACTCTCTACCCGGTGTTTTTTCGGGGAGTCCACTCGCTCTGCGGACTTCCCCCCCCCTCCATGAAGCCAGGGACTTCGGAGCACGAAGTCCCTGCGTCCAACTTCACCAGCGCGACGAATCGGAAGCCACTTCCCACTTTAACTATCTTTAGACAGTTGAAATATTTTTACAATGAAATGATTAAATTTTTTCTTTTCTGTACCACAAAAAGTAAATGGAATTTGTTTCTTCCAGTGACTGAAATACACAACATTATGTGATAATAATATGATTTGGTATCCTACATATTCTCCTGACAACACCTTAATTGGCTTTTTATATGGGTGCCTATGTGCTGCTGGATTGCAGTTTTGTGACGTGAAATGGAACCCCAGTTGAGCTAAGAAATTAAACCCTTGAAAGAAATATCCATTGAAAGTCCTTTTCCTCTCTTCTGTATATTTTTCATATCATTTCATCTCCCCATGGCATACTTGCTTTAGATATGCTATCTGCAAAATCAGCTTTCAAGGGAAACCATTGGGTTCATTCTATAATTAATTTCTACCTATGCTTTAATTAATAGTGCTTTTGTATCTCCTTTTTTAATTATCCTAGCATGACCTCCCACAGAAAAGAAAGTTTAAAAAACTGAAAAGAGAGCCTGTAGGTTAAACACACTACTGCAGTTCTTTGCCTTAGCATTGTTGCTGTCAGATGTTCCTCTGGTATAAATTATGCCACTGAAGGTTTTAGGATTCAAAGACATAAGACAATGATGCCAGTTTTAACGTATCAGGCATAAAGAGGTATGCCCCGACAGATTATGATACAAATTAAAGTGTGAATATTTAAAAATGTGTTATAACATTTGCCTTGCCTGATTATCTGGGTGCCAGTTGCTAATGTATTCCCAGTTTTATTGGCATACTTACTGAAGTGCACTCAGGTCTGTGCTTGTGGCATATATGGGTGAGATGAGTCCTTAAAGGTTTGGAAACTGCTGCCTTAAGTTTTGAAGTGCATAATCAAGTTCATTCTAGGTACATTTAAATTTTACATTGAAGCGTCTATTTTATTAAAGCCATTTGGCATATGTAGGACCTAATCTTTTTTTAAAGACTTCTGAAAGGTATAAGGATTCAATAGACTGAGTTTCCCTTATAGGGAGTAGAACATTGGGTCAAGTAGATCAATACTGAGTACTGTTGACTGATAGTAGCTGTCCAAGTCATGGCATTCTTCAAAGTTGTGAACGGACCTGGGACCTTATATAATAATAATAATAATAATAATAATAATAATAATAATAATAATAAATTATAATATATTATTTATACCCTGCCCATCTGGCTGGGTTTCCCCAGCCACTCTGGGCGGCTTCCAACAGAAAAATGAAACACAGTAATCTATTAAACATTAAAAGCTTCCCTGAACAGGGCTGCCTTCAGATGTCTTCTAAAAATCTGGTAGTTTTCCCCCTCTTTGACATCTGTTGGGAGGGCATTCCACAGGGCGGGCACCACCACCGAGAAGGCCGTGGGCCAGGAATCAGCTTCACCTGCTGAACAGCAGCCAGAAGGAGGACTGACTCCACCTGCAGTTGATCAACCTTCAAGGACACAGAGGAGAGGGAACTGATGAGAACCAGCTGGCTTTAGCCTTCTTAAGCAGAGCTTTAGGCAGCAGTCAGATGCTGGTAACAATGCTTGTGGTTCCTGGTCCTACCTTGCTGCTTCTTGCACATCTTGACCCTTGATCATTGAATTCCATCACCCCAGACCATCTGACCTGACCCTAGGTTGGACCTGACTTTGGATGATGACTCTGCCTCCAGGCAAGTAGACCTCATAGACTCTTCTGGTTGACAGGCCTCCCACTCCACAGAGCTCTTCCCGTGGTTGCTCAGCAATGAGTCTATGACATCAACCACCATATTGCATAGTTACTATGATCTTTCTAATAATCTCAGATATCTCTGCTCCTGATAAATTTTGCCTGCCTGCTTCGGAGATCCTAAAGGGAAACAATTCTAGTTTGGGGGGGGGGGAATACCAGCTCTCTTAACAACCTACGGTACTGCAAATGATAAACATATATGCAGCCACCAGAAAATGCATAGCGGTACCAAAGGCAGGTTATATAAATTCAGGAGCTTGTGATTTCTCTTAGCCATTAATTAGAAATAAACTTCCAAGGAGAAGAAGCAAGTTGGTTAGCACTTGAATAGGTGCTGGTCATGGCTTGAGAATACCCAAATGAAGGAGCTCTAATTTGTCTGAGATAAGGCCTGGATTTACCTGTTCTGTTGTTGGGCATGGAGAACAGGTAGGATTTTTGTATGAGCAAGCATTTTCTGTCACATCCTCATTCCATAGAAAAATAGTGCTTCTATTAGACTCCTGCTAACAAGCTGGAAATAATGCCAAGACATTGGCAATAGCAAAATATTTTCTCATCATGGAAACTTCATTTATAGCACATTCTCAAATTCAAGCACATTGTCATTTTGTGTACTTCGAATCAAAGCATTGCTGTGCTTTCTAAATCGGTGACTATTCGGAGCAGCTTTTTGATTGAAATACTTGTAACAAATCTATAAATTGTAATATCGACACAGATCAGCAAAACCATATGCCTGATTTCTTCTGCTTGTCATTGCAACCAGATCATATCAACACCATACATTTAAAGCACATAACATCCTCCATAGACTTCTGGGAACAGTAGTTTGTTAAGGGTGCTGAAAATTGTAGCTCTGTGAGGCGTAAGTTATGATTCCCAGGCTTCTTTGGGAGAAGCTAAGTACTTTAAATGTGTTGGGTTTTATTTTATCAGAATTCAAATTTGCTTTTAAAAAATTACGTCAGGGCAAATACTTACCCATATATTGTTGTTGTTGTTTAGTCATTTAGTCGTGTCCGACTCTTCGTGACCCCATGGACCATAGCACGCCAGGCACTCCTGTCTTGCACTGCCTCCTGCAGTTTGGTCAAACTCATGTTCGTAGCTTCAAGAACACTGTCCAACCATCTTGTCCTCTGTCGTCCCCTTCTCCTAGTGCCCCCAATCTTTCCCAACATCAGGGTCTTTTCCAAGGATTCTTCTCTTCTCATGAGGTGGCCAAAGTATTGTAGCCTCAGCTTCACGATCTGTCCTTCCAGTGAGCACTCAGGGCTGATTTCCTTAAGAATAGATAGGTTTGATCTTCTTGCAGTCCATGGGACTCTCAAGAGTCTCCTCCAGCACCATAATTCAAAAGCATCAATTCTTCGGCGATCAGCCTTCTTCATGGTCCAGCTCAAATATACTCAGCTCAAATACTCAGGGGGCATATATTTGTGCATGGTGAAGGTGATCAACCCAGGAGCAGTGGGAAAGGAACACTGGAAAACATTATAAACAACTAATATAATATTTGCCGCATCTGAATGCCAGAACTATATGGTACGCTAATCTGTTGGGAGAACTTTGTCTGCTTCCACGGGTTTCTGATCAGATGAAGATTAGTTAGAATTCTCTTCACAACTCAAGATGGCATGAGAGGTGGCCAACTACAGTGGACCCTCCGGATACGAATTAAATTCATTCTGGGGGTCCGTACTTAACCCAAAAAGTCCGTAACTGGAGGTGCCACTTCTGCGCACGCACATGGCACAATAGAGTGCTTCTGCACACGCATGCGGTGCGCAGAGTGCTTCTGCACATGCATTGAAACCTGGAAGTATACATTTCCGGGTTTGCCAAGTTTGCAACTCAAAAGTTAAGTATCCAGAGCGGTACGTGACTTGAGGGTCCACTGTATATGCATGTGAGGCTCAACTAACAAGTGGTTAAGAGTAAACTGCATTCATCCAGAACATCACAAGATTTCTACATGGCTGTATGTATCCTGTGGAGGCATGTCCTTCTCTAGAATCCTGTTTATGACTTTCCTTATATTATTCCTATGGTCTGCTCCCTTTCCAGTTTCACTGTGGTCTACCCTTATTAACAGTCAGCTGGCTGTGGTACCGTTCTGTTATTGTTTCCTCCCTTGGTCTGTGTCATATTTTATACATTTACTGAGAGATTGCTGATTGCAGACACCAAACAGGTATAAAAATAGCACATTTGTTGTAATGTAGATCATTAAAATTCATACGCTGTACCGAGACTTGGTTCCTGTGCTTTCTGGACAGGCCTGTTAACCTTTGAAAGATTTGCAGAGGCATTTCTACAATGGAATAACAAAAATAGGCAAGTGGAAGAGTCTACAGGGCAAGAATAGCTGGAGAAGGTACATGTGTGTCAGACAATGGACCTGTAAAAAGTTTGTTAGAAAATATTAGGATTCCCCCCCCTCACATTCCATTTCTCCTCCCTTCTAAAGGCCACTGCTGCCTGCATTATTTCTGTGAGGAAGTAGAACATTTTGCACTTTTTCTTCTTCATGAAACTACAATGCTATAACCTCTCTTGAGTCTTCAATGGAGCAGCATTTTTGAAGTTATTGTAGTCCCATGATATATTTGTTCAGGCAATGAATAGCCAGAACTGTAGCTGAGCAAGAATTCTTGTTCAGTGCTTGCTGAATGTGAGGGCTGCTTCTTCCAAATGGTGGTTTAATTTATCATTCATAATAGGTTTTGTGTGAAATTCTTGAGCTCTGACCTTTAGAGTGGCCATATACTGCAACAGGCACTTCCTTCCACTTTGACCACATATGGCAAATCTAAGCTTTATTTGTTTATTTGTCAGCATTGTACTCAGGATAGCTGTTTGTTTATATCCATGGTGTAGAATGGCACAGGCCTTTTATGGGTTTACGTTTGCATAGGGAATCTACTGACATTGCAGGGCTGTGCCACTGTCTCTCACCATGTTTAACTTATCTATGAATGGAATAGGTAGAATGGGAAGCAGCAGAGTAACTTAGCCACCTCAGTATACCTGTACTTGATATATATTCTCTCTATATCAGTATATCAACTCATTGGTTTCCAGTCCCTTGGACTACCAAAAAATTAAAAAGGAAAGAAAATTCTGTTTAAACACTAACTGCAGAGGGGCAAAGAAAGAGAATAAAGAACACAGCTGCACACTAGTTTGAAAATAGGAATACCTGTGTGTACAAACACAGGTAGTAGCTGCCACTTTAGATGGTTTTATTGTGCAAAGATGTTACAATCGCAGACCGCTATGTGCAAAAGCGCAATGTAAAAAAATAAGCCACCTTTTGGTGTACATATGCAAAAAGTCCTGTGTTCAACCCTGATCATCTTCAGGTTGGGCTAGCAAAGACTGTCTGAAACCATGGACTCAATACTGCAGCAGATAGACCATGGTCTGACTTGGTATAAGGCAACTCCCTATGTTCTTGAATCGTACGCTCAGGCCATTTGGAGTTTGTGAAGGGAAGACTACTAAAATGAAAACATCCTGCACAATACAGGTACAATGCATCTAAGGTTGCGTTTCCTTCCTGGATAAGACGGACAGTGCTGAGGTCATGTCTCCTCTGATTGAATGGATACTGAATAAAAATTGTGGTTTCCATGGCAGTTTCTGAAGATGTAAACACCACTCCTCCCTCAGTTCCTTAACATCACAATTAAAATCCCCAGTGCTGTTAGTCCATAGACACAGTACTTTTCTGGCTGGCCTGTTTGGCTACATGCTGTACTACAAGCATCTTGCTAATGAGCTTATTAAAATTGTTTTGTGATACGCTGCACATGGGCTCAGTTCAGACGTGTCAGATTATGTACCCAGTGTTTTAAAACAAAAATAACACGTCAGCAGTTGACACATGTTATGCTTTGTATCCTAAACAGAGTTAAACATGATGATGATGATGACAAGAAATGAATGGGCATGCTGTTCATAACAGCCAGGTTTGAGTTGACCAACAACTGTGCCGTCATTATTATTATTTTGATAAATCACATTTCTTTGTTGATAAGGTCACAGTAAAACAGCAGGAAGCTCAACCTTTTGCTCCAACTGATTATCATTTCAGGCTGAGGTGGCAATTTTCCTTCATCAGGGCAGTATATTAGGATGAAGCTTGTAGAGCAGCAGCATGCAACTTGCATTGCCAGTGAACAAAAGCGAGAGTTGCTCAGATAAGGATAACAAATGTGGACACATTAAGATTTAATGGGGAATTCATTACTGACCTTGCCAAGGGAATATCAGCTCACACATCTGCATAATATGCAAGTGTATCCTCGGCACATTTTATTTTTGTGGGTTTAAGGCAGACCCCGTTTGGAATAAAAAACCTGGAGGAAGCCATTCATACCACAAATCATGTTTCCCCCCCCCCCCTTCTCATTAAACACCTGCCATATTGCATATGATTTTGTTTCAGAATGGTAATGCGGCCTCAAAAATTACAGCCCGGGTAGTTTAAAAGTCATTCAAGGTAGTTAACCTTAAGTTTGCCTGAGAAATGAAAAGGAGCAATTTTTATTTTACCTTATCATAAGCTCTGTAAGCCTGGAAGTCTTGAATTATTTCTGAGAAGAGCCTGCAAATGATAGAATTAGTTGGGTAAGGGCTGAGATTGGCAGGGGCGGAGCACATTTGGCTGGAAGGTCAGTTTCCAGCTCAGGTTCTAGGGCAAATTCTACAGCACAGTGTATATAAAATGTGATCTTTGCAGGTAACTTATTCATGAGTAGAATTTACTCCTTGAGTTACAAGATTGACATAGATCATTTTTAATGTTACTCGTCACCACAGAAGTGGCAAAGGGCAAGGAGGCACTGTATCTTCACTGCAATAAACAAGCCAGTTGTCTAACTCCTCCTTATACTGGTATGGTGGGGTCTTCTGTTTTCTTTTTAAAACTCACAGAAGAAATATAAAAGTGGAGAAAACAGTTTCTATTTAGCTGTTTATCATAAACTTTAACCTTCAGAGACCCTCTGGTTCAGATTATCTGATTCTGTATTGCTGTTCAGTCAATATCAAACACAATTCCCTCTCATATAAACAAACACACACACAACAATAAAAGCAAAACTAATTTCACAGCAGTAGTATCTGTTGAACCATTATACCCCCTATACTGTCATGCCAGCTTGAATCAATTATTGCAGGATTATTTAATCCCTCCATATATGTAGGTATAGAGATATACTCGGAGTTAAACTTATTAGTTGAAACAATCTTCTTTTGCCTCCTTTCTTTTAAACTAAACCTTTTTATTGTAAAACACACCAGTGCACACATAAAAATATAACCATTTTTGTGCAAGAATAACAATTTATTTCCCATTTTTTTCTAGAACCAGTTACAATATCAATTAGAAATAATAAAGATATTTCAGGAATTTAGCTTGAATGGGAAGTTACCTATTTTGCAATGTTGTTGTTGTTGTTTAGTCGTTTAGTCATGTCCGACTCTTCATGACCCCATGGACCAGAGCACGCCAGGCACTCCTGTCTTCCACTGCCTCCCGCAGTTTGGTCAAACTCATGTTTGTAGCTTCAAGAACACTGTCCAGGCATCTCGTCCTCTGTCGTCGCCTTCTCCTTGTGCCCTCCATCTTTCCCAACATCAGGGTCTTTTCCAGGGAGTCTTCTCTTCTCATGAGGTGGCCAAAGTATTGTAGCCTCAGCTGCAGGATCTGTCCTTCCAGTGAGCACTCAGGGCTGATTTCCTTCAGAAGGGATAAGTTTGATCTTCTTGCAGTCCATGGGACTCTCAAGAGTCTCCTCCAGCACCATAAGGTGATGTCTCTGCTTTTTAAGATGTTGTCTAGGTTTGTCATTGCTTTTCTCCCAAGAAGCAGGCGTCTTTTAATTTCATGACTGCTGTCACCATCTGCAGTGATCTATTTTGCAATACATTCTGCTTTATTGTAAACCTGAGTAAGTCCAAATGGTTCACAGTCAATATGCCCCCAGAAACCTGAAGGCAACTGATGGTGTTTAGCAGGTTACACATGAACTTAGAAACCATGAACTTGGATATCGGGTAAACCATGAACTTAAACCATTTAACAGAATATAAACACAGGGAATTGCTGGCTGTATCTGAAAACTCATGGGGAAATTGTCACCATATATATTATCCTGGCTCAGCAAGATAGCTAAAGTTAAAAGGAACATCTTACCACAATTATTGTTTCTGTTCATCAATATTGCACTTGGACGTGACTACACAATAGTGTATAGCTGGCAGAGTTAATAATGAAAATAATCCATGGCCCAAAGAATCCACCAAGTACTTCACCACCACCCCTTAAAAAATAGCAAAGGTGGTTTAGGAGTACCTAATATTGTAAATGCTCTAAGATTAACCTTTATAAAGGATTAGTATTGACTAGATAAAGTGCTCATAGCAAAGCAAGAGCATACTAGGAGAAATTTATCAAACTTGTTATGATTCAAACCACCAAGTCTAATACACAAAAATACCACCACCACCCATTTACAGAGCATGAGCCTGACACAGTTTTAGCTCATTGACACTCAGTATTTGAAAGGTTATTAAGTTTCTTCTCAGTTGCTTTTACTGCACTGCAATATCCTTGGTTTTCTGAAGGGCACCTTCTGTTTCCTCTTCTGCTTCTGCATGTTAGACAAGTTGGTAGCCTTCCTACGACTCAGTTCACCCAGCCATTCTTTTAGATTCCCCACCCCCCATCTGTGCTTGCTTTTTTTTCTCATTGCAAACACTTTGAAAATATTTATTGGCCCCTTTTGGATTATTCAGATGACTAGTCCACCAGCAAATATGTGCAGTGTGTTCTCTACATGGGGAAGCATTCAAACATGAGATCCTTCACATTGACATTGGCATTGAAATACTCTTCATGCTCAGAAGGATGTACTTGGCAAGCCAATTTATTTCTGTAGTAAGGAGACTCTCCATGTAGATGCATCCTACTGCAGAGATAATGTACCGTAACTGTCCATTCCATGCTTCACACACACACTCACACACACACACACAACTGTGTGTGTTCCTGCAACTGAAAATATATCTGGCTGCATTTCATCATTCTATCTTGCTCTCCTCGTACATAACATGTTTGATTTGGTTTCATTTTATGTTACTAGCTTGGCTCTTGTACAAAGATTCAGTTTAAATAGGGTGACAGGATAAGCAGTGTCTGCACTGAATTTTGGGTGTGGTGGATGAATCGCTTTTAGCACTGATGGTTAAATTCATATTCTCCCTTGCAATCACATGATACTTAGAAGGTTAGAATTAAAACAGTATCTGAATATGGGAAGACGGCAAGAGGAGAAAATAGAAGAGAAGAAAGTAACAGTGTACAATGGAATGACTGGATTGAGAAGAATCAGGCTGGATGGAGTGCAGGCCATCAGACCCGACACTAGGAAATGCAGTTAGTAATGATTGAAGCACATATAAGCAAAAGAAGGGATCAAAAAGAGAGCAGGAAATTATAAGTCAAGGAAGAAAAGGATAAAAGACTGGGGAGGAGCCATAGCCCAGAGGTAGACCATATATGTAGCTTTCAAAAGGTTTAGGGTTTAGTCCCTCGTGTCTCCAGATACAGCTGGAAGTCTGAAATTCTGGAAATTCATGAAAATGTAAGAAGGGCTTTGTTTCAGACCCATCTAATCCTGCATTTTGCTCTGGAAGTGGCCAACCATAAGCCTATGGGGGCATAAGCTCAAGAGCACTCTGTCTGCTTGAGTTTGCCAAATCCATTTAAACCCTTTTCATGTTAGTGGAAGCCTTAACTATAGTTTATGCGTTCTGTGAAGAAGTTGTGTCCTGAATCTTTTAAAATTCAGCTTTGTTGGATGATTTTTGGTTTATTATGAGAGATGGAGAAAAACTCCCTATCCATTTTCTCCACAGGGGTGTAGGAAGGGAGAGGCGATAGGGTCAGCGCGATCCCGAGGGCGCCATGGCGGCTGCCCACCCTGCCCCCAGAATGCGCCCCCTGCCCCTCCGGGCGGCGCGCCACACACCCCAGAATGCGCACCACGCCCCTCCGGGTGGCGCGTCACACCCCCAGAATGTGTGCCACGCCCCTCTGGGTGGTGTGCGCCAGCCCCGCCCCCGGTGCCAGAGCATGAAGCTCCGCCAGTGTTTCTCCACACTATGCACAATCATATAAACTAATGAAGACATGGAACAATATATGACAGTGACAGGCAGAAGTAGAAGGGTAGACTTTTTAAAAGAAAAATCAAATGGTAGAAAAAGAAGTTGAGCTGCTTTAATATTAAAGAGTGCAAAATAAACTAAAGTTGAAGAGAATTGACCTCCCACCTCTAGTTTAAGGGGGACTTTACTCTCCAGCTTCCTGTAATCACAAGGTACACGGAGATGTTTTGTACGAGCCCATTGAACCAAAATAGTAGGCTACACACTCATACGTGGCATGCATGCTCTTAAGAAGAACAACTTGCTGTTCAAGAGCTCATGAAGCTATAGGGGCAAATTCAATTTAACATTCTCTAATAACTCTTTTGGGGAAGTGTGAAAGGACATATTTAGGAATAAGAAGAAAATGGATTAACCAAAATAAAAATGACCTTAAAAAACAAACAAACCAAAAAACAAAACCCAACAACACTATTTCCTGTAAAGGATTTCCTTTCTGTATGGTTACCTTGACAACTCTGCTACTTCTCCCTCCTTCCCTCCCTCCCTCCCTCCCCTCCCCTGCCCCCCAAATTGGTGGCACTTAATTGATTGTAGAGGAGGTATGAAGGGGGCAGACAGATCTGTTTCTGTTGGTTTGATTGTTACTTGTTATCCCCCTGCACAAACACATGTCAATTTCATGACATCTTAAGCAGCGAAAGCTATTTGGCATCTTAATCCATGGTATCATCTGGAAATGAAAAGTATCAAGAACTGGGACTCATTCTGACAAACGGGACAATCTCTCTCTCTCTCTCTCTCTCTCTCTCTCTCTCTCTCTCTCTCTCCACACACACGCACACACACACACACACACACACTGTAGGAAAAAATATATATTTTGTGAGGGATTGTCAGGGTAAAAAAGAGTGAGAGAGCTCAGACATAATTGTAGTATTTTTAGCATCTGCAGCTTACAGCCGTGCATGTCAATATTAGAATACAGCAGCAATGTGCTGAGCAGAGCCTAGAGATTCTAAAAATACGCTTTCCCTTTTCGCAACTGAAATTAAAATGAGACAGCGGCATAGGTAAAGGGAGGCTGGCAAGGAATAGAAATCTGAATTCCTTTCCTTACTAGGTTTCGTGAGTTTGAGAAAGTTTTCTTAATTTTATCTTGGGATCTTTGATACACAAGCGGCAAAGGCAATAAAACTCCCTTTGTCGAAGCCAAAATATTACCAGTGTCCACAGTTGCTGCAGAAATGATTTGCATTATAGTTCCAAATGCGAAACATTTTGAGCTCCAGCGCTTATTGCGGAGGAGTGATTGTATGTGGGGAAGGGGGCTCTTTAATGCAAAACACATGTGTTTTCAATTGATATCTGGAGCCAGACCAGTAGCTGTAACTTGGCCTGACAAAGCCTTATTGAAGTAAAAGACAGAGTGTGGTTTCAAAGCAGTTAGAAAAAGAACGGGAATGCTGTTCAGGAAATTCTTCA
The DNA here is from genome assembly GCF_963506605.1 of Zootoca vivipara. Taxonomy (NCBI): domain Eukaryota; kingdom Metazoa; phylum Chordata; class Lepidosauria; order Squamata; family Lacertidae; genus Zootoca; species Zootoca vivipara. The sequence goes on along the minus strand of NC_083277.1, from coordinate 60,297,116 downwards.
GGCATGGGCAGGGACTTGGCCACAGTTCTGCTGTTGGAAAATCTGACAGGGACAGCTTCTAAACGCAGGGTAGGCCCCGTACAGCTCTGAAGGCAACGCTGCATCTTTCCCCCACACCCCTGCTAGACTCCCTGGATCTAGCAGTTTCCTCTGACTTCTGAAAGAGAGAGGTAAGAAGCTATTGTTCTTTCTCCCGGTTTGGCATTTCTGTTCCTTTGTTCTGATGTAGAAGGGACTATTTGTACTCAGTTCATTGATTAAAGGGAAGGAGGAGAAGTTGGAAATCCACCAGGCTGTTTGCAAAACAACAGCAAAATAATAATAATAATTAGGGTTTGCCGCCCTTCTAACTTTTTTCTTAAGTTCTGATCTTACAGAGAGAACTGCTTTGGTGTTTTTTCTTCTCTTCCTTATACAGGCATACACATTTGCCAACTTATTCCTCCCCTTGTGGAAATGCCACTTGTAAAATATCTCTTAAGGCTGAATAACTACAAACTTGATGAAGTTCCATAGCATGGTTTAATATACAGTGTGTCATAATTGTAGTAAATGCAAATGTAATGTATGCGTATATAGGCTATTGTGGAGTAGTTTCGAAGCAGGCTTGACTAAATAGCTTGGTGTACACATTTGTAAGACATAAGGACATTGCCTTGGTGTTATACGGTAGTTATTGTGTTTATTTCTCTGCATTTTGCCCAAACTGGAGTAAAATGCTAGGAAACACATCGCGATATGCAGTTTTTCTGTGAGTATCTTGAAGGATAAGTGTTGTTTTTTAAAGTAACATACTTCTGTTCCACTTGCCACTTCTTTCCTGATGAAGTTTCTTTTTCAAATAAATCGTGAAACTTTTAAGGAAGGAGAGAGACTACCAAATGTATGTCTTATTGCCGTTTGTTTTCATGTACAGTGCCTTTCCTCAGCAGTGACCAATGAACCTTACCTGGCATGTTTGTGCGTAGTTTGAAAGTAACTGAACAGCAGGCTTGTTGATGCATGAAAAAGTCAGAAGTACTTGGGTCCTTGTATCGTCAGACAGCTTTTCATCCCTTTTCTATCTGCCTTACCTCAGCCAGACTAATACACAAAAGCTGATTTTGTTTGGATGTGTGAAAGATTTCCCCTCACCTTGTCCTGGGTGTTTCTTGTTCTTTTAAATGGAAGGACATTAAAAATTAAAAAGCGAATTAACTGAACTATGCACTGGAGAGAAAATCCAAATGTGTTGCTTTAGCAGTAGGGTCAGGGGATACAAACTGAAGCCTGCTGCTTCTCTCTGTACCCCGTGTAGATATTAATACTCTCCATCATGATGAATGCACAAAATGATAGCCCAGTACAGAGCCAGGGTAGAGGTTCCATGGAGGATCAAGTACAAAACAGACTGAGATAGAATGATAAAGATTTTACTACCTACATGAGTTAGAGCAGGCATCCCCAAACTGCGGCCCTCCAGATGTTTTGGCCTACAACTCCCATGATCCCTAGCTAACAGGACCAGTGGTCAGGGATGATGGGAATTGTAGTCCAAAACATCTGGAGGGATGCCTGAGTTAGAGCAATAGAGAAGAATACTTAAGTTGCTGTCAGGAAACTGGAAAAGGAGGTAATAATCTGTCTGGATAAAAATCAAGGTTGGCAGCTGGGTAAACTTAGTGGGTTTAGTCATGAGGTGAAGGTAGGTGTCTGTAAAATAAGACTAAAATGTACATTAAAAAATGGGCATAGGCTGACTAGGTTGGCAGAAGCCAAGTCAGGTAACAAAAGCATTTGTCAGCACCTGCTAGAAACATTCTTGTTTAGACAAGTCTACCCAGATGCTTGACAGATTGCAGGTGGCGCTGTGGTGTAAACCACAGAGCCTAGGGCTTGCCGATCAGAAGGTCAGCGGTTCGAATCCCTACGACGGGGTGAGCTCCCATTGCTCGGTCCCAGCTCCTGCCAACCTAGCAGTTAGAAAGCACGTCAAAGTGCAAGTAGATAAATAGGTACCGCTTCGGCGGGAAGGTAAACGGCGTTTCCGTGCGCTGCTCTGGTTTTGCCAGAAGCGGCTTAGTCATGCTGGCCACATGACCCGGAAAAACTGTGGACAAACGTTGGCTCCCTCGGATAGTAAAGTGAGATGAGCGCCGCAACCCCAGAGTCGTTTGCGACTGGACCTAACTGCCAGGGGTCCTTTACCTTTTTTTTTTACCCAGATGCTTAGAAAGTTGAGGTAGTTTTAATCTGTTTTAATATTTTAACTTTTGTGTGTTTTGAAGTAGGGTTTTAAATTGTTCTTCATTTTTTATTATTTTATCTTTTCTTAAACCTCTTTGAGGTTTTTTGTTTGTTTGTTTTTACAATCAAGCAGTGTACAAACTTTATGAAAATAAATAGAAAGCTGCACCAAGCACGCCTGGACAGAGATGAAAGCGAAAGAAGGACCAAGCGGGTCACTAGCAGAAAATCTAGAATTGAGTGTTTCCCAGTAGAACATTTTAAAAACAATCTCAGGCCCAAACAATGCAGTACAGGTAGCAGGATGTTCTAAGGTGGCTCAAATGCTAAGTATAATTGTGCAGGTGTTTATGTCAGCCTGGAACTCTTTAGACCAGTGGTGCCTTGCATTGGAGGAAGCTTGGTGCCATGCTGACTGTGACTGCAACTCCAATTGTATTCAGCCATTCTGGATGCCATCCTCTGGATGCCAACAATGATTTCTCTAAGCCACAAACCCATCCCAATATGGAGTTTTCTGCCCAAGGTTAACTCTTGCAAGGGGTAATGGTTTTCAGGAAATGAAGGGAGGATTTATTTGATGCAGATTGTTTAAACTGTGAATTGCTGAGTGTTTTCATGGATATGGGTGGATTATATTTGCTGCTTGTGTGTTGTATTTTTCCGTCTTGCAGAGTTTGCGCTGCTGTATACATTCATGGTATTCTGCAAAAGAGTGGGAAAGAAACAGTTCATGGGAACGGTAGAACAATCCAATTCACCCCCATCCCAGAGAGCAGTAATCCAGTAATCCAGTGCATATGTGGACTTTGTGCCCTGTCACATATCCTGACTAACCTAGCATGCAAGCATGTTGTGATGCAGAGGACAGCCTCCATGTAAGCTGTGGGAGGAGATAATCTTTTGGGGGGACTTTGGCCAAGAAAAACACTTCAATTTTCAAAGTTACACAGTCTCTGGATGCTTAGATTCCTTTTGAGAAGTTGAACTGTTTGAGAAATATGTCAAGATGTAAACTCTTAACATTTTCCCCGTTCTACTTTGAAGAGGTTATGGATAACAGTAATACCTTCCATTTTTTTCCTGTCTAGCAATGCTCTTTAGGCCTCTTGTCTATAACGCTCCTCAATGCAATAACCACCACTATTCCTTATCCTTTAGAAATGGGGCCAGGGGATGACAAGAAAAATATGCACCAGTTAAAACGTGCATGGTGTGTGCCATCAGTGTAGATCTTTGCCCATGTCCTTATATATTTGAATTAGACCACTAAATCAATTTTCCTGTGCTCCTTGCAGTTTTATTTTATCTTGTTTAGGGCAGAGTTGCTTTCGTTCTTGTTTGCTCTGTGCCAATATAACTTGTGTGTGTTGCAGATTATTTGCCTAAATTGGGCATAGCATTTTCTTCTGTACTTTGGATTAGAATTGAGAGTGGGAGGAGATAAGGAAATATTATCCTGGATACACACAGATTGTTTAGAACTGAAATAGTTTGAAATTAGGACTGGTTGGTTGTGATTTTACTATTTGCATATGAGAACTGGAAAAGCAATTGTTTAGTTCAAAAAGAAAGTTATTGTGTATTGTACAGGAGTTATATTTATGCTCTGAAATCAAAGAAAATCTTGTAACATAGCCCTTGTGTATTTTTCTCCTTACCTTCATCAAAGAACGCTAGTGAGGCAAAAAGAGTGCAAGAACCACACTCTCCAGCTGGTGCTTCATCTATTGAGAACCAGGATATAATTGCTGAAGCTTCTGAGATTATGCACAGGCCACAAGGGTTATGTCCCATGATGCAGCTGAGAGTTTAGTGCCAGTAAAGGGAGCCGGAAGAAAATATTCCATAATCCTTTGGGTCTTACTATAGTGCTCCTCACCACCCCAAGCTGTTGAAATGAGATGGTGAAGTCATAGCTAGCAAGTTTCCAGTCCCCAAACGGCTTTTCCCCCCAATCGCTCAGTCATGCTGAAGAAGCTAGCCACTTCCAGCTTTTGTGTACTAGTTGCTAATGCATTGTTTCGAATTCTTTTGGAGGGGGACTCTGTCTGAATGCTATCCTGTGCCCCTTCCAAATCTGTGATTCTGTTGGCAAGTGGGAACCTATAAGAGGTAACCAGCCAAACCAGTTTGTTTGTTAAGGTCATGACTTTGCTTAGCTAGTCCAAATAGGTGACCATAGAAATAAATGGATGGGCCTTTCATCACCTAGCTGGTAGGCAGGAGAACAATAGCCAGAGTTGTGTGGGTGAACTGGAAGCAAGCTAGAAGCTGGAGAAATGGAGACTTGTTTGCTCTGTGCTGAACTTTGGGTCTTCTCCAGAAACCAAATGGTGAAGCAAGATCTGTTGGGGGTTAATGGTTCTCAAACATCTTTGTACTCAGACATTTTGGCTCCTGATCGCCACAAACCTGGAAGTGAGTGTTTTCAAATGGTTGCAGCTGCAGGAGTCAAACGGACTTCTGGAATGGATTAAGTTTGACAACCAAGTACGACTGTATAGCCACCAAATTAATGACTGACACTTCTGATTAGGTTATGTCTCCCCAGTATTGGAAAAAAAATCTTCGCTTGTTTACAGTTTGTTTTATATCTGAATCAAATGTCCTGGTTTTGACCAACAAAATTCTATATAGATTAGGAGAAGTATCTAAAGGGTGACCTATAAATATGACTTTTAGCAATTATTGTTAGAGAACCAATTGCAGATCACCTCTGCTTTTGGAGATTAGGTGGCTGGGAATGAGAGGGCCTTATCTGTGATGGTACCCCAGTTGTGGGGTACCTTCCCCAGTGACAACTGTATGACAACTGCTCGGTTAACCTTTAGCCACCATTTGAAGACAACTTTATTCTCTAAGTTTTATGGTTGAAGTACCTTTACTTATCACTTCCCTCTTCTGCTAAACAGCGGGTTGGGTGTGGGTGTTACATAGCATAGCAACAAGGGCCTGCTCAGCTGTAGAAGTCTGGTAAAACAACACTGAACGAGTTCCATATATGTGGTTTTGATTTGGTTGAGGAAAGTTGAGGTATTATAGATCTCCACTGGGTGTTGTAGAGTAGATATTCCTTCCACTCAGCTGAAAGGGCTGCCCCTCCTTCTATGTATCACAGCCCCATGAAAATTAATGACTGCCCTTATTTCCACACATCACCCTTCCAGAGAACAGAATGGATGTCATTTGTTTCAGATGTCACAGCTCTAATGTACCCTTTACTTTTGAGATGTTGCTCTGATAACTTTGCTCCCATCACACTATTGCAATGGGATGAATTCATTATTTCCTGGCATTCAGCATGTTCTATCAACTCAGGGAACCATATCAGCGTGTATCTAACAGGCAGCAAAGTGGGTGAAATGCACTCACCCAGGAGCTCACTTGATGGCCTTAGGTAAGTTTTAGCCTTCCACTGGGCATAGTAATATGGGTCTCATAGATAAAGATCACATGGGCTTGTTTTAAGGATTGTGGCTGTAACCTATATGGGGAGTGCTTTAGGCATTGAGGCAAATTGCACCTTAATTCTATTATTTCTTGGAGATGACCTTTGAGCACCAGTGTTTAACAAACCTTGACAACTCAACTTGCTCAAGGTTGACTCAAGTCTGTGCTGAATATTGCATGACCCCCCTAAAACGAACTGTTGAAAACATTCAGTCCAGAGAATGACAGGCAAAACCCTCTTGCATTTGACTCTCAGAAAGGGAAACAACATGAGATGAGCCCACTCTGGAAAAGTAAAGACCAAATTCTTGTTTACTCAGCTAATTTTAAGATTATTAATTTGCCTGACATTTCTTACGTAAAAAATACCAGTTTAAATGTGCGTACATTTGAATATTTGAAATGCTTTAAAGATACACTTAAGGGTAGTAATCTAGATAATTGCTAGGAAATAAGGACTTCTGAGAAGGTAAAATCCATTTCTTAGTGCAGTGGCGGTCAATTGGTGGTCTACTACCATATATGATTGGTTGGTGGGTGGATTGATTGATTTTTGTGCTCCTCACTCCCTTCTGCAGCGCCTCAAGTGATAGAAATGGGAAAATTCTAGCAACCATCTTGTCCACTGATGAATGGAATCTGTCCCTTCCACATATTACATGGTCAAAAGGAGTGCAAGTGTCAAGTGCATGGAAAGAGACAAAAATGTTACTTGGCTGTTCCATACAAAATGTGTGAAAGAAGCAATGATGTTTTTCTCTGATTGCCCACCATTTCCTCTCCCGTTGCAGCCCCCCACTTTGCCACATCCAAAGCATTTCCTGAGAATTCCTTTATGCTCAGGAGATAATGTTTTGGAAGGCTTAGGGGCTGCAGTTGGGAGAAGAGAGCAGGGAATTCCTTCTGCATGGATACAACCCGTGGTATAATATATATAATATGCACAAGCTTCCCCCCCCCATTTGTAGTGGAGCCAGATTACGCAAAGATAACCAGATCAAGAAATCAACATTTCCCAGTGCTTTAGGCTTCTTATCTAGCATTACACCATCTAATTGCAAAGCATACTTCAAATAAGTCATCATGCAGGGATTTTAAGCACTTTAGTTTCATCCTTCTTACCTATTTCTATAAGAGGTGGCTGTTGAAGGAGAGGTTGTGTAGAATTGTTGTAAACTAATCAGAAGGGTTTTGTGCAGCACTTGTTTTGTTCAGCAAACATTCCTATCTGCTATTTAAAAAAGTATTAAGCAGTGATAGTAAACAAGCAGGCAGTTTAACATTCATATAGATTCAAGTGAACTACTATGATATGCAAGTGATAGTGTTCTCTTTCAGACTCTGAAAGTATTATGTAACACATTATATAGGTTTTATACTATTTTCACTGTCCTGGCTTTCACCAAAGGATTATAATAATTGTACTCGATAAAGTACTGAGAATCCTATTAGAAATCCATAGTTGGCTCGTTCCCAATATTCCCTGATAAGTGGAAATAATATTAAATCAGTATGAGTAGATGTCACTTGAAATACATAGCTATTCAAACAGAACTGGTTTTGCCCGGTATTTCATCATTATGTAGGTCTTTGCTGCTATCTTAGAACCCATGTCTTAGACCAGCTATGATGCTGATCTCAAAGGATAGGTAGGGAAGAAAGCAAAACATGGTCCACACAGCATTTATTATTGCATGTGTGAAGATCTGTTTGCAGCCTTCAAGCCAGGGTAAACTCAATGAGTTGTGCCTGTGTAATCAAACCAGGACAACCTCAAAAGTTCTTGAGCTTTAAGGAACCCCCCCCCCCCAATTGTTGAGGTGTTTTTTTTGGAGGAAACTTGAAAGTTGTTGAGCCAAAAAAAGAAGAAGCAATTTTTCAATTGACTTGCCTAAGATCTAGGACAAAGTACCACCTTTTGGGAATTCCCCCTGGACATCACTTCTGCCTTTGAAATCCAGGTAATGCCTGGGAAAATCTGGATGTATGGCAGCCCTACAATACTACTATTAAAAATCACAATTAGAATTAGAATTTGGTGTAACCAAGTGGCTTCATACAGTGTCTTGGTAATACTGCAAGGAGGAGGTCAATATTATTATTCCTGTTCTGAGATAGATTGAGAGAATATGGCTGAAGTAAGAGCAGTTGCACAATTTGAGCTGTATACACCTTCCCATTTACTCTGCACCTAGTTCTCTCCTACCAATGATTTGGGAAACAGTATACACCTAACATTGTAGCTATACAATCGATATCTATCCTGTCATTCCTTATGAAATGCTGTATTTTGATGCACTTTTTTCGAATCAGCTTCAGTCCAAATTGAGAAAAAGAATAACCTAGCTGTGTTTTAATGTGTATACACTCTCATTTAAGAACCAAAATTATGAGATATCTGCCTTCAGTGTGCATGAGTGGCTAGAGAAACATTGCATACTAAGATTGCTTCAGGGAAAGAATCCCAAGTACCATTCCTCTGTGCCAGGAATAATTTTATTTGATATGATTTTTTTGTGAATTAAAGCCTCAGAGAAGTAATATTGCATCCTCAAAACAAAGTGCTGAACTCAACTCCTTTTTGCAAAATGCATGCAAAATTTTCCCCTTAGGATTTTGAGGAGCCCTAGAGTGCCCGCCTTGCAAAAACCTGGAGCTGCTAAGAAATACATTTCAGATGAGTTTTTTTAATGGGAAATTTCTCTGTGATTTGAAAAGTATATAATATACCTGCATTATAATTAACTGTATATAAAATAAACTGAGGGATAATATAACAACAAACTAGAGGGAGACATTTTATCCAGCAGGTATTTGCAAAATCCTTTACGTATGAGCATTGTCTTCTAATTGTCTGTGTTTATCCTGCAGCTTAACTTATACCTTTTTGTTTGGTTGTGGTTTTTTCCAGATGCCTCAGGAACAGTACGCACATAGAAGCACCATGCAAAGCTCAGAAGGACCCCATGTATACAAAGTGGGCATTTATGGCTGGCGCAAGAGGTGCCTCTATTTCTTTGTGCTACTCCTAATGATTTTAATTCTGGTGAACCTTGCTATGACCATCTGGATTCTCAAGGTTATGAACTTCACAATTGTAAGTAGAGGATGCTACATTTGAAGTATATTTTGCTTTAATGTTAGCACATAACAGCTGCAGTGCTATAACGTTTTGGGGTCCCAAGTACACACATGAGTCCACCATATCAGAATAATCTAAAGCTGGAGGAAAATGTAGAAAGCATAGTTGTTTCAGTTTCCAAAGATCTGCATATTACTTCTTCAAAAACTACAAATCCTAGTTGCCAGCATAGGGAAAGTTACTGTTATCTATCTTCCTCTGACCATATAGAAACAATCTTAAAATCTGTCCATAAGCCAAGGCTTATTGCAGATAAGAAACTTTGTATAAATAACTTTCCTTCCTATGCAGGTTCATATTGGTTTTCCCGGGCAAACAGGACCTGAAAGGTGCATGAAACAAGTTTTACTTTTGTTCTTAAAAGGAAATATACTGCTGTATGCAGTGGAAGAGAATGGAGTGTGATGTCATTCAGCTTTAAATAAAATCTACTCTACACACTATTCCCCAGAGAATCATACAATAAAATCGGTTCGTTGTTTAAGAGCATGAAACTTCTTCAGAAAGAAGAGAATACATTCCTATCACAAATCTGTAAAGGTGGTTTTCATTGGCTGGTTTATGAGAAGTAACAGTGTTGGGTTTTTTGTTTCTTTGTAGAAGACTCTCGTATTATAGTGCGTCTGCTCCCTTTCCTTTCACTTCCCTTCTTTCTATTGAAGGGCAGATCAGGTCACCTATCTTGTTGTGGAAACCAGTGGGATATTGTTTAAAATGATGAATTGCACTTCATCCTCACTGAAGAGATAAACCCACAGTAAGCTCCTGCAATACAGAGTGATCGTACTGTATAAAGTTGTGCAGGAACCCGCAAGATGCTGTGGTGACTTCTTCTGAATTATTATTTTTTGGGCTAATATGTAACAATACTCCAAACAGTATGCCATATGTTCACAAGCTTTTAAGCCAGATTCTTCAGGCCTTACCAGATGGTTTTAGTTTTGTATAATCATTATACTGTTGTGCAGGTCTCAGATACTTGTTTCTGCACTTCTGGTACAAAGATGTTTCATTTTCCCTAGTGTTTCGTCTCCAGTATTTTGTGATGGGGGTATTTTTTTCCCTTCCTCATAACCCTGCTGCTATGTCAGTTGCCAGAGACAGTGGCATGTGGAATGGCACAGGCATCTATTCGATGGTGTCCATGACATCACTGATGCAATATTGTAGCACTTTGTTGTGGTCCATTTCAACTCTTCTGATAGGTTGAAAGCTGCACCATGCCTGAGACCTATGGTGAGCCATGCATTGAATTATTCTAAGGCTCACTTACTCAATAACTAAGGAGAAAGCCATCAGCAGAGAGTTCAGAAGAAAAATCTTCCATATTTACTGCTGGATTTCAACTATATATACATATACATACTTTGACAGGAATGATCAACATGTAAAGTTGAAGTCACTTACCGCAACAAGGGAAGAATCATCTACTATAGGAAATAAAACTTTTTTTCAAGGCTTCCCCTTCCCTCTTTTCCTTATGCCTGTTTATCAGCACTTATTACACCCTTGAGCTTTTTCCAGCAGAATGTTTGTTGTGCTCATTAAAATACAATGAGCACTTATTGGGTATAATGAGCACTCATTGTATTTTAATGAGTGGCACCACTGTCCTGTGGTGCTGAACTCATTCAAGCTTTCTGGGGTAGCCTCAGGGATGAAAGAGAAATGCCTGCACTTTAAAAACATGTAGGACTATTCAGTTTTACCTGCTTTGGGAATGGCTTTCCACCCATTAATGACTTTTATATGCAGGGATGCTGGTAGCACTGTGGTCTAAACCACAGAGCCTAGGGCTTGCTGATCAGAAGGTCGGCATTTCGAATCCCCGCGACGGGGTGAGCTCCCATTGTTCGGTCCCAGCTCCTGCCAACCTAGCAGTTCAAAAGCATGTCAAATCCCTCATGGCTTGGATTTATGGACTACTTGAAATGAGGCTGCACTTAAAATTTTAATACTGTATTTTAATCTGTATTTTAATTAATTGTTTTTATGTTTTATTGTAATTCTGTTGGTGTGAGCCGCCCGGAGCCCGGTTTTTGACTGGGGAGGGCGGGGTATAAATAAAAATTTATAATTATTATTATTATAAGTGCAAGTAGATAAATAGGTACTGCTCCAGCAGGAAGGTAAATGGCATTTCTGTGTGCTGCTCTGGTTCACCAGAAGTGGCTTTGTCATGCTGGCCACATGACCTGGAAGCTGTCTGCGGACAAACAGCAGCTCCCTTGGCCTATAGAGCGATATGAGCACGCAACCCCAGAGTTGTTCGCGACTGGACCTAACGGTCAGGGGTACCTTTACCTTTATGCAGGTATTCAAGGGCATTATTTAGTCTGTATCTGACCCACTGCCAGTATTTCCCTTTTCTGCAGTAACTGCATTTAGCCTGATAGAAGGCTTGAACTTTGAGACTGTCTCCAGGATCTTAACACGCAGTAGATGCTCTCCGGATGGAGGGTAACAACTTATGGAGTTTGGTGCTGAGATGGAGACATCTGGGGTGGGGTTAGGCTTCCTAGCTTATAAAACAATGTTATTAAATTAATAATTTTGGTGTGGCTCTTATCATTCTGCATCTGAGGTGCCCCCCTGCCTTTAAGCTAGTTGCTTATTATAAAGCTTTATATTTTATAGACTGGTGCCTATGTGATATACCGAGGGACGCGCGTGGCGCTGTGGTCTAAATCCCTGAGCCTCTTGTGCTTGCTGATCAGAAGATCAGCGGTTCAAATCTGCATGACAGTGGTGAGCTCCCATTGCTCTGTTATAGCGTCTGCCAGCCTAGCAGTTCAAAAGCATACCAGTTCAAGTAGATAAATATGTACCGCTGCGACGGGAAAGTTAACTGTGTTTCCAGGCGCTCAGGCACTCGTCACAATCTCCTGTTGTGCCAGAAGCGGTTTAGTCATGATGGCCACATGACCTGGAAAGCTGTCTATGGACAAGCGCCGGGTCCCTCAGCCTGAAAAGCGAGATGAGATGGGGGCGGGGCTTAGAATTTGAAGTACTCTCCTTGCTTGACTATTCTGACCATATATGAAACAGGTTCAAAAACCTTCAAGTAGGGTCCTACACAAAATAGGATTTGCATCCCCATCTCTACAGCTCTCCATCAGCACTTCCTTTCCCAGGAGAGAAGGAAGTCCCATCTTGAGGAAGCAGGCAACAGATGGCAGAAAAATAGTAGAATATGTCTCTTTGGCTGCAAATGGCATGCTTCACATGCCATTTCCTGCCAAGCGCCATGGGCCTGACTACAAGTAGAGTGTGCCATTTACAGTCAATAAGAGGCTGGTGTTCCCTATGCCCATCAGCTGCCTGTTTCTCATCCTGCTTCCCACAAGAGAAATGCTCTCCTGCCCCCTGCTTTGGGAAACTCTGAACTCACAGGGAGGCAGGGAAAGTGGTGGATGTAGTGAGGTTTGCAAAAACACAAAATGGTATTTTGGGTGTTCAGGTTAAGCATATTTTAAGGCTTTAGTTTTGATTATTATTATTTTACTCAGGTATTTATCTCAAATGCTTTAAAGAATCAATTAATCTTCAGAGTGAGGTAGAGGAGGCTCAGCCACCCCTTCCTATGAGACATGGTGGGTTTCAGTCATAGGATCTAAAATGTTTCACATGATGATATCCTTCAATGGATCATTTGTGTTGGTGGTGTGAAACTGATTAAGCATTTTTATTCCACCCAGGAAAATATATCGCAGTTCAAATAAAGAGGTACTGTACTTTCTGCACTGGTTTGCAAAGCTGAGACCAATTTGCATTTGTGGCATTAAAGAAAACAATAGACATATTAATCACCTAAGTCCTGAATACTGTTTGCAAGCAAACTTTCAAATTAAAAGTACCTGATGAGCAAGGCAAAAAGGAAACGATGGAAGCTGCAATCCTTTGCCCAGTTACATGTAACTAGGACTCACTGAACTCAGTGGGACTCCCTTCCAAATAAATATGCACACTGTCAGGCTATAATTTCTGTATTAAAGCTGAAATTTATATTTAAATGTTCTTAAATAGAATGCTGATTTGCACTATATAAATGCCAACTGTAGTATTATTATCTTGCTTTATTTCATAGGTGAAAATGAGCTTTGGTTAGGAAGAGTTATTTTTAATACAATTACTCCCTCTTGTGTGTAAACTACCTGCCACGTTTTAATTATGCAAGAACAGTAGGTGAATAATGTAGCGGCAAAGATGGATTGGAGATTAAAAATTCCATCCAGGTCACTTTCTCTAATTATTGAAAGTAATGGGGTTTGTTTTAATTATTTTTTTCATTAAAAATTCCTTCTAAATGAAATACGATCATGCAGCTAGTGCTCCCCTGTTAATGATTTCTCTTGGGCCACCTTAAGAATAAATAATATTTTTTCTTTGACGGCACTGCCATAGAGGGAAATGCTTCAGTCTTTTAGCTTAAAGTTCTGTCTCCTGTAATAATAGCCAAAATCAATTGGCTAAAACTAGTCAGCTGATGCCATGCACTGAAACCTCTGTATTGGAGCCTCTGTACTGGCATAATTTCTGCAAGAATTATGTATTATCCACACTCATTGCCCTATTCTCTGCAAAATAGTTCTGGGGAGAAGTCTATCCAGTAGATCCCATAATCTGAGCCTTGGTTATATAAAATTCCCTAGCTATATACAGTTATTCTGCCTTCACAAGATTACCATCACATGAAGGAGAGAGCAGGCCTGTGCTCTCTGGCCCCATCTTTGTGTTGTGTCTTTGTCATCTGGCTCAGCCATGTTCAATGTGTTGGGGATGTGTGATTTATAGCTTGATTACACAGGGTTGTAAATTCCATATGGATCCCTCTTAAATAGAACAGGCTCTCCTCTTCTCTTCAAAATTCTCTTCCATTCTATGGATGGCTGGGCTGGGCTGGCAAGAATACAGCAGTGAGGGGCAGAGCCGACAAAGATGACCATGCTCTTCTCCTCATGTGATGGGGGTTTTGTTCCTTGACTTTTTGTTTTTTTCTAAATCTCCTCCAATATAGATGCAAAGGCCACTCTTTCCTCTAGTGCTGTGTTCAGGGCAGCCTGAAAATTTTCTTACCTGTTTGCTTATGTTGACTGGCCAAAGGTACGAACATTTACACAACACACTTGAATATCAGCTTTGTTTAAATATGTTTTTTGTGTGGAAAGCTGAGTATATTTACATTGCAGTCAATAGCTCCACATTGCTATGCAACCTTACACTCAGGTTATCCTACTCACCTTCTTATATTTTAAGTCCTTACAAATATCAGAAACCTACATCTAATGTCATCAGATAACAAATCCCTAATTATTCTTGCAGCTTGAATTGTATTGCATGTGAATCTTACCCTGTTACAATTTCTCCTTACCTTCTGCCCTTTGATATATCTGTAATAAAACCTTTTGGTGCTTGGACAAAGTTAATTTCAGGTTTTAAGATTCTAATACTCATGGGCTGACCACTGTTTCTTCTTATTGTACAGTTACTACCTCTGCAAGAATATTACTGTTATCATGCTTAGCTAGCTTACTTGGGTCAAAACAAAAGGAATACAAGCTTAACTCACAAAACAGCATAATCCCCAAAACATCCTAGTTAAGATATAGTTATAGTACCTATTTATGTATCTACACATTAAAATTAAAACTCCTGCATACCAATTTTTGATTTAGGCAAGTCTCTTAGGTATGTAGAGCCTCTGGACAATGACAGTCCAGGATCATGCCTCTCCTGTGACCTTGGATAACTGATTCCTGCTAGGGCCAAACTAGTTAAAACATTATTCACATAATCATGAGCAGTTGTGTGAATTGCTTTAAGTGCACTGGGTACTTGGATCCATGCTCTGCCCATGATTTACATTTGAACAAAAGCTCCATTCACAGTAATGGATGCTTTTCTTCCAATGCAGGTAGCAAATATTGTGTGGATGGTGTCTTCAAAGGTTTGGTCATTAGAATAATGAGCACTTGATTAGATCAGTAATGGACAGAATATAGATTGCCATCTACTAATAGATCTCTGGCTGATTTGCAGTAGATCAACAACAGTTTATGGTTTCTAATACTGCAGCAACAAGTAAAATTGCCAATAATCATCACCATCATCATTTGCTGTGGTTCATCTTATGTGAAATGCTTGCTCTCCACTTTAATGATCATTGCCTGTCAAATATGAGTATTAATTAATTGCCTATGACCAGGTTTTGTGCAGCTCTGTGTTAGAATTTGTGATCTGTACTAAGTGCGTTGTAGGGGTGTGGGTGTATGTGGGGTGTATCAGTATATACCTATATGAAGATTATTGCATATGGAGATTACCCCAGTTTTGCTCATGAGGATACGGATTACCAGTTAGTGCACAGCCTATCATTTTACACATTGCACTTGCAAAGTGTATCTTACAGTCTACTGTAAGACAGTTAACATTTTCCTTTAACCCAATGAACAAACTCCCTTATGGATTTTAAATTGGTAGGAAACAGGCAATTGTACGGTAAAGGAATACAGCATGAAGGAGGTGCTGTAAAGCCTTCTGCAATATGTCATATGGTGTTGGACATTGATATGAGAAATGTTGATGGGTATGAGATCAGTCTAATATTGCCTGTTGATCTATCTGGAAAAATCCACCAATGGATGACCTATTCCATCATAAAGATAGGGCTGTATGTATGTGTGTTCATTACACACAGCATGAAAATATGTTAAAAGAAGACCTTTAAAGGAACAATTCCTTTAAAGGGGGCTGGCGCCACTCTGGAATATATATAGCTCAGCTGTTCAGTACTAAGAAACTAGAGTGAACAGTAGCTCAAGTTTCATTTATAACATTTTGTACATTCTTCTGTGTCACTTGAAGCATATAGCAGACCCTAAACACCGTACAAGACTTGGAATAGACACTGACTGTTTGGAAAGGTGTTTAAACTGACCTTAAAGAAATAGTGAAAAATGCTTGGAATTTTATTATGATTATTATTTAACAGCATGTTAAAGAGCTGTTAAGGAGACTGGGGCAAAGCAATGTAGCTTTTCAAGAGAAGAAATGTCATGTACTACAGGTTTTGCAGTTTTATTCTTTGCGTGCATGGTTAATATGTTGTAAGCAACCATAATCTCTGTGGATGATCAAATCTGGTTCAAAGCAGACATTAGACAGCCCAATGCATTACCCTACAATGATTTGATTATTATTATTTATTTATTATATGTGCATACCACCCTATACCCGCAGGTCTTGGGGCAGTTCACAGAATAAAATCATTATATAAAAGCACCCTTTATGCACCCTTTTAAAATGTAAAGTGCTGTTTGCCATGCCTTGTTGTTTCCAATGCAAGGACGCAGATGGCACCTTGGTCTACACCATTGAGCCTCTTGGGCTTGCCAATCGTAAGGTTAACAGTTTGAATCCGCACAATGGGGTGAGCTCCCATTGCTTTGTCCAAGCTCCTGCTGACCTAGCAGTTCGAAAGCATACAGGTGCAAGTAAATAAACACCACTGTGACAAGAAGGTAAACTGTGTTTCCATGCACTCTGGGACTCATCACGATCTCCCGTTGCACCAGAAGCGGTTTAGTCATGCCAGCCACATGACCCAGAAAGCTGCCTGCAGACAAACACTGGCTCCGTTGGCCTGAAAGCAGAGATGAGAGCCACACCCCTTAGTTGCATTTGACTGGACTTAACTGTCCAGGGGTCCTTTACCTTTACCTTGCTTCCAATGTTTGGCATTCCTCGACCTTCTTCACTTCTGCTTACCTGTGGAATTGCTGCCTGCTTTTGATCCTGCTTATTGTCTTCTTTAACCCCATATCAAGCTCTGGTCCCCACTTCGTCTGACTATTGGGTCACCAAGTTGTTTTTCATTGTGGTGCTTTTGGGTGCTCTGTGATTTATGGCATTTGTCCTATTCCCCCCCCCCAAAAAAAAAACAGCAGATCATCTTTTCATTTTAAGGGGGGGAATGTTATACCCACAATTTTGTGTGTGGCTTCTTAAAGATCAACCTATGATGGCTAGAGTTCTTTTTTAAAAAAACAACAACTGAGTGCAGTTTTTTTTGTTTTGTTTAATGAGCAGAAGTGGTTTGTTTAATTCACTCATTCCCCCCCCCCAAATTCTAGTTTTTGTTTGTTTGCTACTTTCATGTTACCTGAACTTTCTATACAGGTGCAGGAGTGCATTATGTCTGCCCTTAATTAAGCTGCTGCTTTCCATTTTGAGTGCTCTCTTCTTCCTCTCGTGGGAAGATAGTAATCATGGGGAGATATATCTAATATATAAAAATGCTGTTTTGCAAGAGAATGGCACAGTCTGTAGACTGGAAGAATGGGGTGTGAGATGGGTTTGGGATAAAATAAGCCACTGTAGTTGAATTTGAAGATACTGATCTCAGCAATATATAAAATGAGTAGGGGATTGATAAAATTCCATACAGCGTCAAGAATTAGGGGATTAATCTAATTACACGCAAGACAGAAAGAAACAGAGATGTGAGCCTACATTCTGATTCCACTTGCTTTGGTATAAGTGGAAATTAACTCCACAGAACTCAGTTGTCAGAACGATGTGAAAGAGAGAGTAGAAGACCTGAGACAAAAAATATCCACTGCTTTGAACTTTACAAATTATGCACATAAAAATGCAGGTACTGTATTCTAATTTGGAAGCAGAATAAATACTATCCTATACATGAGGAGTCTGAGGGGAAAGTCTTCTAGCTTTTTTGAAATTCATTTTCATTGGGGAATTAATAAAGGGAGTAAAGACCAAGGAAGGGTTGTCTTTAATATAAACTCAAAATAGCACAGTGAAAGGTCATTTCTTTAAATATGTTGCCTGGGTGCACCCTCAAGCACCATAGCATTAATTGAAAATAGCTAGCTCTGTTTTTGTTGCTTCCCCACCCTGCCAAAACAGATTAGTTCCTCTTTGTGCCAAACTTTTAAGCTGTCAGGCCTATGGAATCATAGTTTTCAACACTAATGTTAAAAGCAAATGGCAAAATAAATTACATATTGTGTTGTACAGAACACAACTGGATTTTAAAGCCTTAAATGACTGGGTGTCAGATTACCTGAAGGACCTCCTCCTTCCATATATCCCTACCTGCTCCTTCACCAGAGGCTTTTCTCCAGATTCCCCTGCCTGATAAGTTGAGGCATCTGCCCACTAGGAAGAAGCCCTTGGTAGTGGTGGCGCTTCTCTTAGGGAACAGCCTCCCCAGAGAGATTTTCCTGCCTCCTAAGTTATGATATTTTTGTGTCAGTGAAAATATTTTTATTTTCCCCAATTTTAAATTTTCAGGGCATTTTAGATTTAACAATACTTAGTATTTTTCTTTTTGCTGGGTTCATTAAGCAGTATGAAAACGTGGTGGTGATGATGATGATAATTAATAATATAGGTGTAAGCTCTAAAAACCTTACCAACATGTGACAGAGACAATTTGTTTTGCAAGTTTTCTGTCCTGCCCTTCATCATAACCCAGCTCAGGGTGCATAAAAACAATTTGAAATATGATAAACAGAAACACGCACTTAAAAAATGAACCAGCTCATATACCCTCTTATCTGCCCCTGCGCAGGTTGACTAAAAATCATGTGGCCACCAATTGACATACAGCAAGGAGAATGCCCCAGAGCTTGGAAGCCATTGGTAAGAAAGACCCCCCCCCCCGAGCTCCTTTCATATCATGCAGAGATGGCAATACTGGAAGAGCCTTACCAAATGGTCTCAAAGTCCAGGCAGAAAATATGGGGAGAGTTGATCCAGCTGGGTTGCAGGCTTTATACGATCAAACATATTACCTTGATTTGGACTCAGTGATGAACAGGCAATCAGTGCATTGGTTTCCATATAGTAGCCATTTTTTAAAAAATGTGTGTGACCATAATGCCCAATAATGTTAGAACACATGTCAGTGAAACACAGGGCCAGTGAGTGAAGAAGTAGTAGCAATTTGAAGGGATAGCAAGCATGGGAAGATGACAGAAGCAGCACAGCCAGAGATTTATCAAAATGTGTAAGTCTGTATTCAGTTTATCATCATCATCATCAAACCACAACAAAGCCCTGGGGGTAGTCAAATTGGTGAGCCGTAAGCCCACCAGGTTGATTTCTAAGTCCCATGATTCTCGTTCCCATAAGCAGAAGTCTGGAAGAGCATTATGAACTCATTACAGGGTGCCACATCACTTCTACCCTCCTCTGGGGTAGGTTCACGGGTATGGCAGAAGGAGATAGATCTGCCCATGTAATGCCCACCTGGTGGAAACTCTAGCTCACATAGACTTTAAATGTAAAATGTATGATGATCTCCACCAACAATTCCTAGACCAACTATGTATCCCAATATGGAAACCAGAGACAGAGAACATACGCTTCTTATTACAGGGGAGAGACCAGGAGCTCACCAAGATAGTAGCTAAGTTTCTGTATTTGATTTTTTGCCGCCGAAGTACGTTACAGGATCCTGCCCTTGCTGGAGACCCACAGAGGTGAAATAGATTGCTTGCCTCTTCTTCCCTTTGGCAAGTGACTGTACTGTTGAAATGGCGACGAGATCACACTGGCCTATTTATTTTGAATGTTTGTAAGTGATGCCAATAGTTCCACTCATGGGTGGCTATTTGCTCCAGCTGAAGCTTCTGTGAATGCAAAGGGGAGGGATGTTATTTTCACCAATCCCCTTTTTTCTTATGCAGCATCACACACAACTTCCACACTTTTCCAAAGGGTCCTTCAACCCTCTGGAGCAGTTCTGGCAGTGCAGGATGCAGCAGGGGGAAGGAGGAATCAGCAAAAAGTGCTCCCCCATCAGTTTGTGAGTAATCAAAAGAGCCTTCTGTGAGTGAAAGGTAACAATTAGATATAACCCAATATTAGGATTTGGCTCTACAGCCAAAATTACTAGGTTACACTAAACTTAATGACAGCTTTTCCCTAGCACTGTTTACTTGAGAGAAAGAGGATTTTGTCCCAAATTCATAATGAAAGATTACAATGCCAAAAAAAATGCATATCGGTCATAATGAGAGGTTTGCACACTGGTCTTTTACAATTGCTTGCCCTTTCTGTTTTGACTTGGCCTAATACTAATGCAATAAAACAGTGTGCTACTGAAAGTTGTAGTGAATTAATCTAGAGCTTCAGCCTCATAAGGAGTTCAGATCTGTTATGACAAGGGAAGAGAATTGTTGTGCGGTGGTGATCACTATTTGCATTGCATTAAGATCCTTAGACCAAGTAAAAATAAAGGCGCAGACCATTATAAAAGGTCAGTGTGCAAACATTCATTCTTATTGTTGCTGGAAAATATATATATTTGTAATTGCCACAACAAATTTCATTATTTCTCTGGCCTTGGGTTAGTGGAAAGGGTTGTAATTTAGCCGAACTAATAAGCAGAGTTGTGTTTTAGATAGCGATAGTTTCTAATAATATACTGTAACATTTCTACAGTAAATGAACGTTATCCCAAGCTGCACTGTAATTTGTTGACAGTGCCATAAATGCTGCTGAAGGAACATAGGCCATTTGTGTGGTTATTTAAAAATTGAGTCCAGAAGCCCATAAGAACTACCACTGTCCACAAACATCATCCAAATGGTCTATGGCAGGGATGCACAACCTGCAGCCATCCAGATGTTTCTGGACTACAACTCCCATCAGCCCCAGCCAGCATAGCCAGTGATCAGGGATGATGGGAGATGTAGTCCAACAACATCTGGAGGGTGTCAGGTTGTGCACCCCTGATCTATGGCATGTCCACATGAAATATTCATATTGCTTTTATAATTCCAATTCTATATTACAATTGCTACCTACAACAGGCAGAAAAATGTATTTAGTCATCTGCAACAAACACTAGCAATTTTCAGGCAGCTCCAGATTTATTTATTTTTTTGGGGGGGGGGGTAGTTTGTAGTAGATTGTAGCAATCTGTTATATGAAGTTTATAATTACTTGGATAAATGAAAGGCTTCGTCAGAGCAAGTGAATGACAGGCTACCTCAAAACAAACCTCCACATCTTGGGTAATTGCATCTAATTGAGGCCCTCGCAACTGAGAAGCCAGAAGAGACAAAATCATCTCCTCTCATAAGGTGATACGCTCACATTAGGCTTTCAGTTCACTGTGCAATTTTAGATAGACAGGCAGAATCTTTCATTGTATACTGTGGTAGTTGCTCATTAATAAGTCATAATAGCCTATGGCTAAACAACTATAAAGATTTTCTGTAAGTTGATCTACTGTCATAAAAGTTTATCTAGTCAAAGACTGGGGAAGTATGTGGATGTAATTGAACATAATTTAATTCCCAGAGTATTTCCCTATAGGTGTATTCTGAACATGCTTCTATGGCCATTAGTCCTGTTTTCAAGCTATTCAGGTTTTTTTATCTGTGTGTGTCTTGCAAAATTGTATTTCCTAGAAGTATACATAGTTGGCAGTCTTCTTTAAAATCTGGGTGCTTGGCTCATCCATGGTTAGATCCTGGAAGCATCTAGATGTACATTTAAAAGCAGCTCTTAGTGCTGTGAAGGCACTTTAAATTCTAATTATATCTGCAGTTTGAACATTGGTACGTACTGTTTCCCATTGGCTCCCACTGCTCCATCATTACCACCTTCTCCTGCTGCTGAGAAACTAAGCACCCAACACCCACCCAAGATGAGAGGAAGACATCCTGCTTCCATCTCAGGAGCTTGGCTGGAGGTGGGGGTGGGGGCAAGCAAAGCAAGGCAGGAAAGAAAGCTGACAGTAGATCCACTTGTAGCCATCTACTTTCCCTGCTCAGTGTTTTGTTTTCCTCGTCTGCCCCCCTCACAACCTTTGGCTGTCATCACTGCCTCTTGCTGCCGCTCAGAAAGACATGAAAGTGGTACAGTCTCCTCCCATGCTGGGCAACAAGCTGCCTCTGTCCTTCAACAGAAGACAACAGTTGCTCTTTTTCACATTTAAGACCTATTAATATAAAATCATATTATTGAAGATGCACAGAAGCAGGATATAAAGTTCTTACTTAGCAGCTTTCCTTTTTATTCTTTCAAAAAAAATATTGCCAGGGTGGTGGCTTATATTTTGGCTTTTTTATGATCGTTTCTCTGTTAAACTTCCTACCTTAGAAACTGTTATATATCAAGTGGGATGCTGACACTGATATTGTCTTGTTGTATATGAACTAATTAACTTTGCAAGTTGGGGACAATATCTATACACTGTCATCTGTCAATCTGTACAGTAATCAAATGACAGCAGAGTAATTATGTTCTCCTCCCACAGGCCTTATGTTACGGCTGAATGGATGTGAGGCAATGCATCTTTGTGTGGCTCAATGCACTACTGTGCTCTCATTGCCCAGCAATATGGGTCAATAACGTCAATAACAACAACTATATCTCCTTCAGTCATTTTTCTTTTGCATATAAGTCAGTGTTTATGTGCCAATCCAAAATAGCATGTTACTATGAGATGAGACTAAGTCAGACCAGGGAGAAACCTAGTTCTCTACAATCTCACTTTCATGACCTTCCCCCCAAACCCCAGTTTGTATTTTTAAAAAAGTTGTAAAATTTTAGGGCTAGGTGCAGCCTCCTATTTTGTGACACAGTTAGTGGGGAGCCCCCATATTGGAAACTATAGTAGGATTATAGATACTGAGGACTGTACCTTAAACCTGGAAAGTGACCTGGCTCTGGTTTACTCATTATGCTGATTAAGTTGTACAACAGCTCCCCCTCTAAATTGCAGACCCCGGGATGGCATTTTTTTAAATAATGGAAATGCCTGTATATGGCATATAAACCAAGCTTCTTTAAAGTTTCCCATAGGGCAGAACGATCTCTGAGCAGTATAATCATTTCCCCAACTTTAAGAAAATAAATAATGCTGGTAGTCTGATCATCCTGAAGTGTCTGTCCTGCTCAAGATTCCAGGTTGAGTAGATGAGAGTGAGGGGTGGGAACTTTCCATTGTGTGAATTACATTCTGAGGATTATCAGCATAATATCCTAAATCTAATGTGATCTGGTCCTAGTGCACATATCCATGACTTGGGCTTGGTATTTCAGTGCAAGAGAACAGTTGGGCTGTTGTTCTCTTTTTAGTTCCTTTTAGCCTGATTGGATTTGCTTAAGAATATCTTTGTACTGAGACAGTTACACACCTTTATGATGCTGTCTTATACCATTGATGAATGGTGACTCTCCATGTTTTCAGGCAGGAGATGCCATAGAGCAGAGCTTTCCAAACTTTTCATGCTGGCAACACACTTTTTAGACACACATCATTTTGCAACACAGTACCTAGGTGGCGCTGTGGTTAAACCACTGAGCCTAGGGCTTGCTGATCAGAAGGTTGGCTGTTCGAATCCCTGTGACGGGGTGTGCTCCCGTTGCTTGGTCCCAGCTCCTGCCAACCTAGCAGTTTGAAAGCACGTCAAAATGCAAGTAGATAAATAGGGACCGCTACAGACAGCGGGAAAGTAAACGGTGTTTCCATGTGCTGCTCTGGTTTGCCAGAAGCAGCTTTGTCATGCTGGGCACATGACCTGGAAGCTATACGCCGGCTCCCTCGGCCAATAATGCAAGATGAGTGCGCAACCCCAGAGTCAGTCATGACTGGACCTAATGGTCAGGGGTCCCTTTACCTTTACCTTACTTCAGTTTTACTAGCAAGCTAGAGGTTAAACTAACCCCTTACAAAATTGTTCGCGTGACACACCTGCACACCACAGCAGACACACTAATGTGTTGTGACACACTGTTTGGAAAGCTCTGCCATACAGTGAACCTGTTGTGCCATTGAGCTATGGCCCTTCCCCAGCTTGTTAAGATTTCACTAACATATAATTTTTATTAATGCATTTTGTACACACATTTCCATCAGCAAGTATTTTGAAATAGCTGTAGTGGAGGTGGAAATTAGAGATGTCATGATTGTTGTTTTTCATTTCTTCTCGGAAATCAACATATAAATTGTCCATGTTGCCATCTAGCTTATATTTATTTTTGGGAAATGGCAGCTTGCTTGGAGAGTTTGGATCCTTTAAGACAATGATACATGATTAACTGGAAAGTTTCTGTCATTCATAACCTCAGGCTATTTTAGATGGCTGAAAATTTGAATGGGTTTTTTTTATGCTTAAAGGAGGAGAGGAAGAGAGGAGCAGAAGCATCTGCTTGCTTTTCAGGTGAATTCCACTCAGAATGATAAATTATGTCTGAATTGAACCAAAGTGTTCTTAATGGCTCTAGTCAAAAGGCCTATTACAAGATGTCTAACTTGGTTATATTCCTTTCTGCTTTAAAATGTTGATCATTAAGAATTCTATAGCTAAAGCGATATGAATTTAAAGGACACTTTGCTTAAAGGTTAGCCAAACGTCGAATATCTGAATTGAGAAAAATGGAAGTCCTTTTTGCTCTTGTGCTGTTCAAAGGAGTGTGGCCCTTTAAGAGGACTTTCATATTATGGATATAGCACCAGTCGACCTGATAAGAATTGATGAGCAAGTAGGCTAGTAGACCACTAGCCTACTTCTCAACTGCTACTAATGTGTTTTTTTGGGGGGTGGGGGAGTGATTGTGTGACTCGCATTTAGATCACAGTTTTAGTACGTATTTTGGGTGTTGTTAAGCTAAGATATGAAATAATGTCATAGAAGCAGTTTCAACAGAAAAAAAAGCAGATGGGTTGGATCCAGAATTGTGCAAGTAGAAGTCTCTTGACACAAAATGACCTTCTTGCCCCCTCCTCCCCATGTCAGCTCACTGCAGTCCTGAGGGATTCTAGACCCAGAGGTTGAGGGAACTGCAACAGAGGAAGAGGCTTGTGAGGCACTGAGTTGTCAGATTTACTTTCTGTTAAACATGATGTTGGGTAAAGTGAGGAGGCCATGAATGGCTATAGATGAGTTTTTCCTAAACACAGAAGAGAGCTGCTGTAGAAACTAAGTGATGTAGATACTTTGTCACTGTCTTTCTTTCTTTTTTCCTACCTTTTTTTTAAAGCTGCATTTATTCTCTGCATGAGAGTGCTCTTGGTAATCCAGGTGCCCATTGGGTATTCTGAACATACTTCGTCCCCAGTCATTTTGACATGGCATTATGTGCATTCCTGTCAGTATTTGCAGACAACTGGCTCCTTGAGAGTAGTCCTACTATGTTTTTTCTTCTTCTTTTACTTCTGACCAGTCAGCATGTTTGTTGATGAATGGAGTATTCCTCTAAACTGAGAGTGCTCACTGTCAATATTTCATTGTCATTATTTTCCCCATATTACGTCTTGCATGGAAATGACCCCTGTTCAGTAAACATGGAGACTTCCATGGATTTCTGTAAATGTCAGATGAGACATAGTAGGGTGTCATCTTCAGGGATGTGAATTAAGGCAGCAGTTTGTGTGTACTGCGTTGTTTCTTCATTTTATTTAAACTTCAGCACAATTATCACAGTCTGTATTTCTTTGAGTTTCACTGCTAGCTTTATCTCCCCCTCTACACACGTGTGTATGTATGTATCTACACCTTTGAAGGTGACCCGGAAACTACAACTAATCCAGAATGTGGCAGCTAGACTGGTGAGTGGGAGCGGCCGCCGAGACCACATAACACCGGTCTTGAAATATCTACATTGGCTCCCAGTACATTTCCGAGCACAGTTCAAAGTGTTGGTGCTGACCTTTAAAGCCCTAAATGGCCTCGGTCCAGTATACCTAAAGGAGCGTCTCCACCTCCATCGTTCTGCCCGGACACTGAGGTCCAGTACCGAGGGCCTTCTGACGGTTCCTTCATTGCGAGAAGCCAAGTTGCAGGGAACCAGGCAGAGGGCCTTCTCGGTGGTGGCGCCTGTCCTGTGGAACACCCTCCCATCAGATGTCAAAGAGAAAAACAGCTACCAGATTTTTAGAAGACATCTGAAGGCAGCCCTGTTTAGGGAGGCTTTTAATGTTTAATTGTTTTATTTCATTTTTCTGTTGTAAGCCGCCCAGAGTGGCTGGGGAAACCCAGCCAGATGGGCGGGGTATAAATAAATTATTATTATTATTATTATTATTATTATTATTATTATATTATATTATTATTATTGGAGCAGGTGATGCCTTGCCTTGCCAACTGCTTCTGTGTGTATAATATTCCAATTTGAAATAACATTCCATGTATCTGATAAAATGGACTCTGCTCCACAAAAGCTTATGCCATAATGAATGTGTTAGTCTTTCAGGGGTGTCCCCCCCCCTTTCCTTTAGCATACTAGCAAGCTTGCCACTCTGGAAATTTCCCTAGCATTTGGTAACATAGTTTCTTCATTTTTAGACATTAGTTTGTCTGTTATGGTTTCTGTGACCTTTGTGATCTCTGCACCCTGGAAAAGGATGGTTTTCGTTGAGCATGAATTTCAAGAGCCATGCCCTTCTTGCAGCTCCTGACTCAGCAGCCCTATTGACCTCAAAAAAGGCCACTTTGCAAATTGCCTTAGATTTAATATATTTTCTAAAGACTTAAACGAAGAAATATTTGAGAGAATTTTAAGAATCAAGAAAGGGCCACAATGTGCACATTTGTACTGACCCTCCACTTTTGTAAAGTGATGCCTGAGGGACTAGGGACAATGGCTGCTGATTTTAATATACATATACAGTATAAGGACATCAAATGTAAATTGAACTTGACCGTGTACTAATATGCACTGAAATTTGCCCCCAAGGCCATAAGCATAGAAACTCAAATTAAACAAATGAGACTAATTTTTACTGACATGCATAAAGAACATAAGATATGTATACCACAAACTTTGTTTCAGCACACATACTTAGGCTAGCTCTTCCATTTGAGATTTGCTCCATGATAGAGTTGCCATATTTCAAGAGGTAAAATCTGGACACAAAAAGTTGTTAAGCTTTTTTAGGGCAATTGCCCAATACCCCTCCGTCGCCACCGAGCCTGAGCTGAGCCGCCTATGCCTGAACCCAAGCCTGAACCAGAGCAGCCTACACACACACAATTTATTTAAACCCCAAATCCAGGACATTTGCTTTAAAATGTAAAATCCCCCCTGGGTTTATGCATGTAGGACACCCCAAAGAGGACATGTCCTGGAATTTCTGGATGTATGGTAACCCTACTCCATGACAACAATATTTTGGTTCAAGTATATCACCAAGCCATAGCTGAGCATTATGAGAATAATTCTGTCCCCCCGGCCCTGGCCCCGCTCTCACATTCCGCCCCTCTCTTTGGCCTAGCTGTGCAGAAGCTTTTGTTTCTATTTTTGATTAGCCAAAGTTTGTTCTGTCATCCAAACCAGAAAAACTGTGGTTAATCTTAATAATGGATTGGGGAAATAAGCCAGTTTCAGCTATTGTTTATGAAGCTGGTTTACCCTTCCAACCTAACGCAGACATTGGTTGTTGAGTGTATCAAGAAAATAGATTTAGAAGAGGCATTATTTCCTTGGAATGCCTCTTCTATTATGATTCCTGTTGCAACATAAACATATGCCACTTCAAAACAAATAAAATACACTTTTTTCTTTAGAGCTAATTAATGCACATTTAATTAGTGAATTGTTTAATCAACTGCACTGCATATGATTGACTCCCAATTTCTTTAATCAGGTTACAGCTTTAGAGTTTATATTAATTTTTTCTTCATGATTTTCTGCATACTTATGGTTGCTAGTACTGTATTATATGAAATCTCTCCATCAATGCTAATTAATTTTAATGTTTCCTGGTTGACTTCATTTCTGCTATAGATATAGCAAAACCCACATTACCTTTAATTATCTATGTACAATAAAGTATTCATATCTTGCGCCAAGTACATCAGGTTTGAATATATTGCCACTCATGTTTTAATAAGATTTTGCTCAAGAAGGGTATATACAAAAAGAATTTGTGTCATATTGGAAGATGAGAGCTATGCAAGTTTATTTGGAAATAATGAGACAATCTGAAATTAACTGTATAGGTGTAAAAAGCATAAAGGACAATTGATTGTGCATGCAGAACATAATAGGAAAAATAAAAATGTTGTATTATTCCAGTTTGATTTTGTATTATGTGCTTGTGAATGTCTTAAAGCCATAGCAGTTGTTTCCAGAATTAGGTCTCTTTTAGAAGATGCACTTTTAAAGTGTTTCAAATTACTTGTCTAAAATTAACAGTAGAGTACTGTCATGTTCATTTGAAGCTTACGTCACCTTCCAACAAAGGACAAGATATGAAAGTTATGGTGGGCACTGTTACCTCTGTACTCTTCAGCCCCTGTCTTCTTCCCACACTCTCATATTCTTCTTGGTGGCTGCCATTTTAGCTGAATACTCTCCAGTCTCTTTAGTCATTGACTCAGTCATTTATAACATGGAACCTGCTCACTCTTGCTTCTGTCATTAATTCAGCTTCTACCAATTCCTGGTATCGCACATTTGGTTTAATTGTTTGTCTCACGAGGCACCTGTACGGAGATGATAGTAGGTGTACTGTAGTAACCTGAAAATACTAGCCAATATTATATTTTGACTTTGAGAAATTATAGAAATTATAATTGAACTAAGATGCCCTGAAACTCTTGAAAACTCTTGGAGTATTTTATTATGCATAGCTTCTCCTTGGTACCTCAGAAAGATTATATCAGGAACTGCCTTTTCTTCATGGAAATCAGTGTTCTTAAATGTGCATCTGTGACTGAGTTTGAATATCTTTTTCTAATAAAAGCATGGGGTTGTTTTATTAACTATGGTATATAGGAGAACAGTGGGAGTCATAATAAGAAATGCATATTTTACAATGCAGTTGAAAGCAGCTTTCACCTACTGAGGAACAAAATCGCAATTACATTTGCGGGTCAAGTGAAGAGTGGAAGGTCAGGAATGTACCCTGTTAGCATAACTAAATTTTCTTTCAAACAGTTGCCACATCTTGGAATGTGGGTGCAGAAGAACCTTTCCACCAAGACAGTGGTGAACCGTCTCACCCTAGCAGAAGTCTGCCAGTGAATGGTGTTACTCAGCAGTGTTGTGGTAGTGGGGAGCGAATGGGAAGATATTAACTGAGCCAGTGGAAGGCCAGTGTACCATGGCAAGAGTACTGGGACCTGTATTCAGATTCCATCTCAGATTAGTTTCAACCAGTCTATTCTGAGTAAAACGTAGTTGTCTTTCACCTATAATCGTATGGGGATGCTTTGGTCCGGGATGTATGTTAGACATACCACCAAAATGGGAATTGTGTATATAAAATGTTTCAGGTTTTGCGGTCAGGCCACTCATTCTCCCATGCTTAGCAGGGGCGGGGAGAGTCCCTGCATCATTGGAGGGTCTGGGTCCATGTCACGCCCACAGCCAGCCAATCCGGCTGGTTGGGGTGTGTGTGGCTAGCAGCATTTAAGCGGCAGCGTGGCCGGGATCTCTTCCTGCTGCTCCTTGCTTCATCGGATCTCCCGCCTTATTTTCTTGCGCTCAACACTTGAAGGGGCCTGGTAGGAATTTTTCCACTTGGCAGATTGGCACCAGCCATTTGGTTTTCTCCTACCTTGTAGCAAATTGTCACAACTTTGTAAGGTTTGGTGGTTAAGCATTGGGAAAGCTTGGTTGATGGGAGGGGAGGTTGTGGCCATCACCTGCCCTTCCCCCTTTTAAGGGTATTCTGTTAAAGGAGTCCGGGGGTCATGGTTCCTGTCTGAAGCCTGGGTAGAGGCTAGGGCCATGGCACAATCTCTCTGGTGACCCTGGGGGGGGGGAGCTCTGAGTTAATGTACAGCAACAGGGCTCCCCCTACTGGTAGTTAACCCTTGTGAGACTCTCTGCATGGCGGGCAGGAGTCTGATATAGTCTGTTTGGGTCCAATGCCTAAGCCAATACCACTCACATTATGTAACCAATAAAGTTGTGGCCTTTATTAGCCGATTAACCTAAAATACTGGTGTCCAAGTGTTTTATTCATCAAATGGGGGAATGTGGGACCTTGACACGCAATGTTCCTGTGGTGGGGAAGCTTGCCCATTAACAAAGGATTCCAAGGACTCCTAAATGAAGACACAACATGTATATCAACTGAACTTTTCCAGTGGGTGGTAATTACTATTGATGTTACTGAAGAGTGTAAAATAAAATCTTTATCCAGTGCACACTAAGTTTTTTGGGAAAAAGTACAGAATTACAAAACTGGACCCTTGGTGATGTTTTGTTTCATTATTAGGGTGGCCATTTAGATATCACCAATGAAGAAGACATAGATTTACATAAGTTAATTTATTTCTGTAAGTTGCCAGGTTTAATTTTTTTATTTATTTTTGAGAGAGAGGTGGGATGGAAATGTATTAAATAAATAAAGACTGAAGGAGTATTACAAACACACACACACACACACACAGAGGAGAATTTGTTTACAGATGGATTCTTTCGGGATATCTTGGTCAGGATGTCCCATCCATTTGCAAAATGAAAACAAGTGTAAAATATTGCAATGCAACATAAGATATAACAAATATAAATATACTGAATACTGTATATATTAATAATTAGATATAGCTCTCTTAAAGTTTTGTTTAAAAATGCATGAAGAACAGCACCATCTTATTCTTATCAGATTTGTCCCACCGAGTCAAAACCTGATTTTGAAACCCCTGGTAGATTAATTAAGGCCATTCATATTAGCGAGACTTTCAACAGTGAATGTTTTGTATCTTGAACTGCTCATGTACCAAAGAATGATAGCTTTTGCTAGTAAATTGATTCATGAAACTGTTTCTTTGTCTTCCATCTCCATCTGTTTTCTTCGACCTTGCTCTTGTAAAAGTTCAGCTTCCCTGGGAGAGTGGTATTTTATTCAGAGAATAAAAAACAACAACCATGACAGTATAAAATATAAGTGAAAGAGTTGCATTGTTACCTTTGCATTTCAATTGCGCAGAGGTCAAATGGAATATGGAGCACTGCATCATCATTGCCGTCCTTTTCAAACATTTGTGTCCAACTAATGAATCATACCTTTAGTGAGCACTCGTAAAAACCATTTATTTTCTCACATGTGTGCTGGTCTCACCTCTGATGAATGCACATTCATGTCTAATATCAAACCAGTCTGAATGGGAAATTGGTGGGGCAAAGCAAACTTAAACTAGTTTGAAAGTGCACGAAGGTCAGTGCCTCATTCAGAAATGAGGGCTTTCTAATTCAATCTGCCAATAAAACAGACTACAGGGTCAGATCCTATCCACTCCCAAAAGTTCTGATTTCTTAACAGGGGGAGAGACGCGCATCACATTTTCCAGTTAGTTATCTACATTTTTTGGTCAGGAGGAGGAAGGGGCCAGTTTCAAAAGTGCTGAAACACCCAAAACTTGATAAAAATAATTGGAAGTATCAGACCGTCAAAGCCATGAACAAATAATGGATGGCCAGATGCATGACAGACTGAAAAACTGCTCTGTGGAATAATTACTGCCAGTCATCCTCTGCCTGGCTGTGAAATATTAATGGGTTGCTGGGATCAGCCTATACAGAATTCTCAATCATTTGCAACTCAAACAACTAAAAAAGATCATTTTGCTACCTACAGTGCATGCATCGAGGGGAGAGTGTGAAAGAGCATGCACACGCGTGGACACATGGATGGGACATGGAAGAGGAAAGAGTGGAATTCAAAAGTGAGGTCTTTAGATGGGAAGTTGAATATATTTATTGGTACCTTTCTGGGGTTTATATACCTCCCTTCACCAAAATTGCCGCAGGGTGGCTCACAATAATCATAACACAAGGCCTGTAATCCAATCCATAAAAACACAACAAAAGCAATCTATAAAAAAGCAACCAGTTGTCCCCCCAAAAAAACAAACAAAAAAACCCCTATAACCAGTAGGTTGAATTTCTTTTAGGCTATTTTCTTTTAAGGGTTTATACTCATGTTCGTGCACTCTCTCTCTCTCTCTCTCTCTCTCTCTCTCTCTCTCTCTCTCTTGTGTGTGTGTTCTTACATTTCTTTATACTACAGCTATGGTTCTCTTGTATCTTCTGATTTTTTGCAAGTTTCCTTGGGGCTACATTGCCCCCCCCCCATAAGGCATCTTTAGGGCTACGTTTAAAAGATACAACAATAATAGTGCAAGAACAATGATCTTTCAGACTCTTCTAACATTTTCATGCAGCTCTGCGAGAGTTGCATTTTTAATAAGGTGGCTTTAGTTTGCATTTAGATGGAGCCTTATCTTTAAAGGGTCAAGTGTTGTCCATCACACAGAGCACTCCAGCTGAGGCTGATAAGCCAGCTATGACCAGCTCCATATTTTGTACACACTTACAATTGATCACGACAAAACACTTGCAGCTGGCCAAAGTGTTGCTGCCACCTTCCCTTTCCAGCCTGGGAAAGAGGGCAGCATTGGGCAGCTCCTCAGCAGAGCATCTTTTCCAACCAGGGAGGCACCTGGGACAAGTTTTTGCTTCCCTGGTGGGACTGTAACACTATCAATGTTTCCCCCAAAGATGATGACATGCTAATGTCTGTTCTGTTTTCTGCTGGTGTGTCACAAGAGAGTTCAGCTGTATTATACTATAAACAGTGAATATAAGAAGCCAGTGTGGTGTAGTGGTTAAGAGCGGTAGACTCGTAATCTGGGGAACCGGGTTCGCGTCTCCGCTCCTCCACATGCAGCTGCTGGGTGACCTTGGGCTAGTCACACTTCTCTGAAGTCTATCAGCCCCATCCACCTTACAGGGTGTCGGTTGTGGGGGAGGAGGGGAAAGGAGATTGTTAGCCGCTTTGAGACTCCTTCGGGTAGTGATAAAGCGGGATATCAAATCCAAACTCTTCTTATTAAGGTTTCTAATCAGTCATGCTGGCCACATGACCTGGAAGCTGTGTGTCGGCTCCCTCGACCAATAAAGCGAGATGAGCGCCGCAACCCCAGAATCGGTCATGACTGAACCTAATGGTCAGGGGTCCCTTTACCTTTACCTTTAATCAGTTATAGATATTCACATTTATTTCGTCTAAGGCAGTGGTGGCCAAACTCAGCCCTCCAGATGGTTTGGGACTACAACTCCCACCATCCCTAGCTAACAGAACCAGTGGTCAGGGATGATAGGAATTGTAGTCTCAAAACACCTGGAGGGCCAAGTTTGGCCACCACTGGTCTAAGGCATTCTATCTGAGAATTTCAAGTTATTCCCTCCAAATGACAAGAAGGCAAAGGTGTGATGTGCTCTGTGTCTGACTTGAGTCCTCCAGTTTGGTACAAGGGACCTCTTCCACCCCCTGTTTTCCCCAGCATATTTATAACTGGAAAATAATACCCTTGCAAAAAAAAAAAATTCTGCTTGCTTAAGTGAGTTCTTTGAGCTATCCTTTCTCCCATCTTTGCAGCAGGGTTTCCTGTTCATTCATTTAGAATGGAAAGAGAATCAAAACCAAGAGCAAGACAAGATGAGCTGTGTTTTGCACATATTCAGTCTAACTTCTCTGTCATGATCAAGGCAGCTGCTGGGTTTGACTCTAAACTTGCAGAATGTTACAACAATCCTCCACTGGGCAGCTCCCCTGATGCACAGCCAGAAAGCCGCTTGAAGGCATGCCCTGGTCCACAGGCCAGTGGTTAAGAGAGACATTGATTTACGTAAAATAAATTGCTTGATTAAAGGGAAGAAATGGTGGTACACGCTAATGTAGTTGAATTATAGTTTTCCCTTGAGGCGAAATTTTCTAGTTACTAAAGATCTCAAAGCCATTCTAGCTGTTGATTCATGTCTTTTTAATTTCAGAGTGAAATGCAAATGGACATTGAAAACATCTGCTCACTGTCATAGGAGGCTTACAGCAAAAATATGTGTCAAAGTGAAATGGCATAATGCTTAAGTTAAATGCCGTGCAATCTTAAAAGAAGTCTCCTATGAATATAAAATGCTCTCTTAAAAACAAAACTAGTTGCATTGTTTTAAGAAAAGTGAGGACTACGCACAGTACCAAGTTCTCTACAATTTGTTGTGCGTCTACAGCAGAGAGTTCAGATTCAGAGATCCAGAAACTCAAACAAAATGTAGAGCTCTTCCATCTTGGTATACTAGAGTTAAGGGGGGAGGGAATCATTCTGACAGGTAGAATTGTTTCAAAAATAGGAAGTGGTCCAAATTCTCTGAATCTTTTTTCTCTCCCAGCTTGTCCTTCCATTTTCTCTCCCTGCCTCCTACTCTGTATTGTTGTGACATTAATGCCTCTAGAAGAGAAGCGGGGGAGGAAAAGGTCAAGGTGCTATAAGGCAAGAATACTTGCAACTGGGCTAAGGTGTAAGGGATTTAATGCTGATGTTCCTACTCATTGTTAAAAACTTTTTAAAATGTGCATTTAAACAATTTGATAGAATGAAATTTATATCCCTTTATATTGATTCATTTCCAGTGACTGTCTGTTTATGTTGTATGCTCATTTGAAAACGGTGGTAAAGCCAAATCAGCCTCATTGTGTTTTCACAAAAAGCAGAATGTTTATTTTCTACTGTTTTCCATGCTTTGACTACTATAACAATTTTAACAGTAGCAAAACTCTGCCAGCAGTACATTCAGTGGTACTTGTCATCAGAGCTCATCAGCTTAGCAAATGTCAGCAAAATAGCAGCAGTTCCGTAAGACAGAAGGTGAAATAATTTACGGGTTTTGCTGCCCGTAAATCTGGAACGATCCAGATAAAGTTGGTGACTGCTGTTGTCCAGGCAGCAAAATGATTTTTCCAAGCCTGCAAGTCAACTACACTCCTTGTTTGCACTCCTCAGTTGTCCCAAGGAACACCATCCTTTAAAAGTACTCTGAAGCCATGTTCTGTATCTGAAGGATTATGTAGGGCTGCAAAGCCGTATGAAAGGATTGGCTTTAAATGTTTGAGTTTTTCTAGATAGTAAAATCTGTCTGGTTTCGTTGGTTTTTTTAAAAAAAAATGGCAGGAGGCCGAGGCACCACCCCCTCCCCAAGAGCATGAGACCCTGGGCTGCAGCCTGCGTATGTTAATATGAGACTGCAGACAGGTGTATGGTCCCTTTCCTGAAATACCAAATCTCTGCTAAGGATAGTAGACAAATACTTTATTCAAAGTCATTTGCGCTGTAACTGCTCACTTGGGAGAAAGTCCCATTGAATTCCCTATGAATACATTTGTAGGATTATGCTGCTAGGTATTCTCTTGCTGCTGACAAGTTTCTGACATTATCTGCAGTTATTTTCAAAGTAAGGGATGAGACTAAAATGTATAAACTACTATAAATGTGAATGCAGGCACAGGTCTTCCTTACCAGGGTTTTTGTAGTTGTCCCCCTTCTGCTAAAAAGATAAATGGAGTGCAGAACAAGAAGTTCCATTTGAGAAATAAGCTGGCCAGTTTTGCAACATTCAGCCAAGACCTACAGAAGCCACACACCTCTACGGTATGGCTAGTTGTGATTAAAAGGATTATATCTCAGGAACAACCAAAGGGAGTTCTCTACTGGGCTATCTATATAATGCAATAAGCTCTCCATAATGTCAGCCCACTGAGATTTTCATCTATGGTTTGATTTACTAATATTCACTCTGTGAGACTGCAGAAAGGTTTTTCAAGAAGCCATGTAAAGTAAATTATGAAGAGTAGATATATTTTTCTGCTTAGGTTCCATTAGAATAAGCAGAATTTGTGCTAACTTTACAGAATATGCAAGACTATCATTCATTTGCTTCATGACCTACCATAGGAAGTTCCAAAACAATAATTTTGGATAGTAAAGCATTTGGATAAGTATGGTTTATCTAGGATTATAATAACATTTTGGGACACTGTTGAATGCTAGTGTTCGGAACAAGTGGCTCATTCACCCACTGGCACTGATTCTACTTGGAATGTTGGCAAAGATTTCATGTAATTGATTTTTGTTTGATCCCAAGAGAATTGCATCCTCAAGGGGCCTTTGTAATAAAGGTAGTGACCATTTCATTTGGGGGTTCTGTCTCTGGCCCCCATGCACATCGGTGGAGCATGCATAAGCGTGCCCCATTCCACCACTGAGAGATCAAGAATGATCTCTCCCCCTCTCAATATAGGCCATCCATCAGGGTGACCAAGGCTGAATTAGTCCCAGAATTGCACCTGAACCTGGATTGAAACAAATATAGATAATTTCCATCTTCCAGGGACTTGTTCAGCTGCTCAACCAGAACTCTTTCCACCACTAGACCACAAGAGGGGGCATTTGCAAATGGGTGGCAGTTGTTTTAAGCCATAGCTATCGTTGGATAACAATACATTTAAAAGTAAAACCCTAATTCGGATATTTCACTGAAACAGAATAGGGTTTAATCTGATGAGGGGTACAACAATATGCACACTTATGAAAAAGTGACCAAGCAAATGATTGGTCACTTTTTCATAAGTGTAGTAGTAAGCACCTAGAAGTAAGTGCTATTGAGTTCATTAGGAATTGTTCATTAGTTCATTAGGAATTGTTCTCAGCTAAATGAGAACCCACTCAGCCCTGAGTGCTCACTGGAAGGACAGATTGTGAAGCTGAGGCTCCAATACTTTGGCCACCTCATGAGAAGAGAAGAATCCTTGGAAAAGACCTTGATGTTGGGAAAGATTGAGGGCACTAGGAGAAGGGGACGACAGAGGACGAGATGGTTGGACAGTGTTCTCGAAGCTATGAACATGAGTTTGACCAAACTGCGGGAGGCAGTGGAAGACAGGAGTGCCTGGCGTGCTATGGTCCATGGGGTCACGAAGAGTCGGACACGACTAAACGACTAAACAACAACAACAACAACAAATGAGTGTATGATTGTATCCTAAATCCGTTGGAAAAAGTAGAATATTTGAATAAATGCACATACGATTGGGCTGCACAATAGATTAAAATGCTTCAGTCCCCTTCCATCTTATTTCTAAACCCACAAAGGCAGTCTTACAACACCTTCTAAACCCACAAAGGCAGTCTTACAACACCTCAAAAAGATTGTGGTTGTATTGTACTTTAAAGAAAGTAAGATCCACTACAACACAAACTTAAACTTTAGATATAGAACCAAATGCTGTCTTTATTGTGCAATTTCATGGCATAAGATTAATAAACCTCTAGATAAAATAACTAGGAAGGATAGTGCCTAAGGGAAGGTTTAGCATTTTAATTGCAATATAAATATGTCAGTGCCTTCTTAATTTAAGTAATGCATGGGAGCTTACATAATGTCGAAGGACTTACAATCATAATGTATTGCACCTGTTAGTGAAGTCGGACTACTGGAACAGCATAGCTAAGGTTGAAGTATACATTGCTAGTGATGTGTTAATACTTGGATGAAGAAATAGACCACGTTAGAAATACATCATGTGCTGGAGGACCATAAATATTTTGGATATTTAGTTTACATATTAACCTAGCATGTGTCAATCTATAAAGCTGGTGGATATGATGCATTGTCTATATATTGCATAGACCAGGCATAGGCAAACTCGGCCCTCCAGATGTTTTGAGACGACAATTCCCATCATCCTTGACCACTGGTCCTGTTAGCTAGGGATGATGGGAGTTGTAGTCTTAAAACATCTGGAGGGCTGAGTTTGCCTATGCCTGGCATAGACATCTTAACACTAAACCATAGTTTTCTGCTACTTCGTTAACAACAACAACACTGCCATGCAGTGAGGCCAGTAAGGAAGGCCTTCTTCTTTGCCTCTACTGCTTCTTCATATTGCTTGGGGTCTGCTGACGTCTATCCAGGCAGTGTTGTTTTAGTTTAGACCCTTTGGAAGCCCACTTTGAGTTGTTTGTGAGGTACCCAAAAGACAGATTCACATGCCTCTTAGCAATTTTGATGCCACATCCACATTCACCGCAGTCTCCAGTGAGGTGTCCAGCACATCTTCTGCAACACCATGGGATCAGTTTCAGTTTATCTGGCTTGATGGTGAGGACAAGGTGCTTGCAATGGGACAGGAAACAATGTGTTTCCTTGTCACTCATGGCTGATCAAAGCTTGCTGAAGAAAAATGACTGGGTATGGTTCACAGTGTGTTCAATACAACCTTGCAGGAAGGAGTGGTCCTGGTCATCTTGAAAGAGGAAGCAATTTTTGAAAAAGCCTACTATGAACCCATTGGTTTATGACAATAACCACGTGGTTACAAATTCTCCATTTTAGGGAAGGCAGTCTAGAGGGTTGTGCACAACAATTGAAAGGATTATTGGATGAAACAGATCATATTGATCCATTTAAATCTGGGTTCAGTCCTGGTTATGGTAGCGAATCAGCTTTGTTCACCTCACTTTTGCTCGGTTGGCCTTATATCATGTCTTTTGCCACTTTCGTTCTAGCTGTCATCCAATCCGTTTCATCACTCATAGGTCTCTATACCAAACTGCAGAATTTGCCCCACAGTGCCAGAGACAATGTTTGGAGGCAACTGTATTAAGAGTCCAATGTGCCTCATTATTCAATAGTTTGACAAGGGCTTCAACAGGATCGCTTGCTCTGCTGGGGAGAAAACAGGGCATTCAGGAATCTACTATATTCCATTAGTCTCTGAGAAGACCATCTGAATTGGTCCACTACCCCTGCAGTGTCCAAACTTCAACATGAACTGGTTTGGCCATAACAACAGGGTGATAGCCACCCTATCCTCTCTATTTCTAGACCACCCATTCCTCTATTTTGAGCCAAATTAAGTCTGTGCCCTGTGTGTTTGATCAATAACAAATTGAGACAACCCCATGGTCATCATGGAGTCTATGAAATATCGAGTCTGGACACTAGAGGCAGCCACAGCATGGCTGTTGAAGTCACTCAGAACATCCTGGGCTTCTCCAACACCACACCCAAGACCACCTCCACCAGTTCAGTCGGAGAAGCTGATAGGCAGCGTACCAGCAGCACCTAGGCCCAAATAGGGTGAAGGCCCTTACAGCCAGGTCTAGGACAGAACAGTTTCCTGGTAAGATGCATGTACACACACACGCACACACACACACACACACACACACTAAGAAAGAAAGAAAGAAAGAAAGAAAGAGAGAGAGAGAGAGAGAGCTTTCACTAAAAAAGAAAAAGTGACATTTTCTAAACATTTCTCTTGTTCTTTGTTAAAAGTTAAATGGTCAGACCTGTGTCTATCCAGTTTTCATTTGTCAAAATGGGTAGACTTCATACCGTCCATGAACTACGAAGAGTATAATATAACTTGGAAACAGGAACACTAATTTTCAACTTTAAAAAATGAGCAATGTGCCTGTCTTGGTCCCCACATTTTTATTGCCCCTTAAGGGCCTTGTTCCTCTTACTTCATAAATTCTGAATGTAAAATTTAATTTACACCATATTAAAAATAAACGTTTGGAACATTAACTTTAAGGGTATCCTCCTTCAGAAGCTCGTTTTTCACTAAGTTTTCCTCCTTACAGCAACAAGTTATGATGAATGTAAAATAAAGGTTCTGCCCTGGAGGAGTAGGTTATGAGTTCAGTGCACAGAAGTCATACATTGCATTTGTTGAAGGGGAGGTTAGCTTAATTCCTGTGCTATGGAACAGTCAAAACAATTATCATTGTTTTGACTGTTCCATAGTGAAGAGAACAGAGTTTCGTCCCTATGCAATTGCTCCCATCCCTGGCAAAATGGAAACCCATTCAACAGTTGAAAAGCCCCCACCCACCCACCAGCCTGTATGTCAAAAAAGTGATATCCAAATTATTCATTTTATATATGCTTCATATATAATGCTTCGAATATGATGCTTCCAACCTTTCCCCCCATCAGACTGCCCATTCCAGATGCTTCTTCCGCAGGAATGACATTTAGGGGGCACTTGGAACTGCAGTGGAGAGTAGGGAGCAGAAAAAAATTGCTTTCTCTGCATGTATTTTCACTTGCAGTTATCTGAAGTGTAATTTCTTAATACAATGCATTAACTTTACATTACTGGGTTTGCTGTTACTCCTGTGATGGTGTAGCATTGTGCAGGTAGAGAATGCATGGAACCTTTCACCAAGTTGACTTGAAACACAGAATGTGCTAAAATCTGCATCTGTCAAATCCCTCAGTAGTGTACTGATTGATTGATTGATTGATTGACCAACCATACAGGTGCCCCCACAATGCAAGAATTCAAAAGAACACATGAAACAGGTTGGTTTAACTCCTCCTTCTCTGTTACCCCTTCCCCCAAGGCCTTGGAGAAACAGGAGGGAGTAACAAATGGTGAAAGGCTCTCAATGGTTGCAAGCTTGGAGAGTGTGGGTGACATTCAACTACTGTGTCTTATCAGCCCAAAGATTTCCACTTGTGCATCGGTATGTCTCCCCCTCCTTCCCTGCATCTGCTCTACACCCTCAAATCTGTTCCAGAGTGTTGGGGGAACTCCTAGCATATATTTAAGGGGCGCACAGAGGGAAGGGGGGACATTCAGAAAATTCAGTTGTGCAAGCAGAAATCCTTG
Organism: Zootoca vivipara; assembly: GCF_963506605.1. NCBI lineage: Eukaryota > Metazoa > Chordata > Lepidosauria > Squamata > Lacertidae > Zootoca > Zootoca vivipara. The sequence continues at coordinate 60,256,839 of NC_083277.1, read as the reverse complement.
CACTGATTGAATATTCACTTAGTGCTATGCTGGATTCCACCTTGGGAGTTCGAAAGCCTCTGTGATTCCTGGCTGCATATCACAGCTCTCTGAAGCTCAGGAAAGTCCTCAACTGACAGCTTTTTAGCTGCAAAAAACAATCTCCAGATGCACTTGCTGTATGAGTTGCTACTCAAGGGAGGATATTTTCACTGGTGATGCCCTAGTTGTGGAACGCTCTTCTCTGAGAGGCTCATCTGACACCCACATTATGGTCCTTATGGCTCCTTGTGAAGACCCTTATATTTAGCCAGGCATTAAAAAGAAGAAGAAGAAGAAGATATTTTGGTGCTTTTTTTGGTAGTATTTCCTGCTGTCAGCTCTATTTTTTAGGGTGTTGATCTGTATTTGCTTTTTTAAAAAAAGGGTTTTTAAAATGTTCACCATCCAGAGAACGTTAGTTATTGGGGAATTTAGAGATGTTATTAATAAATAATCAAATTAATAAAAATAATGTTCTGAGAAAGATAAGGAAAAACATGTTTAAATTAGCCCTTCTCCATTATTTATGCTAGGGCAAGTTTTCTCTGAACATATCCTGAACATAAAATAGATGCTATTGCACAATTGTAGCACCTTGAGAGTAATGAAATTGTAGAGTGACCTTATATTTTTGGTTTGTGAATGGCTTTTCTATTCTGTTCTTTGATTGTTGTTGTTTTCTGGCTGATAGACAAGTGTAGCTTTGAAGACTCAAACTGGAGTCTTCCATTCCATTAAGTCAGATATCAGCAAACAAGCATATGTTATGTTTTAGGTCATTCAAAATCCAAAGCTTATTTCTTTATTGAATTTGTTATTTTCCTTAAACAAAATGTTTAGCTCAGCAAAGCTTGATAATGAAAAGCAAACTACAAACGGTCTCAGTGGAATGCTTCAGGGGAAAAGATGTGAACAAGTTTCTGTGTTGGATGCACAGAAAATATCCATATTTATATAGAGGCTACCCAAGGTTCACTAATAAACAGAGGTGTTTTTCACCTATTCCTCAGTGTTACAGAGAGATGCACGAACTGGAAAGAATAAGAACCCCCAGGTGGAACACAGGAGCATGTTAACAAATTCATAAAAAGTTTACTAATGCATAAAACCATTTGGCTTTGGTTTAAGATTATAGGCCATCAGACAGGTAGCTATTTCCAAAGCAATGATTATGGCACAGAAGGCTGCTAAAAGAATACAATACAATCCCAGAACCTTTGCACAGTATGCAAAAATTATGAATGGTGCCATCTGGGAAATGTGAGGTCCAAATGCCAAGCACATTTGGTGTGTCTCAGATAAGTAAAATAAGTTAAATACACATAGCCATGAATTGCCGCAAGTTAGGTTGGATGGGCCCAAGCAATCCATGACTGGCAGGGCAGGGCAGGGCATCTGGCAGGAAGGAGGGGCAGGCAGGGTGAGGAAAGCATGGGAAGAGGACTAAGACATACCGTATTTTTCCATGTATTGGGCGAGGCTTTTGACATGAAAATCATGTCAAAAAACTGGAGTCATCCAATACACGGATAGTGGCATGGGGAGGAGATGCCGCTGCATGCAGGGAGCGATCTGGGGGCGCCGGCTGGTGGCGCACAGCTTCCCCTGATGCCGCTGTGCGCAGGAAGCACTCTCTGGATCATTTCCTGCACACAGCAGCATGGGGGAAGGTGTCCTCCGGCCAACCGGCTGGCTGGCTGAAGCGCAACTTCCCTTGATGATGCTGCACGAGGAAAACACTCCTTACCTGTGCCCGGGAAATGATCTAGGGAGTGTTTCCTGCCTGCAGCTCAACAGCTTTGGGCCGTCTCCCCTCATTTTCTTAAAATTGAGTCCCCCCAAAAGGGGTTTTTTTCCTTATACACGGGGGCGTCTAATAGATGGAAGAGTATGGTACTTGTCTGGTGGTTGCGTCTCCTTGAAGGCCCAATGTTGCAGCTCTTCTTCCTGCCTTACATTGCACAAGACCAATGCTTCTGCTCAACAGCTATGAAGCAGCTCCATGCAGCACTGGATCCCCCTGCTTAACAGCTCTTAAGCAGAAGGATCTGATCCTGCAAGGTGCCAGTGCATCCCCATTGGTCCCTTTTTCAACCTTAGCTCTGCCACCCAAATTGCTTCAGCGTGGGTTGCCCCTAGGGTGGTACAGGGCATATCTACCCAGTCTGGGAAGTTCAGGGGAAGGGTCCAAGCACAATCCGAGTAAACATATTCCCCCCCAAAAAAATATGAGTGAAATACTTTGATTTAGTGGCACTTGGGCATTTGCACATTACTACTGTGATCAAGCATCTAATATTGTCCTGGCAAAACAGAGTCCACAGATGCTCACCTTGTTCAAGGCCATGATGGGCATCAGAAGACTGACTTGATGACACCAAGTTAGCTAATACTTCTTGCACTCTCCAAATCCAAATTCCTATCCAGTACCTTCTGAAGCTGGTATAGCTATCCATGTGGCAGATGGAAAATATGGTGCATATTTTCTTCCTTCAGCAGGCAAGTGATGATATTCATAATTGATGTCTAAGTGTTCCATTGACTTAAGGGGTTTTGTCTAATTATCTGTGCTCTGAATCATGAGAGAGTTTCTGGTGAGCCATGTTTTTAGTGGCAGCTGTCTACCCAACTGCATCTGTTCATTATCTATGGTTTGATTTCATTAACTGATGTACATTAATGAGGCATTAAGCAACTTACGTTTATGTTACCAGGCAGGCAGCAGCACAACTTTCTGGTGATTGTACTTATTAATGCATCAGGCATGGGTTAGCAGATTTTTAGTTATAATTCTCATTAGCCATTGCCTCAAGTGCGCTGGTTGAAAAGATGGACCAGAAGAATAAGGAAGGGTTTCCTTAGTTAGCTTCAGTTTCAGATCATAGTCCTGTGCCACAAACTTTGCCAACCAGACTGAAGTAGGATAATGAATGCATCTGCATGATTAAAACATCTGTGTCAGTCCTAAAGGGTCAATTCAGAGGCTAGATTGGCATAACGATTGCCAAGGAAAGCCAAATTAACCAAACTTAATGTTCTTCTAATCATTAGCCCATTGAGCTGACAATGATGGGTAGCAAACATGCACCACTGAACAGTAATGAAGCTGCTCCTGGATCAGCTCAGCATAGGTTTTTTCAGGCTAATTAGGTAGACAAAAATGTTAATTTAATCAGAGGAGCATGTATTCATTAAAGAAGGTGTGTAAGAGAGCTGAAGGAGAAAATTAGCTCAGTCAAGAGGTAAAATATAGCCACTGACTGAGTCCATATATGCAAGATCACATGTTTCTGGGATGGATTGTCATCTCTCTGTTGTTAGACAGAGAGTGTGAGAACTCTCAATTACTAATTAATCTCTGAAGTGTATCACAAATAATATTGCTTGTGCGTGTTACACTCTGCCCCCCAACAGTTGTACGGTGCATCCCCACTTTATCTTTTTCCTTTTCTTTTTTCCTGCTCTAGTAGAAAACATGTCAGTCATCGATTAGATAGGTATAATGTTATGGAAACCACAGTCTCGGGATCTATGTTACTGGATATGGAATATTTCTGGCACTTTATTGCAAGGGAAACTGTGGCAGTTGCAGTGACTCAGATCTAGAAGGGAATGTGCACCTATCTTTTCTCAGGGTTTTCTGTTCTGAACATGTCCCACACAGAAACCCAAGCAACTCTTCAAAGACTCTTGAGTTAAAAACAAACAAAACAGTCTTGATATTTTGCTGTGGAAGGGGTTATATGGACAATTTAACATGCCTGTGCTGTTTTCCTCTGGACTTGCTTTTGACCTCTTATTCTCCAGGATGAAAAGGGAAAGCAAATTCCCACACCCATTTTCTTCTGTCTTTAGGGGTATGATTGAGGGGGAGTACATAGAAATGGCATTCCAGGCCTTCTCAAAGGGAGAGTGCTGGCATCAACTTCCCAGAGCACAAGCTTGCCTTGTTCTCTCAGAGCTCAGTAGCCATGCCTTAATTTGGAAATCTTAAGCCTTACTCCCAAGGGACACAGGTGGCGCTGTGGGTTAAAGCACAGAGTCTAGGGCTTGCTGATCATAAGGTCGGCGGTTCGAATCCCTGCAACGGGGTGAGCTCCCGTTGCTCGGTCCCAGCTCCTGCCCACCTAGCAGTTCGAAAGCACATCAAAGTGCAAGTAGATAAATAGGGACCGCTCCGGCGGGAAGGTAAACGGCGTTTCCGTGTGCTGCTCTGGTTCCCCAGAAGCAGCTTTGTCATGCTGGCCACATGACCCGGAAGCTGTCTGCAGACAAACGCTGGCTCCCTCGGCCTATAGAGCGAGATGAGCGCCGCAACCCCAGAGTCGGACACGACTGGACCTGATGGTCAGGGGCCCTTTAAGCCTTACTCCCACTGTGGACCATTTCAGGGTGTGGTAGTGTGAAGGCAGTGAAGTGTATTACATAAATGTATTTCCTGTTTTTCTCACCCTCTGAATTTTCCATGTAAGAGTTCTAGTGCTGCATGCAAATTCTGTCTTTTCTTTTCTTATTACTAAAGGCTGCTGTCTGTTCCTTAAATGCAAAGAAGTTAAAACAGATATACTTTGTATTGAATAGGGAAGGTGGTGATGAGAAATCAATAGTGAATTTTGGGAGGCGGGGTGGAATAATGTGCTCAAAAAACAACAACACCCTGCTGGTAAATTCAAAATCTGGGATGAGGGCAGGAGGTGGCAGTAGTGAGGAAAAGATTCAGGATTTAAAAAGTAAAGGTAAAGGACCCCTGGACGGTCAAGTCCAGTCAAAGGCGTCTATGAGTTTGCGCAAGATAGCATTGGAAACAGTATATTTGGTCAAATACTGGTGAATTATTGGCAAAAAATAAGTTATGGGGAAGAAGAAATAAAGAAAGCTTGCTTGCCAATAACAAGAAGTCAGCCGGAAATGGACAGGAAAACCCCACTGAAGATGATGGTGATGATAGTTGATTAACTGATGGAAATAAGAAAAATGAGGAAGGATGGTTTTATGGAGGGGGACAGAAAGTATGTGTTGTCTTTGTGGAGGTTACGGTGGCAGCAACTGGAGCACCGGGGCTGAAACATTTGTTACTCAGTCTATGTCATCCACTGAGTGATCTGTCAAAGTCTATCCTTGGGAGTTTGAGCCTCTTGTTTAGTGGATGCAAGCAAACGGGCCCTCCACACTGCTGGAGTCCTTGTTTTGTACTCTCAGTTGTTGCCATTAGCCATGCTTGTGACTTGCGAACCAAGCCTGGATTAATGTATCAGTTCTAACAAGAGAGACATTGAATTTAAATATGAAACAATTATACTGCTATTAATGGGACGTGGGTGATACTGTGGGTTAAACCACAGAGCCTAGGGCGTGCCGATCAGAAGGTCGGCGGTTCGAATCCCCGTGATGGGGTGAGCTCCCGTTGCTCAGTCCCTGCTCCTGCCAACCTAGCAGTTCGGAAGCACATCAAAGTGCAAATAGATAAATAGGTACCGCTCCAGCAGGAAGGTAAACGGTGTTTCTGTGCACAGCTCTGGTTCACCAGAAGCGGCTTAGTCATGCTGGCCACATGACCCGGAAGCTGTACGCCGGCCCCCTCGGCCAGTTAAGTGAGATGAGCCTCGCAACCCCAGAGTCATCTGTGACTGGACCTAATGGTCAGGGGTCCCTTTACCTTTACTGCTATTAATAATATATAAATTGATTTTGTTTCTTGCTCAGGAGCAGAAACATTGAGCTCATTTAATACTGTATTCCATGTATAAAGACTGGATAGCTTTTTCTCCTTATACTCTCTGTTTATGGAAGAAAATGCAGAATGATTTACTGCAGTGTATTTTGCTATTAAGTTTTACACAAGTTTCTTGCTGCATTGGCCGTCTCAGAACTTTACAATTGTTCCTAACCATTGCTTATCAGAATTGCTGAAATTTGCAAAACATGAGTTTTGACCACGCAGTCTCTCATTCAGCCGAGACCCATAAAATCAAAGTCCATTTGAAATGTGAAATATACTTTATTGATTGTTTAATTAGAATGGTGAAGGATAAGCAGCAGGAAGCATAAGCTGGTACTCTTTTGAAAGAGTCAAGGGGGAAAAATCATCCATATGCAAAGCTGCGACAACATTTCAGGCTTTGTTTTCTTGTAATCATGGATACAAAGACCCAAAAGTTGCTGGCTTTGCAATTTCATTATAATGAGTTAAAATATGAACATATCACAGCAGAAGTGAGTTATGGATCAGGAAACATGAGCAGAGAAGGAACTCAACAACTCTGCAAAGGAAGATTGTAATTAAAAACCTATCAAAGCTTCCTCTCCAATCGAAAGAAAGAAAAAACCCCCAACAATAATCTTTTAAATGAAATGCTAACCATACTTCTGGGTTGGCCAAACTTAAATAGCAGGAAAGGTGTCGCAGCATATATTTTGTCAAGTGCCATTGTTGCCCCACCAATGGGTGATTTTAAGGCTGCTGTGGAAAGTGGGGAAATGTTTACTGTATGGTTCTTTACCCTCTCTAGTTAATTTACAAGCACTGGGCAATGAGGTGTGGGAGAGGAATTGTGTTACACTGCATTGCAACATAATTATTTGCTAATGCTTGCCAGTTCAAAGGAGGTCATCCCCAGCGCAATGCGCAGCACAGTACCTCCCAGTCTCTGGTCAATTTGCAGGTGCTTTGCCAAGGAATGAGGAGGAATTGCATTCCATGTTGTACTGCAGATAAACTCCTTCAGAACTGGCAAGGTGCTGAATGTTGACACTTCATAGGAACCGATCCAAAATGTGATCCAATTCCCTTCTACTCTCTCATCCTTTTGTAAGCACTTTGCCTCTTAGATAGCCAGGATTTAATGGTTAGGATTACCCATGTGATCAATCCAATAAGGATTTTCCCTTGTGATGTCACTGCCCTGAGGGGTTTTTAATTATTATTTAGAAAGGCAGGGTGTTAATGTTTTGATGAAAGGAAAAAATCTTTTGACCAGCATAAACTCTGTTGGGTTGCCAGGTCTTGTGGCTTGAAATAGGGGTGTCTCTTTGTCCTAGACTACCCCATGCCCACTTTCCTTTTTTGAGAATTTATGGAAGAGTAAGTTCCCCTGGATGAGCCCAAGTTCTGCCTATTCCAAACTCACACATCCTGTCAGATTTTGGGTTTGGATTGTGCTGTAAATCAACTTCTCTGCAATTATAGCAGTTACAGTTGTTTGTTGGGTATATTAAGCACCTGATTCTAGGAATCCTTGATGAATTCAAACTTTGTGGATTTCATTATGAACTCACCTCTTGTACCACTGTGGAGATCACAACATAGTCGTTCAGATTTTGTACTTCTCCAAAGTTTGTGATTTAAGTCTCTCAAAAAAATTAATAATTTTTTTTTTAACCAACTACAGGTCAACAGGTAGAGTAGAAATACGGCTGAACAAACATAAGAATGAACACATAAAAACAGCATTGAACAGAAACAGACTGATCTTTCCATCCTTGCCTAAAATCCATTGACTACCACTTAATTATCAAAATTTTTGTGATAGTAATATTACAGTATATGACAACCTGACGTGTAGTCCAGTGTTGTAAACCTGACATTTAGGGTTTTGTTTTTAGGGGAATCAAGTGATGAGGGGGCTGTGAAGCTGATGTTAGAAGCAGTGAATTAATTAAGGGCTGCAGCAGGTGAAGGGAGTTGGGAAAATAAAGGAGGGCTGCAGCAAGTAAGTGGAAATATTAATTAATTAGTTCCCTGGTAGTTTTTATCAGCCAAGAGCGGCAAGGATCCAGAGGGCAATGGGTCACCCTGACCAATCCAAGCACCTTGTCCACATTCTCAAGTCTGAAGTAAAACTTGTTTACTTCCACACACCCAAACACACCCAAATCTGGATGGATTTTAGCATTGTGTATTTATATCAATGTTGCCCTAAAACAGAACCACTTTTCTGAAGTAGTCTTTCTGAAATATAAGGCCCCATTCAGTCAAAATGTAGGCAAGTCATCAGTGGATCTTCACATTTTACATTGTCAATTTGTATGAAGATCAGCCCCAGATACAATGAAAGAAGCGGAATGCTGTCCTTCCAGACTGCTTCACTATCTATCTAAAGAACTCTATAAAAGGGAGCTTTTAATATGTGTAATAACCAAGTCTAGGTTTACAATTGTTACCAATATCTCCCAATAAATTGTTTTGCTGTTGACTTAGAGATTTCATGAGCCTCCAAAACTTTTGTCTTGATTGATTCACGGGACTGGAAAATTGTTAAAGCTTGAAGAACAAGAACATTTGAGTGAAGATTGCTAGCAGCAAAAATATAGAAATGTTCAAATGTACTAAAAGATCATAAAAGAAAAATCAATACCAAGCATTACAAGAGGAGCTAATGGTGTAGGAAAAGATGCTACTCCTGGAATGACACACTTGAATGGTCAAAATAAGATTGTGTACCTGAACCTTTGCTAGCATATGGAAGATTCAGGACAGATTCAAGGCACATAGTTTAACTATGAAACTCGCTCCCACAGGGGGCAGTGACAACCACTAACCTAGATGGCTTTAAAAGCGGATTAGACAAATTCCTGAAGAAGAGAGTAGCTATCAGTAGCTTTTAAAAAGGGTAAAGGACCCCTGACAGTTAAGTCCAGTTGCGAACGACTCTGGGGATGCAGCACTCATCTCGCTTTACAGGCCGAGGGAGTCGGTGTTTGTCCGCAGACAGTTTTTTCCAGGTCATGTGGCCAGCGTGACTAAGCCGCTTCTGGCGAAACCAGAGCAGTGCACGGAAACACCATTTACCTTCCCGCCGGAGCGGTAACTATTTATCTACTTGCACTTTGATGTGCTTTCGAACTGCTAGGTTGGCAGGAGCTGGGACCGAGCAATGGGAGCTCACCCCATCGCAGGGATTCAAACTGCTGACCTTCCGATTGGCAAGCCCTAGACTCAGTGGTTTAGACCACAGCGCCACCCGCGTCCCGGTGGCGTCAGTAGCTACTATGGAAGAGGAGAAGAGAAGGGAGGTTTGGTTGTGTTTCCTACATTGCAAGTGGAGTTGTGTGCTTTCAGTAGTTGCATGCTTGCAGGGTCTTGTTTGGTTGAGGTGTCATTGTGTGGCGCATGGGTGGTTGTGTGGTGCCTACAACAGTTTCTCAAGTTTCCAGATTTGCCCTTGGGCTCAGATACGTTTGTGAACATACCACCACCCTGTTGCAAAAGGAGTAGACATTGCACTGGCTGGCTCATTCTGCAAACATTCTATTCCAGTTTAATAGCTTTAAACTGCTGCTGACCAAACCAATGAAATAGAGCCTTTCTTGATTAGCCTAAATAAAGCATACCATTCCCCCCACCAAAATTGGAAAGAAATGTGAAATTCTAAAAATTGGTTTAAAAAAGTGACAGAGCATCCACATCTGTCACTTTTTACTTGCTGTAGCTGTGACAATTTTTCTTGGATTCATTGGAAATTTGGCACATTCGTAGACCTCATCAGATAGATAATGCCAGGTTTCAAGTTATTAGCTCAGCATGTACCATTTTTATAAGCTGTAGAATGTTGAGACTTATAATGGCAGAACCTTTCTTGGGGGGAGGGGGCTACTTTCCTTAACTAAAGGGGCACTCTGATGTCCCTTTAATATGTTCTGGATCCAGTAATAATGCTTTCAGCATTTGTTTCTAGAAACCAATATTTTTATGCCTATCTATTTGAGGGCTGTAACTTATTTGCCTCATTTCTATGCTGTTCTCTGAGCCCGCTTGCTAACAACAATGTCATGGACTCACTACAGATAACTCTGGGAGACAGTTTAAATTATTTTCCAGTATATTCTGATAGCAAAGGAACTACATCATATATTTTTGTGACAAATGCTGCTATAAAAATTCCATAGTGGTTTCTTAGAGAAGAATTCTTGAGTTGCTTCTTTGGACAGGGGAATCTGATTTTAAAGTAAGTTGCTTCCCGAATGAACTATTTCAAGTCAGTAACTTGAAAGGACGCTGCTAGACATCCCTAGCCATCATGTTCCATTCCTTCCACTTTCCACTGGATTCTGAAATATTCCTCGCTTAGCAGTCCTTGAAAAATCAGCAGTAGGATATAGTTTGAACACCTCTTTTGTTTACTTTACTTTTTTCTATTTAGCTGAAGGGCTAATGTCAGTGTGCTCTGTGAGGACACGGAAGGGTCTGAAGAGACCTAAGCAATGTCTACCTCTTCAGCTGAATTTTCTTTATCATTGCTGAAGCCTGCATGTATTGATTCCTTATGCCTGTTGTAGTTGTGGAAAAACCCTGATCTTGTGAATATATAAGAATAATATTGAGGTTTCCCCATGTGTTGCATATGATAGAAAGCCATTTTATTATGATTTACGGACAGGGAGAGCAACACCACTAATGAAGACTAGGACTAATAATAATCTTTCTCTTGGATTATTATTTTTTCCATTTTGGACTTTGGTCTGTGTATTCCCAAAAAGAAAGTTCCTGTTGTTTGTAATTCATGTCTGGGGTTTTTTGTTTGATTTTTGTTTTTTTGTTTAGGGGGAGGGTCAAAACAGCTCTGCTAATGCAAATACAGATTATTGTTCTTATAGAGCAGGCACCCCCAAACTTTGGCCCTCCAGATGTTTTGGACTACAATTCCCATCTTCCCTGACCACTGGTCCTGTTAGCTAGGGATCATGGGAGTTGTAGGCCAAAACATCTGGAGGGCCGCAGTTTGGGGATGCCTGTTATAGAGTAATCATATTTTGCTTTTATGATTTTAGCTCCTTCAGTCCCAAGCTCAAGTAATAGCATAGATTGTCCTGTTGGCAAAGGACTGTAAAATACAATAATGAAATCTACCCTTAAGTTGGTTGTATTAGTAGGTGCAAACTGAGATTGGCCCAAAGTGACATCATCAAAATGACACCATCACAGTGAAATCATCCAGTCCTTCAGAAAAGTAGGATACGTTTAGAGCTGGGGGGAGGTTTCCCCATTAAAAAAAAATGATAAAAGCTTTACCCCTGCTTCAAGTGGTAGATTGAGTGCATTTCCTTTGAAATTTGGGATAGGCTGTCCATCCCATGGGAAAAGTGGTGGCAAGACATATGAGTGTTCCCCTGAAGAAATAATGTTAGCTACCCTGGTAGAAAGAAATGCAGATTATACATCTATTTGTTATGTATGTCTAGAAAATATATAAATACCTAAGAATAAAGTGAAAATAACATTACAGATTTTTCTGCTGTACCACTTCAGAATTTTTTATTTGTGCCAAAAGTGGTGGTTTTGTGTTTGTTTGTTTGTTTAGTCTGTAAGGGTGAGTTCAGCCTAAAATTAGGAAGCACTTTATATTTATTCATTTTTGTGGTCATGCCTGTGGTAGCCTTATACTTTACCCTGGCCTTTGACACCTGAGATGTGAAACCCACCCTATTCCAAAGACATTAATTTGTTTTAACTGTTTTGAATTCTGCATTTCAAATTGTTGTAATCTGTCCTGAGACCTGATGGCAAAGGGTGCATTATAATCATCATCACACTTTAATAAGGTTAATAGTTTTATACCTCATGAGAAAAGGCTTTAAAATGTGTTGGATTTTATTGGCATTTGCGTGCTTTTAGGACAAAAAACAAAACCCAGATCTCCATCAGAAATTTATGCTAAATATTTGTTTTCCAATGCGCCTTTTGACTTGACACATCTTTTCCAACAGATGCTTTTTCTGGGAGGTGGCAGGGACTGACCTGTTGTTGTTTAGTCATTTAGTCGTGTCCGACTCTTCGTGACCCCATGGACCAGAGCATGCCAAGCACTCCTGTCTTGCACTGCCTCCTGCAGTTTGGTCAAACTCATGTTGGTAGCTTCGAGAACAATGTCCAACCATCTCATCCTCTGTCGTCCCCTTCTCCTTGTGCCCCCAATCTTTCTCAACACCAGGGTCTTTTCCACTGACCTGTTACTCCTTACTTAATTCTGTGATTGGTAGATACTTGCAATTCATCAGTGCAAGAAGTAAAGCTTTACATTTACTTATATTTCCGTCTGTAAAATAGGGAGCTTCTTGAGCCAATTTTATCAAAGCACTTCCAAATAATAAACTGCATGAGCCTAATAGTTAAGAGATTGAATTCCTGTATGGCTGTGTATGTGTTGGCAAGGTAGACGCAAAGCTAAACAGGTTGTGAATTTAATGGGCATAATCTGAATGACTGTTTTTATTGAATGAAGTTTTGATATCTGCTGTTGGGAATATGGCAATAATACTGAAAATGCTCATAAGAAAATGAACCATTTTATAATGTCCCTAAAACAAATGTTCCATAAGATATGCATGACTGGTAAATTTGAAACCACCTTGGGAGTTCTGATAGGGTAGAAAGGCAGGCTTTACATTTTGAAGTAGGCGGGAGTTAATAAAATGTGCTGCTGTTGTACTAAAAACGGAGTTTTGCAGAGAGAGTGTTTTGGTATTAACTGCTTGCTAGCCACATTTAATATTTTATTGTTGTTGTTGTTTTGAGTAGTTTTCAAAATAAAAAGTACTTAGATTTATTAGAAATAAATTTAGAAATAAATTAGAAATAAATTTAATGCTTCAGTTCATAATCAGCATGCCAGCAGTTGATTCTTTTCCCCACAGAACAGTTTTTTAATTTATATATTTACAAGATTTGTACCCTGCCCTTTAGCCAAAAAGGCTTTCAGAGTGACTTACAGAAATCATTTTCCGATTCCCTGCCAGGAATCTAAAAAGACAGGACACAAGAGGAAAAGGGAAGAGGGGGGAAGAGGGAAAAGCAAGCTCAAGGACAAGTTACAGCTGATGTCTGTGGAGGTTCTTGACTGTCTTGCATTCTTGCCCAGAAGGTACTCTTTCCCCCCAGATCAGATCCAGGAGTTCTAGGCATGTGCTTATAATGGGCAATGTATTTAAAAGTTTACCATGATGTTATGCAATGTTATACAATGTATGTATATCACTGTGTTCTGCTGTCTAATGAAATTTATGTGGGGAGGGGGTAAAATTCTCAGACACAAGAGAAAATTATTTTATTTATTCAGGTGATGGTTCAAGTTTTCTCATAAAAAATGAATTTTACAGTGGCAAGTTAATTGAAAAATTAACTGGAAGTCATATTTTACACTCCTGCTTTTCTTTGCTTAAGGAATTATTCCAGGGTCATTGAATGGCTTGCTATAATTCCTACTAAAGTCAGCAAAAGACTATCACTGACTCAAATAGAAGTTGAATACAGCCATAAGCTGACTGCTACACCAGGGGGGGGGGCAAATGCCAATTGATTTTTACATGAGAACAGATTGAGCCCTAGGAACATACGGATGGGAATAGACTGGAAATCAGAATGGAATTTATCCAGATATGTTTGGCTTTTTACCCTAATGGCTGGAGGAGACAACTTGATAAGTCTTTGCATTCTGGAGATGCAGAAATTGACTGAGAATGTTCAGCAGCTAATGGGTTTTCAGAATAGAGGAATCTTCAAAGGCAAATGCTTGTCCAGTTCAGCATTCTATTTCTTAGAATGACTAATAGCACTCATGACATCAAGGGGAAAGAGCTGGGACACCTTCGCCTTTGTCCTAATAATAATAATAATAATAATAATAATAATAATAATAATAATAATAATTTATTTATACCCCGCCCATCTGGCTGAGTTTCCCCAGCCACTCTGGGCGGCTTCTAACACACATTAAAATACATTAAAATATCACAGATTAAAAACTTCCCTAAACAGGGCTGCTTCTAGGTATTTCCTAAATGTCAGGTAGTTGTTTATCTCTCTGACCTCTGACGGGAGGGTGTTCCACAGGGCGGGTGCCACTACCGAGAAGGCCCTCTGCCTGGTTCCCTGTAGCTTTGCTTCTCGCAGTGAGGGAACCGCCAGAAGGCCCTTGGCGCTGGATCTCAGTGTCTGGGCTGAACGATGGGGGTGGAGACGCTCCTTCAGGTATACAGGACTGAGGCCGTTTAAGGCTTTAAAGGTCAGCACCAACACTTTGAATTGTGCTTGGAAACGTACTGGGAGCCAATGTAGATCTCTCAGGACTGGTGTAATGTGGTCCTGGCGGCTGCTCCCAGTCACCAGTCTGGCTGCCACATTCTGGATTAATTGCAGTTTCCGGGTCACCTTCAAAGGTAGCCCCACATAGAGCGCATTGCAGTATTCCAAGCGGGAGATAACCAGAGCATGCACTACTCTGGTGAGACAGTCTGCGGGTAGGTAGGGTCTCAGCCTGCGTACCCGATGGAGCTGGTAGACAGCCGCCCTGAATTGACCTGCTTAATTTATAACTCTATAATCATAGTATTTGTTTTGGGGGGGTTGGGGTAGTTTTCTACAGTTTTGTAGATCTTCTAATTTCAGTCCACAGCATTCATCACAACTCCTTTTGTTTGTCTCCCAACATGAGATAACCACCTAAGATAGATAATATTTCCCCCCCTTGGAAAAGTTTTTGTGAGACTTTTATTCCTTAGTATTGGATATGCAGAATATCCACATGTAATAACACACCTTTGGTGCGTTGGTTGTTTGGGCGGGGGATGGGGTAGAATCTTGAAAAGTATTTACTCAGCATAATAGCAAACGTTAAAAGCAAATTGGTAAAAGCAAGCACAAGCATTTTCTGCAGTAGTTGGTTAGGTTTTAGAGAGGCAAAAAGATAGCAGACACAGCCGATCAGGTTTGTAATTTTTTTTTATCATGGATTGCCACACTTAGAGAGCTTGTTCACAGGTGGATCTTCTGAATAGTTTCTGAAAACAGCTTCCTGTTAGGTTACTTGTTGGTCTTGAGATAAGTTATTGTAAGTGAATTTTACTTTCTTAGAGGATGGTTTTTATTCTTTCAACTCTGCAGGAGAGCTTTACCATGCAAATATTGCTAGCCTTTAGTAGATGTGGCAGTTTTGACAATACACCAAGCCAAGAAGCAAAAAAACTCTGCTCCCATATACATTTTGGGAGAGGCCCCCAGAAGCAGTGCCACAATTGCACATGAGTTTCTGCTGCCCATGTAATGTTATGAATGTGAGTAGACCATTTGTATGAATAAGTTTGGGAGTTTTTCTAGTGCAAACTGCTGACCATTATTGATACACCAGATCTTTAGCTTGGGCTATTGTGCTTAAATCCCAGTTAACTTTAGAGTCCTCACCTCACAGAGTGTTTGTTGTGGGGGAGGGGGGGAAGGAGATTGTTAGCCGCTTTGAGACTCCTTCGGGTAGTGATAAAGCGGGATATCAAATCCAAACTCTTCTCTTCTTCTTCTTCTTCTTCTTCTTCTTCTTCTTCTTCTTCTTCTTCTTCTTCTTCTTCTTCTTCTTCTTCACATGTACCCATGAAGAAAGTTGGCAGGAGTATATGTTCTTAATCCATAAAATGTGACGTACTGGAAGGGCAGATCCTGAAGCTGAGGCTCCAATACTTTGGACACCTCATGAGAAGAGATTACTCCCTGGAAAAGCCCCTGATGTTGAGAAAGATTGGGGGCACAAGGAGAAGGGGACGACAGAGGATGAGATGGTTGGACAGTGTTCTCGAAGCTACAAACATGAGTCTGACCAAACTGCGAGAGGCAGTGGAAGACAGGAGTGCTTGGCGTGCTCTGGTCCATGGGGTCACGATGAGTCAGACACGACTAATCGACTAAACAACAACAAAGGTCTCATGGACAAACAGCCAGTAGAACCTGCCTCACCTGCTGTTATTCATAAATAGCAACTTAATGCCTAATAAGCTATCAAGTCAAAACTGTAAACTAAGAGTGCGAGAGATGGAATACATTTGCATTATTTCCAAACATTGTAATTCACAACAGTCATAAAGCAGCAATGCTAATCTAACTTGAATCCAATAAACAAATCTTTGTTTATAAACACGGAAAGGTTAAAAGCTCTTACAGGTTTATTGTTGACACACATCACAAAATGAGTCCTCAGAGCTCTTGTGATGAGATAACAACAACAACAACAACAACAACAACAACACTCTTATTACCCTAAGGTCTGAGAGTGGGTTACATATAGGTATCATGGCATGGAGAAGAGATTTAATACCGGTACCTCTTTCTTCATTGTAATGTCAAAAATAGTGGTACATGTATTAAACTCTTCCTCTACACTAACACCATCATTCTGTAATTGGTTGTTAAACTGGTCTCCTTTTCACGCCACTAAAAATCCTCTCTCATTCAGCAGCAATAAAGTGACAGTTTCATAAATCAGGTTTTTTTATCATCACACTCTTTCTTTACTTATTTTTTTGACATACAGCAGTCGTCAGCAGCAGCGTATAAATTTTTATCCTTCCCCATTATGCAGCATTGTATAAAATGAGAGGTGGTTCAGACGATAAAACTGATGTGCTAGTTTTCATCATAATTTAGGAAACAGCTGAATGGTTCAAAGCACACCAGCACTGTGATGTGCCTGTTGCTATTCTTATTTTTGAACAGGCAAACTGGTAGAATTAAGCTTTGGTACAAAACTGCTGCTCTGGGAGATTCTCACCAACAGAACTTGAAAACATATATAAACCCAGTTCAGTGGTACCTCAGGTTAAGAATTTAATTCGTTCTTAACCTGAAACTGTTCTTAACCTGAGGTACCACTTTAACTAATGGGGCCTCCCGCTGCCGCCACGCCGCCACTGCGCAATTTCTGTTCTCATCCTGAAGCAAAGTTCTTAACCCCGAGTTACTATTTCTGGGTCAGTGGAGTCTGTAACCTGAAGTGTCTATAACCCGAGGTACCATTGTAACTAAATCAGATTTGTTTTAAAGAAAAGGCACCTGATTCCTGCTTTAAAGATTTTTGTTACTTAGAAATGTAGTACCTGCTTCTTTGGTCTTAATATTACAAAGGAGATGCACATTGGGGTTTATCTGCACAAAATTCCTCAATGAGAAGAAGCAGAAATAGATTCTGATATACTTTGTATCTTAGATACAAAACTTTATCTCAGATGCTGAGAAGAAGAAGAAGAAGAAGAAGAAGAAGAAGAAGAAGAAGAAGAAGAAGAAGAAGAAGAAGAAGAAGAAGAAGAAGAAGAAGAAGAAGAAGAGGCGGCGTTTGGATTTGATATCCCGCTTTATCACTACCTGAAGGAGTCTCAAAGCGGCTAACAATCTCCTTTCCCCTCCTCCCCCACAACAGACACCCTGCGAGGTGGGTGGGGCTGAGAGACTTCAAAGAAGTGTGACTAGCCCAAGGTCACCCAGCAGCTGCATGTGGAGGAGCGGAGACGCGAAACCCGGCTTCCCAGATTACGAGTCTACCGCTCTTAACCACTACACCACACTGGCTCTCATAGTGGTGTATAGTTTCTGTGATGGAAACTGTGTGTGTGTGATGGACCGCACAGTGCACACAGGCTTTCCCCTTAACTTTCCCTTACACCGAGATGAGGGAGGAGAGAATTTCCCCTGTTGCATTCCTTTATCATTATGTGGATTGGTATTCTATTCTTCCTGAATTTTGATTTAAGAAAGTCTAAAATCAATTGGAGCATGAACCGTTTTTGGCAGCTTTCAGGTCCTAACATTTTATTTGCACAAACATCCACCTGTGTTACTGATACACATACTAATAAGAAGCTGTGGGAGGGGGAATGGCCTATGTATGTGCAGTATATTATTTTACTGGAGTTCATATGAATCCCTTAGACATTGCGAAAACACCCTGGATGTTTAATTTTGGATTAAAAATACTCGCCCTGTCAGATTTTGGGGAAATCTGTTTCATGCTTATTTAAATCAGCATTAAAGCTGTTTAACACTTCAAAACAACAATTGTGCTATTAAGATAAGTGGAAAGCAGCTGTGTTAGAAATAGTTTTCACTTGGTCAAATAACTCATTGTTCTCAATCCAGTGGTACCCCAAGCTGAAAGGAAGGTGGGTGTTGTTGTTGTTTAGTCGTTTAGTCGTGTCCGACTCTTCGTGACCCCATGGACCATAGCACGCCAGGCACTCCTGTCTTGCACTGCCTCCCGCAGTTTGGTCAAACTCATGTTCGTAGCTTCGAGAACACTGTCCAACCATCTTGTCCTCTGTCGTCCCCTTCTCCTAGTGCCCTCAATCTTTCCCAACATCAGGGTCTTTTCCAAGGATTCTTCTCTTCTCATGAGGTGGCCAAAGTATTGGAGTCTCAGCTTCACGATCTGTCCTTCCAGGGAGCACTCAGGGCTGATTTCCTTCAGAATGGATAGGTTTGATCTTCTTGCAGTCCATGGGACTCTCAAGAGTCTCCTCCAGCACCATAATTCAAAAGCATCAATTCTTCGGCGATCAGCCTTCTTTATGGTCCAGCTCTCACTTCCATACATCACAACTGGGAAAACCATAGCTTTAACTATACGGACCTTTGTCGGCAAGGTGATGTCTCTGCTTTTTAAGATGCTGTCTAGGTTTGTCATTGCTTTTCTCCCAAGAAGCAGGCGTCTTTTAATTTCGTGACTGCTGTCACCATCTGCAGTGATCAAGGAGCCCAAGAAAGTAAAAACTCTCACTGCCTCCATTTCTTCCCCTTCTATTTGCCAGGAGGTGATGGGACCAGTGGCCATGATCTTGGTTTTTTTGATGTTGAGCTTCAGACCATATTTTGCGCTCTCCTCTTTCACCCTCATTAAAAGGTTCTTTAATTCCTCCTCGCTTTCTGCCATCAAGGTTGTGTCATCTGCATATCTGAGGTTGTTGATATTTCTTCCGGCAATCTTAATTCCGGCTTGGGATTCATCTAGTCCAGCCTTTCGCATGATGAATTCTGCATATAAGTTAAATAAGCAGGGAGACAATATACAACCTTGTCGTACTCCTTTCCCAATTTTGAACCAATCAGTTGTTCCATATCCAGTTCTAACTGTAGCTTCTTGTCCCACATAGAGATTTCTCAGGAGACAGATGAGGTGATCAGGCACTCCCATTTCTTTAAGAACTTGCCATAGTTTGCTGTGGTTGACACAGTCAAAGGCTTTTGCATAGTCAATGAAGCAGAAGTAGACGTTTTTCTGGAACTCTCTAGCTTTCTCCATAATCCAGCGCATGTTTGCTATTTGGTCTCTGGTTCCTCTGCCCTTTCGAAATCCAGCTTGCACTTCTGGGAGTTCTCGATCCACATACTGCCTAAGCCTGCCTTGTAGAATTTTAAGCATAACCTTGCTAGCGTGTGAAATGAGCGCAATTGTGCGGTAGTTGGAGCATTCTTTGGCACTGCCCTTCTTTGGAATTGGGATGTAGACTGATCTTCTCCAATCCTCTGGCCATTGCTGAGTTTTCCAAACTTGTTGGCATATTGGGTGTAGCACCTTAACAGCATCATCTTTTAAAATTTTAAATAGTTCAGCTGGAATATCATCACTTCCACTGGCCTTGTTATTAGCAGTGCTTTCTAAGGCCCATTTGACTTCACTCTCCAAGATGTCTGGCTCAAGGTCAGCAACCACACTACCTGGGGTGTACAAGACCTCCATATCTTTCTGGTATAATTCCTCTGTGTATTCTTGCCACCTCTTCTTGATGTCTTCTGCTTCTGTTAGGTCCTTACCACTTTTGTCCTTGATTATGGTAATCTTTGTACGAAATGTTCCTTTCATATCTCCAATTTTCTTGAACAGATCTCTGGTTTTCCCCATTCTGAGATGGGGAAGGTGGGTAATTAACTGTAATTCACATTTCCTAGGAACTCTGAGGTCTGCTTCTGTGGCACCTCAGGCTTACTGGTGGCGACCTGGGCTCACGTTGGATTTATAGATAGCTAATATATCAAAATTATATCCAATAAGTGCTTTTCTGCCACAGTTATAAATGTGATATAAGACCTGCAGATTCAGTAGTGATGGAGTACTTCAGGGTCTGTTATGCCTGAAATTTAGCTGACACTTCTGGCTTTTCTAACTATTCAACCACCAGCCATTCAGGATCAACTTGTGCTTTATGACTTCTCCCTGCTAGAGGCAATAAGGCTGGCTGTGCTGTTGAGGGTCATTGATTAAGGTTTTATATTTGTTATGGACATCACAGAAGTCATGGTCTTGAAACCTTCTAAGACAGCATGATTTTTATGTTGTTACTTTTTTAAATACAGATGTAAGTTCTTTAGACATACAGTGGAGTAGTGACCTGGATATTAAAACTAATTTAAAACCATGTAATTTCGGAATTAGCAGAGGATTATACTGCGGAGACTGATGCCACACAGGGCAAGCTTCTCCTTATCATCTCATGCATATGGGCAAGCAAGGGAGCCTTACCTTTCTATGTGCTATCTGTACTGCTGCTCTTCCTAGGGAAACTGGAGAGGGAAAGCTGGAGGCATATGTCAGAGGGTGAATTTGGTCTTTCATGTCTCTGTTACAGAGACCCTTGGTTGCTGTTGCTTACTGCTAACATGATTATAGTTCCAGGTGCTACAGGAAGTATCAATTAAAGCCTTTTTTATCTTTTCATGCTCAATGTGAAGCAGTAAATTCTACTTTTCAAATAAAATAAATAAAAATGAACCCACATATGAACAGGGGTGGTAAATGCTTGTTTGCCTGGGTGCTCTAAGTGAGTGAGCAGTACGGCAGGAGCTAGAAGAAGGACCAGCAGCCCCAGTTTGCCTTGTCTTACAGGGCAACAGCAATAGTGTCAAGGAGGTTCCCCATGGCATCTGGTTGGCCTTTGGCCAAGTCCAGCAGGGCCCAAATGCATCTTGCCGAAGGGCCCCCCAGAGTCAGGAATTGATGCTGATTCTTATGTCTTTAGCGCAGTCAGGTTGAGGAGCAATTGTGGGATTGTGTCGACTTTGAAGTAGCTGTCTTTTCTCAGCTCTTGAAAGGAACTAGCTTGCCTGACACGTAACTTGGCTAAATGGAAGCATGACAGGCTGCTGTATATTAGCTCTTGAGTCACATAGCCTTGCTGAAATGTATATACCAGGAAAATCTTGTGTGGGTGTGATTCCTTTTTCAGAGCTTCAAAAGGTGTATTTTTCTTTTTACACCAGGCTTGCAAAGAGCTGAAATAATTCCTACTCACTCTAGAATAGCAAATGATGGCACTGTGGGAATGTAATCAGAACTGCTTGGTGCTGCCCTAATCACATTTTCATTCATTGCCCTTTATGTTTTAGCTAATGTTTGGTACAACCCCACTAGAATACATAAGCCACCACTGATACTATAAGAATTTGCTCTTTTCCATCTTTTTTCCCTTTCTAGCAATACAATTCACAGCACACATCTCCCTTGAAGAGTTGCTTATCACTTCTATTTCAAAATTATATGATACCCTGAATTCTCACACCTCAGAGGCCAGAGCTCATCATCACTTACATTGTGCTAAAGGGCTTGGTTGTATCTCCCCCCCCCCTTCTCTCTGCAGAACCTTGCAACTGTATGACACACAATAATTGCCAGTGTTCTGAACCACAAGAGCTTTGGGATAATAAAAAGGTTGATAGAGAAGCTTGCAGTGGCATTTCAAACAATAATTATGGAAGATGCATTATTATATATTAAAAAGAGAATTAGTTTGATTTGACATTGGCCAAGTTGCCATCTCTCAGTCTAGCTAGCCTATCCTACAGGGATAAAATGTAGATAAAATGGGCAGGAGAGAGAGAACCATGAAGCCTTTAGGTTTAATTGTTACAATGCTGGAGACTGTCTTCCTTATCCTCATCTGTTTTCCACTGCAGGAAGTTCAGGCAGGCCCTACAACAAACTCCAACAAGTCCAAATTTCACTCTACCAACTAACAGCCTTATTTCATGTGAGATTCAACTCTGAGGTTATTTGAACAGCATCTAGATAGCTCAGTACACCTGGGCACAGTGCCTCTACATGGGAACAGGGGGGGAAGCAGCCCCTTTCATCCAATGGAATGCAGTTTCAGAAGGTCCTGTGACTTTCAGGGCAGCAAGGGGTATGATGGGAAGAAGTACTGGTAACTATGCAAATAAAGGTGACCTATTCTCTTATGTTGTTGTTGCCATCTGTCTGTCTCAAGAGTCAATGGGGTATGCCTCCGGGGATTAAGTCAAACTGCATAGTGACCTCTCCAGGGCATAAGCCTGGTCAATATATATGGAGGTACTGGGCTGCCCAGATGACAAGGCCCACCTTTCAGCCTCACTGATATGGTGCAAAGGAAAGCATATCAATGCTTTTGGCACCAACTAGGCTGCAGGAGTTGCCAGAAGGAGGTGTACAAGGTGCCATCTAACCATCTTTAAGAACTCCAGATTTGTTCTTAGCCTTAGCCCGTCCTTAGCCTTTTATTCTCTCAAAGATGTCCCACAAGACAGTGGGTACAGATTTCTCCTTGGGGTTTCTTCCCAAAGCCTTTCCCTCACACACAAGGCAATGGGGGTTTAGAATCAGAGTTTTCCTTCTCCTAGATCGACTACCTTCCCAGGTTGATGAGTCCGATCTGCCCCTCTACAGCACATGCAGAAACCACCTTCTTTACTATTGAACCCACTATTAGTCTCATCTGCTCAATCTGATAGAAACTGCCTTTGCATGCAGGGAAAGTCCCTAACTCACCAAGGGTTTGAGATCCATCAACTACCCTCACCTGGTTTAGCTGGCCAGTCAAAGCTGACAGCTTCTAGGAGCTACAGATGAGAACTGAGTGCAAGGTGGGGACCAAAGGTGGACAAACAGTGTTTGAAACTCCCATTGTTCTAGGAGCAGTTTGCGACAGGGAATTTCATTAGCACGATCAGTTTCTGAGCTCTGGGCGCAGTACTGTGGTTAAGATTTCAGAGTAAAACTGCAGAGTGGAAGAAATGACCTTTTTCTGCCTCCCCACTTCCACCTACTCTCTGAAGACCGGAGAAGAGGCTCTCTTAAGAATATTAGGAGGGTGGGCAGGGGAAGGACTAGACCATGTATAAAATGAACATAATATTTTAGCTGTTCATTCATTTTCAGCTTTGTATTCTTATAAGGGAACTTAAGACATTCCGCTGTTGCGCCTATAACCTAGGTTTAAGGTGTTATTTAGCGCCTAGCTTTCATATCTCAGTTTCTAACACTATGGACAAACTATCCCAGAAGGACCACAGTATGTTCCTCACCAGAGGTACTACCCCTCCCCTAACACTCCATGCACCTCTTACATTAAATCCCTAAGGCAATAAAGTGCATTGAGTAATCCTTTTTTTAAAAAAAGCTGCCTAAGGGTTTTAGTTCTGGTCTCAAAAGGCTACAGATTGCATGCTTAGCTTAGCTTTATGTCAGCAGTGAGATCTATTTAACTCCCTTCTTCATAACTTTAAAATTATGCTGTCAGAAATGGCGTTTCCAATGTTTGTGAGTTATTTGATAATACATTTTCCCTTTCCATTTTACACACACACACACACACACACACACACAAACATACACAATTTTAAAAAAATGCCATCATGAATGAATAAACCTGAGGTGTCTGCCCTGATAAAATATAAAACTTCTCATGGTAAAAGTCTTTTAGGGTATTTTCAGTTGTGTGTGTTGTGCCTCTGAATACCATTGTATTGCATGCAAACCATAAGGAATGGAATTCTTATATCTACCGTCTTTTGTTTTCTATTATAGTTTGCAAGTTGTTTCATTACCTTTTGAAAAGACATAACTAAACAATTTCTAAAAGAAGTAGACTATTTGCAGACATCTGCTGGAAACTACAGCCAGCCTGCATTTCACACCATTTGTTGTATAAAATTTTTTTTTTGACATCTATGCACCATGAGCTTTAGGTACCATGAGCTGTAGATTCTGAGCTCCCCCAACCACAAAGGACCTATTTGGTGAGTGTGGTCTCTCACCTGTCAATCAGATGGTGACGTCATGATGTTAGCTGACTCAACTATGAAGTAAAAGTTTACTTGCCAGTCACACCAGCAAAGGCAGGTGTGTGTGTCTTTTTTTTTTTGCAACCTGGCTTTTGGTATATACAAGCATCTTTGTTTTATGTATGGGCTTCATTCTGGACCCCAATACATGTTGGTGGAGCATGTGAAAGCCTGCCTACACCCCTTTTCATTACGTTTTTAGGCTCATTCTGGATTCGGTGCCATGTGTATGTGCACAATCGCATGTCATTCAGACATGAATTAACATTAATTAATTAACATTAATGTATGAATGCACCCATAATTATAAACTGTTCTCTCTTTTATTGTAAAATATGAGATGCCAGTACTCATATATTGATAAAAGTTCCATGGGTGCCAGTAAAAATATTAGAGGGGCAGCAATAAAAGTAACCGTTTTTCATACTGGTGGGTAGCCTCACACGAAAAACCCACAATGCAGGTGAGTAACTGTGGGGACCATTGAATGATCTAGGCCAGGGGTTCCCAACAAAATTTTCTCGAGGACCCCTCATCGAGCCGCTATTGTGACAAGGACCCCCATTAATTCCTAATCCTAAAATTAAAAAGTGAGAGCCAAATTAAGAGTCTTTTTATATTTTAAATTTATACATTTTTTACAGTTACAACAGCGTACTCCATCAGTATACAGTTAGTTTTAATTTTCAGTTCTTAATGAGATGAACCACTTTTTAACCAACGGTCCATTTTTAACTACGCGAACTGTAGCTTCCGCGAAAAACAACGCTTTGTTTACTAAAACACTACTGTTTTGCAACGAGGCAGCGCGCGCCAGGGAGGAGGGAGGGGAATGGAGAAGACAGGGTACCTGCGCAGTAGCGCACAAATGAAGCCGACGCGCGCAAAGCATCTTGGGGAGGTGAGCGTTAGTAGAATGCGCGCGCTGCCTCTTTGCAAAACAGGAGTGTTTGTAAAGCGCCACCTAACGGCATACAGCAGAACTACTGCCTCTATCTAATTCTAATTTTGCGCTAGGCTCTGCTCATGCAGGAAGCGGCCAAAACAAAAAATCTGTTATCATACGAAATATATTTAATATATTTTTTATTCTAATAGCATCTTGCGGACCCCTCTGGCATAGCTCGCGGACCCCTGGGGGTCCCCGGACCACCTGTTGGGAACCACTGATCTAGGCCATTGAATGATCTAGGATCTCTTGATGGATTTGGGCACTGGTGAATTTAAGGGGAACTGGGGTACAAATTTCTGAAATTGCTACCGTGTTGTTAACTCTATATTTTACTTAAGAGTTCTAAATTCCTAAAATGTAAACATTGTTCTGCATCTTAGAATGCCCCTTGTCGCTGTGTATTTCTTTGATATCCTAATGATAACTTTGCCTCTCACATGCATATGCATTGCCAACACATCTTCAACTATTAAGAGGCTGGGTGCAACAGGTGACATGGTTATGAGACATTAAAGTAAAAATGTAGTAAGAATGTAGATATATTTTGCTTGCCTATATGGATTTATTATTCTACTAGATTAACAAAAGAAACTGGGGAGATGGGAGAATTGGGGGGGGGGGGAATGCACATTCATATTCCAGCAAACTGTTTTTCAGCCACCATTATTTCAGCCAACAGATTATTTATCTTTCTTATGGGCAGCCTGTTATACTATCTAGAATGGTTTTATTAAAAAAAAAAACTGGACTTATTAATGTCCCAGATAAGATGTTGAATTAATTATGCACAAGGCAAGAGAGAGAAAAGGATAATTCAGATTGCAAAATACTTGTTTTTCAATGGCAAGCTGTCAATTTTAAAGGTAGGTATTTGTGACAGGCAGATCCATCTTTTGTGTCCTGAGCTTGTCATAAATGAAGGGACAGTATTTGTATAAATGTTGAAAGCTAGACATGCTACAATGAATGGTTTTGTGTTAACATTAAACGCCACCTATCATTTTTCTTTCTCACCTCTCTGTTCCTCAGATGACAACCCAAAGGGCATTTTTCACGCAGATAAACGGCTTTTTTTGGGGGGGGGGAGGCATTTCAAATTGCTTGAAACACAATTTCCTCAGAAAGCCTAAGCCAGAAGGATAATGCAAGTGATTGCCTTGTACAGTGCCTCCCAGTGTTTTACATGGTGTCTCCCCCCCCCCACCCGAGAAATACATTTTCGACAGCCTAGTGTTTATGAAATCGTGGCTAATGCGGACCATTTTTATATTTCAGGATGGAATGGGAAATCTAAGGATTACAGAAAAAGGTTTAAAGCTAGAAGGAGATTCAGAATTCTTGAAACCTCTCTACGCCAAAGAAATCCGGTCCAAGACAGTAAGTTTTTCTTCCTTTTTTTGAAAAACCAAATTCTTGCCTGTGATTACAGAAAACATGTCACTAACGACAAGTACACAACCAATCTATATTATAACTGTACATTAGGTTGGCTGCATTGCAGGTCGGTAATTGAGTAGCTCGCTGATATTTGTGCAATTAAAAGTAAGAATTATCAGCATATCTTGCAAAACAAAAAACGGATAATTTCAGAACTAGTCCAGTTGCAACAAGTCCAATGTTCTAAAACTTATTTTGGCTGTGACCAGCTATATTCTGCAGGAAATTCACAAGCAGAGGATATTTTAATAGTGATTGGCCCTCAAAATCCAGCCGTCAGAAATATACTGCTTCCAACTGTGGAGGTGCCATCATAGTTAAAGTCTATTTACTAGGCCTAATGAGAATTGTTTTGCTTGGTCAATGCAAAAAATTCCATATAGTTTTCCCTTTAGTCCCTTTAGATCATTAATTCATGGCTTAATGCCTTCTCTCTCTTTTTTATCTCTACTGAACCCTGGTACAGTATATCGAGGGACGCGGGTGGTGTTGTGGTCTAAAGCACCGAGCTTCTTGGACTTGTTGATTGGAAGGTTGGCAGTTTGTATCCACACTATGGGGTGAGCTCCTGTTGCTCTGTCCCAGCTTCTTACAGTTCAAAAGCAAACCAGTGCAAGTAGATAAAAAGGTACCGCTGTGGTGGGAAGGTAAACAGCATTTCTGTGCACTCTGCCACTCGTCATAGTCCTCCGTGCACTAGTAGTGGTTTAGTAATGCTGGCCACAATACCCGGAAAGCTGTCTGCGGACAAACGCTGGCTCCCTCACCTAAAAAGCGAGATGAGCGCTGCGCCCCATAGTCACCTTTGGCTGGATGTTACTGTCCAGTAGTCACTTTTACCTTACCTTTTGCCTTACGTTACAATATATGTTTTGTTGAGCATTGCTGTTATTGTACTTCACAGAGAAGTTGATAGATCTAATCTAGAGTAAGAAGAATGAATGCCTTTAAGGCAGTTATCTGTTTAAATGTTTTTCCCTTTATTTTTAATCTACCTTTTAATATAAAGCTCAAAAATTTACAAATAGAATAATGACGTGGTTGACTAGTCCCTTCCCATTTAACTGTGTGCAAAATCTGCTACCTGAGTGAGCTATCCTGTTCTCTTCCTTGTGGGCCAAAGGAAAAGCCTTACCCTGCTGGTACAGATACTCAGTGAAGAACACAATGAAACCGGGGGAAACTGAGAAATTGGGACTCCCTCGCATACATTTCCCTTAATGGAGGCAGTTGTAGATTTGATGCTTTTCCATCAACCTCTCAACAGGAGAGCAGACTAGTAGCAAGATCAGACAAACAAAGTACTTACATGTTTTAGTATTTGGGGAAGAAGGCATTATAAAGACAGGTCCCTGTCCGAAGAATTTGATGCAATTTCCCCCTCACAAACTTCACTAATTGGCCACACTTCCCAACACACTGTCATGCTGAAGCTTATAATGAGGAAATACATGCACATAAGCCTGTGGTTGAACACTGACTTATCTTATGCTAAAGATATGCATAGGTGGAATTGAGTGTGGTGGCTTTATGCTTTATCCACCAACATTAAGGGCAAAGCTAGTAGTCCCTTCTAGATTGGCAGAAGGCCTTCTGCTCTTTCTGTCAACTGCACTCTCTCGCTCTCCCTCTCCCCTTTTTATTTCTCTTTTCTGATACTCTTTTCTTCCTCTGATACTCTCTTCCTCAGTCTTCCCCTCGTCATCCCTGCAAGGACAGACCTTTTTTACTGGAAGTCTGATTGATCACTTTCCTTCCTTTGAAGGAAAGGCTGTCTCAGTGGTAAAGCACCTGCCTTGCATGCAAAGGCCCCAGGTTCAATATCCCACGTAGGGTTGGGAGAGATTCCCACGTAGGGTTGGGAGAGATTCATTCCTGAAACCTTGGAGAGCCTTGGAGAACCTTGCAAGTCAGTGTAGGCAATACACTGAGCTAGATACACCAATGTTCTGACTCAGCATAAGGCAGTTTTCTGTGTTCTCCATTCACACTGTCATTCCATCTGGTTGGCTCCTCCACCTCCATGTAATTATGCCAAGGGCTTCTATACCCTATAGCATTTACATTACCATTAAAACAAAACAAGTTAGTACTGCCAATACACCAATACGGACAGTTACGTGGGAGCAGAAATGCCTATAGAACTTAATGATCTGGAAGCAGAGATGATGTATGTACTTTTGTAACCCAAGAATTTTTTTAAATAAAAACTATTTTCTAAAAAATTACAATACAGTAGTCCCACTTCTCCCTTCTGTCCCATTCACTGTCTACCCAGTTTGTGCCTTGTGACATTATAGCACTGTGTGTGCTGCGACACATAGCCATCACATTTTGACTGTGGTTATATTTTTAAGACACCATTTAATATAATTGGGGTTTCTTTCTTCTGAACAGGAGACTTCACATTTTTGTTTTTGTTTTTATTATGCATTTTTTGTTCCCATTTTGTATGTTTATGTTGTGAATGGCCCTGTGATCTTTGGATGCAGGGCAGTATACAAATTTAATAAATAAATGAAACAAATAAAAAATAAATGAATATGTTACAGTATATGCATTCTTCAGTTTCTAATTTATACTGTTTTTTTTTACTCAGAGGTGTTGACCCAAGTTGCATAATATCATCCCACTTTGATTTGAGAGCAGATATCCAATTAAATAACCTCAGCATCACTTTAATGTTGAGTTTCATTTGTCTTATAAAAATTGGGTTCTCTGGTCTATTCAGTGCAACATCCAAGACAAAATTGCTTTTCATTACAGGAGGTTATAACCTTTGTAAATTGGTTGCAACGTAATCCTAGCAGTAGCAAACATTTTTTGAAGGAGAGTTAATGAAGAAAGCACCATATTATATACACACACATATTTTCTTATGGGAATAAAGGAAGACCTTTGACACAAAAAATTCATTCACTAGAGAAGAATTCAATAGAAGTGAAAATGCATTTTGATAGTTTTATAAACAGCTTACTCCAGTTGCTAAATTGGGTGTTAATTGCCAGTACAAAAAAAAGAGATGAACAGGGTTTTTCTAAACCACAATTAATGTTTTAAGCCATGGAATGCTTTCTTTCCTTCCTTTTTCATGAACATAATGAAGAAATCATGTGGGATGTGAGCAGACTGTCTATATCTTGTTCGGGTTTCTTTGAAGCAATCAGTGTGCTCTTTATGATCAAAATGTAACGTTAAGCCTCTGAATGAATGTAAAGCAAGTTAGTTGCAAATTTCAAAAGTTCATTGGGATTCGAAATGTCTCATACATTTCCTCATATTCCCAAGAGGTGTCACAAGTCCACTCTCAGTAATAGTGCCCCACAGGACTCCCCCTAGCAGCTTAGAAGGGTAGAGAAAGTAGCTACACTGTATGAGGAATGGAAAAGCTCTGGCTTTTTTGCACACATGGGCCTTCGGATCCCAGCCCTTATAAGTTGTTTCTAGATCAAACCTTATACAATAAGACAGCAAAATAAAATGTATGGAAATGTTTGTACTAGTTTTGCTTGGCTTTTATTGACATTGATAAATACACATCAAGTATAAATGATACAGAATCTGTCTAGAAGAACCAAAATTTAAGCCTGGCTTTCTTTTATTTGGTCTTACATGAGACCATCAGATCCATTTAGGCATGATCACCCTTAATTCCTATACATTATTATAACTGCACTGAATCCAAGTCTGTACTTGCATTTTAGAAGTTTCTAAACTAAAGGAGCAAAGTGCACATTTTTATCCTTAATATAACTGCACCGGGACAAATTATTAGGCTTTCCCTTGTATCCATGTGTAGATGGATGGCAAACATCTGCAAAGTAAGAAATTGTCATAATGCGAAATCATAACTCCTGGCAGGAATGTGTTAATATGTTACTGTTCAGCCCTGAAATATTAAGCAAGCTACAAAACTGTAAAATAAAAAAATTCCTTCAGTAGCACCTTAAAGACCAACTAAGTTTTTATTTTGGTATGAGCTTTCGTGTGCATGCACACTTCTTCAGATACACTGAAAAAGGAGTCCCCAGGCGTTTATGTGGAGAAGGGGTGGGGAGGGGGTGGGGTAGGGAGGGGGTATCACTCAGAAACTGTGTATCCTTTGCTGGTTTTGATAATGTTTTGTCATATTGGTAGGATTGCAGGTGCTAGGTATATTATTTCTAGCAGATGAAGCACAATTAAAGGTGGAATTAAGTTTCATTATCTCTTTATTGAGTATAATAACATTATACCATGAGTTCAGCATTTCATAGAATCATAGAATCATAGAATCATAGAATCATAGAGTTGGAAGAGACCACAAGGGCCATCCAGTCCAACCCCCTGCCAAGCAGGAAACACCATCAAAGCATTCCTGACAGATGGCTGTCAAGCCTCTGCTTAAAGACCTCCAAAGAAGGAGACTCCACCACACTCCTTGGCAGCAAATTCCACTGCCGAACAGCTCTTACTGTCAGGAAGTTCTTCCTAATGTTTAGGTGGAATTTTCTTTCTTGTAGTTTGAATCCATTGCTCCGTGTCCGCTTCTCTGGAGCAGCAGAAAACAACCTTTCTCCCTCCTTTATATGACATCCTTTTATATATTTGAACATGGTTATCATATCACCCCTTAACCTTCTCTTCTCCAGGCTAAACATACCCAGCTCCCTAAGCCGTTCCTCATAAGGCATCGTTTCCAGGCCTTTGACCATTTTGGTTGCCCTCTTCTGGACACGTTCCAGCTTATCAGTATCCTTCTTGAACTGTGGTGCCCAGAACTGGACACAATACTCCAGGTAAGGTCTGACCAGAGCAGAATACAGTGGTACTATTACTTCCCTTGATCTAGATGCTATACTCCTATTGATGCAGCCCAGAATTGCATTGGCTTTTTTAGCTGCTGCATCACACTGCTGACTCATGTCAAGTCTGTGGTCAACCAAAACTCCTAGATCCTTTTCACATGTACTGCTCTCAAGCCAGGTGTCTCCCATCCTGTATTTGTGCCTTTCATTTTTTTTGCCCAAGTGTAGTACTTTACATTTCTCCTTGTTAAAATTCATCTTGTTTGCTTTGGCCCAGTTGTCTAATCTGTTAAGGTCATTCTGAAGTGTGATCCTGTCCTCTGGGGTGTTAGCCACCCCTCCCAACTTGGTGTCATCTGCAAACTTGCTCAGGATTCCCTCAAGCCCATCATCCAAGTCATTGATAAAGATGTTGAACAAGACTGGGCCCAAGACAGAACCCTGTGGCACCCCACTAGTCACTACTCTCCAGGATGAGGAGGAGCCATTGATGAGCACCCTTTGGGTTCGGTCAGTAAGCCAGCTACAAATCCACTGAATGGTAGCATTGTCTAGCCCACATTTTACCAGCTTCTTTACAAGAATATCATGGGGCACCTTGTCAAAGGCCTTGCTGAAATCAAGATAGGCTACATCCACAGCGTTCCCTTCATCTACCAGGCTTGTAATTCTGTCAAAAAATGAGATCAGATTAGTCTGACATGACTTATTTTTCAGGAACCCATGCTGACTTTTAGTGATCACAGAGTTTCTTTCTAGGTGCTCACAGACTGTTTGCTTAATGATCTGCTCTAGAATCTTTCCTGGTATTGATGTCAGGCTGACTGGGCGGTAATTGTTTGGGTCCTCTCTTTTCCCCTTTTTGAAAATAGGGACAACATTTGCCCTCCTCCAGTCTGCTGGAACTTCGCCTGTTCTCCAGGAATTTTCAAAGATTATTGCCAGTGGTTCTGAAATCACCTCTGCCAGTTCTTTTAATACTCTTGGATGTAGTTCATCTGGCCCTGGAGACTTGAATACATCTAAACTAGCCAAGTATTCTTGTACTACCTCCTTACTTATTCTGGGCTGTGTTTCCCCTGCTGAATCATCTGCTCCATATTCTTCAGGTCGGGCGTTGTTTTCTTTCTTGGAGAAGACTGAGGCAAAGAAGGCATTGAGGAGTTCTGCCCTTTCTCTGTCCCCTGTTTGCATTTCACCATCTTCTCCTCTGAGTGACCCCACTGTTTCCTTGTTTTTTCCTTTTGCTACGGACATACCCATAAAAGCCCTTTTTGTTGCTTTTAACCTCTCTGGCGAGCCTGAGTTCATTCTGTGCTTTAGCTTTTCTGACTTTGTCTCTACACGTGCTGGCTATATGTTTGAATTCCTCTCTGGAGATTTCCCCCCTTTTCCATTTTTTGTACATATCCCTTTTAAATCTTAACTCAGTCAAAAGTTCTTTAGATAGCCAGCCTGGCTTCTTTAGGCACCTTCCATGTTTCCGTCTCATTGGTATTGCCTGAAGTTGTGCTTTTAATATCTCCCTTTTAACAAACTCCCAACCATCATGAACTCCCTTCCCTTTTAGTATTACTGTCCATGGGATTTCACCCAGCGTTTCCCTAAGTTTTCTGAAGTCGGCTTTCTTAAAGTCTAGAATTTGGACCTTAGTATGCTTGGTTGCTCCTTTCCGCTGGATAATAAACTCCAGAAGAGCATGGTCACTTCCACCTAATGATCCTGCCACTTCTACCCCACTAACCAAGTCATCACTATTGGTTAGGACCAGATCTAAAATGGCTGATCCTCTTGTTGCTTCTCCCACTTTCTGGACAATGAAGTTGTCTGCAAGGCCAGTGAGGAATCTGTTCGACCTTATGCTCTTGGCTGAGTTTGACATCCAACAAATATCAGGATAGTTGAAATCCCCCATTACTACTATCTCACTTCCTTTGGAATGCTTGGCCATCTGTTCCAGGAAGGCATCATCTGTGTCCTCAGTTTGGCTTGGGGATCTATAGTAAACTCCCACAATGAGATCACTGTTGTTTTTCTCTCCCTTAATTTTGACCCAGATACTCTCAATTTGGCTTTGAAGTTTTAAATCCTGGATCTCTTCACAGGTATACATATCCCTAACATATAAAGCTACTCCTCCTTTCCTGTTTGGTCTATTTCTCTTAAATAGATTGTATCCCTCTATTACTACATTCCAGTCATGAGACTCATCCCACCAGGTTTCAGTGATGCCTATTATGTCATATTTAGTTTGCTGTACCAAGAGCTCAAGTTCATCTTGTTTATTTCCCATGCTCTGTGCATTAGCATACAGACATTGAAGACCGTTGATCATTCCCCCATGTCTCTTATTTAAGGATATTTTCGTCCCACCACTAGGTCTGCATGCTGCTTGCTCCATTTGGTCCTTGACATTTGGATGATCATCTTCAGCATTTGATAGACTCCTACCTTCAGGACCACTGTCTCCCTCCCCCACATAAGTCAGTTTAAAGCCCTCCTGATGAGGTTTTTGAGTTTTGTGGCAAAAACATTCCTCCCAACTTTTGTGAGGTGCAGTCCATCACTTGCCAGAAGTCCATCTTCAAGAAACTGCAGACCGTGATCTAGGAATCCAAACCGTTCCTGTTTGCACCATTTGCGAAGCCAGTTCACTTCCCCTATTTTTCCCTCTCTCCCTGGGCCATGTCGTTCAACTGGGAGGACAGAAGAGATGACAATTTGTGCATCTAATTGCTTCAACTTCCTGCCCAGAGCCTCATAATCATTTTTGATCTTCTGTAAGCTATGGCTTGCAGTGTCATTGGTTCCCACATGCACCAAAAGGAAGGGGTATTTGTCGGTGGGTTTTATGATTCCTTGCAGCCGTTCTGTTACATCTTTGATCTTGGCCCCAGGTAGACAGCACACCTCTCGAGACATCTTGTCAGGCCCACAGATCACTGCTTCTGTACCCCTCAGTAGGGAATCCCCAATCACCACTACACGCCTCTTCATAGGCTTGGTTGGGATTCTTCTATGTGCTGTCCCTTCCAAGGTTACCTGCATATTTCCAGAGGACTGACTTGGTTGCTCGTCTTCATATTCCTCATCAACTGTGATGAGAGAGAGATCCTCAGGTGGAGTCTGTTCCTCGTCTTCCATGAGCACTTCAAAACGGTTGTGTAATTCTAAGCACTCAGAGCGATCCCTGGGCCTTCTACTTCTATGAGTCACGTTCCTCCATACATCTGGCTGCTGTGTTGGGGAACTGACCTCCTCCTCAGGGAGATCCCCTGTCTCCTCCTTGGTGCAGACAGTGTGCTCTGCTGCATCCAAGAAAAGCTCCAGCTCTTTAATTCTCTGGAGCGTAGATACACGCCCCTGAAGCTGCTGCACCTTCTCTTCCAGAAGGGCAACCTTGTTTTCTAGTAGGGCAACCAACTTGCAATTGTTGCAGGTGTAGCTACCCACATCCTTTGGCAAGAAAACAAACATTGCACAGGAATTGCAGGTGACAATGGTTGTTCCCTCCACCTCCATCTTGAAAACCTTGAGGTCAAGGGGGAAAGAGGAAGAGGCCTAGGTCCCCCCTAACAAACGTATGAGACTTGCTGCCCTAGGTCAAGAAGATGGGTCAAACTGCGCGCGCCGCTAGGCGCGCGCCGCTGCACTCCAAGCTCTGACTAGCTCCGCCCACAGCTAATCACCTGAACTTCCTGACTCACACTTCTAGGTGAAAGGTCACAGCCAGAAACAAACAAGGTCACAGCCAGAAACAAACACCCACACAAGCCTGGACAGTCACCCAAATCCAAGAGGCAGCAGCCCTAGAAAACCAGCACAAGCACACAAACAAGTAAGAAAACAAATAAGCACACAAACTTACTCACACACAGCCCCAAAAGACAAAACCACAAAACCTACAGAGTGTCTCCCAAGCTCAGCTCACCTTCTGCTCCTTCCTCAGTCGCTGCACTCCAAGCTCTGACTAGCTCCGCCCACAGCTAATCACCTGAACTTCCTGACTCACACTTCTAGGTGAAAGGTCACAGCCAGAAACAAACAAGGTCACAGCCAGAAACAAACACCCACACAAGCCTGGACAGTCACCCAAATCCAAGAGGCAGCAGCCCTAGAAAACCAGCACAAGCACACAAACAAGTAAGAAAACAAATAAGCACACAAACTTACTCACACACAGCCCCAAAAGACAAAACCACAAAACCTACAGAGTGTCTCCCAAGCTCAGCTCACCTTCTGCTCCTTCCTCAGTCGCTGCACTCCAAGCTCTGACTAGCTCCGCCCACAGCTAATCACCTGAACTTCCTGACTCACACTTCTAGGTGAAAGGTCACAGCCAGAAACAAACAAGGTCACAGCCAGAAACAAACACCCACACAAGCCTGGACAGTCACCCAAATCCAAGAGGCAGCAGCCCTAGAAAACCAGCACAAGCACACAAACAAGTAAGAAAACAAATAAGCACACAAACTTACTCACACACAGCCCCAAAAGACAAAACCACAAAACCTACAGAGTGTCTCCCAAGCTCAGCTCACCTTCTGCTCCTTCCTCAGTCGCTGCACTCCAAGCTCTGACTAGCTCCGCCCACAGCTAATCACCTGAACTTCCTGACTCACACTTCTAGGTGAAAGGTCACAGCCAGAAACAAACAAGGTCACAGCCAGAAACAAACACCCACACAAGCCTGGACAGTCACCCAAATCCAAGAGGCAGCAGCCCTAGAAAACCAGCACAAGCACACAAACAAGTAAGAAAACAAATAAGCACACAAACTTACTCACACACAGCCCCAAAAGACAAAACCACAAAACCTACAGAGTGTCTCCCAAGCTCAGCTCACCTTCTGCTCCTTCCTCAGTCGCTGCACTCCAAGCTCTGACTAGCTCCGCCCACAGCTAATCACCTGAACTTCCTGACTCACACTTCTAGGTGAAAGGTCACAGCCAGAAACAAACAAGGTCACAGCCAGAAACAAACACCCACACAAGCCTGGACAGTCACCCAAATCCAAGAGGCAGCAGCCCTAGAAAACCAGCACAAGCACACAAACAAGTAAGAAAACAAATAAGCACACAAACTTACTCACACACAGCCCCAAAAGACAAAACCACAAAACCTACAGAGTGTCTCCCAAGCTCAGCTCACCTTCTGCTCCTTCCTCAGTCGCTGCACTCCAAGCTCTGACTAGCTCCGCCCACAGCTAATCACCTGAACTTCCTGACTCACACTTCTAGGTGAAAGGTCACAGCCAGAAACAAACAAGGTCACAGCCAGAAACAAACACCCACACAAGCCTGGACAGTCACCCAAATCCAAGAGGCAGCAGCCCTAGAAAACCAGCACAAGCACACAAACAAGTAAGAAAACAAATAAGCACACAAACTTACTCACACACAGCCCCAAAAGACAAAACCACAAAACCTACAGAGTGTCTCCCAAGCTCAGCTCACCTTCTGCTCCTTCCTCAGTCGCTGCACTCCAAGCTCTGACTAGCTCCGCCCACAGCTAATCACCTGAACTTCCTGACTCACACTTCTAGGTGAAAGGTCACAGCCAGAAACAAACAAGGTCACAGCCAGAAACAAACACCCACACAAGCCTGGACAGTCACCCAAATCCAAGAGGCAGCAGCCCTAGAAAACCAGCACAAGCACACAAACAAGTAAGAAAACAAATAAGCACACAAACTTACTCACACACAGCCCCAAAAGACAAAACCACAAAACCTACAGAGTGTCTCCCAAGCTCAGCTCACCTTCTGCTCCTTCCTCAGTCGCTGCACTCCAAGCTCTGACTAGCTCCGCCCACAGCTAATCACCTGAACTTCCTGACTCACACTTCTAGGTGAAAGGTCACAGCCAGAAACAAACAAGGTCACAGCCAGAAACAAACACCCACACAAGCCTGGACAGTCACCCAAATCCAAGAGGCAGCAGCCCTAGAAAACCAGCACAAGCACACAAACAAGTAAGAAAACAAATAAGCACACAAACTTACTCACACACAGCCCCAAAAGACAAAACCACAAAACCTACAGAGTGTCTCCCAAGCTCAGCTCACCTTCTGCTCCTTCCTCAGTCGCTGCACTCCAAGCTCTGACTAGCTCCGCCCACAGCTAATCACCTGAACTTCCTGACTCACACTTCTAGGTGAAAGGTCACAGCCAGAAACAAACAAGGTCACAGCCAGAAACAAACACCCACACAAGCCTGGACAGTCACCCAAATCCAAGAGGCAGCAGCCCTAGAAAACCAGCACAAGCACACAAACAAGTAAGAAAACAAATAAGCACACAAACTTACTCACACACAGCCCCAAAAGACAAAACCACAAAACCTACAGAGTGTCTCCCAAGCTCAGCTCACCTTCTGCTCCTTCCTCAGTCGCTGCACTCCAAGCTCTGACTAGCTCCGCCCACAGCTAATCACCTGAACTTCCTGACTCACACTTCTAGGTGAAAGGTCACAGCCAGAAACAAACAAGGTCACAGCCAGAAACAAACACCCACACAAGCCTGGACAGTCACCCAAATCCAAGAGGCAGCAGCCCTAGAAAACCAGCACAAGCACACAAACAAGTAAGAAAACAAATAAGCACACAAACTTACTCACACACAGCCCCAAAAGACAAAACCACAAAACCTACAGAGTGTCTCCCAAGCTCAGCTCACCTTCTGCTCCTTCCTCAGTCGCTGCACTCCAAGCTCTGACTAGCTCCGCCCACAGCTAATCACCTGAACTTCCTGACTCACACTTCTAGGTGAAAGGTCACAGCCAGAAACAAACAAGGTCACAGCCAGAAACAAACACCCACACAAGCCTGGACAGTCACCCAAATCCAAGAGGCAGCAGCCCTAGAAAACCAGCACAAGCACACAAACAAGTAAGAAAACAAATAAGCACACAAACTTACTCACACACAGCCCCAAAAGACAAAACCACAAAACCTACAGAGTGTCTCCCAAGCTCAGCTCACCTTCTGCTCCTTCCTCAGTCGCTGCACTCCAAGCTCTGACTAGCTCCGCCCACAGCTAATCACCTGAACTTCCTGACTCACACTTCTAGGTGAAAGGTCACAGCCAGAAACAAACAAGGTCACAGCCAGAAACAAACACCCACACAAGCCTGGACAGTCACCCAAATCCAAGAGGCAGCAGCCCTAGAAAACCAGCACAAGCACACAAACAAGTAAGAAAACAAATAAGCACACAAACTTACTCACACACAGCCCCAAAAGACAAAACCACAAAACCTACAGAGTGTCTCCCAAGCTCAGCTCACCTTCTGCTCCTTCCTCAGTCGCTGCACTCCAAGCTCTGACTAGCTCCGCCCACAGCTAATCACCTGAACTTCCTGACTCACACTTCTAGGTGAAAGGTCACAGCCAGAAACAAACAAGGTCACAGCCAGAAACAAACACCCACACAAGCCTGGACAGTCACCCAAATCCAAGAGGCAGCAGCCCTAGAAAACCAGCACAAGCACACAAACAAGTAAGAAAACAAATAAGCACACAAACTTACTCACACACAGCCCCAAAAGACAAAACCACAAAACCTACAGAGTGTCTCCCAAGCTCAGCTCACCTTCTGCTCCTTCCTCAGTCGCTGCACTCCAAGCTCTGACTAGCTCCGCCCACAGCTAATCACCTGAACTTCCTGACTCACACTTCTAGGTGAAAGGTCACAGCCAGAAACAAACAAGGTCACAGCCAGAAACAAACACCCACACAAGCCTGGACAGTCACCCAAATCCAAGAGGCAGCAGCCCTAGAAAACCAGCACAAGCACACAAACAAGTAAGAAAACAAATAAGCACACAAACTTACTCACACACAGCCCCAAAAGACAAAACCACAAAACCTACAGAGTGTCTCCCAAGCTCAGCTCACCTTCTGCTCCTTCCTCAGTCGCTGCACTCCAAGCTCTGACTAGCTCCGCCCACAGCTAATCACCTGAACTTCCTGACTCACACTTCTAGGTGAAAGGTCACAGCCAGAAACAAACAAGGTCACAGCCAGAAACAAACACCCACACAAGCCTGGACAGTCACCCAAATCCAAGAGGCAGCAGCCCTAGAAAACCAGCACAAGCACACAAACAAGTAAGAAAACAAATAAGCACACAAACTTACTCACACACAGCCCCAAAAGACAAAACCACAAAACCTACAGAGTGTCTCCCAAGCTCAGCTCACCTTCTGCTCCTTCCTCAGTCGCTGCACTCCAAGCTCTGACTAGCTCCGCCCACAGCTAATCACCTGAACTTCCTGACTCACACTTCTAGGTGAAAGGTCACAGCCAGAAACAAACAAGGTCACAGCCAGAAACAAACACCCACACAAGCCTGGACAGTCACCCAAATCCAAGAGGCAGCAGCCCTAGAAAACCAGCACAAGCACACAAACAAGTAAGAAAACAAATAAGCACACAAACTTACTCACACACAGCCCCAAAAGACAAAACCACAAAACCTACAGAGTGTCTCCCAAGCTCAGCTCACCTTCTGCTCCTTCCTCAGTCGCTGCACTCCAAGCTCTGACTAGCTCCGCCCACAGCTAATCACCTGAACTTCCTGACTCACACTTCTAGGTGAAAGGTCACAGCCAGAAACAAACAAGGTCACAGCCAGAAACAAACACCCACACAAGCCTGGACAGTCACCCAAATCCAAGAGGCAGCAGCCCTAGAAAACCAGCACAAGCACACAAACAAGTAAGAAAACAAATAAGCACACAAACTTACTCACACACAGCCCCAAAAGACAAAACCACAAAACCTACAGAGTGTCTCCCAAGCTCAGCTCACCTTCTGCTCCTTCCTCAGTCGCTGCACTCCAAGCTCTGACTAGCTCCGCCCACAGCTAATCACCTGAACTTCCTGACTCACACTTCTAGGTGAAAGGTCACAGCCAGAAACAAACAAGGTCACAGCCAGAAACAAACACCCACACAAGCCTGGACAGTCACCCAAATCCAAGAGGCAGCAGCCCTAGAAAACCAGCACAAGCACACAAACAAGTAAGAAAACAAATAAGCACACAAACTTACTCACACACAGCCCCAAAAGACAAAACCACAAAACCTACAGAGTGTCTCCCAAGCTCAGCTCACCTTCTGCTCCTTCCTCAGTCGCTGCACTCCAAGCTCTGACTAGCTCCGCCCACAGCTAATCACCTGAACTTCCTGACTCACACTTCTAGGTGAAAGGTCACAGCCAGAAACAAACAAGGTCACAGCCAGAAACAAACACCCACACAAGCCTGGACAGTCACCCAAATCCAAGAGGCAGCAGCCCTAGAAAACCAGCACAAGCACACAAACAAGTAAGAAAACAAATAAGCACACAAACTTACTCACACACAGCCCCAAAAGACAAAACCACAAAACCTACAGAGTGTCTCCCAAGCTCAGCTCACCTTCTGCTCCTTCCTCAGTCGCTGCACTCCAAGCTCTGACTAGCTCCGCCCACAGCTAATCACCTGAACTTCCTGACTCACACTTCTAGGTGAAAGGTCACAGCCAGAAACAAACAAGGTCACAGCCAGAAACAAACACCCACACAAGCCTGGACAGTCACCCAAATCCAAGAGGCAGCAGCCCTAGAAAACCAGCACAAGCACACAAACAAGTAAGAAAACAAATAAGCACACAAACTTACTCACACACAGCCCCAAAAGACAAAACCACAAAACCTACAGAGTGTCTCCCAAGCTCAGCTCACCTTCTGCTCCTTCCTCAGTCGCTGCACTCCAAGCTCTGACTAGCTCCGCCCACAGCTAATCACCTGAACTTCCTGACTCACACTTCTAGGTGAAAGGTCACAGCCAGAAACAAACAAGGTCACAGCCAGAAACAAACACCCACACAAGCCTGGACAGTCACCCAAATCCAAGAGGCAGCAGCCCTAGAAAACCAGCACAAGCACACAAACAAGTAAGAAAACAAATAAGCACACAAACTTACTCACACACAGCCCCAAAAGACAAAACCACAAAACCTACAGAGTGTCTCCCAAGCTCAGCTCACCTTCTGCTCCTTCCTCAGTCGCTGCACTCCAAGCTCTGACTAGCTCCGCCCACAGCTAATCACCTGAACTTCCTGACTCACACTTCTAGGTGAAAGGTCACAGCCAGAAACAAACAAGGTCACAGCCAGAAACAAACACCCACACAAGCCTGGACAGTCACCCAAATCCAAGAGGCAGCAGCCCTAGAAAACCAGCACAAGCACACAAACAAGTAAGAAAACAAATAAGCACACAAACTTACTCACACACAGCCCCAAAAGACAAAACCACAAAACCTACAGAGTGTCTCCCAAGCTCAGCTCACCTTCTGCTCCTTCCTCAGTCGCTGCACTCCAAGCTCTGACTAGCTCCGCCCACAGCTAATCACCTGAACTTCCTGACTCACACTTCTAGGTGAAAGGTCACAGCCAGAAACAAACAAGGTCACAGCCAGAAACAAACACCCACACAAGCCTGGACAGTCACCCAAATCCAAGAGGCAGCAGCCCTAGAAAACCAGCACAAGCACACAAACAAGTAAGAAAACAAATAAGCACACAAACTTACTCACACACAGCCCCAAAAGACAAAACCACAAAACCTACAGAGTGTCTCCCAAGCTCAGCTCACCTTCTGCTCCTTCCTCAGTCGCTGCACTCCAAGCTCTGACTAGCTCCGCCCACAGCTAATCACCTGAACTTCCTGACTCACACTTCTAGGTGAAAGGTCACAGCCAGAAACAAACAAGGTCACAGCCAGAAACAAACACCCACACAAGCCTGGACAGTCACCCAAATCCAAGAGGCAGCAGCCCTAGAAAACCAGCACAAGCACACAAACAAGTAAGAAAACAAATAAGCACACAAACTTACTCACACACAGCCCCAAAAGACAAAACCACAAAACCTACAGAGTGTCTCCCAAGCTCAGCTCACCTTCTGCTCCTTCCTCAGTCGCTGCACTCCAAGCTCTGACTAGCTCCGCCCACAGCTAATCACCTGAACTTCCTGACTCACACTTCTAGGTGAAAGGTCACAGCCAGAAACAAACAAGGTCACAGCCAGAAACAAACACCCACACAAGCCTGGACAGTCACCCAAATCCAAGAGGCAGCAGCCCTAGAAAACCAGCACAAGCACACAAACAAGTAAGAAAACAAATAAGCACACAAACTTACTCACACACA
The DNA here is from genome assembly GCF_963506605.1 of Zootoca vivipara. NCBI lineage: Eukaryota > Metazoa > Chordata > Lepidosauria > Squamata > Lacertidae > Zootoca > Zootoca vivipara. The sequence continues at coordinate 60,214,606 of NC_083277.1, read as the reverse complement.
GCCCCAAAAGACAAAACCACAAAACCTACAGAGTGTCTCCCAAGCTCAGCTCACCTTCTGCTCCTTCCTCAGTCGCTGCACTCCAAGCTCTGACTAGCTCCGCCCACAGCTAATCACCTGAACTTCCTGACTCACACTTCTAGGTGAAAGGTCACAGCCAGAAACAAACAAGGTCACAGCCAGAAACAAACACCCACACAAGCCTGGACAGTCACCCAAATCCAAGAGGCAGCAGCCCTAGAAAACCAGCACAAGCACACAAACAAGTAAGAAAACAAATAAGCACACAAACTTACTCACACACAGCCCCAAAAGACAAAACCACAAAACCTACAGAGTGTCTCCCAAGCTCAGCTCACCTTCTGCTCCTTCCTCAGTCGCTGCACTCCAAGCTCTGACTAGCTCCGCCCACAGCTAATCACCTGAACTTCCTGACTCACACTTCTAGGTGAAAGGTCACAGCCAGAAACAAACAAGGTCACAGCCAGAAACAAACACCCACACAAGCCTGGACAGTCACCCAAATCCAAGAGGCAGCAGCCCTAGAAAACCAGCACAAGCACACAAACAAGTAAGAAAACAAATAAGCACACAAACTTACTCACACACAGCCCCAAAAGACAAAACCACAAAACCTACAGAGTGTCTCCCAAGCTCAGCTCACCTTCTGCTCCTTCCTCAGTCGCTGCACTCCAAGCTCTGACTAGCTCCGCCCACAGCTAATCACCTGAACTTCCTGACTCACACTTCTAGGTGAAAGGTCACAGCCAGAAACAAACAAGGTCACAGCCAGAAACAAACACCCACACAAGCCTGGACAGTCACCCAAATCCAAGAGGCAGCAGCCCTAGAAAACCAGCACAAGCACACAAACAAGTAAGAAAACAAATAAGCACACAAACTTACTCACACACAGCCCCAAAAGACAAAACCACAAAACCTACAGAGTGTCTCCCAAGCTCAGCTCACCTTCTGCTCCTTCCTCAGTCGCTGCACTCCAAGCTCTGACTAGCTCCGCCCACAGCTAATCACCTGAACTTCCTGACTCACACTTCTAGGTGAAAGGTCACAGCCAGAAACAAACAAGGTCACAGCCAGAAACAAACACCCACACAAGCCTGGACAGTCACCCAAATCCAAGAGGCAGCAGCCCTAGAAAACCAGCACAAGCACACAAACAAGTAAGAAAACAAATAAGCACACAAACTTACTCACACACAGCCCCAAAAGACAAAACCACAAAACCTACAGAGTGTCTCCCAAGCTCAGCTCACCTTCTGCTCCTTCCTCAGTCGCTGCACTCCAAGCTCTGACTAGCTCCGCCCACAGCTAATCACCTGAACTTCCTGACTCACACTTCTAGGTGAAAGGTCACAGCCAGAAACAAACAAGGTCACAGCCAGAAACAAACACCCACACAAGCCTGGACAGTCACCCAAATCCAAGAGGCAGCAGCCCTAGAAAACCAGCACAAGCACACAAACAAGTAAGAAAACAAATAAGCACACAAACTTACTCACACACAGCCCCAAAAGACAAAACCACAAAACCTACAGAGTGTCTCCCAAGCTCAGCTCACCTTCTGCTCCTTCCTCAGTCGCTGCACTCCAAGCTCTGACTAGCTCCGCCCACAGCTAATCACCTGAACTTCCTGACTCACACTTCTAGGTGAAAGGTCACAGCCAGAAACAAACAAGGTCACAGCCAGAAACAAACACCCACACAAGCCTGGACAGTCACCCAAATCCAAGAGGCAGCAGCCCTAGAAAACCAGCACAAGCACACAAACAAGTAAGAAAACAAATAAGCACACAAACTTACTCACACACAGCCCCAAAAGACAAAACCACAAAACCTACAGAGTGTCTCCCAAGCTCAGCTCACCTTCTGCTCCTTCCTCAGTCGCTGCACTCCAAGCTCTGACTAGCTCCGCCCACAGCTAATCACCTGAACTTCCTGACTCACACTTCTAGGTGAAAGGTCACAGCCAGAAACAAACAAGGTCACAGCCAGAAACAAACACCCACACAAGCCTGGACAGTCACCCAAATCCAAGAGGCAGCAGCCCTAGAAAACCAGCACAAGCACACAAACAAGTAAGAAAACAAATAAGCACACAAACTTACTCACACACAGCCCCAAAAGACAAAACCACAAAACCTACAGAGTGTCTCCCAAGCTCAGCTCACCTTCTGCTCCTTCCTCAGTCGCTGCACTCCAAGCTCTGACTAGCTCCGCCCACAGCTAATCACCTGAACTTCCTGACTCACACTTCTAGGTGAAAGGTCACAGCCAGAAACAAACAAGGTCACAGCCAGAAACAAACACCCACACAAGCCTGGACAGTCACCCAAATCCAAGAGGCAGCAGCCCTAGAAAACCAGCACAAGCACACAAACAAGTAAGAAAACAAATAAGCACACAAACTTACTCACACACAGCCCCAAAAGACAAAACCACAAAACCTACAGAGTGTCTCCCAAGCTCAGCTCACCTTCTGCTCCTTCCTCAGTCGCTGCACTCCAAGCTCTGACTAGCTCCGCCCACAGCTAATCACCTGAACTTCCTGACTCACACTTCTAGGTGAAAGGTCACAGCCAGAAACAAACAAGGTCACAGCCAGAAACAAACACCCACACAAGCCTGGACAGTCACCCAAATCCAAGAGGCAGCAGCCCTAGAAAACCAGCACAAGCACACAAACAAGTAAGAAAACAAATAAGCACACAAACTTACTCACACACAGCCCCAAAAGACAAAACCACAAAACCTACAGAGTGTCTCCCAAGCTCAGCTCACCTTCTGCTCCTTCCTCAGTCGCTGCACTCCAAGCTCTGACTAGCTCCGCCCACAGCTAATCACCTGAACTTCCTGACTCACACTTCTAGGTGAAAGGTCACAGCCAGAAACAAACAAGGTCACAGCCAGAAACAAACACCCACACAAGCCTGGACAGTCACCCAAATCCAAGAGGCAGCAGCCCTAGAAAACCAGCACAAGCACACAAACAAGTAAGAAAACAAATAAGCACACAAACTTACTCACACACAGCCCCAAAAGACAAAACCACAAAACCTACAGAGTGTCTCCCAAGCTCAGCTCACCTTCTGCTCCTTCCTCAGTCGCTGCACTCCAAGCTCTGACTAGCTCCGCCCACAGCTAATCACCTGAACTTCCTGACTCACACTTCTAGGTGAAAGGTCACAGCCAGAAACAAACAAGGTCACAGCCAGAAACAAACACCCACACAAGCCTGGACAGTCACCCAAATCCAAGAGGCAGCAGCCCTAGAAAACCAGCACAAGCACACAAACAAGTAAGAAAACAAATAAGCACACAAACTTACTCACACACAGCCCCAAAAGACAAAACCACAAAACCTACAGAGTGTCTCCCAAGCTCAGCTCACCTTCTGCTCCTTCCTCAGTCGCTGCACTCCAAGCTCTGACTAGCTCCGCCCACAGCTAATCACCTGAACTTCCTGACTCACACTTCTAGGTGAAAGGTCACAGCCAGAAACAAACAAGGTCACAGCCAGAAACAAACACCCACACAAGCCTGGACAGTCACCCAAATCCAAGAGGCAGCAGCCCTAGAAAACCAGCACAAGCACACAAACAAGTAAGAAAACAAATAAGCACACAAACTTACTCACACACAGCCCCAAAAGACAAAACCACAAAACCTACAGAGTGTCTCCCAAGCTCAGCTCACCTTCTGCTCCTTCCTCAGTCGCTGCACTCCAAGCTCTGACTAGCTCCGCCCACAGCTAATCACCTGAACTTCCTGACTCACACTTCTAGGTGAAAGGTCACAGCCAGAAACAAACAAGGTCACAGCCAGAAACAAACACCCACACAAGCCTGGACAGTCACCCAAATCCAAGAGGCAGCAGCCCTAGAAAACCAGCACAAGCACACAAACAAGTAAGAAAACAAATAAGCACACAAACTTACTCACACACAGCCCCAAAAGACAAAACCACAAAACCTACAGAGTGTCTCCCAAGCTCAGCTCACCTTCTGCTCCTTCCTCAGTCGCTGCACTCCAAGCTCTGACTAGCTCCGCCCACAGCTAATCACCTGAACTTCCTGACTCACACTTCTAGGTGAAAGGTCACAGCCAGAAACAAACAAGGTCACAGCCAGAAACAAACACCCACACAAGCCTGGACAGTCACCCAAATCCAAGAGGCAGCAGCCCTAGAAAACCAGCACAAGCACACAAACAAGTAAGAAAACAAATAAGCACACAAACTTACTCACACACAGCCCCAAAAGACAAAACCACAAAACCTACAGAGTGTCTCCCAAGCTCAGCTCACCTTCTGCTCCTTCCTCAGTCGCTGCACTCCAAGCTCTGACTAGCTCCGCCCACAGCTAATCACCTGAACTTCCTGACTCACACTTCTAGGTGAAAGGTCACAGCCAGAAACAAACAAGGTCACAGCCAGAAACAAACACCCACACAAGCCTGGACAGTCACCCAAATCCAAGAGGCAGCAGCCCTAGAAAACCAGCACAAGCACACAAACAAGTAAGAAAACAAATAAGCACACAAACTTACTCACACACAGCCCCAAAAGACAAAACCACAAAACCTACAGAGTGTCTCCCAAGCTCAGCTCACCTTCTGCTCCTTCCTCAGTCGCTGCACTCCAAGCTCTGACTAGCTCCGCCCACAGCTAATCACCTGAACTTCCTGACTCACACTTCTAGGTGAAAGGTCACAGCCAGAAACAAACAAGGTCACAGCCAGAAACAAACACCCACACAAGCCTGGACAGTCACCCAAATCCAAGAGGCAGCAGCCCTAGAAAACCAGCACAAGCACACAAACAAGTAAGAAAACAAATAAGCACACAAACTTACTCACACACAGCCCCAAAAGACAAAACCACAAAACCTACAGAGTGTCTCCCAAGCTCAGCTCACCTTCTGCTCCTTCCTCAGTCGCTGCACTCCAAGCTCTGACTAGCTCCGCCCACAGCTAATCACCTGAACTTCCTGACTCACACTTCTAGGTGAAAGGTCACAGCCAGAAACAAACAAGGTCACAGCCAGAAACAAACACCCACACAAGCCTGGACAGTCACCCAAATCCAAGAGGCAGCAGCCCTAGAAAACCAGCACAAGCACACAAACAAGTAAGAAAACAAATAAGCACACAAACTTACTCACACACAGCCCCAAAAGACAAAACCACAAAACCTACAGAGTGTCTCCCAAGCTCAGCTCACCTTCTGCTCCTTCCTCAGTCGCTGCACTCCAAGCTCTGACTAGCTCCGCCCACAGCTAATCACCTGAACTTCCTGACTCACACTTCTAGGTGAAAGGTCACAGCCAGAAACAAACAAGGTCACAGCCAGAAACAAACACCCACACAAGCCTGGACAGTCACCCAAATCCAAGAGGCAGCAGCCCTAGAAAACCAGCACAAGCACACAAACAAGTAAGAAAACAAATAAGCACACAAACTTACTCACACACAGCCCCAAAAGACAAAACCACAAAACCTACAGAGTGTCTCCCAAGCTCAGCTCACCTTCTGCTCCTTCCTCAGTCGCTGCACTCCAAGCTCTGACTAGCTCCGCCCACAGCTAATCACCTGAACTTCCTGACTCACACTTCTAGGTGAAAGGTCACAGCCAGAAACAAACAAGGTCACAGCCAGAAACAAACACCCACACAAGCCTGGACAGTCACCCAAATCCAAGAGGCAGCAGCCCTAGAAAACCAGCACAAGCACACAAACAAGTAAGAAAACAAATAAGCACACAAACTTACTCACACACAGCCCCAAAAGACAAAACCACAAAACCTACAGAGTGTCTCCCAAGCTCAGCTCACCTTCTGCTCCTTCCTCAGTCGCTGCACTCCAAGCTCTGACTAGCTCCGCCCACAGCTAATCACCTGAACTTCCTGACTCACACTTCTAGGTGAAAGGTCACAGCCAGAAACAAACAAGGTCACAGCCAGAAACAAACACCCACACAAGCCTGGACAGTCACCCAAATCCAAGAGGCAGCAGCCCTAGAAAACCAGCACAAGCACACAAACAAGTAAGAAAACAAATAAGCACACAAACTTACTCACACACAGCCCCAAAAGACAAAACCACAAAACCTACAGAGTGTCTCCCAAGCTCAGCTCACCTTCTGCTCCTTCCTCAGTCGCTGCACTCCAAGCTCTGACTAGCTCCGCCCACAGCTAATCACCTGAACTTCCTGACTCACACTTCTAGGTGAAAGGTCACAGCCAGAAACAAACAAGGTCACAGCCAGAAACAAACACCCACACAAGCCTGGACAGTCACCCAAATCCAAGAGGCAGCAGCCCTAGAAAACCAGCACAAGCACACAAACAAGTAAGAAAACAAATAAGCACACAAACTTACTCACACACAGCCCCAAAAGACAAAACCACAAAACCTACAGAGTGTCTCCCAAGCTCAGCTCACCTTCTGCTCCTTCCTCAGTCGCTGCACTCCAAGCTCTGACTAGCTCCGCCCACAGCTAATCACCTGAACTTCCTGACTCACACTTCTAGGTGAAAGGTCACAGCCAGAAACAAACAAGGTCACAGCCAGAAACAAACACCCACACAAGCCTGGACAGTCACCCAAATCCAAGAGGCAGCAGCCCTAGAAAACCAGCACAAGCACACAAACAAGTAAGAAAACAAATAAGCACACAAACTTACTCACACACAGCCCCAAAAGACAAAACCACAAAACCTACAGAGTGTCTCCCAAGCTCAGCTCACCTTCTGCTCCTTCCTCAGTCGCTGCACTCCAAGCTCTGACTAGCTCCGCCCACAGCTAATCACCTGAACTTCCTGACTCACACTTCTAGGTGAAAGGTCACAGCCAGAAACAAACAAGGTCACAGCCAGAAACAAACACCCACACAAGCCTGGACAGTCACCCAAATCCAAGAGGCAGCAGCCCTAGAAAACCAGCACAAGCACACAAACAAGTAAGAAAACAAATAAGCACACAAACTTACTCACACACAGCCCCAAAAGACAAAACCACAAAACCTACAGAGTGTCTCCCAAGCTCAGCTCACCTTCTGCTCCTTCCTCAGTCGCTGCACTCCAAGCTCTGACTAGCTCCGCCCACAGCTAATCACCTGAACTTCCTGACTCACACTTCTAGGTGAAAGGTCACAGCCAGAAACAAACAAGGTCACAGCCAGAAACAAACACCCACACAAGCCTGGACAGTCACCCAAATCCAAGAGGCAGCAGCCCTAGAAAACCAGCACAAGCACACAAACAAGTAAGAAAACAAATAAGCACACAAACTTACTCACACACAGCCCCAAAAGACAAAACCACAAAACCTACAGAGTGTCTCCCAAGCTCAGCTCACCTTCTGCTCCTTCCTCAGTCGCTGCACTCCAAGCTCTGACTAGCTCCGCCCACAGCTAATCACCTGAACTTCCTGACTCACACTTCTAGGTGAAAGGTCACAGCCAGAAACAAACAAGGTCACAGCCAGAAACAAACACCCACACAAGCCTGGACAGTCACCCAAATCCAAGAGGCAGCAGCCCTAGAAAACCAGCACAAGCACACAAACAAGTAAGAAAACAAATAAGCACACAAACTTACTCACACACAGCCCCAAAAGACAAAACCACAAAACCTACAGAGTGTCTCCCAAGCTCAGCTCACCTTCTGCTCCTTCCTCAGTCGCTGCACTCCAAGCTCTGACTAGCTCCGCCCACAGCTAATCACCTGAACTTCCTGACTCACACTTCTAGGTGAAAGGTCACAGCCAGAAACAAACAAGGTCACAGCCAGAAACAAACACCCACACAAGCCTGGACAGTCACCCAAATCCAAGAGGCAGCAGCCCTTCTGCTCCTTCCTCAGTCGCTGCACTCCAAGCTCTGACTAGCTCCGCCCACAGCTAATCACCTGAGTGTCTCCCAAGCTCAGCTCACCTCATATATATATCCTCATATATTTCATACATATTGTAATAATATTCTTAAGACTAAACTCTTCCTGTGTGAATTAAGTTCCTTTTAGAAATTATACTGTGAGAAATCATGATTTTACCCTTTTGATTTCAGGGAAGCCCTTCCACTGTCGTTCTTGGTTACACAATTATATTAATACAGTGGTACCTTGGTTTACAACCATAATCCTTTCCGGGGGTCAATTTGTAAACCCAAACAGGTTGCAACCCAAGGTGTGCTTTTCCCAATGGGTCCGCCAAATTTTTTTTTGGGTCCGCCCAAAAAATTGGGTTGTAATCCAAAAAAAGTTTTGAAACTGGGACACGCACTTCCGGGTTTGACGTGTTTGTAATCCAAAACGTATACAAACCAGACTGTTTGCAAACCAAGGTACCACTGTACATTGAATCTGTGGGACTGGGACTATTGTATTAGCTGGACCTGGGCACATATATCAGCTCCAGTTCTCCTTTATGACTGGTGGGGAATGATGAATTAGCCAGTGGTTCATTTCTGCACCCAGATACATTAACAGCCCATGTATTGGCTGTATCTGTCAAGTCCACTTAGGTGCTATGACTAACAAAGCATATGAACAGCCATCATTACCACTACCGAAGGGAGTTTAGAAGCCTTAATTGTAAACATCTTGATGTGGGCCTTTAATCCTAAGAGATACACTATATTTCCCCTTATATAACTTGTATATTCCTTTCCTTAAGGGGGGATTTTTTTTTGACCCACCAAGACAGCTTTTTTATCCCCCCCCCACCCTCAAGGACTACCTTTGACAAGTGCCACCCACCTGTCAATCATCTGGTGTCTGATTGACAGGTGGATGGTCCTACTCTCTTGTAAGAGTTGGCCTGCTGAAGTGGCGTGAGGAGCAGGATTTAACTCGACACACAATTCTGCTATATAAAGAAAGAGGGACTGAGGTGGGTCCTTGGACCTCTGCAGCTACTGGTGCTACTGCCACCACAAACAACTTTCAGATGCCTTTTGGTGGGGAGGAGAAAAGCCCTTCCAGGTGTCTTTACAGGCTTTGTATTACACCCTTCATTCTGTTCCATTAAAGCCAGCATTCTGTTCTGTACACATACTATGTTTCCTCGAGATTGTTGCTATGTGTAATATTTATACCCCTTTATGTATACTAAGAGCTTTACAGTTCTTATCCAGTTTGATGGCAGGCTTTATGAAAGAGTTATACTGTATTTTAAACCTGTCATTTTTAAATGACTTTTTTTAGACTTCAGTAATTAGCTGCTGCGCCTGGGTGAATCTCTTTTTCTTTTAACCTTTGTAGCAACCTTGTAAAGGGTTTGGCTCAAATCCGAGAGAATGCAGGCTGAGCAATCTGAGCTGTACAGTACGTGTATGCCTTTTGAAAAATACTCAAACCCAGCCAATCCACTGTTTGGTGGGAAAGGGGGAGATGGGGGGTTGTGCATGCTAGGGGTAAGTGCCTGGAAGAGTTCTAAGTGTCCAAATTAAATCTATCAAGTGGGATTGAGACAGTGATACCGTTTTTGATCTTTGTGCACAAACATTGTATAGACAAATAAAGAAAAGGCATTTTTGTAAAATAAAAATAAAAATTATTTTATAGGTGATTGGTCATACTTGACCAGGTATTGGAGTATTGCAAGCAGTTTAATGACAACAAATTATTTGGGGAGTAGGCAGTTCTCTGGCTTCACACACTGATTGAATACATTTTAAGCTATGTTTCAAGGGAAAAATGATAGATGCATAAGGTCCTCAAGAAGCAAGCAGAGCATCCAGAACTCCCAGCTGAACATATTGCACACTAAACATTCTTTTCCATTCCACTTCCATGGAACATGAACATCTTGCTTTCTTTAATTAAGAAGTTAACTGGACCATGAAACATTGGCTGGGTAAATAGAAGTGATTTGTGCTTCGTCAAGAAAGCACATTAGGCATCTTTGCATTTCTTGCCTTTACATAAATTATGGAGATTATTAAAAATTGGAAGGGTCATCTATAAGCCCATCTGTAGCTCAGATTCTTTGCTATTCTTGGTACATAACTGTCTTTCTAACTGTTGTAATTTATTGTGGACTATTGCACGAACCATCTGCTTGCCTTTGTAAATTGCATGAACAAAGTTTGACTGAAAATTGCACTGCAGCACAATGGTTAATTTTATGTGCTAGCAAATGGTGATTACAGTACTGTAGTTTCCAATATTCACTGCCATAGTTGACTTGAATTTAAGTGAGTGGTTTTATGACAAACCTCTTTTTAAAATAGCTATTAAATTTATAGAAGTTTGTACTATTTTTTATTTTTGCAGTATGCTGGTTTTTCAGGTCTATCAACAACCACAACAGAGAGTTTGTTAGACAATCTGGGTATTTTCTGGTTACAGGTAGGTAGCCGTGTTGGTCTGGATCGAAGTAAAATAAAAAAATTCCTTCAGTAGCACCTTAAAGACCAACTAAGTTTTTATTTTGGTATGAGCTTTCGTGTGCATGCACACTTCTTCAGGGTATTTTCTGTCTTCGAAATAGTAGAAATAAATTGGGCTGTTTGTCCGAAGAGTCAGCATGCTCACATGTTTGCACCAAGCTGTGATTTGGCCCTGTGTTAGGTGCAGACATGGCCATTACCTTAAGTTTGATTTTGAGTCTGGTCAGATGTTATCAAGTTACCAGGTTCCAATTGATCATAACCCCCAAAGGTTTGCCATATCCTCATAGAAACTTGGTCGAAAGCACATAACGTGGGGTGTGGTAAACATGTTAGAATCCACGTAGATTGGGTTTGCAGTACTTAATAAGGAAATTGGTCTGCATCTGTTTGTCTTGGAAGACAATGGAGGAGTGTGCCTTTGGAAGTGAAGTCAAACTGTTGGAAAGTCACAGTGCCTGCTGTGGCTATAGAGACCAGTGCAGGAGAGACATGTTTTGTTGCTGCTGGGGCCAATGAAGGGAGATGTGCCATGGCATTTCTTCTGTGTGTAAAGAAAGTAGGTTTATGCAAAGTATATTCAACTGCTAGGGTTGCCAGACTCAATAGAGGACAGGACTTCTGTGCCTTTAATTGCCCTGCTCTCTTTCCAGACTCAAAAGAGAGCAGGGCAATTAAAGGCACAGAAGTCCTGTCCTCTATTCTATTGAGTCTGGCAACCCTATCAACTACAGCCATAGTAATGAAAACCAAAAATCTTGTCCTAATTGAATTAGTTATCCTGGCAGACAAAATAGACAGGCAGTAGTTGGTTATAGGAGATCAATAGCAAGAGGATCAATAGTTCTGGGTTAGGAATCCAGTCCACTCTCTCCCTGTCTGGTAGATCGTATAGTGTTGAAATTGAGGGATATCGTTTTCTCTTAACTCCAAAAGGCTCCTAGCAAGAGAAACATCAATGTTCTCAAGGGAAAACTTGAACGGAAAACTAGCCTCAGGCCTCACTGTGATCCAGGACAGAAGTTCAAGTTTGTCCTAGCAAGAAGGGCACACATTTTTTCAGTGTCTGCAGTTATTGGAAACAAAGTGCAGGAAAAGACACCACAGCCTACATTTGAGGAGTTAACGATTAGATGGAAGGTTTGTACCATCTGGCCACCTAGTTGGAGGCAGTTTGGCCAACAGGCATAAACTTAATAAAAAATATATATTTAATTCATTCCTAACTCTATGTGGCACACCCTCCTACTGAGCACATCATGCAGAGTCAAGATGCCTAGTCTTAAGCCTATTTTCAGGAAATAAGACCTAGTGAATTTGACAAAATGGCTTATTAGAGTTTGCGATATATTGAGAACAGCTAACTGATGTTGGTGGTCGTCTCACCCCAGTAACAGGAGAGATGGGCTGGATTTTCACTTAACTTAAAAGACAGCAGAGCTGTAGAGAGTTGTCAGAAATGAGTTAGGAACCAGAAGCCAGGAAATTGGAACCAAGCTCCAGGAATTGACTGAGGGAGTCAGGGCCAAGTGACCAGGCTCCAAGAGTCAGACCCAAATAAAGATGGAGCAAAGAGGGTGGGCTGCTCCTGGTTGCCATCTTAAATAGACTAGGGGCAGGCTGGTCGCAGCCCCCGAGCTCCTGCCTCGAATTGGCTTAGCAGGCACCACCCACCATTACCTGGGTGTCCAACTAGGCCAGAGATGGGCATCGCCAGGTAACCATCTCTCCCCCAGCTACGCAAGAAGATTGCGGCCTCCCCAGACCCACTGCCGCCACGCCATGTGGCAAAGACTACTCCACCCTGAGTCCCAGGTGAGTGGATACTTTGTTTCAGTTCACACCTATAGGAGAACCTACCAAATTTGCACTTTCCACAACAATATGTGGACTGAAACACAGCCATCCTTTGAAATGCACACCTTTCACATTTTTGCAATGCAGTTCTCCAACCAAATAATGTGTACGAAAATGCATATACTAGGGTGATGCATACATAAAAATGTATATTAAATACCATAAACATGCATTATATAAAAGAAAGTTGCTTTGCAAAAATGTGTATATTATCTACAATTGCATGTAAAGATGTATATAAAAAGAAAAGATTCATATTAAAATGCTGGTTAATTTTTATGAGGTCTTTCTTTTTTTAAAATTTGCAAACTGATGTGGACATGTGGAGAACTGAGCTTTAAGGGTGGAAAATTGAGAAATTCAGAGAAACCAAAATTGGCATAATCACTCATCTCTCGATTTTGGGTACACATACTGTAGTTATGGCATGTGCAATGAATGTCTGCAGCGGTACACCTAGCATACTGTTTAGACACATAAATATATCTTTCCCTCTGCCCTTTTCTCTTAGTATTCAGTAAATTGATCTCAACCTAATAGATGCTACATAAATTATGCTGCCCTGCATTTTCTATTTCCATGAAAGTGCCTGCTTTTATTAGTTCACAGATTCTCCTTTAGGCTACTATTAGTATGGTACAAGCAGTAAAGGAAGCTTTTAATGTTGAAAAATAATTATTTTGCAAGAGCACTTGTCTCATAATGTTAAAAATTTGCCAGGTAAAGGTTTTAATGTGGAAACTGTGCTCCGTAATTCAGGTTATTATACTCCTTTATTTGTTCTGGAGGCATACCTGTCTTCAAGCGTGGGGCAAATATTGCTAACACTGAAATACTAATTTGGATTAAACAAGGATACCTGCCCTATAGCACAAAATTATGTGCATTTATAAACATTAAAATGTGCATATAGATTCCCAAGCAGTTCCCACCTTCATGTAAGAAAAGTGTAAATTATGATATACTGTACTTACACAAGTGGCGCTGTGGTCTAAACCACAGAGCCTAGGGCTTGCCGATCAGAAGGTCAGTGGTTCGAATCCCCGTGATGGGGTGAGCTCTCGTTGCTCGGTCCCAGCTCCTGCCAACCTAGCAGTTCAAAAGCACGTCAAAGTGCAAGTAGATAAATAGGTACTGCCTCGGTGAAAAGGTAAATGGCATTTATGTGCACTGCTCTGGTTCGCCAGAAGCGGCTTAGTCATACTGGCCACATGACCTGGAAGCTGTCTACGGACAAATGCCGGCTCCCTCGGCCTATAGAGCAAGATGAGCGCCGCAACCCCAGAGTCGTCCACGACTGGAAATAACAGTCAGGGGTACCTTTACCTTTACTTACTACATTCTGCAGTTATGCTATCTAGTTAAACTTGCACCTGATTCATGTGTGATAAGCAGTTGTATATACAGTAAATGTATATAAGGGAAGAGAATGCTTCCACCTTTCAGGTGTTGAATAGACTTGGGAGCAGTAAGAAAGATTATGGACACATTATAATCCAAATTGTTCAGCTGAATGATAAAGGAAAACCATTTGCCTATAAAACCACCTCCTTTCCCCAAAATGGCATTTCTGAGGTAGAGCTTTCATAGACCGCATGGTTCTTTCCACTCATAAATGGTTCACCCCTTACCAAGGAGTGCCAGTTGCACCCAGTTGCATGTCGGAGGTCTGCAGTGGAGCAACAACCATCTAGGGCTAGGCAATGACCAGATGGCTAGCTACAGTGTGGCAGCCCAGCCCTTTCCCCCAGAACCAAGTGGCTGTGTCAGTTGGTTCCTGGGGCAAAATTTTGGAGCAGTCATGATCCAACAAAAAGTTAAATACTTTAAAGTCTAGTGTGCATGTGATTTAAAAAATAATTACATTGAGAGAGTTAAAGTCCAAAAGTTTAGATCATGCCTCTTGCTTGCAGTGTGACTTTAAAAAAAATTAAAACAGGTAATAAGGATCATGCTCGGAAGGGTGAAAATTAGAGCAAAATTGGAATTGGAGCCAAATAGCGCACATGGATCCATATCCTTTTTTGTTTCCTTCTTCTTTTCAGTTACATTCAAGCAACAAATGCTGCTGAATATTATTTTAAACTGCCATTAGATTGACAAAACAAGTTACTAATTGGCAGCTGCTGACTAATAAGTAAATATTTCGCACAGCCACATCTAGCCACCTACTCGCTGTGGCCACACGATATCTGGTGCATCTCTGTGTTTTTAGTTCGCTTGCATTGGTGACTTTGCTTTACAGAGAATGCTCTAAATGTCCTTTTCAGTTCCATCATCTCAGGATCTTGCTTCGTTTCTAGTGAACTGTAAACAGCAAAGTAAGGGGGCAGGCAACCAGAAGAATAAGCAAGGCCAACTGAAACGATTAATGCTGCAACAGTTCCAGTTGCAAGAAATGTCAGCTAAATGCAAACATCACAAGTTGATTCCATATAATAGTTGGCATTTTCAGTGGTGCAGAGGGAGGTTTTCAGATAAAATCTGCTGGGATTTGGAGTTCACGTGCATGGTTTTTAACAAATTCCCCCCCCCCAAAGAAAAGTAGTAGTAATTTTTACATACCCATAAAAAATCCGCATCATGACACCCCTGCTCGTAGCTTGAGAAAATTCATTGACAAAAAATTGCAGCAACTTTCAAGACTTTGTTTTATAGGGTACTTCAACCTGCCCTTCTGAACATACCATATCCTTACCAAAAATTCTCTCCCTTCACTCCTCTACAGTAAAAAGCAGTATAACTTAATTTCTCTGCTCCTTAGATGTATTACAAAATACATTAAAGAGAAAGCCTCAAACAGGCTTCCCTGTTGAACGAAAATAAATGTGTGCTGTGCTCAGGCAAGGTGGTAAAGGGAACCCCTGCATAAATATATATTTTCCTCTATGGTCAACTGCTTTTATGACTAAATCCTCCCTGGGGAAAATACAAAGACGACAAATATTTTTCTTCTAATGTTTAACTCATTGCTTGAAGTATACCCTCACCCTGATAGTGGAGAGATATTCTTGCAGTGAACAAACTTTCTTGAAAATAATTTCACAAGTAACATTCCAAAGTGCAATTTCTTTGAGCCTCTCTGTAGCATGCTGAAAAGAATTTCATTAAATGTTGCTAACATGTCATAAGCTCTCTTAAATGGAAGGGTAATGGCTCATAACATTTGTAAGCTTTTTAATTTCATGCAATATGAGCAGCATAATCAGCACCTATTAAAGTCAATCAACTGTGCCAAGTGGGCCTACCTGCCTTGGATTTTGTCTATATTTTCATAGCGGGCTCACCTGTAAACTAACTCTGAAAACAACATGTTTGCACCTTTGTGTCTAGGACAACATACCAGTTGCAATTTCAGAAATGTCTGAAATGTCTGAAACACAACCCTAAATACTTTCAGAGGAGTGGATGGTAGGGTATTTCAACTTTGCAATAAATTGGGTGTGTTCCCCCCCCCCTCTTTGAGCTAGTGGATCAAATCCAGTTTATTGGCTTTCTCAGAAATAAAATATGAGGAGAAAGGAATTAAAAAGGTAAACAACTGCTCTATCTAGTCCAGCACTAAAAGAAAATGAAAAAGATGCGGACAGCTGAGAAGCATGGGGACGAGCTTTTTCAAAGTCTGTGGGAGTGCAGTCAAAGCAGGAAAAGATGTCTCCGGACTCTGTGCTGACCTTATTCCACAGGGGAGAAGCAATCTGCCTAGAGGTTCCTGCTAGCTGGCTTCAGATGTCTTCAGTTTCTTTCTCCGTCAGCAGTAGTACAGGAAAAAAAGGAATTTCTGAAAGAGTGTTCCAGATTATTACATGTAGGCTCCACTTCCACTTCTGTTTTCAAATGTTAAGACCCCACATTTATTTCTCCACAGTTTTTCTACCACACATGTGTTTAACAATGATCATATGCAGTTAAACTTACGTATCATTAAAGGTATGGTTGGTTGGTTGGTTGGCTGGCTCGCTCCCATACATTATGGTTTATTATAAACAGAGGTGGAATATGTTAAAGCCAGGATGGTAACTGAACTGTTGCAGATTGCCTTGGTGCATGGATTGGGGTAGCTGTGTCCTTTGATACACCCGAGTGTGTATCAAAGTGAGTGAGTTCATGTGACAAAAGTGAGTTCATGTGAGAATAAGAAGAAAAATAAATAAAATGTGCATTGAAAGTTTTATATAATTTAAAATGTACAACCTCGGTAAAATAATTGTGCAAAATATCACTTTGTATTTTTTTTCTGGGGCTTTAAAGTAATGTTTTTAAAACTGTTAAGCTAATGTGTGCATTTTCTGCTGCTATTGACGTTTTATGATGCTGTGTTCCTTGATTTCTGATTGATCATATATTTTTGCAGTGCTTTCTGTGGTTGTTTTTATACTGATAGTCCCACAGGGAAAACAATGAAGAAAACTCAATAAAACACAATGGAATTCACATTAAAATTAGCTACTAGTTAATAGTTAAAGGTCTCCTGGATGGTTAAGTCCAGTCAAAGGTGACTATGGGCTGCGGTGCTCATCTTGCTTCAGGCCGAGGGAGCTGGCGTATGTCTGCTTTTATTAGTATTTTAAATATTTTAGATAGTATTTTGTAAATTAGTGTTGCTTGGTGGGTGTCCCTGAAGAGTGAATTCCCTTAGACCTGCAGGTATAGGGCAGTATATCAATTCAATAAAATAATAATAATAATAATAATAATAATAATAATAATAATAATAATATAGTTGTAGGGCTATCACTGAATCTCTCACTGGACTTGGATCCGGTCTCAATAAGCAGTGGGTCTTATTGGAGAAAGCAATCTCTAGAGAACTTAATCATATATAGAATTCGAAGGCAAGTTTGTGAGTGGGGGAAAGACAACGAAAAAAGTAAATAAATACTGTTGTGAAATGAATTGGAAGCAAGTTGTAGCAAACATTAGTTTGCTGCTGATGTAACTATGGTTAGGGAGTCAGGAATGCTCTTTGATCACTGCTTGCATGGACTTTTCTCGTGTCCTTTCATTTTTGAATCGAACTATGGCTAGCATTACATCTGTAGCCAGTACTGTAATGATGCTAAACATCAAACCAGAGATTGTGGTTTGGGCTAACTATGGTTCATGAACAGACATAATGCTAACCACAACCAGCTCTGAAATAAAAAGGGGAGAATTATTATGTAAGTAGGAGTAGGCAAAATAAAAAAATTCCTTCAGTAGCACCTTAAAGACCAACTAAGTTTATATTTTGGTATGAGCTTTCGTGTGCATGCACACTTCTTCAGATAGGATCTGAAGAAGTGTGCATGCACAGGATCTGAAGAAGTGTGCATGCACACGAAAGCTCATACCAAAATATAAACTTAGTTGTTCTTTAAGGTGCTACTGGACGAATTTTTTTATTTTGCTTCGACTCAGACCAACACGGCTACCTACCTGTAACTAGGAGTAGGCAGAAAAGCATAACTTTAAAGGGGAAGGATAAGGGAGAAAGAGCAAAAAGTGTGCGATTCCATGGGTTCACCTAACTGTAGTAAGTCAACTGGCAGCACAAAACCGACACTCAGCCATTATGATTAACTATTAAAGGGCTCTTAGCAATCTTGTCAAAAACACTATTTCTTCTGAACATGGGCCTTTCATGGAAAAATTCTATCTTGAATTTGATTGACTGTGTCATGTTCAATGTACTAAGAGAGTCTGTCTTCTTGGATTTATATGTCAGGTTATATTTATATGTCAGGTTATAAACAACATTAAAAACACAATGGACAGCACCCCCCCCCAAAAAAAGTGGCAGTGTTCCATTTGAGAATCAACAATGAACCCTTTTTGAGTTGCTCTTTTTCATTTCCTCCAAAGCTAGGCTCC
Source organism: Zootoca vivipara (assembly GCF_963506605.1). Lineage (NCBI taxonomy): Eukaryota > Metazoa > Chordata > Lepidosauria > Squamata > Lacertidae > Zootoca > Zootoca vivipara. Next base: position 60,196,488 of record NC_083277.1, on the reverse strand, counting down.
TTTTTACAGATCTGCTATCTAAATACTAAGCAGGGTTGAGTCCTCCTTAGTTGATGAGATCTGACAAGATCACAGCCTGAGGTGGTAACAGCCAAAGAATGTGATGTGATTTTGCCTTGTAAAACATCAATACCACAAAGGAGAGAAATAAATAAAATTACCAACAATCAGGTTGATTGGGGGATAAGGCAGGATCATTTGTCTAGTGAAGCAGTTGCCTCTTTCCATCTGCAGCATCTTGTTCTCTCTGTGCTTTCATTATGTCTCAGGGACTATTCATTTATGTATACCTTCATGCTTGTATTTCTCATTTGTATTTTAACCCTTCTTTACCATTTTCAAAGCACTCAGTTCTCCAAAAGTGTTGCAACCCATTGCTGCACTTAGGACAAAACTAGATGTTAAGTTAAATCTGACTTTGCATTTAATGTTCAGGGCTCGAGGTGGGGAGTTCTCATGTGCAAATTATATCAGCCTGGGGTGCCAACAGTTAAAGGGATTGGATCAGGCACAGAGAGAGAATTGAATCCTTTCCTCTTATGTTGCTGAGAAAAATCGCTTTTCTGAAGCTCGTATTTGCTTTGGGAGGAAAACCTGCTTTGGCACCATTCATGCCTCATGTCTCCATCAGTGTTAGAATCTCAGTGAGGTACCACAGATGTAATTCTAGGTAACTGAGTGCTTTATATTAGGAGTTGGGATGTAATACCCATGACACACCTGTCAGACAATTAAACAGTATAGGTGATATGGGACAGTGTCTAAACTCTATTTCATATTTCTTCTTCTTGGTAATCAGCCACCTGAGATTTTCAAAAGAACCTGGAGGTTCTCCCATAGGAGAGAATTCAACAGAGTATGGGCCACCATCAAAACTCCTGTATCTCACTAAATATAATGGTGGTAGCTGGAAGGAACTGGACCAATAGAAGTGTCTAAACTGTTTTCAGGAACAGCTTCTTGTCAAGAGATTGCTTAAGTGTGAAATATATACGTAAAGGTAAAGGTACGCCTTATCATTAGGTCCAGTCGTGACTGACTCTGAGGTTGCAGCGCTCATCTCACGTTATTGGCTGAGGGAGCCGGCGTACAGCTTCCAGGTCATGTGGCCAGCATGACAAAGCCGCTTCTGGCAAACCAGAGCAGCACACGGAAACCTATTTATCTACTTGCACTTTGACGTGCTTTCGAACTGCTAGGTTGGCAGGAGCTGGGACCAAGCAATGGGAGCTCACCCCGTCGCAGGGATTCGAGCCGCCAACCTTCTGATCGGCAAGCCCTAGGCTCAGTGGTTTAACCCACAGCGCGCTCTTAATCTCCAGAGCAGATGATATCAGTCAAAACTGAAAGAACACACACCTGACCATGATTGACATGTGAATGTCTAAAACCAATACAAGATCCAGGATTCCACCAAGCTACAAGTCTTCCTCTTGAATAGGAGCATGAGCCTCCCCTGCCCAATATCTGGCATATCTTTCATACTCAGCTCAGTAGATCCACTCATTGTATGTGTCTCTGTTTCTGGACTAAACTTCAGTTTATTCGGAACCTGATATTACTTTCCCCATAGCTGCCAAGTTATCCCTTATTTTAAGGGATTTTCCCTTATGCTGAATAGGCTTCCTCGCGAGAAAAGGGAAAACTTGGCAGCTATGACTTACCCACTTCTGTCTTTGAAATCCTTTTGCAAAGTTCTACCATTTCCCTTAAGTTTTGTCTAACCAAATTACAAACGAGCAAAGTCATATGCAAACATAGTTCCGTTGAAACCTTATCCATGTGTTCTTAAACCCAACCGATAAAGGGGCAATTGGATGTGCACACAGTGAAGGGGAAGGACCGAAGTGGAATTGTAAGCATGTCAACGTGCTCATGGTCCATGATCAGGTGCTATGCATGATCACAGAATGGATTTTAACTGCATTCAGCCAAATGTCCCTTCACGATCCATCTTTAGACCTTTCCACTCAATGTGGAATGGTTGGGCATGGAAGGCCAGCATGTGGGCCCAATGCCCAATTCATAGATGTAATTTAAGAATGCCTGAATTCAATTATAATGTGCCTTACTTCAGAATGAGGATCGTAGCAGGGGGAACCAGCATTCAGGAGAGAACTAGGCATGAGCCACTGAATATGTTTTGCAGCAGGCAAATTTAGTAAAACCTGAAAAATAATTTTCATCTTTCAGCTGTCTATATTTAAGAGTTCACTTTAACCAATCTGTTGCTGAACTGAATTCTGAACTGAAATCAAGGTGGATTTCATTCTTCATTATTTCTAAGTTAAGGAGACCTTGGTCTTCATAAATCCAACATGGCATTTCATCAGCTTCTTGTTTTGTGTTTGATCTTCACTCTTCTGGCTTTGTTGTGATAGCACTGAGATGCAATAAAGTCTTTTGGGTTTCTGCTGTGATCTTGGTGAAATTGCTGAAATTGTCTGCTAACTCCTATGAAGGCACTGGGGAGACAATAAGCATTTTTCCATCTTGTCTCTGAGATTAAACAGGGGTTTCCCAAAACAGTTGTACTTATAATGTATTCCTCTTGAACTTGAAGGTGAATAGTCCTTGTGTGGTAGTCAGCAGAAATGTAACCTTCTGGGACATTTTATGCTGAACTTCTCTCTCAACCCGAATTCTTTTAGCCTTTTGCTAGTTAGTCTACTTTCTCAGTCAAAGTTCAAAATTTCATGGTGACACCCTTTCAAATGTTAAGGTCGAATAGAGTATAATTACTTGGCAAATTTTACATTAAGTCTTTGCAGAACACACTGCCAACCTAGCAGTTCGAAAGCATGTCAAAATGCAAGTAGATAAATAGGAACCGCTACAGTGGGAAGGTAAACGGCGTTTCCATGTGCTGCTTTGGTTTGCCAGAAGTGGCTTTGTCATGCTGGCCACATGACCTGGAATCTGTACGCCGGCTCCCTCGGCCAATAATGTGAGATGAGCGCGCAACCCCAGAGTCGGTCACGACTGGACCTAATGGTCAGGGGTCCCTTTACCTTTACCTTACATTAAATATAAAATTTAATGTAGAGATCCAGTCTATACAATCTACATAGTCTGGAAGACCATACTTGCAGCAAGGAAAGCTTGACAAAAAGCTCTCTTCAGTCATGGATTGTAAATTAGTCTTTTCTACCTCGGATTACAACAAGCTGAGGATATGTAGGAGTTCGGGTTAGGGGGTGCTTTTCCTTCCTTTACATATTTTAGATGTAAAATAAGTTCAGATGTGTACATCTCTCCTTTTTTTAAGATAACTTCTTTGCTTGATTTTCTCTTCTGAAAAAGGGTTGCAGGTTGACAGTTTTCGGCATGTTGCATGAGTGTTGTACATCTGCAGGTTTTCAGGATGCTATGATCCCATAGCAACACCATCTGTTGTTCGAAACATGGATCGCACAGATGAAATATGTGAGGTGTTCTATCATAATTAGGCAGGTTGCATGCTGTGACTTCTGATTGATTTCATTTCAGTTGCCGCATATACCACATATGCCAGTGTGCCCAAAAGTATTGCCTACATATCAACATATGGGTGTAGATGAATTTGGACACTTATGAATTCTTTCCCCTTTCTGAGCATATGGGGATGTTTTCTGGCATTATGGTTACTTACAGTATTTGAATGACACACAAACATCTCAGCCAGCCTCTGCGTCTCCTTGTGCTACATGCTAGGAAAACACATAAGTTAATACACCCAGCTGAGAAAAGATTAAATTGTAATTTAACAAGAGCAAACAGCAGCTGGTCTGTTACACATGAGCAGATGAACATGTGATTCTACTGGGGTGATGGTGGTAGAAATATGGTCTCTCTGTTATTTTATTTATTACTTCACTATGTTTGTTCTAAGTGTACAATAGAAAGGGGTTTTCCCCCGATAGCCTCTAGTAATTCCAGTGCTCATGATTATTAGCTAGTGAAAACAAGCTGGATGTTGTTTGGCTTTTGATTGTCCTTAATAGAACCTATTTTCTTGTCTGGATTATGGTTTGACCATGTTTAAGTGAGCACATGCTGTCATTTGTGCATCATTTAAAGCTTCTTGAACAATGATACCTCTGAAGCCAAAGACATGCCTTTAACACATATATTTCTAGCCATATGTTTTATATATTCTTACGTTAGCTTTGCCAATTGACAAACAGAAGGGTGTGACAAAAGTGGCCTGCACTGTGCCAATGCATGTAGTGGCAGAAAAAGAAATTCAACAGTGACTATCTGTTGATAGATGCCTTATTGCAGGAACTGCATAGCTAAGCCTGTACCAGCAGACCTATGCCTTTTTTTCACTCAGGTCTTCCTTTCATAGGGATGCTGGGATGCTCCAACCAAGAAATGTTAAGGACATTCCTCCTGCAGGCTAGCCACTTACAAATTTCCAAATGATCTAGTGTAATTTCACCCACCTTTTGTAGGTAGTGTTGTAATTATCTCCACTTGCTTATCTTTTGCATGGCCCAGGTGCATAAGGCATGGTGCTTGCTGAGAGGTGTGGGAGCATGAAAATAAGACACAGGAGACCATTGGACAGGTTAAATTAGGCTACAACTTTATTGATAAGATAAGCTTACAGATGTAAGCTGGTTTGGCATAAAGCATTGGTTAAGCATCCAACCCCAAACCAGCCTGTCTGCTGGTTGAAGCTGGGATGGGTCAGCCCTGGCATGAACACTGCCCCTTGACTGTGATGTTCTCACCATTGCCGCCTCTCGAAAAGGGTGCTATAGCCCATCAGCCCCTGTGTGGACACTCAGATGGTTCTACCCCTTCCAGGACTCTTTTTAGCAGGGTACCCTGGTGATAAAAGAAACCACCCAATGCCTTAACCACCAGAGTTGTGGTGTTTGCTATGAGGCAGGTGAAAACCTACAGTTGAACCAATTTGTCTGCAGGGTGGGGAAAATCCTCCTAGGCCCCAAATATGGTGACAGAGTAAATCCATAGCAGTGTATGTACCAGTTCAGCCCACTCACCAGTGGGATGAAGCACACATAGAGAGAAAATTGGGTGGGAAAATGGGTGATCCAGTGACAATCAAGCATGAATTCCCACACAGATAGAGCTGAGGACTGATTACAGACAGTTTCAGAGTCACTCTATAATTCATGTAGTAGTCATATCCTCAGCTTGGGCTGCAACACTTTTCCACTTGCTTGGAAGAATGTTCAATAAAAATCAGTGTGACGTGCCCTCAGGTAAACGTATTTTTGAATTTGGGTGTGTTCTCTTCCCAAAGAGTTCCGAAAGTTATAGCTCTGTGAACTGCAGCATAGAATTTCTATCAGCAAAATCAGAAAAAGTGCCCTGCATTTGCATAATGAACAGTAAATGAATCTACTTTCAATCCTGTTCTCTGAACACTAGTGGGATTTGGCTATGCATATGAGACCCACGAGACATAGCAATACTACAGCGCACGAAATTTTATATGAATAATATGTATGTAGTGGAAGTAACTTTCAAAGGTTAAAAAGATGTATTCACAACACTACCGTTACTGAACTTGAACTCTGACACAAACAGTTGCGTACCTTTTGAAAATTGTATTTCTATCAATTTCTTGTTGACATCTGGAGTCTTCTAATAATTACAAACAAATAAAGTAAAGAATCTGGCAAGGAAGCTGAGCCAGACATAAGAGGGTGGCCTTAAAAAGAAGAAGAAGAAAGCCTACAAACATAATGTAATTTAATTTTCAGATGAACTCAGCTGCAAAGCAGCTGATGATACAGTTTGGAGGAAAAGAAGCCTCTCTCTTTTGTCTAAACAATTTGCTATATACGGTAATATTGCATGTTCTGCATTGAACATAGAAATACCCCAACAGCAGAAAACGCCAGTTCTACAGAGATAGGCCTTTCTGATACATTCTCATAGAATAGTAATTTAAGTCCTACACTCACAAATCTTTTCTTTCAAAAAGAGTCTTCTAAAGAGAAAATTATAAATTTGAGCTTTGTTTATACAGCAGTTAATATTGTTCTTTTATTACTGTAATTATTAGAAAAAGATCAAGAATGGAGAAGGGATTATTTCCAGACATAAAACTCTATTGTTAGCATGAAGATTGATGCCCAGTAGCACTACCAGATCCATTATAGCAATCTTCTTTTCTTACTAGCAGCCTTGCTTTGCTAACACTTATCAAATGAAAGGTTTAGTGCAGATTTTTCTGAGTGATGGTTTACTAAAAAAAAAAAAAAAGAGCTCATGGAAGACTCATCAATCAAGTTAAAGAAGGTGATTTCCACTTATTTTGCCTTCCTTTTTCAGCCCCCACACCCCGCTACTTAAAAACCTTTTTTTTCCAAATAATTTTTATTGGTTTTCATGTAAAAACAAGAACAACATATGACTACAGTGACTTGTCTAGTGGTAAAAGCCAAGGTGTTTTGAGCCAGATTATGTTATCAACAGTTCAAAATAAGGTTCATCGGTGTGTGAAATGGGAAGTTGTGCACAATGTGGCACCTTAGTCTCCATGTGTGTGCATTTGTATGTAAGCCAATTAGAGACGAGAAGCAGGAATCCCCAACATAAAGATTCAGTGTCTTGAAATCCTGGAGAAGGAGCTGAACCATGAAGAATGACTACTCTAGCAACTCATAATTTGGTGCCTTTTGGAACAGTCGCCACGAAAATAATATTCTATACAATATCTCAAAGTAGCTGTTTTATTACAAAATAATTTCAGAAATAGACTGGAAAGAGAAGTTGCTGAATTGCAACTTATTACCAAACTTAAAACCATGGAGAGACCTGGTCTGAATAGAGACATTGGATTCTTATCTCATTATACATGATAAAGCTATTTTTAGCCATCTCACCCCTTGCTTTTTCCTGTAAGACCAATTGCAGTCGTTAACAGTCATCAACAGGTTTACCACACCTATCAGCCAATCACCCATTCCCACCACCCTTCTGAGTAATACCCCTCCTCACCCTCTCACTATATATAAGGGTCTGATGACTTCTGTTTCACTGTATCTGAAGAAGTGCATGCACACGAAAGCTCATACCAATGACAAACTTAGTTGGTCTCTAAGGTGCTACTGGAAGGAATTTTTTATTTTGTTTTGACTATGGCAGACCAACACAGCTACCTACCTGTAACTACTGCTATAGGATTCCTCCACCACCACTGGGCACAAGCTTGGCCTAATAATGCAGTCAAAGCAGTTTGCTGCATATTTAAGGGGCAAATGAAGGAACTCAAATGAAGCCTTTCAAATTGCTCTTATTCATAGGCTGCTGAAACAAATACATAATCATCATTGTTTATGAAAGCTAAATATGGACAGCTTGCTCTTTTTGCCTATATTGACACTAGTTGCTCTACCCGTACAGTTCATCATTCTCTTTTCTGGGCTTACCCTGCTATTTCCACAGGACATGTTGTGGGTGAATTCTGACAGTTTCTACCTTCCTACCTGCATAGGTGTCATCCTGGAGACTTCCTCAGGATCATGTCTTTATAGTATTGTTCATTTAGGCAATGCTTTCCTCTTCCTTTCAAAAACAACCATAGTTATAGTAGATTACTTTCCCTACAAAGAAAGTCATTTTAGCATCTTGCTTTGATGGGCACATTTTTGCCATCTATCATCTATCAGCAAGCTATCATATGCAGACCTTTGATACAAAAATTCTATCAGCTGAGTTATGAATCTATGAAAGTTTGCCATTTCTTCTCAGCTGTTGTTACAGAAAATGACTCACATTCAGATTGTTGTACGTGTGATAAGCACTCACAAACCTGGAGTTGGCTTTTTTTGCAACAACCAGTTCAGAATCTCTTCTTCTTTGTACTGGGTTAAAAACTTCAGGAGCCACTCTCAGTTATGGGCTGTGATTGTTTAATGTGAATGAAAAATACAGAAAAGCACCAACCTCTTCTTCTTTTGTAAGTTCTCTTGTTTGTTTTTGCCTCGAAAATCTAATTGCAACTCCCATTTTAATTAATTTAGAATGTTCTTCTGTGAGCCTCCTTGAATGCTTGATTTGTGTGTGTAACTGTGTATTTATAGCTACCCAGTTCATTTCTTTTCTCAGTCTTGTATATTTGTACATTCCCTGGAATGAGATTTAGAAATAAACCACTTTGCCAGTAGGGGAGCTTCCTTGCACGCTTGACACTATGTGTTATAGTTTATCTAGATTTGGCTGAATTGCTTTGTACAGATGAATTATGTTTGTTGGAATGATCAGTTGTGCAGCTTCCATGCTCATTCTGTGTGTGGTTTCATTTATGCCTAGACTGTGTCCAGAACAGATACATTTCCAGAGACCCCTGGGCTTACATGACATCTCCAGCATATATATATGGAGAGAGAGAGAGAGAGCAAATATTTTAAACAAGGATGTTTAAATCATCTTGCCTATGTTGTTGTACTACAGCTCCCATAACCCCTGACTATTGGCTATGCTGACTGAGGCTGCTGAAGTGAGTTTGAGTCCATCATCACCCCTCCCCACTTTAAATCCCCACTCCTGATTTAAAATATACACAGTCCATACTGAGTACATTTTAACAATACTGAAATACTGGCAATATAAGGGATGGGGAACACTTGGAAGATGACAGTGGACAGATGATGCCAGTGGCTAAAGGGCAGTCTTTTTCAAGACCAAATTCAAAGGTTTCGATTCAAGACTATATTTAGCTCATTTCTGGTGCTGCCCAAAGCTACACGCCCAGCCACTGCTTTCTATAGCAGATTGGTTTCTACTGGGATCTTTTGTCAGCCTTTTCTTACATGGAAGCAATGGATTGCCTTTATGCTTAAACAGGAAATTCTTCTAAAGATAATGGAGCTATTCACCTTGACCATTTCTTCCTTCAAATTTACCAATAGCAGAGTAAAAAAAATTAAAAAATAGGCAGACTCCTGGCTATATCACAGTGGTAAGTTTACGAAGCTTCCTGTCACAACGAGGCAGAAATGAAGGGGGGGGGGACTGTATAAAATGTGAAAACTACAGGATTATGCAATGCCCCAGGGTGAAGTTATTACACTGAAGGGTGCAGAGCAGCCAATCAAGTTGTATTTCAATACCTGTCCTCAGGGCCTTGAAAGTGGGCAAATATACAGAAAGAGGGAATGCAAGATAAATTTGGGCAGGCAGGGAGATAATTATGCAGTTGGTTCAGTGTATGTCCAGAATCCATATCTTTCAACATTGGCTGACATTCTAATTTTCCCCTGAGAGCCCTAAAATAAATTGTATGTTTATTGTCAATTCCAGGGGGAAATTGTTACGTATTGTGTAGTCCGTGCTTCTTGCCCTTGAATAATCCAAGGTATAAAATGGGTTGGAGACCTTTAGATAGATAGCAATCCATGGAGAGCAATGTGTTGGAACTTTCATTGGTCAGGAACAAGCTAAATAAATAAAGAGTAAAATGAAAAGTTATTTTAAAAAGAAGTATACAATATATGCACATTAAGAGTGGGACCTTTTCTTAGTATAAAAGTACTAATGATCTATTCGAATGTTGTCGTTCAGTCCACATTGGGAGATGCTTTACACCACAATCCACCCCCATTGTTCAAGGACAGTCCCCTCCCCCCGGCAACCTCTCATTGGTAATGGGCATCCCATTGAGTACCTGATGAGTGCCACTGTCAGAACAGTTCAGTCAGTGTAAACCAGATGATCTGAAGTGCAGCCCAGGATGGCTCATGTCTACTTTGGAAACTGCTCATTTGATTTTTGTTATTTTGTGGAAGATAAAAATGCATGTATTTCCGTATTTTTTAAAAAAATCGAAAATATTTGAAAAGAATGATACTACCACATTAGAAACGGGGGCAGCCCATTAAAGATTCCACACCAAGAAAGGTCACAGAGATTTAGAGAAGACAACATTGTTTTCCAATCAAATTTGGTATAAAATTCTTACCGATCACTATTGCATTCTTTTATTTGTTCTTTCTGAAAATGGCTTGTTTACTGAGAGAAAAAGACTGGAGAATATTTTACATCTGTGCTAAAAACCCATTGTCTCCTTCTTAAAGGCAATCAACTTTACAAATGAATATGACATGTACTAGAGAATGGGAGTGTGTTTGTTTTATTATTCCTTCATTATCCATTCTATTCACAGATTGTCTTCATTCTTCTTTGAAAGCTTATATTGTCAAGTTTAAAGTTTTGCAAAGAAAATAGGCTTAATTACATGAACATCCTGCTTCAAAGGTCAAAGTCAGAAACAGAAGAAGATGGGGGAATATGTTCAAATAATCAAGTAATAGTGTTTTTGCAGCACAATTTTAGATACCACATAATTTTGTGGGAACAATTTTACTATTGCAGATTTACATGAGGAAGACCTTTCTGCCAGTAAGAGCTGTTGAGGGAACAGACTCCCTCGGGAGGTTGTGAACACTCCTTTCTTGGAAGTTTTTAAGCTGTGGTTGGATGGCCGTCTGTCATGGATGCTTTAGCTGAGATTCCTGCGTTGCAGGAGGTTGGATTAGATGACCCTCGGGGTCCCTTCCAACGCTATGATTCTAGACTGAAGACTAATGTTAGATATTGACACTACGGCAGGAATGTGTACAACCATTCTTTTAACAATATATATCTTAGAATGCTTGCAGAGCAAGCAACACCTTTTCACAGGCATAACCTGAGACCAGATTCAGTCGGCAAGCCCTTCTGTTTGGTCCCCCATCAGGTTACAAGACTGTTAATGGTACTACACACTCCTGCAAGCAATCATGTGGGTTTGCACTCTGAACCCTACCTACGTGATCTGCATCATCTGCTTCTTTTTCTGGTTCTGCGAAGAAGCAAGAATCACCAGGGCCGCCTTAAGCCTATCTGGCGCTGTGGTGCAGGGATCCCTCGGGTGCCCCCCCCTTCCCTCCCATCCGCCGCCTCGATGGAGTGCAACAGGAGGTCCCCACTGTGCTATTGACAGAGCTCCGTTGGCGGAGCATGAGGCTCTTAATCTCAGGGTCGCGGGTTCGAGCCCCATGAGGAGCAAAAGATTCCTGCATTGCAGGGGGTTGGACTAGATGACCCGCTGCCCAAGGAGAAGGCAACTCACTCAACCTTTGCTACTGAAGGGAGCTGCTGGAGCCTCTTCGTCAAGGTCCTCTCCTCTTCTTGCAGAATCAGGCGTCTGCTGCCACTCTAGGCGGGAGTCTCGCTGGTTCTGCAACTCGCTGCTACTGCTGTCGCTTTTTCTGCCTCGCATGGAGCTCCTGGCTGCCGCGCTCAGCCGGACACCAGCCGTTCGGTGCCCCTTTGGCGCCCCTGGTGGCCAGGCACCCTGGCGCATTGCGCCATCCAGCCCAGGCCTAGAGACGGCCCTGAGAATCACATTCTCTTGAAGCATACATTTTCCCTTTCAGCCTCTAAAATACTGGTTTATATTCTCCACTTTTAGGTAATTTTAATTTCACGACTGAAAAATGAGCATTTCAAAGGCAGTTCAGTTCTTTTATGCCTGTACATTAGGGTGGTGACTTTTTCATTTTTTTTCTCAAAAATTATTTCCTGTAGCACAAATGGATGAACTTTTGCCTATTAATGACTAAAATGAGGTATATTCCATTGAAATATTAAAAAGGTTACGCACAAACCATTTTTAATTTTTTTGTATGCCGTTTTACCATTTCATAAAATTGTATTAACAATTCTATATATATTTCATATCAAATTTGGACACAACACCACATTCCACAATGGGGAGTGTTCTTAGCAACATCAGGTATACAAATGTCACACCTGCACAAGGTAAAGGCCCCTTTTTGGGACCTCAAAACTCAGCCAGCAGACCCTGCCGGACATGCTGGGAAAAGAACCTACAGGAGAGGTAGCAAAACATCGTCCTCTAGCGGCGTCTATAGTCCTACTGCAGCTAAAAAAAGCTTCCTTGTGTGTTTGATGAACCTATATAATGTTGTATATGTGTGACTCTAAAGCTTGGGTTCAATTTTATATCTGCTTACAGTGATTTCAAAAATGGTCAAAAAACTGATAAATAATTTTTTTTTAATCATTTTGTGCCTGAGGTTTTTTTTATCAAATCTCTTTGAAAGTAAGATTTTATCTAATCTTTAATGAAAGCTCATCAAATTATGATACAGGGAAATGAGGTTGCAAAAAAGTCATCACCCTACTGTACATACAAGCTTCCTTGTAACGTGACACTGAAAAAGCATCACAGCAATGAGGCCTATGGCCTTGTCACTGGCTGCCGGAAGGAGGGTAGCCTTCGTTGTCCAAACTGGGCACTGCTGTACTTACTGAATCAAACCATTGGTCAGCCTGCCCAGTACTATGTGTTTTGACTGGCAGTAACTGTACAAGGCATCAGAAGCAGGGTTCTTTCCACCTGCTACCTTTTAGCTAGAGATGTAACGAACTGGACCTGCAATGTTCTCTGTGCCTGGTGAGTGCCCTACCACTCACTTATATCCCTATTTGAAAACCTATTTGCCTTTTTCTCATTTTTTTTCTAAACAGTATTCTTTCTAAGCATATCTATCTGAAGAGTGTCATAAGAGGAGCCTGCTGGATTAAGCCACTGGTCCATCTAGTCCAGCATCCCGTACCCGCAATGGCCAACCAGATGCCTCAACTGGACACCTGAAAGCCGGATTGAAGCACAAGAGCACTCCCATGGTTTCCAGCATCTGGTATTTGGAAGCATTGCTGCCTCCAAATCTGGATGGTAGAGCATAGCCAGCATGGCTAGTAGCCATCAATAGCCCTCTCCTCCACGAATTTGTCTAATCCTCTTTTAAAACCCATGCAGGTTGGTAGCCATCAGTTGGTAGCCATAGCTTGATTATGCACTGCGTGACGAAGCACTTTTTTAAATCTGTCCTAAATCTTCCAACTTTTAACTTCATCAGATGATGCCCACAAGTTCTAGTGTTATGAGAGAGGGAGAAAAACTTTTCTCTTTCCACTCTTCTCCATGCCATAAATAATTTTATAAACTTCCATTATGTTGCCTCTTACTTGCCTTTTCTGATATTCTGATTTTTGGAACCTATTGGATTGACTTTAACTTGCCTTTCTCCCCCCTTCCCCCTCCACTCCCACCATCATGAGATGTTATATTTAAATTACCTTTTAAAAGTTCTGCGGGGGGGCGGGGGATGTCTTGGTAATCTTGCAGGTCTTTTCTCCCATATATCTTCTCTAGATTAAGGCAAATAAATCTATATAAAATATCTAACACATTTTTTAAAAAGTGCAGGCATAAGTTAGTTTGAAAGTACAAACAAACTGTCAGTCACTGAATTTTTACAGTGTCATATTTGACTAAGAAGCTTTTAGCATTTTCCTCAGAAGTAAGATAGCAGATGGCACTCCTAGATTCATTTTGAGTGTAGTGAGTTATCGGTCAATTTCATTTACTTAATTAATTATTGCAAACAAACCCCCAACCCTCATGTTCTGCTGGGTGGCTCGTTGATTACTTACAAAACATACTATATTGTATTGACATATTTGCTGCACCTTTCGAATGCCATTTCCTGCAGCATAAATCACACATTTTAATCGATGGTGTATATGGGACAACCAGTGCAGGTACATGACCAGCAACACGAGCATTATTATTGCAAAGCCGCAGTGGGGAGGCCTGAAAGAAGAGTCGAAATAAGTGGTGAAGAGGATGTGTTTTCAATTCCCCTACAAAACAGTTTCCTGTGGAGATGTGGTCTATTTGTGCTGTATTCACATCATGCTTCCAGCACCAGAGTCAGAGTTAGACCACACTGGACGCCTCAGGGCATCTCGACTGTGACATAGTGAACTGAGCAGAATGGAAAGTGAGGGAGGGGGCACCAGATTGTGGCTTTGCAATATTGTTGTATCTTATTCGGAAATCTCAGTATATCCCAGAAGCACTGTAAGTTTTGTTGTTGTTGTTTGGCTTGGTCATCTATGGTTTAAAATAATGTTAGTCAAAGATACAGTTTACAGTTTGTAATATATCTGTGGATAGATTATTTTCCTTTTGTGTTATCTGTCCATAAGCCCCAGGAATGGAGAAAACTTATTGGTAGATAATATTAACAATTTACCGAGGGTTGTACATGCAACTGTTACTGGCCTAGAAATCTATGGAAGATTTATAATAGTTTATTGGCTACAATACAAAATTGCTGCCAGTATCTTCCATAATAGAAACTTGGGCAGGAGAGAATTTATACACAAACTTTGGAATGCAGGCCTATTTCTGGAAAAGATCGTAATTTTTATTGCAATCATGTTTATAATTCAGAAATATTTCCATATGTGGGACACTAGTCTTACGGGAATTGTAATTTAAGGACATGCTTTTAAGCTTTTTTTTTAAAAAAAGGTCTGCAACTAGTTTATAAATTATTGACAGGGTCATCTTATTTATACCAATGGATGGTGGGCGGGGGTGGGGAGTTATGCTGCCATTGCACCAGCGGAAAAGCTGCTGTATTCTAGGTGTTCATTCAGTACAGGAATGGAGGGGTAAACGCAGCAGAAACAAAACAAACAAAATGGTGTTGTCAGGGGATTGTTGCAGCTACTCTCGAGTAAAGACGCTCCAGTCTGCTCTGTCTTTAAGAGTTTTATTGTGCATACTATTTACAGTGCAGAGATAACAGAAAACATGAGCACCTAGTCCGATTCAGAACCCGGCAATGGCTGCCGCCTGCTTTTTGGCCAGCATAAAAGCCTGGGCACCCCAAAACACCGTCCCTTCGTGTGGGCATGCGCCTGAATTCGGGCGCCGGAAGGAGAGGTTTCCCCTCTTGCTGGCTGGGGCGGCGCCTGGGCTCCAACGTCTCACTGAGTCCCTCATCCGCTGTCCTTCCACCAGCGCAGTGTCAGGGCTCTGACACGTCTCTGAGCCCTTCCTGCACGCTCTGTTCTCCATAGCGTTGCCAGGGCTCAGACACCTCACTGAGCCCTCTCTCCAAACCGCTCCATTCCTCATTCCCTCCTCCTGACTCGCTGCTTGTGCTGTCGCTGGGCGAAGTGCTGGTCAGGGTGATGGGGAGGGGGAGGCTCCCTGTAGGGAGTTCCCCTGACAGGTGAAAAAAAATGAGACACACTTAGCATCTCTGGGAGCAACATGAGGGTTCTGAACAGACTAACTGTCACCTTCATTAATTTCAGTGGGTATGGTCTGAGTAAAGCTTAGTTGCATGCCATCAAGGGACTGTGCTTGTGACAATACCTACAATAAGTGTTTGGGAAGGAGGGAGCGAGGGGTAGAAAAGGAGGAGGGGTGTCACCTGAGTGTTCAGATAACATACAGTGATCACATATGGCAGAGGGATGAGGAGGGAAGGCATGAGAAGTGGTGGCAGCAGTAATGCTTTCTAGCATGCTTACCTCCGTCCCTTGCTTACCTGTGAGGAGTGATCTGCCCTGTCACACCCCCAGTTCTTAAGCTGGGATGGAGTCAAGACACACTGCTTGTGAAAAGTGCTAACTTTTGTGCAAAGTGTCTTTTCGCCATAGTTTCCCGTCACCAAAATTCCAGCTTATGAATAATAAGTTTGTGCAACACAAGATATAGCACCATGTCACACACTCTACCGTGTGAGTTATGCTGTCCCTGCTGTTTGCAGGATTATATATTTGGTGGTGTTGCACTGAATGTTGTGTTGCAACATTTCCCATGTTCTGACATGACAACATAGGATGTCTGACCATTGATGTGGGGGGCAGTTATTTCTAAACCCCCCCGGCCTGTTTTAGGCCAATCCTCATTCCTGATATCTATAATTATAGCCCCTAAACATTACACTTCTCACAGAGAGATCTTGCACAAATGAAGAGGGTTGGGTTTTTTTTAAGTTTCTAATTTGAAATAAATGCTATCAAATATTATTCTGGGTTATATTTCATTTTCAGAACCACAATATAGTTAAAACTTTCAGTTCACCATTCTTAACTTCTCCACTGAATGTTAACAAATCCATTATTCTCCCCTTCCCCATTGGAAAGAAACATCCGCTTCACTCCAGAGTACTGCTAGTCTTTCTCATAGCTGTCCATGTGGCATTTGGCTGTGTGTGGGAAGCCGAATGGGTGAGAATCCATGGAGTGTTTGCAAACACTCAGATGTTGCTAAGGTGTTAAAAACCAATGTTGGAGTCTTACGTAGGTGATAATGATGTGTCAGCCGTGATAGCTTTGCTCCATTGAAGTAGATAGCTAGGCAAGTGCAAATACTGCAGGGATCAGAATTCCAGCTTAATTTTATTTATGTCTGATATACACATACTGGGATAATTTGTTGTGGCATCACAATGTGACAGAGTTCTGGTTCTGACACTGCTCAAGCCTGAGAGCACACATTGTGTGCACCAGTGCTTTTACCAAGAGGGATACGAATGATCATGGCAGTTCACTATAGGGCCATAATTGTGCAAATTGTCTGTCTCCTACATAGAGGTACTGGTTCATACCAGCAACACCATCACACATTCCCAGCCTCCCAGGAGTCATACATATCCCTAACATTTCCCACCCCCATATATGTGAACAGACTGAAACACAGCTATTTCTTCTGCAATTATTAGTTGTATCAGCCTTCCCCTCTCTTCCAGGGTAGGCAGAAGAGTGCTTTGTCGCCTACACACGCCCTTGAAGATGGCCTTGTCATTGTTTTTGGTGTTTTATTGATTGCTTTCATTGGAATTGGTTTTAGTATTTAGATGTAAATAAAATCACCACCACCATCATGGGAAGCACTAGCCCTGTGCATCCCTCCGCACACCTCCAGAGCCAGCAGAGCAAGCATTGCCCGTTTCTTCTTCTTCTTCTTCTTCTTCTTCTTCTTCTTCTTCTTCTTCTTCTTCTTCTTCTTCTTCTTCTTCTTCTTCTTCTTCTCCACCCCCATCGTTCGGCCTGGACACTGAGGTCCAATGCCGAGGGCCTTCTGGCAGTTCCCTTGCTGTGAGAAGCCAAGTTACAGGGAACCAGGCAGAGGGCCTTCTCGGTAGTGGCACCCACCCTGTGGAACGCCCTCCCACCAGATGTCAAAGAGAAAAACAACTACCAGACTTTTAGAGGACATCTGAAGGCAGCCCTGTTTAGGGAAGGTTTTAATGTTTAATAAATTATTGTATTTTAATATTTCTGTTGGAAGCCACCCAGAGAGGCTGGGGAAACCCAGCCAGATGGGCGGGGTATAAATAATAAATTATTGTTGTTGTTATTATTATTATTATTATTATTATTATTATTATTGGTTTGACTATGAGATTGTACCCTTGACCTAGGCAGCCTGCCACTGCCTCCTCTTCTGCAGAGTTCCTCGTGTTCCTCGTGTTCCACAGCTTCACTTGCATGTGGACACATTTGAACGTCTCTATGTAGCTGAAGGGGTGGTTGGAGAGTTTACCTTTGTGAAATCCGATACAAGCTGACCTGATTCCGTACCTTGTGGTCAAATGTGCAGATTATAATTCAGTTACACCCTGGCTTTTGCACTTCCTCAATTTGCATGGTTCTAAAAACGTTTATTTTTAGGAGAGAAATCTGTTTTAAACTAAGTTTTTTGCGTGGATTAATGTAGAAATGAGATGTAGATGATGAATAGATGAACACATGCCAAATAAAAAATAAAAAATAAAAGTAGCCTGGATTTAAACCTCTCCCAACTCAGGCCAGTGCCCTGATGAGGATGAAAGTAGGCTTCATGCTGGGCATCAGATAGGTTGATTAGCTGATGAGCTGAAAGAGGGCAAGAACTCCCAATCTCAGGTGAACTGCAGAGATCACCCTAGAGAGAGAGAGAGAAAGCACATGGTAGCTACACCAGCTTCTGACATGCGAGTGCTGGAGGCTTGGCAATGGATGAATTCAACCCTCAAGCCAAAAAAAAAAAAGTTGTCCAGCCCTATAAACAGATAAGTGCAACAATGATACCTTAGGACAGGCATCCCCAAACTGCAGCCCTCTAGATGTTTTGGCCTACAACTCCCATGATCCCTAGCTAACAGGACCAGTGGTCGAGGAAGATGGGAACTGTAGTCCAAAACATCTGGGGGGGGGCAAAGTTTGGGGATGCCTGCCCTAGGAGAACCAGCCTTAAAGATGTCTAAATAGTTGATCATTTCATCTATGATAATGACGATGATCTAACGAATGTAAACAGCTGCCTATCTGTACACATTCCTTGGGGTCTTAACAAAGAAAAATGCTAAAATAATGCTAGAAATAATACAAATAATAAATAATAAAACATCATGATTCAATTCAACAAAAATCAATAGAAAACAATAAAAAGAAAACAAAAAAAAATCATTTAATCCAATACAGCGTAAAGCAGCCTGGATGATGATGATGATGATGATGATGATGATGATTTTCATCTAATTTTCTAAAACTGCTGAGAGAGCTGAAGAGCCTAATTCAGGGACCATTGAAATCAATAAAAACAGCATTCGTCTTATAGGCAGAGTGGAGCTACCAGACTGAAAAATTATGTATATATAGTATAATCATTTCAAGCAACTGCAATTAGAGTGGATCAGTCATGGTGAAACAAGTGTAGTGGTGACAGGAGCGCAAGCTGCATTTTTTAAAAAGGCACATGATCTTTCACGGAGTTCTCGTAAACACCAGATGAGATAGTAAACCTGAGGCTAGTTCAACAGCTGCAGCTCTATCAAGAGAAAGCAGACACTGCTAGCTTCCGTGGCACATGCTTTAGTTACAGCCATTATTGCAGAGTACTCTATGTGAGGCTGCTCTTGAAGACAGTCTGGGAGCCGCAATGGATGCAGAATATGTCAGCCAGAACACTTGTGGGAACTAGACATTCAGGTCATATTACACCAGTTATTTATGGGTCACACAGGCTGCCCAATTCATGGTGGTAGTCTTGGTCTTCAGAGCCCTACATGCTTTTGTACCAAGTTATCGGAAGGATTATGTGAAGCCAGCTTATGTGAAGTTCAAGAACCGTGTCTGTGAACATGGCCCACTAATAGGAGTTGTTAGACTGGCAGGTATGGTGCCACACATACTAAATAAATACTAAATACAACCACACATACGCCCCTTTTGGGAAGAAGTATGTGTTGCTTCATTACTGCTGGTTGAAGAGAACTCTGAATATGTTTTTATTTCAGTCCGTGTTGGGTTAGTGTGCTGCATTGGAACCTTTTTAGCTGACACTCATTTCAGATCAGTGGTTGGAATTGTAAACTGTAAGTCATGTTTGTATTTGTATGTGTCTTTAAACCTTTTAGCAAGCCAGCTTGTGAAAGCGGTGTGTCCGGAAAAGTTATCTCCATGCAAATACAACAGTGCAATCAAGGGGATGGCCAGGTTCAACTCGCTTGTCTTTTCTGAATCAGACTGTGTTGCAAATACGGTTAGGATGAGGCATGGCTGCGACCTCACCTGTAGCAACTCATGTGGTGAAGCAGCACCATCCTCCTAAGACCAACATCAGTTCAGCTTACCTGGGCAGGGCTGGAACAGTGCAGTGGCAAGGGTGGTGCCATGTGAGTGTACTGGTGCGAGTGCCATCCTGACCATCTCAGTGCAAGTAAGCAACAGAGACCCCCATTTGGTGCACTGTTCAGTACATGCACGGCTGCTAGACCTCACATGTGCTGGGGTGCCATGGCACAGATCGTTCTCACTATTTAGGTTGATGATTCTGTATTGGTATAACCTATGCCCTAATGTAGCAGAGAAATGGATGTGGCACCAAATTCTGTGTGTTGTGTGTGTTTATATGCATATATTTCAGGAAAGAAAAAAGAAGGTGTGCTTCTCATTGCAACTTGACGTGTGTGAGAGAGAGAGCATGAGCACCCTGATTCTTTCAACAGAATGTACAAGAAATGTGTTTAAAGAACTGTGTGTCAGAAAATAAAAGTGCTCCTACTGTATGTGCTTTAGGAAAGCATTAGAAGCTAATTGTGCAGTGTCTCTGAGAGAAAGATAAATCCTGGATGTTAGCTCCTTTTTTTTAGCCTTTAATGGAATGAGTTATGGAAACCTAAGTGGGCAGTATTCTAAGTGCTTGAAAAAATTCTCTGCTAGCAGACTAATACAACAGTGGCTCTTCCATCAGACAGATTTAGTTTTCTGAAAACCACAAGAACCAAAGGTCTTTGAATCCGTAAACTAAATGTCTGAAAAAGGAGCAGCAGTTAAGTGTTTTTAAAATGTACTCTGGCTCCTCTGTGGGTGAGGAGAGCTCCTTTGCTTCTCTAATGTTATTTCTTAAAGAGTATAATCTCATTTTATGCAAAATGGTAATAAACACTGGAGCCCACCCCTTCATATTACAGGGAGTAGTGGAGTCTAAAAGTCTGCCGAGCTTTCCAGAAAGGCTCAGACAAGGAGAGCTGGTTGAACAGCTTAAGTACCGGTAGTTGTAGTGGTTATTGGATCATGTGGTTGTTGTTGTTGTTGTTTTAAAAAAGAAACCTCATTGTAGAAATAAGTGATACCAACTGTTATTAGAGCCAAAAACACGTTTTCTCATCGAAAAGGAAAGTTTATGAGAGATTCGAGCTGACATCTACTAATGGATATCTCTCCATATTGTAAGCCATTTTTAAATGGGCCATGTTGGAACTAGATATTAAGCTGGAGCTAATTCAAGTTGAGGCTGAATATGTTCCTAGTTTTTTCTTTGATTGAGAGATGCTGAATTAATAACTGGGATATGAACCACCAAACTCTAAAATGCCTTTGAAGGGTCATGGGAGCACATATGCGACCTCAAACTAAATTTGGTTGCAAGGTGTTTTTAAGTTGGCCACACCCAGGAATGTCTTTGATTTATACTAGAACTACACCTATAAATAATGCTCTGCACCCCCAAAGCCTTGATCCACTGCAGATGCTGACTGTGTCTTATGAGGTCTCATGGCATCACACTAACAAAGTTCCCATGCAAACCATCCCAAGAATGTTGCTGCTTTACACTCAATACCGTGTTTCTCATATTATAAGACACGTCTTATATTTATTTTTTCCTCAAAAAAAAACCACTATGGCTTATTTTCAAGGGATGTCTTATTTTTTCCCTCCTCCTGCCGTGGCCAGCATTGCTGCTGCGCCTATCACTATGTCTTATTTTTGGGGTATGGCTTATATTCCTTGAATACTTAAAAATCCTGCTATAGCTTATTTTATGGGTATGTCTTAAAATATGAGAAACAGGGTATGCATCTGTCTACAAGAAGGGAACTAGGTTATATAACCCGAACGAAGCAGGGCAGACTGTGCAATATGAAGTGCACCTGATGCAAAGCATTCTTGGACACAGGTGTGTGAGTTAGGGTTGGCCAGGGTTTATTTGGAAGAGCAAATTCCAGTTCCTTATCTGTATGGAGAAAATGTCGTTCCTGGGAGGTGGGTTGTATCAAAACAGTTTTGAGTCATATGCGCACCTCTTTATTAGGGCACAGTCTGCTGGTTCCACTAGTATATGATGTGTAATATCCTAAGGCTTATTTTGAGGTCCACTGACATTGAGAGCCCAGTTATTTATTCAGACTGCATCTGTAGCTTTGTATCAAAGGCTAACCATCAACTGCAAATGCTTCAACCTTGTGAACTGCACGCCATTATTTTCTGCTCAATTTGTAGCTCAAAATAAATTAAGCCAGTGTCATGTCATCAGTTCAGGTAGTGTCAACAAAAGATTAAATATGGGCTTTAGATTCTGAATTTGCTTCTTTCACCTGTTTCAAAAAGCAAAGTTTAGCTCGGGCTCTTTGCAAACATGGTGCCACAACAAGGTTGACAAAGGCAGATCTTGATGTATTTGCACACAGCAATGTGCACAGCCCCACCTCATTAGGTGAGGGTATTCCTGCTAAATGGTCTCCCTTGTGGGGCTTTATAGTGCTAATCGCTTGCTGAAGGGATCCTGGGTTCAATGTTATTCCTCTATTCTGAAACAAAGAGCAGGAGGGGGCCATAGCTCAGTGGTAGAACACATGTATTGCATAAAGAGGATGCAAAGTAGCAGAACTGGATCTCTGCTTGAAAACTTGGAGTTGCCAGTCAGAATAGATAGTATTGGGTTGAAAAAACCAATAATTATGTCTTGAGACTAAGACAGCTTTGTATATTCATATATGACAGCACTGACCATCAGTTTGGTGATTCGTGGGTAGCGCAGAAGCACCAGCCACTGGATGCAGCACTCATTCTGCACCCATAAATCTGATCCAGAAAATATGTTGTGTGCTGCTAGATCAGGACATTTCTCTCTCTGCCATGTCATAAAGCCCAGCTTAATCAAAAATGGATTGCTCTGCAGTAACCACATGTCAGAAACATATGAGATGAAGTTGGTTTGATGAACCCAAATATCTTTGAATAATCAAGAGTTTAATTTTTTATAATGGTTTTGTCCTTTGCCTTAATTCTCCCATTTGAATTATTTTGGGCAGGAGCCAGGCTGTTTGTATGAACTTTCATATACATGTTTAAGCCATAGCTGTCAAGTTTTCCCTTTTCTCGCGAGGAAGCCTATTCAGCATAAGGGAATTTCCCTTTTAAAAAAGGGAGAACTTGACAGCTATGGTTTAAGCCATAATTCTGTGTTTTGAGTTTGAATAGCAGCTCTACCCTAAGAAGGTGGAAAGGGAAGGCAAATACAAAATACAACACAATATATGACTTGGAAGTTTGAGTGATCAGAATGAGAGTTGGTATGAATGTTGAAATGCATGTTCGACTCTGGAATCCATTTTCAAGGAAGTGAACAAAGTCTGTGAAACACCATCCTTACATATTTTATTTAAACTTAGTGGAACCCTGTGTCAAAGCTTTTCTTCACAGTCATCTTGTGCAATGATTTACCTGATATTTCTAAGAAGCCAGTAATATGGTGGTGCCTTACGTCCTGTTGAGAGTTGGCAGTTCAGGGGCTGCTACAGAGAATGCCCTTTCTGAGACTGTCAGCTCCCCCCCCCCCAAAAAAAACAATTTCTGAAAGCAGTGGAACTACAAATAGCCCATCCTCTTTCATTCCTAAGCCCCAAGAGGGCATGTAGGCAAGGAGGTGGTCTTTCAGATATTTGGGGACTAATTCGTTTAGGGTTCTAGGCCAGGCATCCCCAAACTTCAGCCCTCCAGATGTTTTGGACTACATTTCCCATCTTCCCCGACCACTGGTCCTGTTAGCTAGGGATCATGAGAGTTGTAGGCCAAAACATCTGGAGGGCCACAGTTTGGGGATGCCTGTTCTAGGCACTACCAAACCCTGTGTGAAGCAGATCACTGTTTACTTTGCCCTGGGCCAGACCTTTAAAAATGAATGATTAACCACAGGGACCATGTGACATTTTGTCCTATGAAAAAATTATATGACTCTATGTAATCCTTTAAGCAAGCATTTTGTTTAGAGGAGCCATGGAAGTATTTGACCAAATATAGGTACATGGATTTGGGCACTCATGTCCTGCAGGTTTCGTGAGAGCACAGTACGTTTTCTAGTGAGAAGCGATGTGCCCGTCTCATTCATTTTCTCTTGTGCTCTTATTATAGGGCAACCCTCTGTACTTCCAATCTGCTCGGAATGTTACAGTGAACATTCTCAATGAGGAGAGTAAAGTTCTTACACGTCTTGTAACAGGTAAGGTGCCTGAGGAAGGGAAGAAGAAGACAAAAAGGGCACTGTGGTGGGGTATTTTGTGATCATTAGCCCATGGGATAATAATCACTAACTTATCTAGTACAGTACAAGCCATGACCCAGCCTGCCTGTCTAGAAATAAAATATAAGAATGTTAGAAGTGAGCTGAAGAAGAAGCTGGCTGTATATTTCTAATAAGGCAGCCGAAAATTATTTTCATTTTAAAGCAGAGTCTGACACAAAAGGTCACTTGTACAAGTACAAGTTCAGGAAGAGAATAGTCATTTTGATCTTTGATTTGTAACAGGCACAAAAAAATGTCCCTGGACAATTTAAACTTACCCAGGACGACTGACACTTAACTGATTAATATTCACAGCAGGGATACACTCTTGTCTTTTAAAGGTTTCCGAAACCCCTCTTTAAAAGTAAATCGCTTATGCTGAGAAGTACCATTTATGTTCATGAAATGGTATCCTTCATGTTTAACAGGGAAACTGATGCTTCTTTTTTTAAAAAAAAAATCCTCAGCAGACATGTTGCTTTTGAGTGCATGTGTGCCTTTGCAGCAAGAGGGCTTGCTCAAAAAGAAAGGAGCCTGGCAAGGGAGAGAAGCGGTTCCATGAGACGGCATCGGCAATCCATAAACATTTTGTTGTGTGTGAAATTAGATTGCCTGCTTTGCTTATATAACACCTGGCCTCAAGTGAGAGTGCTAAATAATTAAATAAACAGTTTCAGCCAGCAATTATTTTTAGTTGCATGTGTGAAAATTGCCTTGAGGAGAGGAAATAAATTCACCCCAGAATTCAATCCCAGATTATCACGTTCAAGAAGAAAAAGCGGGAGGGGCGGGGAGCTTGTTGGGCTGGTTGATCATTTTTTACCACGTACAGGCAGAAAATGCAAGCACTCGAGTGACTCTGTTGCAGGATAATAGAATTTAGTTGCTGTGCAACCGCAAAGATAGTGCAGTTTGTGTGTTATGTGGAATAATTGTGCAGTTTGCCAGGCTTGAAATTACTGGACTGGGAAAATGGTCCCCGGAGATGCAACTCTTGCCTTTGAATCTAAATATTCTAAGACTTTGTTGCCCTGTCATACTGAAACAAGAATGACAGGTGTGACATGATTATTTAGGAAATGCAAATTGCATTTCTTGTTATAAAAGTAAATAAGTCTGAGATATATAGAGAGCGAAGATAATGCAAGTATTTTAGCCACTTACATTTACTGAAAACTTATGCAGTTATAAATAACCACACATTTCTTTCTCTCTCTTTCTTCATGTCATACATTTCCATAACAGTGTGTTACTAGCAGAGGATGGGAAACTAGAACTGGTTACATTTATTTTTTTAGTAAAACAGTGAATCTTGTACTTCTTGTTCCACTCTCAGGATCATAGTGGTAAAATGTCCAGATCAGGGGGTTGGAGGTGAAGATGCAATGCAGTAGAGGTTTTTTTTCCGGGGGGGGGGGGGGTGTCAAGAAATGTTTGAAAAATCTGAAAGGCCCAGTAGTTTTGCGATGCATAAGTTTTGCGATGGTTGTCATCTCTTGCTGCCTGTGATAAATGATGCTGGTCAGAAACAGGCCATAATCCTATGACATTTGCTTCAAGAAATAAATGCTGATAATAATACTCTACCACATATCTTGTGAATTGCTTAATTGTTTCCTGCCCTTAACCTTTGCTTTAGATTATGAGAGCTTTGCACCCAGATTGTGCTCTTTAGCACTTTCCAAGTGACCCAGTGCATCTTTGCTGCTATTGCAGATAATTACAGAAATTGTTATCTCAGTGAGATGTGCATCTGTGTGGATTGTTTTGAAGTGGTTGTTTTCAAAGATGATGCTTCTGGCCAAGCCATGGAAGAGACATCTGTTTGTGCTGCTTAGCTACACATTAGCACGAACATTGCCATGAGGGTTGCTAACATTTGTTAAAATTTGAAGTGGAGAAGCCACTGACTGAATATCCCAAAGAAAATTGGGGAAACTAAGGGGTACATATCAAGAAAGAAAGGCTTGTATCATTGCTTCCACTGATCCTTTCACACCCATTCATTTTCACAGGGTCATTTCAAGCATCATGCCTTTCATATGGA
The DNA here is from genome assembly GCF_963506605.1 of Zootoca vivipara. NCBI lineage: Eukaryota > Metazoa > Chordata > Lepidosauria > Squamata > Lacertidae > Zootoca > Zootoca vivipara. Next base: position 60,170,770 of record NC_083277.1, on the reverse strand, counting down.
GAGTTTTAGAACAGATTTTGCATCACAGCGACTACACAGTGTTCTAACCATTGAAACACCACTAGCTGGTTTTATACTTCATGTCTATTAATAGCAATTTTACGGCTGGTCTTGAAGGTTTTAACAAAATACTGTCAAATCTTTGTGGGTGTATGTGTGTATATATGCATACTATTTTAGCAACATTGCAGAACATCACATGATCTAGAACTTTCCAGTCAGTAAACTTGTTCACGTGTAACATTAAGCTGCAGAGATTGCAGCCTCTGGATTTCTTCCCTGGGCCTCCTGTTGCTGAGAGCTTGCTTTGACCTAGCATGTCATCTGAACCCAAGTTCATGGTTTGTCTCCTCCAGACAAACCACAAGCCCTGAACTCAAGAACAAACATTGGGTTTGGGCTCATTGTCTAATAATTGATTTATTATTAGGGAGGAAATAATGTTTCTCTCCCTTATATCTGAAGAAGTGTGCATGCACACGAAAGCTCATACCAATGACAAACTTAGTTGGTCTCTAAGTTGCTGCTGAAAGGAATTCCCTTATGTTGGTTTGTGGGTTGTGGGTTTTTTGTAGTTTGGCTTTTGAACAAGCTGTATTGATTTACTAAATTACTCTTTGAACTGGGCAGGCGTCTTTGGCAGAGAGTACCCTGTTCATCCTATCTTTTTCTGCTTATGAGAGTCTGCTATACACCAGTGTGTGTGTGTGTGTGTGTGTGTGTGTGTGTGTGTGTGTGTGTAATATCAATAGCAATGAAATGTTCATGTATGTATGGTGTAAGAATGGTCAACTTCAGATAATGTTAGAAAATGTTAGGAGGAGGTGGAGGTGTATTGTATGAGTATATTAACTCATAAAAATGATTCATGGAAGGATAAATTAGAACTGTTTAGAGATTGGGTTCCTGTTTAAATGTATGTATGGAAAGCTAATACATTTTCTGATGCAGAGTTCCTAACAGGCCACAAAATCCTTTCCTTCTTTCTTCATTATATGCAGGCCACGGCAGCAGCACTTCTGTGATCAAACCTCATAATTCTCTGCCCAGAATATTATGTGGAAAACATTCTCTCTCCTGTCCCACCTCCAACTTACATACTTATTAGTTGTCCCCACCCCCAGCTCGGATGGTCGTTCAGAGGAAATTTCTCTTTGGACTGCACAGCCTAAAAGCCAGACCCACATTCTCTCTGTGTCCATCACATGCATAATCATTAATCAATTTACTAAATCTGGTACCATTTTATATCAGTATCTAGGAACTGAAGTAAAAATACATCATAAATAAAGGTGGCATCCCTACTTGTCCCTACATGGCAATAGCAGGATTGCCACCTTGGTCCTCTTCCCTGTTTTTAATGGGTTCTGCTCCTGTCAGTTTAGCAGCAGCCTGATAATACAAAAAATAACCTGTTGAATGCTGAATTCCTATGCTCTCAGGGGTAAAACCTGTGGATTGCAGCAGAATTTGCCTCTTAATTGCACAATAATAATAAAAATTTATGATGATAATGATGGTGATGATGATGAAGAAGAAGAAGCTAAGACTGGACATTCTTTCCATGCCATGAAAAGCTTGATCTGCTTAATTTCTGCATGTCTGACTGCAGTGGTGGGAGTAATGAAGTAGAAAAAATGGGAGAAAGTTAACTCTACTTAACTCTACCCCTGGCTCCACCTGCTGTTTGCCATCCTACCAGAAATTCCAACCAGATATTATTAATAGGAATCATACTCCGTACCATAGCTACAAATTTCTTCCCACATCATGCCATCCTTGTGCAGCTAACCCTTTGAATGGAAAACTCTTTCCCATCCTTCCTATCCAATACATTAGAAAAAAGCAAGCAAAAAAGTCATAAATTCTAATATATATGTAAATATGCTGTGCTTTGTTTATGTAATACAATTCAATGGCAGAATTTGTTCTGATGGTGGAAAATTTTGAACCGTTAGTCTAGAATATCTTTCTTTATCAGAATGGCCACTTCATTATGAGTTATGTGACAGAGTTTCTATAAATCAGAATTCATTAAGTAGCAAGAAAATAATGCTTTTTTTCAATGAGTAGGTCTTACATTTGCTTCAATGTTTTATATATTTTAAAATAAATGCTGAAGAGAGAAGAAACATTTATTAGTCTCTCTAGCAACATGATAAATGCACAACCATTAGCATAACCACCTTCATGCATTTCTATTTAATTGTCAGATTCATAATCCAGGATATGTTAATGTATTATTTTCAGCATAATAGCAGATCAAAGAGATCACTAAGTTTTCTTTCTTCTCTTTAGGGCCCAAAGCAGTGGAAGCATACAGCCAAAAATTTCAAGTGCTAACCACCTCGGGGAAATTGTTGTTTTCTGCAGATGACAATGAAGTGGTGGTTGGAGCAGAGAGACTTAAAGTTTTAGGTAAACAATATTCAACAAATATTTCATCACTATATATTTGTTCTTTGGAAAATATTTTCAGTGTTTGATCTCATTCATGGTACTTGTGGAAAACCTGCTGTTAGCTTCAGGGAGAACTGATCAAGTGCTTTTCATTGTTCATGGGATTTTTCAGTGTTATTAGCTTATGCCCTTCAAAACCGGATCAAATTCCCAGAGGACTGGAGAGGCAACACCACATTTCAGCATTGTTATTTGTTGCATTATTAGATATGGCAGCAGAGGACTTTGGAATATGAAGACCTAAAAAAATAAATTCTGCTGCTTATCCTCATGGGAGTAAGGAATACATATGGATTAAATGGTTAAATACACTTTTAAACTGTTTGCACCCAAAGGGGGGGGGCACTAGCATTCCCTGTTTTCACTGCATTACTTTCCCTCAAGAATTGTGCAGCTGCCCTAAAAATTAGCTTGCCTTCCAACATTACCTTTATTGTGGCAACAGGGGGTTCTGCGGTGTTGCTGCTTCCTGTGCCTATGTGCAACAACAGAAGTCTTGAGGTCGCAGTGTAAGAGCTGACCGTTGATCATTCTCCTATCAGAAATTCTCCAGTTCCCAGAAAGGGTAGTGTAGCCATGGTCTCTGCCCATATGACTTGGGAAGCCTGGATAGCTCAGTTGATTAGATTGTGGTGCTGATAATGCCAGGGTTGCAGGTTCGATCCCTCTCTGTGTGGGACAGCTGCATTGCAGGAGGTTTCACTAGATGGTCCTCAGGGTCCCTTCCAACTCTATGTTTTTTATGACTTTGGACTTGTCATGTTACCAGAGAGCTCTCATATTGAAATAAGCCCTTTTGGTGATGAGTCAAAATGGAAAATCATGGAAAGATGATCTTTCCTTCATTAAGTCCATCTGCCAATGTTCTTTGCTGGCATTTGTGAAATGAGATTAGTTTGTGCATTTTTTAAAATCAATATGTAAAGGCATAGCTGAGGTTTTTAAACCATTTAAATGTATTTGTTGTTGTTTAGTCGTTTAGTCGTGTCCGACTCTTCGTGACCCCATGGACCATAGCACGCCAGGCACTCCTGTCTTGCACTGCCTCCCGCAGTTTCGTCAAACTCATGTTCGTAGCTTCGAGAACACTGTCCAACCATCTCGTCCTCTGTCGTCCCCTTCTCCTAGTGCCCTCCATCTTTCCCAACATCAGGGTCTTTTCCAAGGATTCTTCTCTTCTCATGAGGTGGCCAAAGTATTGGAGCCTCAGCTTCACGATCTGTCCTTCCAGGGAGCACTCAGGGCTGATTTCCTTAAGAATGGATAGGTTTGATCTTCTAGCAGTCCATGGGACTCTCAAGAGTCTCCTCCAGCACCATAATTCAAAAGCATCAATTCTTCGACGATCAGCCTTCTTTATGGTCCAGCTCTCACTTCCATACATCACTACTGGGAAAACCATAGCTTTAACTATACGGACCTTTGTCGGCAAAGTGATGTCTCTGCTTTTTAAGATGCTGTCTAGGTTTGTCATTGCTTTTCTCCCAAGAAGCAGGCGTCTTTTAATTTCGTGACTGCTGTCACCATCTGCAGTGATCAAGGAGCCCAAGAAAGTAAAATCTCTCACTGCCTCCATTTCTTCCCCTTCTATTTGCCAGGAGGTGATGGGACCAGTGGCCATGATCTTGGTTTTTTTGATGTTGAGCTTCAGACCATATTTTGCGCTCTCCTCTTTCACCCTCATTAAAAGGTTCTTTAATTCCTCCTCGCTTTCTGCCATCAAGGTTGTGTCATCTGCATATCTGAGGTTGTTGATATTTCTTCCGGCAATCTTAATTCCGGCTTGGGATTCATCTAGTCCAGCCTTTCGCATGATGAATTCTGCATATAAGTTAAATAAGCAGGGAGACAATATACAACCTTGTCGTACTCCTTTCCCAATTTTGAACCAATCAGTTGTTCCATATCCAGTTCTAACTGTAGCTTCTTGTCCCACATAGAGATTTCTCAGGAGACAGATGAGGTGATCAGGCACTCCCATTTCTTTAAGAACTTGCCATAGTTTGCTGTGGTCGACACAGTCGAAGGCTTTTGCATAGTCAATGAAGCAGAAGTAGACGTTTTTCTGGAACTCTCTAGCTTTCTCCATAATCCAGCGCATGTTTGCTATTTGGTCTCTGGTTCCTCTGCCCTTTCGAAATCCAGCTTGCACTTCTGGGAGTTCTCGGTCCACATACTGCCTAAGCCTGCCTTGTAGAATTTTAAGCATAACCTTGCTAGCGTGTGAAATGAGCGCAATTGTGCGGTAGTTGGAGCATTCTTTGGCACTGCCCTTCTTTGGAATTGGGATGTAGACTGATCTTCTCCAATCCTCTGGCCATTGCTGAGTTTTCCAAACTTGCTGGCATATTGGGTGTAGCACCTTAACAGCATCATCTTTTAAAATTTTAAATAGTTCAGCTGGAATATCATCACTTCCACTGGCCTTGTTATTAGCAGTGCTTTCTAAGGCCCATTTGACTTCACTCTCCAAGATGTATATTTCCCACTAAACTCCATTCATGGAGGAGAGAGCTGGCAATGGCTACTAGCCAGGATGGCTGTGTTCTGCCTCCAGAGTTGGAGGGAGCAATGCTTCTGAATACCAGTTGCTAGAAACCACAGGAAGGGAAAGTGCTCTTGTGCTCGAATCTTGCTTGCTGGTTTCCCACAGGCAACTGTGTTTGGCCACTGTGGGAACAGGATGGGCCAGCAGGCTCTTCTTGTGTTTCGTTGTAAACTTGAAGCTACAGTCTTCTCCCTTGCTTTTAAATTGATGGCATTTGATATATGCTGAGTTTTAAGCCTGTTAAAAGTGGGTAAATGACTCTAATAAAATGCAGCCTTGGGGAGAGTGTGTGGAAGAGCAGTAAACTAGCAAGCTTCATGTCTTCTAAAGCTTTTCCCTCGCTGCTTTTAATCCTGAACTGCTGGTTCAAATATGTTGGTGTGATCTGTTCTTGTTTAAAGTGTCAATAACATTCCCATCAGTTGGTTCTCACTCGTAGCATAAAATTAGTTGTAAAGGAGTGGGTGGTTATTTTCAGGACCTTTTCCTTGGGGTTTAGTGGTGGTGGTGTATATTTCAAGTTCCTTTAGACAAATGTGTATTTTGCAGCTTCAGGATTACAGTAATCCACAAGTTGCAGGTTCCTTGCAGTCCATGCAGATCACATATATTTTTCTGTTGTTTAGTTAAATTGTTCTGGTGGAGAGAGACAGCAATGTTTTCAAAACACAACAGTGTTATTTTATGCCTCCCTTTAGTCTCTGAAACATAAAAAGAAGGGGGCATTTCCACAGCTCTACTGCCATTTTATTTATGCTTGCAGCAGAACGTCTCTCCATATTTTATCTATCCTAAACAGAGATATCAAAGGAGGGGGAGAAAGACAAAGTTATCAGAGTTATACTTTATGTAGAGAGTTTTTAATAACCTTGAGAGGAAACTTTTATAGATTGTCTGGTTTCTTTCCCACACCCTGCTGATTGTATCTCTTAACATGAGGATGTGCCATAATTCATGGATTTTGTCTTGGTTGGAGCACAATTCCATTCCTTCCCCATATGGGGGTGGGAGTGGGATACATTTGCAACATTCTCTTCCCCTGCAAGAAGAAGAGAGATGGACTCCCCTGCAGGGGTAACGTGGGGCTATTTAAGCCAGCTCCACCTCTCTTCTCACCCAGACACCCACTCTCCCCCTCCCTTTTGCACTGTGAGCTCTGTTAGTTGCCTTCATTGAGGGAACTGAGTAGGAATTGGAGGGGGTGGGCGGGTTGACATTAATTGGCCCATGTCACAGCCTTTTTGCCTACTTCACACTGTTTGGTGGTGTCCACATGACTGGAGTGGTGCTTCGTTAGAATTTGGCTAATCGGCATTTGTTCCGGGGTGGGTGAGTGGATTTTGGGGGATATCTGACTAATATTTGCACCAGAGTGTTTGGGGGTGTCAGACACCTCAGGGTGAACATTAGCCAACGGGGCCACGGCACGCATGTCAGGTTCCTATACCCGAGAAGCACGCAGTGAGGGCCTTGCTACGTGATCACAAAGTGTGTGGCTGGAGGCTGGCTCAGAAGATGGGAGAGTGGAAATCCTCCTAACTATCCACCACACTGCCCAGACCTCATTGGCATTTGTTAATTTTGTTGACTTATTCTGATTGTCAGATTCTATAATAGCTATATTTAATAAATATAACCTGTTACCCATCTTTCTTATCTTCAGTCTTCTTGGGTGTGTTGGCAATCCAGCTAGTTATTGTGGGAGGTAGAATCTACTCATCACTTTTGGCAAAGTCCTGGTGCTGCTGCTGTCTGTCTGTCTTCGGACACTTCTCTTTGCTATGTAAGCAATCTTAACTTGTACTTGTTCTGGCCTTACCCATCCTTGTTATACCAAGAGAAGTATAAGACTGCAGTCTGGCATGAAAGTCCTTTTGGAGAGGTTAGAGCAGCAGTTATTGGACACGTGGTCCGCTTTTAATCTTGTTAATGATAATTACTTCCTTTCCTTTGTACTCTGTTCAAAGCTTGATCTGAAAGTTTGTTCTCTGAAGCAGTGCTGGAGCCTTAAAGTGACAAAAGTAATAAGGCTGGCTCTTTTCCCTTTGAATTCTTAAAGACTTTTCCAGGACTAGCAGCAAGACGTTGGGGAGGAGGGAAAAACAACACACTGTTTAGAAGATCTGAAAATTAGAACTTTAAAAACAGAATGCAGTAAGGAATATTTTGCATTTCAAGCTACCATCTGTGCTGAACAAAACAACAACAAACAAATTCCCTGTTTTCACAGGAGAAGGTAGTTAAGAGAAGCATTTAGGGTGTAATCCACATTTCACTAATGTTAATGGGAAGGGGCCCGTACATTTTAACGATACTTTATGTGTCTTTTCACCCATTCAAATGCAGCCATACATAGTTTGGATTGCAGCCTTCAGGATCTGAAAATGCTTGCCCACTTTTTCTAGTCCAAGCAGTAACACTGTTGTGCATTTGTAAACAAAAACTATTAAACCAAGGCAGTTTTTTTTAAAAAAAATCTACCATATATATGTTTTAAAAAATACATTTAGGGAGTAATCCTAACTCCCATGTGGCTGTGGTGGGGCTGGACAGAGTGGCAAAGCTACTGCCCAGCTACTTGTGCCAGTCAGGGTAGAATGTGGGGAAACGTGGTTTCAAACAAAATTGTTTGCGTGATAAAACTGAATATTTTTAAAGAACATTCTTGTTGTTGTTGTTGTTGTTGTTGTTAATAATAATACGCTGCCCATCTGACTGGGTTGCTCCAGCCACTCTGGGCAGCTCCCAACAAAAAATAGTAGTACAACATCAAACACTACAAACTGCTGGATCAGACCAAAGGCCATTCTAGTCTCGTGGTGCAAAGCAGATGCCTATGAGAAGCCCACAAACAGAACACGAGCGCAACAGCACCCTTCCCACTTGTATTTCCCATCCACTAGTATTCAGAGGCATAGCTCCTCTGATATTGGAGGTAGTACATAGCCATCATTGCTACTAGCCATCCATAACCTTATCCTCTTTGACTTGCCTGAGTCCCTCATACAGCCCACCCAAGTTGGCGACCATCACCTTGCAGTAGCTCACTACTTCCTTTTCTCTATCCTGAATCTTCCAATATTCAGCTTTAACAGATGGCCCCAAGTTCTAGTGTTAAGATAGAGGGAGACAAACTAATCTCTATCCACTTTCTCCACACTTTGAATGACTATATGCACCAGTATCATGTTTCTCTGTACTGGGAACCAAATGCATATTGTGGTCATGAAAAAGCAACAACAGGAGACCAGAGCTCTGTGTTGCAGTTCCCCATAGTCTCTCACTTACCTTTCTCTAGCACCGCTATTAAGTGTCTGAAAGTCCAGGTGTTATATATCACTTTCCTTTTCTCTTGGCAACCCCTAAGTAGCAGGAGAAACAGAATTCTAATTTATAAGTAAGGGTGAGAATTCCCCCCCCCCCATTTCAAGTTCTCATTGATTCCCAGATAGTCCTGGAAGTTCAGCCACTGTGTTTAACATGTTTTCCCAAACAATAAATCTCTTGTCTCAGGATTCTTTCATTGGTCCAAAGCAAGACGGGGGGGGGGGGGGATGCAAAAATCCTTTACTGCTGGTATGCATGACCCATGATATTTAAAAGTATGTGTATACTTATTTTACTATATGCACCATGTGTTTCCATGCATTGGTGTGGCATTAATGTTTCTGGCAACAATCATTAGTAGCAGCTGAATTTTGTGAAATACAGTGAATTTTGCTTCACTGTATTTCACAAAATACAGTGGTTGATGAACAGTTTACTTCATGATCTACTTCAGAATTTTGGAGCAGATGTGTGTATTATTTCTAAACTTGCTTATAAAATAGAACACTGCAGATTTGGGTGCTGCAACTTACATTAATAAATTGTTTTGTAGATTACGCCGTCATCTGCTTATCCTTTTTATTTCCATGGAAGTGAAACAAATGCAGTTTGCCTTTAAAAAAATGTTGTATCTAAGAGATGCTTTAATAAAAGCATTGAAAAATAGCTTTGATATACATTAATTACCAATTTCATTTAATAACACATTGAACATTATAGCAGTTATAAACAAAGGATAATCATAAAGCATTATTCTAGCTACTAATTAGCTCTATTTATTCTCCAGATTAGTTTTTAAATATGCCCTCTAGATGCCACTTGATACTAATTACCACAGTTACATTATTATCACTATACAAAAACATTTTAATTAAATGTAAAGTAATTTTAATTAGCATGAGCTTCTTCAGAAATTAAACTGTGGTTAAATGCTTTATTTAGCCTTTTAAGATGACTGCAGCTGACATACCACAATCACTGCTCCCAAACGTCATGGCATCTTTTGGGAGACCATTGCTAGGAGGGAGGGAGAGAGAGGAGAGAGAGAGAGAGAGAGAGAGAGAGAGAGAGAGAGAGAGAGAGAGAGAGAGAGAGAGAGAGAAGAGAGATACACATGCTCAGATATACGTAAGCACATGACTGCAGTGTAATTTGTCTTATTTAGAGCAAAGGATCCCACTGCTAAAGGGGCAATCAAATTTTTAGAATGAATAATAAACTTGTCTTTTCAAGTTTGCATCAAAAATGACCAGGAAAGCTCCTTGTATACCACGCCTTTAGATTCTGAGCATTATTTAGAACTTGAGAATGTGATACAATGTATATATTTAAGAAATTTATAAGTCATAATATAAATACATAACATGATATCAATACAATAAAAAATTAAAAGAGATGTATAAATACAGTGCATAATAATATGCAATGCATAATACTAGATATACCTACTAGTACCTAATCCTATTTTCCATAGTTATTGGATTGTGATTTCCTGTTACTAAGAAGCAAAAGCAGGATGCTAATACTTCAAATAAATATATAGGGCACTATGCAATTGAACTTTCCCTCCATGTGCCCTGCACCCTCCACAAACCATAGAATTGTAGAGTTGGACGGGATCCTGAGAGTCATCTAGTCCAACCCCCTGCTATGCATGAATCTCAACTAAAGCATTTAAGACAGCTGGCCATCCAAACTCTGCTTAAAATCCTCCAAGGAAGGCGAGTCCACCACCATCTGGTCAAACAGCTCTTACTGTCAGAAAGTTCTTTCTGATGTTCAGTCAGAATCTCTTTCCTTGTAACTTGAAGTCATTGGTTCGCATCCAGAGCAGGAGAAAACAAGCTTGTTCCGTGTTCCACGTGACAGCCCTTTGGATGTCCGAGGATGGCTTTCATATCTCCTCTTAGTCTCCTCTTCTCCAGGTTAAACATACCCAACTCCTTCAACTGTTCCTCATAAGACTTGATTTCCAGACCCTTGATCATCCAGGCCACTCTCCAGCATTTCATAACCTTTCCAATGTCCCTATTGAAATTCATTTTGTTAGTTTGGGCTCAGTTCTCCAATCTGTTAAGGTCATCTTGAATCCTGATTCCGTCTTCCACAACATTAGCTGCCCCTCCCAGTTTGGTGTCATCTGCAGATTGGATGTAAAGGTAAAGGGACCCCTGACAGTTAAGTCCAGTTGTCAATGACTCTGGGGTTGCGGCGCTCATCTCACTTTACTGGCCGGCGGAGCCAGTATTTTTCCGCTCCGCCGACAGTTTTTCCAGGTCATGTGGCCAGCATGACTAAGCCACTTCTGGCGAAACCAGAGCAGCACACGGAAACACTGTTTACCTTGCCGCCAGAGTAGTACCTATTTATCTACTTGCACTTTGACATGCCTTCAAACTGTTAGGTTGGCAGGAGCTGGGACCGAACAACAGGAGCTCACCCTGTCACGGGGATTCGAATGCCGACCTTCTGATTGGGAAGCCCTAGGCTTAGTGGTTTAGACCACAGCGCCACCCACGTCCCCTTGCACATTGGATGAGCAGCCCTCAATTCCTTCATCCAAGTAATTGATCCAAGTAATTGAACAACAATGGGCCCAGGAAAGAATCCTGCAACACTCCACTTGTCAAACATTATGCTTGTCAAACATTCCAGGGAATGTTCCTCTAGTACATGGGTCCTCCCACCACCTCCCCTCTCCTCCTCATGTTTTTCTGGAAGTTTTCCTGACACTCCAGAGTGGATTTGGGGGAAGCACAGGGGCTGCGGTGGGGGGAGCCCTGTTGTGTTAGTGGGAGTCATCCCACTAACTCTTGCTCTTGGCTTCGGCATTAGCAAATGAATGCTCTTGGCTTCGTCATTAGCAAATGAATGGAATATATAAAATGGAAAAGATAGTTATGGAGGAGTGGCCAAATTTTAAGGACAGATCATAGTTAAAGGCACAACTTCAGGCAATTAGGATTTATTTTTAAAGACCAAGATGGTTGAGAATGTCTTCTTTGGCGATCACTCGTAGCCTAGTAAGATTATCTTTGATGAACACGGTCTTAACAGTGAGTCCGTAAGTGACTGTGGACGCCAATTCTGGAGCCACACATCCTTCCACAGTGGGGACGTAGGATTTTGGGCAGGAGTTGATCACGGTGAGGGTTTGCCAAGCGTGCTTTCCTCTTAGCATGTTTCTCCCTTTCGTCCTGAGTTTGAGCATCTTCAAAGCCCACGACACCTTTAGTAAAGTCTGTTCTCCAATTGGAGCACTCACAGGCCAGTGTTTCCCAATTGTCGGTGTTTATCCTACATTTTTGAGAATGTGCAATTGGCCATTGGAATATGTGACAGTTTTAGTCCAACAAGAGGCCACAGACACAGCAGAAATTCTTAATGTGTGTGCACACAATTAATTTTATCTTTCCTATTAGAGGAAATCAATTATATTTGCAGAATTTATCTTAACAAATAATAAACAGAATGTAAATGTAATATTATACAATATTCCTGTGATATGGATGAACTAAATTCAGTGGGACTTACTCCCAAGTAAGTCTGCATAAAGGAGAACTATAATGCTTTAACCAGCAGTGTTCTCTCCTCTCGAGACCTGGCGATTGTTTGTATTTGCAACCTTGTGTTCACAAGAGCTGCATGCTCAATCCTGAGGGAGATGAAGAAATAATTTGCATTGCCCTTGGTGCTTCTCAGCTTGGTTTAGGAGAAAACATGATTTAATATGAATGTGATGGGCTAATATCTCTATCTTTGTATAAATCATCCTTGCTGTCTCAATGCTTTGCATCCACAAACATTTTCTCCTAGGTTTTGTATTTCAGTCTCATACGAGGGAGGAAAAAAGCAGTGCCTCTCCTCAAATCCTTATCAGCCTGATCAAGCATCCAATAAATACAGTGTATTATTATTATTATTATTAAATGTAGGAAATGCTTTACATGTGATTTATGTCATAGATTTCATGCGATGACTACTGTAAGAAAAACCTATGGAATACAGAACAGTTGTGTATTCATGACTTCCTACAAAGGAACAGCTAAATACTGTTACTTTTGTTTGCTTAGTCACTTTTCCGTTTATCAATATACTCAAAGCAGTGTGTCAGTGTGTGTGTGTGTGTGTCTGTGTGTGTGTGTGTGTCTGTGTCTGTGTCTGTGTCTGTGTAATATTAGTATTTAGAAATCAGCATGTTCCTTCATATAATAGGCTGAAAACATGCAGGCTACAATTGCAGGGAAGAGATGGATAAGTCTATTGCTAAATAGTAGCCACACCCTGGTCTTGTGTTGTAAATTATAAGATGCTTTGGATACATCTGTAGAAAATTGGGCCATAAATAATAAACTTAACTGATAACTTTGCTTTGTTTCATTAGTTGGTAGGTTGGTTGTCACAGGAATCTATATTCCCTTCAGATAAATTCATGGGACAGCTTTCGATACTAAAACAGCATAAGAATTTCAAGGCTATAAGAAATCTTGAGAATCAAAACATCTTTACCTGGCACTGAAATAGCATCAACGTAGACACTACCCCAAGATCACTAGTAATGAGGAATAAAACATGCGTGTGTGTATTTGAGGCTATTCTATCTGACAGGTGAGAGGTGAGAGTCACTTAGCAAAAGTGACAAAGTTAGATCAAAGAGTATCCTCAGACTGTGAACCAGTTCCTTCAGACAAACAAACTACTCTTTTTAACCAAGGGTGGTGAGCCTGTGGCCCCCAGAAGTCGTAGAACTGCAACTCTCATTATTCTTGCCCATTGGCACGTGACATGAGGTGATGGGAATTTTTGTCTCACAACATCTAGTGGGCCACAGGTTCCCCAGCCCTGTTTTAAACTATTCAAAATTCCATCAGAATTTAGATCTCAGTCCAGAGGTATTAGAAATTTGATTCTAATCACAAATACTGTGATCATCAAACACCGAAAGAATAGGTAATTTAAGGTATTTTATTGGTGGCATTAAGTTTAAGGGATAAGAAGAGCACTGATGAAGTGATTGAATACACACAAACCCTTGTGTTTATTTGCAAGACACATATCTGTTTCACTTATTTTAAAATGTGTCTTTTCCTCAAAATCCTCAAAATAGAAGTCAAATATAATGGAGGCAGAAGAATCTTTATTTAATGTCCAGTGCCGCAAGCTTTTCATTTGGATTGTAAGAGCAAAGTTCTTGTAGTTGGTAGTGCTACTTTTTCCTAATGTGCTCAGCGCCTGGAGGCCCCAGTCCTGCCACTCACCACCTGGCCCAGGGCGGGGCCTGAGGCCTATAAGAACTGCTAATGCTACCAGCCAGGAGGACTCCCCTGCTCAGCGCCTGGAGGCCCCAGTCCTGCCACTCACCACCTGGCCTAGGGCGGGGCCTGATGGGCTTTATAAAGGACTGTTGCCGCTGCTGCTGCTGGGCAGAGAGGGCTCCATTTTGTTTTGTTTTTTGTTTACGGTAAATTCCTGTTATTTTTTACCTATGTTATTTTAAACTGTATTAAGGATGTATTAGTTTTAGATTTTGATTTATGTCAAAACTGTTTTCCATTCGGTTGTGTATTTTTTTGATGTGGTTTATGTATTGTTTGTGACTTTTGTAATTGTGTTATTGCTGTATTGTTTTGATATTCAATTGGAAGCCGCCCAGAGTGGCTGGGGAGACTCAGCCAGATGGGCGGGGTACAAATAAAAAAATATTATATTATTATTATTATCACAGATTTCTAATCAGCTAAAAGTACTTATTGTGGATTTTTATTGTAGAATTACAGCCAAATATATTATAAGATTTGGGGAAATCTTCCAAAGTTAGGAGGGAGGAGGGGAGTTTGAACATTCCTTCTGAAGTCTTTGCTTTGTCTTTGGCTCCCCACAGTTTCTTTTTCAATAAAAACAGAATAATGACCCTTGTGATAAACAGCTGCTTAATGAATAAGTTTGACCTTAGGGCACCAAAGGCTTCACAGCCTGGAAATATTAGATTGAAGCAACTTCAAAAACAGGGTAGGGTAGTGTCCTCTCTGTCCCTTTGCCCCTTCTCAAGCACTTCCACATATAGATTTGCAATACAAACAAATTGTATTAATAAACATAACCATAACCATCCTTGCCCTGACTTGCTTCAATGTTATTAACTTTCTGACAAATGAAGGACAGTCTATGTCCTAGTAGTAATTTAATGGGCACATCCAACAAGGGACATTCAGAATGTTAAAGCTTTCCCTCTGCTAATATCAGTTTTGACTCCTTTTCCTTTTAGAACTTTTAGTATACTCCCTAATTTCTCTTCTGAATCAGGTTAGCAAGTAAAACACACAACTTTTTGTTTCACACTGTTAAATATAGAAGAGTTAATTGAAACGTTTCATTGTCTCTAGTTACACACAACACAGGTCACTTCTGTCATCACAACAGAATAGATAGGGCAGATCCCAGTGCCTGAACAAACCTTTGCAGGAAGCGAGTCTGAGGAACAAAAGCAGCTAATGGTGATGAGAGATTAAGTTCTAGTCCTAATTGCCAAAATAAAAACTGACAAATCATTGGGTCTAGGTGGCATGCACCCAAGAGTTCTCAAATAACTCAAATGTGAAATTGCTGGGTCTTCTAACAAAAATATGCAAACCGTCCCTCAGATCAGTCTCCAGACCTAAGGACTGAAAAACAGTCAATACAACAACTTTTTTTTTAAAGGGATCTAAGGGATATCCTGGCAATTGTAGGGCAGTTAGCTTTAGTTAGTCTGTCCCAGAAAATTGATAGATAGTATTGTTGAAGGTAAAATAGCCAAGCATATAGAAGAACATGCCTTACTGTAGCAGAGCCATTATGGCAGTGATGGCCAAACTTGGCCCTCCAGCTGTTTTGGGACTACAACTCCCATCATCCCTAGCTAAAAGGACCAGTGGTCAGGGATGATGGGAATTGTAGTCCCAAAACAGCTGGAGGGCCAAGTTTGGCCATCACTGCATTATGGCTTTGAGAGTGTCAGCAAGCATACAGACAAAGGTGATCCAGGGGATGGAGCATCTACCCTCTGAAGAAAGGTTGCAACATTTGAGACTTTTCAGTTTGTAGAAAAGGTGAGTAAGAATGTGATGTCCCTCTCCTCTTCCCATGTGTCCATTGCGCGCACCCATCTGAGTTTCAAATGCAGATATCTGCTAATTGGTGCCAATTCATCCACTGCCAACAGCACAGCAGCAGTTGATTCTTCCCAGCAATCTTGTTACATTTCATCATGTACAGTATGTGTTGATACTGTTTTGAGATTGCCGTTTTCATTATAATTGCTCCTTATTTTACGCTCTCGTGCCAGCTATTTAGTATAGTTGCACAGTAAGAACCTTAATTTGTAAGATTGTGCCTATACCACCTTCACAGGAAAGGCATTTAATTTACCATCTGTCTATTGCTTTTAAAGCTATGAACTGTGTATTTTTCCTGCTATGTAGGTAATTAGTTCAAGCTTTCCCAAGTTACTTAGCTGCCTTTAAGTACCCTGTCCCTTACTATGTGTTAATTACTAGAGGGATGCCATGATAACCTTGCAAATTGTCACCTTATCAAGAGTATGTTAATGCTTTTTAATTTCACTTTCTTCAGCACTGCTGCCCTTGACAATGAAGCTTGTTTTTAAAGAGATGCAGTCTATAGAAATTAAATATTGAATATTAATTGCTTCTTGGAAGATCCATTCAAAATTCAGCTAAGATTGAACTGAGTTTCTGTTAGTTGGTGGGGATACGTAACGCAGGGATATTTATAATTTCTTTAGGATTTGGATATAAAGCAGAAATGAAGGGAAAGGGTGAAACCAAGGCAGCAGACATGGATTTAATGTCCAGGTCTGATATATCTGTCTATATTGTGTTAACCTTAATCCTATTTACGAAAGAAGAATCAACCAGCATCAGATTAATATTGATTTGGTGTCATAAGGATTAGCAAAGGAACATATAGTACAGTTTCTGAATTTAATGCAAGGCAGATTTATTCTATATTCCTTGAGCTTTCCTTGAAACTCTTCTGAAACATAATCTGCTTTAAGAGAGCAGGATGTTCTCCTCGGAAACTTTTTGCATGGACTATTTCTGGTTTTGTAAGACCACACACTAGTGTTTCATGCAAAACTAGCACCAGCAACAAATACAGCAAGTAAAAAAAGAAGAAAAAAAGCTTACCAATGCTGATGTTGTTATAAGCACTGCTGGGAAACAGTTCAGCAAACAAACTCAAACAGCCTAGGATCTTTTTGTAATCCACCAGTTCTGCACCCTTATTATTTTTAATGAGGTGAACCGAGGTACCTCTGGGTTCCCCTTCTCTGCAAAGCCAATAAAGCTGAAGTTTGCAGACATTCTGCTTATTAACAGCTAGTTAGTGTTTTTGAAAGATGGTGTGTGTGTTGTCCTAATTGTATTGTTGTGAGTTGTCTCAAACACAGTGAGGAGGCAGGTACAAACAAGTCATGCAGTGCCCCAAATTAGTTTACTGATTGCAACTGTCACTTGAAAAGGGAGGGCGTCCATTTCTGTGATGCTCAGGTCCTTTACAAGACATGCAGCTTGGGCTTGTTTCTTTGGTTATGATTTGCAGACCGTGGGCTATTCCACCCAGTGAACAATTTTTGTCTCTATTTGTACAAAAACTGTTATGGGTGAGTTATAAATGTGGTGCCTCTGTCGTCCTCATCTGACTTACGAACTTTGACCTTTCAGAGAACCAGTTCTGGTGTTTTGCATTTTTTGAAAAAACAAAAAATTCTGCTTATATTCAAATGTGATGGTGAGTTGCAGGGTTTCACTCTTTCACTCTGTGGCTGGCACATCCCAATACTGGAAGTCAAGACTTCCAGGTTCCACCTGGAATACTGTGTCCAGTTCTGGGTGTCACAATTTAGGAAGGATATTGACAAGTTAGAACGTGTGCAGAGGAGAGCAACCAAGATGATCAGAGGTCTGGAAACCAAGCCTTATGAGGAACAGTTGAAGGAGCTAGGTATGTTTAGCCTGGAAAAGAGGAAACCGAGAGGGGATATGATAGCCATCTTCAAATATCTCATGTGCTGTCAGATGGAGCAAGCTTGTTTTATCCTGCTCTGGAGGCTAGGACTCGAAACAATGGCTTCATGTTACAAGAAAGGAAATTCCGACTAAACATCAGGAAGAATTTTCTCACAGTAAGAGCTGTTTGACAGTGGAGTGGACTCCCTCAGGAGGTTGTGGACTCTCCTTCACTGGAGATTTTTAAGCAGAGGTTGGATGGCCATCTTTCTTGGACTAGATTACCTTCCAGCTCTAGGATTCTGTGTGCTGATTCTCCTGATTCTTTAACTCTAAAAGTGTAATGGTAGCTGTTCATAGGTAAACTATACACCATGGAATGCATGCTTTGGTTTAATTGCTACATAAAACAGATGACATTATTCAGTAGAAAGAGAAACTTGGTTGTGGCAACAGGCATATTCTGAACTTAAACACCTACATTTTAAAAAGTGTTCACAATTGATATATTGAAACCGACCAGTCACCAGCTTTCTAGTCAGTGCTCGTCAAAAATAAAATCCCTATCATGTGGCAATGGATATAGGAATATATCCTACAAAGCAGTTTTCAAATGGTTACTTGTTTTCTTTTAGCATAAAGCTTTTTGCTGTCACCAAATGTGTCTG
The DNA here is from genome assembly GCF_963506605.1 of Zootoca vivipara. NCBI lineage: Eukaryota > Metazoa > Chordata > Lepidosauria > Squamata > Lacertidae > Zootoca > Zootoca vivipara. The sequence goes on along the minus strand of NC_083277.1, from coordinate 60,152,756 downwards.
TGATACTGTGCAGTACTTATCCTTTAATATAAAAGCTTTCCACATTGTTCCTGCAGTCCCCAGACACACATTAGAGATTTTTGACAAATTTATTTCCCCAGTTTTCAACAGTACGGGGGAGGGGCGAAAAATAAAAGTATTGAGTGAATCATTACAGTAATTCAAAACACTTTAGATAGATCCTGTCACTTGCTTTATAAATTCCTGATTGATTGTGTGGAATTAAGTTATTGGGCAGAAAGCCAGTTAATGGAACACACATTGATGAAATCATTTTTGAGGGGCATTAAATGGAACTTAAAATAAAGCTGAAATAGCTTTATGGATTTTCCACTCAAACTGTTTATGAACATTTATTGCTGGTAAATTACATAGTGTCAAAAGAAAGATTTGCTGGACCTGGGTTTTAATCAAACTCTTTTGCAAATAATAAAAAGAAGAGAATAATTTATTGTCATGGAATGTACAGTAGGTATAAATACACATTGCATAATAGCTTCCCTCCATCTTATCTAACATGTTGTAGATATACGAGGATACACCACAAAAATCAATTGTGGTGTTGAAAACAATATTCCCTATAGTTTCCAAAGAAACAGACCTTTGTTCACAGCAGAGGCAGTAGTTTGCAATGGCAAAAGAGAAAAAAGCTGTTGGTTTACCAGCAGATTTGACAAGGTTTGCTTTCCGCCCAGTATAGATGGATCAGGTATAATGAAATGGTTTCTTTCTTTCGTTCCTGATAGCCAGACAGAAGCAACAGCAGTCAAGCACATGAGCTAGCTGAAGGTTTCCATATGCCACAGAAACAGGCACCTTACTCTGATGCTTTACCAGATATTACAATTTTTGTGCCAGCATTTTGCCTAGGAGACTTCTGGCCAGTGCCGGGCATATTCTGTGGGCAGGGTGTGCAGTCACTAGTGGCCCCTTGCATCACTTCCTTCATTGCATTGGAGTAGTAGTCTCTCATCCAGCAAAATGCAGTAGTGAGTGCAGGCAGGATAAAAATATTGTAGGTTTAGGTCTGCAGGCCACTGCAGCAGCACACTGTGACTATAAGCAGCCTAATTGAAGAAATGGGAGTCAACAGCAGTTCTAGAAGAAAGACTCAGCCATGCCCTGTGGCCAATTTCAATAGCTGTTAAGGTGATTGTTGAAGCCTTCATTTTTGTATACAGTGGTACCTCGGTTTATGAACACAATTGGTTCCGGAAGTCTGTTCATAAACTGAAGCGTTCATAAACTGAAGCGAACTTTTCCATTGAAAGTAATGGAAAGTGGATTAATCCGTTCCAGATGGTCCGCGGAGTACTTAAACTGAAGCGTTCATAAACTGAAGCGAACTTTTCCATTGAAAGTAATGGAAAGTGGATTAATCCGTTCCAGACGGGTCCGCGGAGTACTTAAACTGAAGCGTTCATAAACTGAAGCATGGGTATAATTGGTTCCGGAAGTCTGTTCATAAACCGAAGCGTTCATAAACTGAAGCGAACTTTCCCATTGAAAGTAATGGAAAATGAATTAATCCGTTCCAGATGGGTCCACGGTGTTCATAAACCGAAAATTCATAAACCGAGGTGTTCATAAACCGAGGTTCCACTGTACTGTATTCAAAGTTAGTTGAAGTGCAGAAGGGTTAGTATGTAGCTATGTCTGAAATTTCCCAGGCAATGTAAATGTAGCACAGTTCCCCAGTTCCAGTTTCCTCATTCTCTTGGAGAGAGAAAGCTCCAAAAGACCAGTCACATTATATCCATTAACTCTGCCGTTGTGCATCACATGCAAATGCTTAATTTTCCCCACATGACCAGTTTTCAGATGATTCAATCATATGAGTTGCCTTGATCACCGTGTGAATCAGAACAAAACCTTCTCAGTGGTAGTCCTCAAACTTGGGGATTCCCTGCTACCTGACGGCTGCCTAGCTCCAGCATGGAGGATTTTCAGAAAATATTACACAGGCATATATATTTTTCCCTCCAGGCATTTGGGAATATGTAATGGTTGTTGATTGATTTGGCCTTATTTGTTGATCGGTTGTTTAACTGTTAACTATCTTGTATGCTGTAGTTTACCTTTTTACTGAGATATAACTTGCCCTTGGACTTTTTGTGAAAGACAGGTAATAAATGCAAGCAAGTAATATATATATATATATATTATATATGCATACATACATATGTGCTGGATAAACTGCAAAAGCAAAAAATCAAAAACAAAAAAGGAAGGAGGCAATAAAAAACAAGCGTTCAGCCATTTTGGGCAGCAGTGATACACCTCCAGAATAATTCGCCACCCTTCTGAGAACTTTTCTAAAAAGAATTCAGACATAACACCACACACATTGACTGCATTTGGAAATACAGTTCATTCAAAGTATTTGTATTCATTTAAGACCTGCTTTAAATGTATTTGTTTAAAAAATGCTTTACATTTATGCATTTGTGCAACCCAATTCTAAGAGTCTTTACTAAGCATGTCTTACTGTGGTGAATGTTAACTTTCTCCCAAGTAAACATGCACTAAATTATTGTTTCTATAAATTGAACAAATATATCGCAGCCAGAGGGGAGTCTCAGTATCCTCACTCTGGGTAGTTATAAGGATATAGGATGTATGTTATGGGTTAGAGATAGATTAAATGTAACATGTGCCACATATGACAGTTTATAACATATACACTTGTGTTCTGTTTTGTTATTTCAGGAGCAGAAGGCGTAGTGTTCCCTAAATCCATAGAAACTCCCAATGTCAGGGCAGACCCCTTCAAGGAACTAAGGTAAACTTTGGCATTTAGTTTCAATGTAACTCAAAGGCACCTTGCTTGAATTTTCTATTCTGACTGGTGGCATTTCAGCCCCTGAACAAAGAAAGGAACACCCACACATGTATCTTGTAGCATAGATGCTGCTGAATGGCAAGAAGGCAGGTGTGCTTAAAGTAGAACTCTGTGACTGAATGAAAAAACAGGGAATGCATGTCACTAGAGCTTCATTCTTTGTACTTGCCCGACCTCAGAAAAACTGAGACCTCTTTTTGGCTGTGCTTACTGAAGGTGCTGAGAGCCCATAGTCAGTTACAGAGTGACAGCAGGCAGAAGAATGGTCACATCACCTTCTGTACAGATCTGTAGCCTGGGTAAAGTGTCTTTTCATTGCTCAGTTGCCAATTCCCTGCTTCATACATTGTTGCTGGCAGCAGGCCTTGTGTTCTGGAGCAGCACGTGTACACAGCTGCCAAGTCATTTAAACATGGGAACCACTTGGGCAATCCCTTTTTCAAAGAAAGGAAATCTGATAACACAAGAAGCTGCCTTCTGCAGAGCCATTGATCCACCTTAGCTCAGTATTGTCTACAATGACTAGCAGTGGATCTTCAAGGTTTCAAGCAGGGGTTTCTCCCACCCCAACCTAGAGGTCCCGGGGATTGAACTGGGGGCCTTCTGCATGCAACAAAAATGTCCTACTAATATGCTACAGCCCTTCCCCAATCCCATGAGGAATAGGTCCTCTGTGTCAGCATTGAGCCCCTGGGTCACATTGTCTTTCAGGTATTGATGGGTGAGGGTGGCTCATCCAACATGTTAACAGTGACAATGGTATTATGCAAGAACTGAGCTAATTTCTCTCTTTGCAAAGTCTTTTCGCATCTTGATTGCATCAATGTCCTAGGCACTTCTAGAGTTCTATTAAAATTGTTTGAGCCTCAAATGACACGTGTTGCATTAAACATGGGCTCTAGATCCATTTCTTCTACTTCTTCATCTCTACCTGCACTACAGTTTTGTGTGTCATCTACAATGATATGTTCCAGATGATTGATTACACAGCCATCATTCTCTGCATACATTCTATAGTCTTTTTTTTTCTCACAAATGGCTTTGGATCACTGGCTACTTTACATGTGTGGGATCACTTTTTCTGAAGACAGAGATTGTCCTATTGTTACTATAATGACATTGCCTCTTGCCTGTCATCTTTGTGTCTTGTCTTCTCCTTGCATGTCTTTGTTTTGTGGTGGCTTGGAGAGTTAGAGTAAAGGTGAGGTGATGTTTGTAATAAACCTTTTTGGACGTCAAGACACATAGGTGTCACATTTGTCATCTTACATTGCCTATCAGCTTGTTTGGCATGAAATGTTGTTATATCGATTGTCCTTGCTTGATTTATGTATTCCGTACTGCCACAAAAAATGTAGTGCCGAAAATGTTTCTTGACTATTGAAGGATAAAAGAATTGCAAAAACTCGGGCTAGCGTTCTGCACTTCAGCAGAACGCACAGTTTTTCAATACAGATGCTAATGCAAAATGTCTGCAATCAAGTTCTTAAATTGTATACATCCCAATGAAACTCAAGCACCGAGTGCAGAAACAGACCAAAACTATAATGGAGATACCTCACAAATATGCCAAGTTTTACCCCCACCTGGCCCTTTCTGTCCTTCACCTGTATTCCTGCAATATTTGTGGTTGAGACATTTCCCCCCAAAATGCCTTGTTTTCATGCCACAGTGGTAATGGATCATATTTTTAAAATGCTCTAAATGCATTTGGCCTTCATCCTGATTTCATATGGGTGGCAACAACAAAGAAATGGGGGGCATTACAGAAAGAAAGCTTTGGACTTGGAACTTCTGTGGCAACAACCATATTTTCTGTTTGTTATCCTTTCAGACTGTAGTATATACAGTAGCTTAGTATACATAGTAGCTGGCAGGAGAACGCTTGAAGCAGTAAAAGAGAGAAAAATAAGGCCATGAATGAGCTGCAGAGAATTATCCTTTATGACTATGGTGCTTTAATATATATATATATAACCACTACTGAAGAAAACAAAACTCTTGCAAATTCTCTGCATGATATCTGCAAATTAGTATTAATAGCAACTAATTTGTATTGGCAGTGATCACAGTGTTTCCAGAAGAGCTTCTCAGTACATCTACAGCTACAATTCTCATTAACATATATATAGGACATCAACGGCATGCTGCTGTACCGGGGGGGGGGGGGAGTAAAATATGTGGGATGGGGAGAGGGGAAAATAGTTGTAAATGATTTTAAAGGGACAGGAGAATCATTGAGTCATAGAATATGAACTATGATTGAGAGGATCAGCGCTCTAACTCAGGGGGCAGCAGAGGAGCCCGTTAAAGGCAACTGACATAGCAGCCCTATGCATGTTTACTCATAAGTAAATCCCACTGAATTCAGTGGGCTTATTTTCACATCGGTGTTTGCAGCCTAAGGTACTTGCAAGTGACGATAGTGAGACTTACTTCTGAATAAATATGCATAGGATTGTGCTGTGGGTGGATGAATGGATGCTTGCCCAACTCTTTGGGGATTTAATGTGTAGCACCTTGTTAAAAGTTGGAATGCAAAAATCAAAATGAAATCTAGGTTAATAAATATGCAAAGGTCACATATTCAGACTGTCATAGCCATGCCATCTGCATGGAGCTACTCATGACTGCCCATGAAATAGTGGCCCAGTGTTTCTACAACTGTTGTAATGGCCTCCTTTGCAACAATTAGTTGTTGGCACTATATATATCTAGAATTTCCGTGCAAGTACAATACATGTTATTAAGACTGCCCTCTAAAAATGTTTAATTCAGCAAATAAGGAATAAATTTTCTGGGAGTGATTATGAAATAAATAATGCAACTGGAATAATTTATGTTATGCATCGTATACAATTCTTGCTGACAGTCATAGCAAAAACAATGTAACAGGGAGAAGCCATAGAAGAAATATAGGGTGTAGGCATTAGAAAATTAGAAGAGGCAAGAGCAAAGAAACACACATAATTAAAACGAAAGAGAAACGATTCAAAGAGAAGAGAAACAAAATATTCAAGGGAAATAATGTGCTATTCTGGAGCCATGTGCACCTTGTTTTTTTAAAGCACAGTCAAAGTCTGTTCTTTCCCTCTGGGCACTGTTAAAGGTGGCTGGGAATTTTAACTCTGTGTGTGGGGGGGTAAATTGCAGGGCCCAGAATTCTTTGAATAGGTTTCAAATGGGCATTAAAGGCATGGTGTGTACACAGCGGTACAGCCCACAATACTGCATACCCTTCAACATTCCTCCAATGAAAATAGGGACATTTCTCACTCCCACCCAGATGACCCTCCTCAACCTCCCCACCCCATCCCTTAATCCCATTTTGTTTTGTTTTGTTCTTTGGTAGATTTACAAAAAGAAAAAACACACCAATAAATAAATTTTAGAAAGGGGCAAGATTAGATGCGGATGCACAAAGCATTTTTTAAAAAAATCAATACACCTTGTGCTCTGCTTCAGTCCCCCTTTCTTCTTGCTCAGGGTGGCCCTGGCCTCTGTCTGCCCCTCAGAGCCAGCATGTCATGTAGGGCTGGGCCTCAGCCGCTGCAGCCTCTCTTCCTCCTTGCCCGCTCTGCAGCAGCCTCTACAAGCTGACCAAAGGAGGAGACTGGCAGTGGCAGCCATGGAGAGGCAACAGGATGCTCCCTTTCAGCCTCAGCCATCACCATCCCTCTGCCTGTCCCTGGCAGCCGTGGCACTGATGGGGAAAATAGGGACAGTATGGGATCAAATCAAAAGCCAGGACAGCTTTCGTAATTCTGGGACTGTTCCTGGAAAATTGGGACACTTGGAGGGTATGAATATTGTGATAAGCCTATGTTAGGCCGTGCCCTCATACAGCTTTTTATGTATCAGTGGGCTGGCTTGTTCAACTGGAAAGTGGATTCACCTATAGCTAGCTGATTTTTAGACTCAGAATCAACCAAATGAGTAAGCCAGGCATAGGCAAACTTGGCCCTCCAGATGGTTTTGAGACTACAGTTCCCATCATCCCTGACCACTGGTCTTAGCTAGGGATGATGGGAGTTGTAGTCCCAAAACATCTGGAGGGCCAAGTTTGCCTATGCCTGGAGTAAGTGATAACTTAAAGAGACACATTGAGCAGCCATGTGTAATTTGGCTTCTGTTTTCATATACTGTAGTGAAATGTTTTTCTGAAGCAGCCTATTCAGAAAAAAAATCATGTGATCATATCACAGGATAATTGTTTTTCCCCTGTGTCAGAAGATTGCATATAATTCAGATAAGGACTTGAAGAAGAAATAAATCTTGGCAACCAGTTTTCTTTATTCTATCCCCCCTCCCCCCATCAACATTCTTTCCTCGGTTATACTTGTATGCAAGATCTGATGAAGAAAAAGTTGGTCCCCTAGTGTTAAGAAAAAGCAAGCAAATGCAAGTATACATGATTAAAAGTACCAAGTGGCAGGTAAAATGTGCTTACACTTTGATTTTAGCTGAGAAAAATTATCCTGTACCATGTAGAACACTGAGCTAGCTAAATAGTCGTAGTGAGACCTGCTGTACCAGGCAGCAATTTAAAGGCCATGTTCAGGTGAAATGGGAAGGCTTGTTTTGCAAAATAATAGTTCTGAATGAAGTAATGCTTCTTTTCATGCTGTGCTATAAAGGGTTTTAAAAAGAAAATTAAGGAAAGAGAGGAAAATAGAACTACAAATAACAGCTCACTATTAAACCCATTGAGTACATAATGATTAACATGACAAAAATAGATACTCTATTTAAAAGGAGAGTAGTGCTGATAGAAGAAAAATGGTTAGAAAATAGAAATCATTTTATTAATACCTGCTCACAAATAATTCTGGCAAATTTGGTTAGTTAGTAGGATTCTAAATTAAAGACACTGAGCTGGAGTCTCAACACCAGTTACTGAGTTTAATTTTCACTAGATTATACCATCTGAAGGGATTCAGATAACAATGCTGTTATTGAAATCAAATATCAGATAAAGATATGAATCAGAGAAATGTGATAGTTAGTACGCTATCATTTAAACAAGTATTGCATTAATCTTAAAAGCACTTCGGTAGGACCTGGAGGTTCTTACTGGGACCACACAAAAATGTTGGCTCCCAAAGAGAAACTCACAACCTCATTGCTCCTTCCCAGTCCATAAACCTTTAGTCCAAGGTTTGGTTTAGTGCGTTTTTGGAACCCGTGACAGTAGTTAAGATATCTCCTCCTTAATCCCAATCTGTAGCCATGAACATATATTGACTGCAGATCAAGGTTATGGTGGAGAGAACTCAACGTCAATCCCAGGTTCAGACAACACACTACACCAAACCTTGGCATAGCAGCCACGCTGCAATGAACTAAAAGGACCATGGAGGAGCAAAGCAGTTGTGATCTCCTCTCAGTTCAAATGACAGGTCAGCCATAGTGGGTGATTTGGGAAGGACATATTCACCAGATATCTAGCAGACTCATGCCACCACCAGCAAGAGGCACTGTGTGCAATATCCTGGTGCTAGCAAAATTCCTCATCAGTAGAGTAAACAATAGCCACCCAGTTGCAACAATAACTGAGTAGGGTCACTGTTGACCTCTCCCCCCCCAATGAGAAAGATAGGGGGGAAGGGAATCTGGTGTCCAAATAAAAATAAGCATCGCATAAATAATCTACCAACGACATGAATACAGATGTCACAGACCGAGGTCAGAGATGACATGCAGCATTTCTAGCAGGTGAAATTCTCGTTATTAGACATATGAGACTCCTTTCTAACACTAGCTCTGTATCGCTATGGATTTAGTATTGCTGTGAGATCAGATTCTGTAGCCATTTCTTATCCAGTGTCAATTTTATGGCTGCAGAAGTCTGAAGTTTCCCAATTGCCCATCAACCTGGAATTATTCACTTAAGCTGCTTTACAATCATTTTTTCTTCTCTGTTTTTCATGTTGCAAAAAAAAAAATTCTCAGAATCTGCTTTAAGATGCATTTACTTTAATACCATACTTTTTGCAGTGTGCCAACTTTCACTATTTATTAGATTTGGTTTTGGGGTGCATGTGGGGAAGAGAGGAAGAGAAACTCCTGATGCACATGGAATTCCGCTCATGCAGCATTGGATAAAAGTTCTAATGGTTTTGTCACCCTGTTTGTATGTAATCTTACATGGTGCATGGTAAGGCCTCTCCTCTTCCTGGAGGGGAGGGGTTGTGAGCAGGAGTCAGTTCCTGCATCAGTGGGGGGGGGGCGTATTCGGCCCCCTGTGTCATCTTTCCCAGCTGCTGCGCCCAAGCCCTTCAGCCAGCCAATACGGCTGGCTTGGGGGCAGGGTTTTGCCGGGTTTAAGCAGCCGTGGCAGCGCTGGGGTTCCATTCGGCTTCCTGCTTCAACGGATCACCCACCCACCCTCTCTTTAGGTCATTTCTTTGCTTTTGACATTGCTATGGACTTTGGTTGGTTGCCTTGGTTGCCCAGGGGGGCTGGTAGGAATTTTTATCCATTTGGCAAATTGGCACCAACCTCTTGGTTTTTTGCCTACCTTGTAGCAAATCGTCACAACTTTTCGGGTATTGGCGGTTAGGCATTGGCGATATGTGTGGTGTGTTGGAGGGCAGGTTGTGGCCATCTCCTAACCCTCCCCTTGTTTGAGTATTCCGTTAAAGGAATCCGGCGGTCGTGGATCCTGTCCGATGCCCTGCTGGTGGCTAGGGCCATGGCACGGCCCCTGGTGACGTCTGTATTTGCATCAACAAGCTTCTCCCACTGGCTGTTAACCCTTGAATGACCACCTGCTGAGCAGGATGAGGTCATGTATAGATTGTTTGATCCAATGCCTATGCCAATACCCCTCACATCCTGTAACTAGTAAAGTTGTGGCCCTATTTAGCCCATTAACCTAAATTACATGTGTCCTTGTGTCTTATTTACATCTATGCAGGGGCGGGTCCTCGACTCACAATTACCACTCCCTTTGGCCATACTGGATTAAGCAGACACACTGCTAACCAGTGCTGGTGGTTTGTTTCTCACAAACCACAAGCAATAAGCCAGAAACAAAGCCTCACTTTTGGAAGGAAAGAAATCACAAGCACTGGCTCGCATGGGGTGCATATGGGGAGGAGTGCAGCCAACACAATGGGCCTTTTTTTATTCCCTTTTTCCTGAAATGCAAAGTAAGGAGCAAGGTATGTAAGATTTGAGCAGTGTGTACTAGAATGCAATTGATCAACAGAGAGCCATATTTTGTACTATAGCTTACTGTCATGCATGAGCCAAGCCTGTGTGTGTAAAAATTCTATTATTATCAGCATTAAAGAGCCCAGTGCCCTAATTTATACTCACTGACGCATGGAGTAGAAGCGGGGTTAAAACCTCATTCCTTTGGCTTCAATGAGACTTGAAAATATAGCCCAGCACATTTGGAAATAAAACAGAAGCAAAAGAATCTACAGTGAACCACAATCATACGCAGGACAGGACTTAAAGATAATGTATTTCATATGCCAAGCTTTTGAAATATCCAGATATTTATGGTGCTGAAATAATGACATTCAGGCTGCAGCACCCATAGGATGAATTTTATCATTTAGGGATTTTTATTCCTATGTTTACCAGTATGGAGAACTGAAAATTATTCCCCAGATTTGAAAACAAATTCCAATATTTTGAGACATGTAACTGGCAAAGGTAGGTTAATGCTGAGCAAGCGTGGGAAGCATTCAGCTACTATAGGAAAATGCTATAATGTGGAAGGCAGTTGTTGTCACGATCACGATGTTGTAGACCTCTAGGAGATTTTCGTATTATACCCACATTAATAATACAAACTATTACAATTATTTATTAAGCTCATCACTCACTATAAGCTGCACCGCTTATGCAGTCTTAAGCACACACACACACATATAAGAAGAAAAAATAAAGGGGGAATAAATTTTTCCCACTTTAAATATAGGGAGCAGAAGGAGAAAAATGCAACTTTCTGCAGCAGTTCGGTTGCCTCAGAAGGCAAGGAACAATTTCAGTTAATTTGATATTCCTTTTCAGCCGGAACTAGCATCTGGTCATGAAATAAATGCACTACTTGCCTCTATGGCACAACTGTGGCAGCTTTATGCTTATCCGACGACTCTGTATCTTTTCTATTCTTCTAGCAAAGTGAGATAGAAACCAAGAAGTTGGGAGAGGCAAAATATCTTCCATCACTCTTTGAGTTCACTTCTATAAAAACTATTTTAAATAGTGCCAAAAAAAGTTCCTTTTTTTCCACAGAAGCAGTTTAGCTTCTGATATGCCTGTTCTTTTATTCCACATTAAGAACGTGTTTCAATTGTTTCTTCCCATTGATAGAAGCAGTTTCATTTCTTCCCATATTTCACCAGCTGCCAGAATTCATAGTGGAATTATAGAGCTGCCATAATGCCATATTTCGAAGAGCAAAAAATAGGACACCTTTTGCTGACTGCTTTTAACTATGGATCGCTATAATGACTCTACCCATGAAAAAGAGGACGTGCCCTGGAAAAAGAGGACATATGGCAACCATAACTATGACCAGACAGTGCATGGGAGCATGATATTTTAACCTTTTTGCATCACTGCTAGCATCTGTCTTTGCATCTTCACACAAAAACATACACATACAATGGCACAGAAAATATTTTTTTCAGCTATTCCATCAGTATTCCACTAATCTTGTACATAAAATGGGATCTTAAGGATATTAATAATAGCCATTTCATACTTTATGGCAGACTTGTGCTAGTGAAACGGCTTAATAGTTAATTATAGTGCTCACCCTTCCCTCAAGTATACATGACGTTGTGCAGATGAATTTTTGCAGTGATGGTGGAATTATTTAGTTACTCATCATATAATCAAGTACTGTACATATGTTGTCTGTGCTATGACCAAGACGAAGTTGTGACACACTGGAGAGGAGATATATATCTAAGCACTGCTCTTTGAAGTGGTCAGAGATTTGTGGTGCATGAAAAAGGAATATTTTTAAATGCCCTTCAGCTTCTACAGCATATACCGTGTTTCTCCAAAAATAAGACACCGTCTTATTTCCTCAAAAACAACAACATGGTGGCTTATTTTCAGGGGGTGTCTTATTTTTTTAATTATGTGTCCAGCCTAGCCCCTTCCTTGGCACCCTCCAGAACTACGCCTATCACTATGTCTTATTTTTAGGGTATAGCTTATATTGCGCAAATGCTTAGAAATCCTGCTACGGGTTATTTTATGGATGTCTTATTTTCGGAGAAACAGGGTATGTTTAGTGATACACACACACACACACACACACACACACACAACACACACACTTTATGCTAAATGATTAAGGTTGGCCATAGCAAATAATGCTGAACAACATTGGCCTGATTTGCATGATACTCTAAACCAAACTATGACTTACTGGGACTGTGCAAAGGAGGAGGCTCCCAGAGGAGTTTTTACCTGCTTGGAACCCCCCCCCCACAAGTGTTTTTTACTCTGTTGCTGCACTGGGCCATACAGATAGTTTCTTTTTTTAAAAAAATGACTATCACCATTATCATCATATTTATCGCCTGCCTCTTCCCCAGAACTGGGACACAAGATGACTCACAAAAATTGAAACAACAAGGATAAAACACAAAAAGCATATAAAAGGCAATAGTTAAAAAGCAATTAAACTATAATAGAATTAAATCTATGTAAAAACAAATCTATACAATTTAGTAAACAAGTCCAGTGTATAAGAAAGCACAGAAGTAAAAAACCCTTTCCTTAAAAACAGTTCTAAAATCTTGCCGGAATAAAACTGTTTTCACCTGCTGGCAGTGAATAAAATTGTTTTTACCTGCTGGCGGAAGGACAAGGAGGAGGGAGCCAGTCTAGCCTCTCTTGGAAGGGAGTTCCAGAATCTGGAAACATCCACTGAGAAGGCCCTCTACCACATCCCAACCTGTAAGGGCAAAGGGACAGAGGGAAGAGCCTCCCTCAAAGACCATAGAACCCAGGCAGGTTCATATAGGAGAACATGGGTCTTTCTGATAGCCTAAATGACCTAAGCCATATAGGGCTTTATAAGTCATAACCATCACTGTCCTCTCTTCAAGGTGGCTGCAAGTTACTTCCTGCAAGCCCACATGTTTCCATGGTTCTGGTAAGCTATGGTTTCACTTGAGATTCTTAAAGGGTTTTAGGATGGTTTCTGCAAGATTCTTACAGGGTTCTCTTGCAGGATTTTAGGATGGTTTCTGTAAGATTGCCTCTTAAAGGGTCACTCAGATATGATTTAGGAATAAAAGAATTCAGCAAAATGTGTTTTTAGTGAAAACAAGTTAGCAGAATCCACCAGGAACTTCATTGAAATCACAGCAAATTGAGCAAACACCTTCATTATTATTATTTTTACTTATTTCAATGTGAGCTATATATGTAACTCCCCGCTCCCATCCTACTTACCAGGAGCACACTTCTTCAAACTTACTGTGAACTAGGGCTAACCCAGGTATACCCTAGCAACCTAATGTTTTGTGAGGGTTGAGCCCTGGAATGTGATGTTAATAATGAAGCTGAAACTGACTTTTAAGTACATCCACACAAAAATACTACTGCATCTTCTGTGTTGAAAATCAGTTATTCGACATCTGTCCAAAAAGGAGAGTAGCAAACCAATGCTATTTCTTTAGGGACAACTTACATGACATTGCTCCTTCCTCTTTTGCAGTGAAATATTTCTGGAGAAGCATTTGTGTGAGGCTAGCTGAAAAGCAATGTGCTATAAATCAGTACTGGTACCACAATGCAATATGGCATTTTTAATAAACTATGAGATTCCCCATCACAAGTGTTATCATAACCACAGTTATGTGTGAAATACAGCAGCCTGCACAGAGATGGCTGCACTTGGAATAAAACTGCAAGGGGAATTATGGCCATTGCCTAGTCCAGTTTACACGATTGCAGCCCATGTTCATGATATTTATTTGTTTTGTCAGCTGTGCATGATTTGGAGTCATGGGCAGGATTGTTATGAAACTGGACTTTAGATAACCCCCTTAGGGAATATGACAAGACAATTTCTTCCCTTTCACTTTATTCCTGGCTACCAAGGTGAATGCCCATTTCAGTAGATGAAATCTGATGTTTGGGCTCCTTTCAAGATTTGGCTTGATGTGTTAAGCTTTCTCCTCACTAACCACAAATTGTAGCCAAGGACAAACCTCGGCTTAGCTTAGTGTATCACAGCAGTAAAAAAAGACAATGGAGAGTAAAGCTGGCCTGACAAACCATAGTTTGGTTTATATGATACACAAATAATGTGGTTCTTTAATATGAACGAGTTAAAAAGTTTAATTCAGCCATTGTTGTTGTTGTTTAGTCGTTTAGTCATGTCCGACTCTTTGTGACCCCATGGACCATAGCACGCCAGGCACTCCTGCCTTCCACTCCCTCCCGCAGTTTGGTCAGACTCATGTTGGTAGCTTTGAGAACACTGTCCAACCATCTCATCCTCTGTTGTCCCCTTCTCCTAGTGCCCTCCGTCTTTCCCAACATCAGGGTCTTTTCCAAGGATTCTTCTCTTCTCATGAGGTGGCCAAAGTATTGGAGCCTCAGCTTCAGCATCTGTCCATCCTATAAGCACTCAGGGCTGATTTCCTTAAGAATAGATAGGTTTGATCTTCTTGCAGTCCATGGGACTCTCAAGAGTCTCCTCCAGCACCATAATTCAAAAGCATCAATCCGCGATCAGCCTTCTTTATGGTCCAGCTCTCACTTCCATACATCACTACTGGGAAAACCATAGCTTTAACTATACGGACCTTTGTCGGCAAGGTGATGTCTCTGCTTTTTATGATCTATGAAAATGTGGTTATTTTTTTCAGTTGCGCTAGCCTACATCTATATATTCTGTCTAGATTTTTATAACTAGGAAATTTGCAAAGTCTGAAAGCGTTTGACAAAATATTTTAAAGGTACCAGTAAGAACAATTTCATGACAAGTATTATGCAAGTGTGACCCAAATGATCAGGAAGGATTCTGATTTCTGATTGGGCAGCATGAATTTAGATAAAATCAGATGAGCACTTCTCCTTGATATCACTTCTCTGGGCTTTCTCTGGGCAGCTGCCCCTCTGCCACCAGCACCCCCTTGGCTGCGCCCATGCTGGCATCATTAAATTCCCATTGGAGGTTGAAGTCAAGGCAGAGGAGGGGAGCATTGAAAGAAAAGGCAGTTTGCACAGCAGCAGTGGCCATGGCATAGGAGTGAGAAGGGAGGAACACTGGGGAGTAAAGTGGTGGTTTAAAACAGTGGCAGAAGTTTGAGTAGAACAAGGATGGAGGGAGTGGAAAGGAAAATGTCGGTTTTTAAAAAACAGCAGAGGTTTGAACAAAACAAGTGAAAAGAAACTGAGAAGAAAAAAGTGGTGATTTTAAATAATGGCAGAGGTTTGAGTAGAGTGAGCAAGGAGTGGCAGCTTAAAACAATGTTTGTGCACAACAAGATGGGAGTTGGCAAAGGCTCTGTTTTGTTAGCCTTTTGATGTTGTACCCATCTCTGATATTTCTCCTTGTTAAAACTGGTTTGTTTGTTCATTTTTTAAAACAACCCCTCAGTGTGCCTCTATCCCTGCTTTACTCAAACATCTGCCATTGTTTAAATCCACAATTTTCATATCATTTCCCCCAAACCCACTCTTTACTCAGACAAGAAGCAAGATGGCAGCAGCACTGAAAGGAAAAATAGGGCTGTTTTAAACAGTTTCTTCTTGGAATCCTCAGTTGCCTTGTGTGAAAGATAAGGGATGTGGAGGCCTTAAATATTCCACAGTATGTTACACTTGTCATGGTACCATGCGTTGTCCTCAACTTAACGTTCCAGATTCTGTAACTGACAAGCTTGCTCTTAATATCTATTCATCTTAAAGATACAGTAACGTGTATCATTGCAGAATGTGTGTGCAAAGCGCGCTGCGTATCAAGAGAGAGGATAAGGCATGGAAATCATGCTGATATGCATGTAAAGGAAAGTTGATGAATGGAGAAGGGTGGAGGGGGAAAGGGAGTGATGGGGGAAATGGGGGTGCAAAGGGGTTTGCAAAAATGGACGGAGTAGGAGGCATGGGAATGAGGTTGAAGATAAAGGCAGGGTATGAAAGGGTCTGTATAACAGGACAGGATGCTAGCTTCATAAGGTGAAAAGGATGCTTAGTAGTTGTAAAGTGTTGGAGGAGGGAGACACAGAATGTTGTGTGCAAGGTGGGGTTTCACAAAAGGAAAGCGGGAGGCATGGACACGGGTGATGGTGAAAACAGGGATGCAAAGTCAGGCTGCAGAACAGAAAAGTGGCTTCAAGAATAGAGTTGGGGTGGTGAAAAGTGCGCTCAGTAGTTTCATGGGGTGAGAAGGGAAGCTGTAGGGTGGAAATGTGGTGGAAATGGCAGTAAGGGGGGTTGGCGAACAGAGCAAACAGGGGCACATTTAAATCATTGAAAAACTCTTGGGGAACGTCAACTGCATTTAGATATGCTGAGATTTGGCAAAAGGGTGATGTTATTTACTGTGATATAAAGCTACTGATATTGCGCCTTGAACTTTAGAAAGGGGGGGTCAAATAATTGAGGGCTGCATAGTGGGGCTCTGCTATCTAATTTAAGTTAAGCTCTTTGGCTGTCAGTCCACTGTTGTTATGACAACAAACACCCTGTTCCAGACATTCCATCTGTTGGATGCAGTCAGAAATCAATAGCTATTTTCATAACAATGTGAGAGCTAGAAGAAATAGGTATAATACTGAAGTATAATGGTATTTTTAACATTTCAAAATGCAGTATTTTATAGACTTATGTTGAGAGATCATAAATAATATTCTTGTGTTTGCAAAGCCTTTACCCTCTGTTAAATTATACATAGTGTGAATTATAGCTGTTTTCCTCTAAGATCAAACAGAAGTAGCTACGTTTCCCCCCCCCCCCGCTGGCTTAAAGTGATCTTATCTTTTAATGACAGGTTGCTGCCACTAAGCTGCTCTTCACGTGTATAATTCTGGGCAGATTTAACCCAAAGGACATTGTGGCTGACTGAGTTTCTTTTAATATTTTTATCATATTCTTTGGCATACATAGTATATCACAGCTGTCCATGATTTTGTCAAAGCGATCTAATTCCATCACTTTTAAGAGGATTGTAGTCTTTTACCTAAGACCACAGAGACCAAACAACTAATGAGGGCTGATTTCTAAAGATATTTAAAATTAGCGTCCATGAGGATAAGGCATAGTGTTCTACCTTCACTTTACCTGTTCTGTGTCAGAAGTGAGAGGGGTCACCAGTAGCCTTTGTTCAGGCACATTTAATGTGAAACTATCATTTTGTGGTGCTTTTGTATGTGTGTGTATTCTGTTTTGTAACATGCACAAAAGCAAATTCCTTGAGGCTTTAATTTCCAAGGTGTCTAGGATATGGTTAGGAACCACAGACCATTTTCCCCCCTACCACTGCTAGACTTCAAAGCGAATGTAAAGCAGAAAACACACCTCTCAAATGCCCAAACTTTGAATATAATGGCTTTGTCCCAATTCCAGAGATGCAAGCAAACAAACAAAACACATTCTCACACACAACCAAAAAGAAACCCCCAAATATGAACTTTGGCTGAATGTCATACTGAAGTTCTGCCTTTTTTCTAGCTCACTAGACAAATGGAAGTTCTGTTTGTTTTTCACTGAATTGTGCCTTTAGGTATCAATTAAATTGGACCTCTGCTGTCAACAATGGACAACATATCTATAAAATATAGTCACTTATAGCCTAAATCTAAATACAATGTCCTCTTTTATTTTGTTGGGTCTCCTTGGCTTTTGTTGAACAAACAGTGGAATGAACTGGTTGAGACAGTCAAAAAGTTGAAACTGGATGAGCTGAACAACTGAAATGAAACAAATAATGTAAACATTGTTAAATGTTTGTCTGAAATATTTATATCCCGCCCTTCCTCCTGGAATACAGGGTTGGGGAACAATAAAAACATTATAAAACCCTGAATGACTTGGATCCATCCATTTATTGAGAGAACTGCTAAAAATATCATCAACATCAGATTTAAAACAATCAGAAACTGAAATATAGCTAAGAGTTCAAGCAGAAGAGTTAAAAACAACCAAAGGCTTGAGAAAATAACCAAGTAGGTGGCACTCAAATTTCAGATGGAACCCGTTCCATAATCAGATCGCCACTATGGAAAAGGCCCTCTTTACGTCACGTATTATACCTGACAATGGAAGGCCCTGTTTAGGGAGAAGGCAGGCCCTGCTGGAAGAAGGCAGTTCTTCAGGCATTTAAGATTCAAGTCTTTAAGACGCAAGAAAGCATTCTGGCAGCCAGTGCAAGAACCAGTGAAATACTGCTCCCCACTCTCCCCTCTGCCCCAACACACTGTTCTAGGGGTTCTTCAGGTTAACCACCACCCCATCCAAGCTAATTGGTGGGGCACAGGAGGAGAAGAGAGGGAAATTACCACTCACCCATCACAGGCTTCCCGAGCCTCGGAGACACCTCCCCTTCACTGCCTGGCCGTCACTCCACCCCCCCTTTCTGGCTGGCCAATATGCGGCTGGCTAGGGGGTGGGGTGAGGGTCAGGTAGGTCAGGCTCCTGCCGGCCTACCTTCACAGTCAGTTCTTGGAGTGTCACCCACTCATCCCTTCCTCTAACTTTGTTGCAAGCTAACCTTTTCCTTCCTAGGTCCACGGGCGTTGCTACGGTCGCACCATGGTTGCACGATGGGAAGGAATTTCCCTGCTCTGCAGGTTTTGCCTTCCCTGTAGCAATTGTCACAACTTTGGCGGTTTTGCGCTGATGGGACTTGTTAGGTGAATCCCACCCTCCCCATTCCTAATCATAGAGTTGCTGAATTTTGGTCCTTTACTGTTGGAATGCAAATTTGTTCCCTTAAAACCACATGCTAATTAAATCCTACACAACCTGATGAATAAAAAACATTGCTATTGTATATTGCTCTGTGTGCCCTAACTGCAAGCATCAGACAAGAGGAAACCCACTGTTGTAATTAAAAAAAAATATCTCAGAAAGTTTCTGATAACTTAATATTATTTGCCCCAGTCTGTTCAAATCCAGTCTCAATGGCTCTGACATCTATGATTAGACAAATTTAGTTTCTAGATTACCCAAGGAAAGAGTTACACATCAAAATAACACAAGGCAATTTAACAAGGTGGCATTCTTCCATATGCTGTGCAGCAAATGATGATATCTACCCATGTTTAGTTAGTGTTGTTGTTCCTTCTGCATTCTCTATGGTGCCAGTAGTTAAGCAAGTAAGTTTTGACTTTGTAATGGAGTCTGTGTCATATGTTTTCTACTGTTTAGAGATGAGTGGACAGTGTGTTGGGGTGGCAACACAAATCTGAGCTCTCAAAAGCTTAGGGACTTCTGCTTATCTTGTCAAGGAGGCATTAAATAAGTAGCCTCCATTCTGAGAAAACTCCTCCACTAACAACTTCACTAGAACGCACTGGGTATGTATTAGAAAGGGTACTTTCAGGCCAAACCAGCTAAACTATACAGGTCCTTAAATTCAGGGCCGGCTCTAAGGCAAGGCTGGGTGGCGCAGGGCGCCAGGGGGGTGCCGCGTGGCTGTGCCACCACACAGCCGCGGTGGGAAACGGGGCGGGGGGGGGGGGGCGCGGAGCGATCTTCGCACCATGGCACCAGGGCGCCCGATATGCTTAAGAGGGCCCTGCTTAAATTATAGTTTGATTAGCATACTGAAATGTTTTCCAAAAGCTTAGTAAAGGTAAAGGGCCCCCTGACCATCAGGTCCAGTCGTGTCCGACTCTGGGGTTGCGGCGCTCATCTCGCTCTATAGGCCGAGGGAGCCAGCATTTGTCCACAGACAGCTTCCGGGTCATGTGGCCAGCATGACAAAGCTGCTTCTGGCGAACCAGAGCAGCGCACGGAAACGCCGTTTACCTTCCCGCCGGAGCGGTCCCTATTTATCTACTTGCACTTTGATGTGCTTTCAAACTGCTAGGTGGGCAGGAGCTGGGACCGAGCAACAGGAGCTCACCCCGTTGCAGAGATTCAAACCACCGACCTTCTGATCAGCAAGCCCTAGACTCTGTGGTTTAACCCACAGTGCCACCTGGTTTAAGTTTAAAAGCTTAAACACAAGCAAAACAACACTTATCTATTTCATGGCAGTTGTTTGTGTCTCACCTTCAGAAGAAAAATGCTTCCATGGCTATGTACATGAAACACTATACTACATTAAAATAAAAACTAAAAACACAGCATACAGGATCAACATATAAAAAGCCACCCAGTTCTTTCTCACAGGGCAATTGGTGGTAAAATGGCTGGGGCTATTTGAAGCCAACCCTAATCAGACTCTGAGATAGTCTTTGTCTACCTCCCTCTCTCTCCCCTGGAAGGAATCCTTCCCATAGGATAGTTGTTGGTAACTTGCCCTGGCGCCTGGGAGAGTTAAGTCCCATTAGTACAGGCTCTGAGTTTTTGCCTAGCTGCTTCTCTTCTTATACCAAAACCACGTTTAAGGAAATGAGAGCAGCTCCCCACTGTTTGCTTATGGAAACAATTGTTTGCTATGCATTAAAAAGGGCAAAAACAAAAAAAACCACCCAAAACCTTGCATTGGCTGGGTCTGTAAAAGCAGCAGTTAACAGCTGGACTTTAGTCATCTCAGATTTAAAAGTGGCAGCCACTGCTTTTCCCATCAGCCAAAGTAGCTGTTAGAAATGCATGTATAAATATGTGCGTGAAGTCTCATTGGCAAGTGAAACAATGCAGTCCTTTTAATTTCATCTACACGAGGACAATGTGTCCTTGGCCAGAATGAGGCAAGCCACTATTAAAGGAACGTATTTCATACAGTGTCACATGACTTGAGGGTGATGTAGGAAATGTGGAGGCAGAAATTTGATTACCACAGTAATATGCTGAAAGCAATTGTCTGGGTCCAAGAAAGTCTTACCAAAACTCATACTGATGTAAGACTAGGTCCTCTGAGGACATGGGGTGAATAATCTTTTTTCTTGGGAAGCCGGCACAAACTGATGCATAAACTGCAGATTGAGAAAGAGTTCGAATAAATGGAACTTTTATTAGCCACTTCTTTGTTGAAGTGGGTAACAGTTGTCAAAGGTGGATAGTCAACTTGTGGAACTCAAATTCAAGTTGAGTTTGCAGTCCTGATGCAATATTTCTAAGGCAAAAAAGATAGAGAAAGGGACAGCGTCCCCCTGCTGCATTAGGTAAGGGCAGTGCTGTGTGTTGATAGTTTTATAATATGATGTGAAAAGGAATGTGAGATTGCAAAACATTATGCTTAGGAAGCTAGAAGATTCTACAGTTCCCCTTCTTTTATCCATGAGTGGAGAGTGCTTGCTCTTTGAGGCAAAACAGATAGCCAGAAGTCTCACGGGATCTCTCAGTTGCTGGACTGTATTATTTCAATTGGCAGAGATTTACCCTTTGAATCCCCGGCAATAATAATAAGCAAAGGGTGGACACAATCTGCAAAACTTCAGGCAGGCAGCTCTATTCTGATAATTCATAGAAGCAGAACAGTCCACCTTAGTTCTTCCTCATTCACCTTGCCAAATAAAGCAATGTTTTCTTGTATTCCTCCTTTCATTTGTGAAAAATATCAAGCATTAGACCTTGTTGTGAAATGTTTCAGTCTACCAGAAGCTTAAAATATTTTTCAGAGGCAGAGGGGGGGGGGAGGGCATCATTTGACCAACATAATATATCACCTGTGAACTCCTTAAAAGAGTCATTTTTCCTGCTTTTGTTACATGATAAGCTTTCTTCTGAAAGGGTCCCTCTGTTTCACCCAAAGAAATACTGTAAAAAGGTGACTCTTTACTTCTAATGAAAATTGTGGGAGCCACATTTCACCAGGCCATAAAAGGGGCACTAGGGATTGAGTTAAGAAAGTAAACAAAACAAAAATGTCCAAACTACTCAGGCACAGTATCAAATGAGGTCATAAAGAAAGAAAAGGGAAATGGCCTCCCAGCAGGTTTCAGAACAGCAGAAAAGCTCAGGCAATGAAGGGATACTGCAGCTAAAGTGAAATGTTCCCTTCCAGTGAACTTAATGAAAATCTGCTTACATTTGATATAACAAGGGCTAAAAGCAAGAGGCGGCATTTTATGCCTATAATGCTGAAATTTGCCTGTGGTGGAGGAAGATAAACTACAGCACGTCCTATTTGACTCTTTAGATATTAGCATTTTTAGAGACAAGAAGTAAAGTGACATATAATGCCAAGTTATCATTTTTTATTAAGGATCTGGTGTCTTACCTTTAATGAAAGAGTTATGATAATTAATGGTGGGTTGTTAAAATTGCTCATTTCGATATATAAAATGCAGTATCTCCTTGTAGTATGTCAGAGGTTAAAGATTATTGCTGCTTTATAAGGCTCTCAAAACTATATTATGGCCCTCAGCATATTGTGCGAAAGTGTGTTTTTGGAAAAGCCTGTAATATACTCAGGTTTCAATCAGTGTCTTGTAAAACAGATAAGGGCCGAATCATGTGGCCGTATGGGGATACTAAGCTTCTGCTGGCAAGCAGGATTGTGCCCCATGTATGCATATTTGTGTGTTTGGAGAGTGTCTACACAATTAATTAAGAGAAGTATTCTCCTTTAACTACTTTATCACCAGCTAAGCAAAGGTAGCCCTGTGGCTTAATGGAGAAAAATCACTAAAATTTGTTACATTTTTTTTAAAAAAAACAAGCAAACCTGTAAGTCTTTAGAACTGTTTTTAATGTTGCATTTTAAATTGTAACCTGCCCTGGGACCTTAGATGACAAGTGGGTAGTAAATTTAAATGATAGTAGCCGCAGCAACAACAACAACAATTTCTATGCTGACCTCTTAAGTTTAGATTATAAGGATTCAATCAGAAACAACGACGATAAATATTTCTAGAAAACCTTGGAATGTTCAAAGTGCCCTGCATGGATATATCACAGCAATCTTTACAACAATTTTCACAGAATCATAGAATTGTAGGGTTGGAAGGTACCCCAAGGGTCATCTCGTTCAACCCGCTGCAATGCAGGAATCTCAGGGATTTTAATTTTGCAAACTGGATATAATATATCCATATTTATATATCCATATTTACAAATGGGATACTGAGGCAACTCACTGCTGAAGCCTCAACAACCAAAATATGGAATGTTTTGCCAAATCCTTATAATTTTTATGAATGGATTCCAAATATCATCGTATTTATCCATAAACAATCTGCATATAAAAGCAATCTGTTCCTATGTTGCAAGAGTTGCCATATCTTCCATCCATTGATCAAAGGGGGCCATAGTAATATTTTTGATAATTGTATATTCATTGGAATAACAGCATTATTTATACACCTATAAATTGTGTTGTACTATAGTTTTAAGCACTCTTTTCCTTTGTTCCATTTACTTTATTTGTACACTGAATTTTTTCAATGAGAGAGAGAGAGAGAGAGAGAGAGAGAGATCTCCTAGAAACAGGATATGTACTTAGTTCCATGTAATGGGAAAACCACAGAGCACTTCAGCAGCTGAGAGATGGAATGTTTTGGTCCTTTGTAAAATCCTAGCCTTTTTTAAAAAACAAACCATTTTTTCATTTTTGTTTACATTTGCATAGAGTAACAAAGAGTAAAAGGCATATCCACCACAAACTAATCTTAAATGTTCATTTCATCCACTGTTGGTTGCTGAACCGCAGGTCTCAGTTGTTACTCTTTTCAGGCACCCACTACCCACCTGGTTTGGACTGATACCAACAGTGACCGAGAGAGATGAAAGGCTTCAGTGTTGCTGAGGCATCCATCTCATAAACCATTTTTCATACCATATCTAATCGCTTCACCCATTATATGTGCACTCCATATGTGGAGTAGATGACTCGAGGGAACAGAACTATCATGTGGGCCTTTTCATCTCCAGCCCACAACTTGAATTTAGACCAGGTGGGCAGTAACTAAAACTCCAGATGCTCCAAATGGTTTCATTCCAGATCCTTCTGGGCAGATATCCATGTTTTTAATCACCTTTGCAATTAGCAAGGATACTTTTTAAAACTTGCATGCTAAAGGATAACAAGGATGAAACGGAATGCTATTAAACCCCCCTGAGATGGTCCTTTATTATTATTTGTCTAAACAGCTGTGAAGCTTCCACATCCAGTGCTCTTCACTTGTCCATGGTGTATGTCAAGGACTTTAGCTATTAATGATGTGCCTCTTGAACAAGTTCTTCTGATAAAATTTAGTTTGAAATCTCCTGAGATTTTAATATGAAATCCATTTTACAACCGTTCAAGTAAGCCCAAGTAGAATTTATTGCCTGGCCCAGCTGGAGGGAATTTCTGTGGCCAAGGTTTATGCCACTAATGGAAGTTTGATTTTAAGGTCTTCACAGGGCCATTCTTTTAAAGCTGTTTCCTTCTCATCTTGATAGGAAGTAGCTGTCACAAATTAAGAACTGAGTCAGTGTTTTACTAATATACTACTCCATCCTTTCTTTCTGTGCTCCTTATTTTCCAGACACAGACACAGCTACTACAATAGTCAGTCTTTGGTTTCCTGTACCAAAAATGCCACAAACACACACAAAATCTCATGTATTGGAAATAATGAAGTGATTCAGTGCTTAACAAAGCATGTTTTTCCTGGTTTGATCCAAGAACAACAAAAAGTAGGGATACATCTATACTACCCTGCCTAGCAAACTATAATTTGCTGTTTTGTTCAAACCAACCAACAGTGAGTTGTCTCACACCAGGTTAAGACTCTGGAATGCATAGTATGTGAAGAGAAGTGGAAGCATGCTAGCCTACATCCCCTGTCCCCTTATTTATGTAATGCCTCACTGTGGTTCACAGTATGTCTGAGCTACTCCATTGTCAAACTGAGCCAATAGCTCAGTTGGTAGAGCATGGGACTCTTAATCTCAGGGTTGTGGGTTTGAGCTGCACATTGGGCAAAAGATTCCTGCATCGCAAATAGTTGGACTAGATGACCCTTATGGTCCCTTCCAACTCTACTCTAATTCTATGAAACTAACTCTTTACTGAGCACACTATTTGCCTATCATGCTTCTCAGTTGTTAGTTCTCCGAGGAAGCACTTTTGTAATGCTTCATTTGTAATGTTTCAGAACAACCAGAGGTGTACCAGCTTGTATGTGTTTAGAGAAAGCAAAAAAAGCACCACTGTTCACTTATTGAATATTTTTCCATATGCAAAAACTCCTAGGTTTATAAAATTAAAAATAATAAACAATTGAAGTACTGCCAACAGTGTACAGGTTTCCATCATGGAACGCTAACTGGGTCTTTACAGCATTGATGGGTCTGCCATTCAAACCCTTAGCAATCTGTCCAATCAAGATTCTAAGCCTTAAGGCAATGTTTTAGTAACAACTGCCTCAATATTCTAAGTCTCAGAATTGGTGGCATTGTCTATGGCTACTCTTTTTGTGCTAAAGGTGAACTTCCTTTCCCATCAGTCACAGGAAATGTTGCTTTCCTCCTTTTCTCCAGATCTGTCCCATTCAAAGGAAATGAGCTGGCACACTCTTGATGTGTGCAGAGCCCTGAGGTTTAACTTGGACAGGATGACAGTATCTATGAAGTCTTCTGATGGACCATTCTTGGGAAAGAAGGATGCAAAGCCTACTATTCCAATATAGCTTCAAGAGAGAATAGGTCTGCAAGACTTTGTGAAAATCCCTTTCTGGTGGGATCACAGCCCATTCCCTATAGCAGATGTCACCCTCAGTGGTCTTTCAAAGAAACTTGATAATCATTGACATTTGTAAAATGGTCGTGTGGGCTTCACTGCACACCTCCATTAAACATTACAAGGTCAATGTGTTTTCATCTGCAAACATTGCCTTCAGTAGGAAGGTTTAGCAGAAAGTCCTGGGGATGTGAGATGCCAATATACTGCTCTAGGGCGTCCTGAGGTGAAGGGATACCTTCTGGGAAACTCTAGAAAAAACTGAAATTTTCTTACCATGAATTTCTGTTTTCCTAAATCTCCTGGAGGGTATTCTACCTGTACAGCTTTAACCATCATGAAGGCTGCATATGTGGGAATGTAGTCAGGGCTTCCTTGGGAGTTTTCCTAGCTCCTAACCTACTGTTCTCTTGTTTCTCCTTTTGTCCCCGTTTGTCTACATTCACAGGTGCTCATTTTAGCCAAGCCACCCCCTATCAGGTTTACATTGGCTTTCTGCATTAACTTGTTGGCAGCTTGGGAGTTGCCCATGTAATGTGAGAGGGGGGCTCAGATTTCCTTGGAGCAGCTTATTTTCTTCAGCACTGTGATACAGCTCCATTCTATAGTGCAGCAACCAAGCCAATGCAGCACACACATTGTACAGAATTACCTGCAGAGGATACAATGATTGTCTGATAGTGCACGTCGGTTCCTGACTCAGTCCATTTTTTAAATGATATACTTTGTCAGCCAAAGATAGGCAGCTGGGACATGAAGTGATGGCACTTCTCTGTTTTCAGTGACTGAACACAGACAATAAATTCAACCAATGTTAAAGAGGAAAAGATGTGCATGATGCTTTGCTTAGTGTGAACTGTAGACGTGAGTTAACATGAAAATGTAGACAAATACATAAGAGCCTTTGAGGCTAATCCAAGATGTATGACCATTTAATTCTGATGTAGGGAAATTGAACAATGCCACAGCAGTGCCTTTATGTTCATTTACTGGCTGTAAGCATACCAAGGAAGATAGTGACACAGCATGGTGTTTTGCAGAATGACAATATACAGTGGTTTCTGGGAACATACTAATTGAATAGGTACAAACAACTTCTTTTCATTTAGAGGCATTGGTTATCATGGGGAAAATTTACATTTCCTGTGCCAGCCCAACTGAAAGGAATGGAAATTATTCAAAAGCAAAAATTAGCAAATAATGGCTTCACTGGATTATATCCCATGTGATTAATGAACTACCGAGAGCATATGAAGCAGAATATTTGTTCAAGTATCTATTTTGCAATCACAGACCATACCCATCTCCAGCTGCATGTACCATTGTTGCTTACAGATGCCCTTCAAAATGGCCCTGTAATCCACATTGATTCTGATGCATGTTTATTCAGAACAGTGTGTGTGTGTGTGTGTGTGTGTGTGTGTGTGTGTGTGTGTGTGTTGACGCACACACAGAAATAGTGTGATGACAGAATTCAGGTATGCCTGATATTAATTCTAAGTCCTGTGTACTAAAATCAGC
Organism: Zootoca vivipara; assembly: GCF_963506605.1. Classification (NCBI taxonomy): domain Eukaryota; kingdom Metazoa; phylum Chordata; class Lepidosauria; order Squamata; family Lacertidae; genus Zootoca; species Zootoca vivipara. The sequence goes on along the minus strand of NC_083277.1, from coordinate 60,125,619 downwards.
ATATGATCTCAATAAATACATTGCTAGGGTTGTGCTCCCAAAAAGGCATGTATTTCAATTCTCTAATAATCTAGAGGTTGTTTTCTTTTTTATTTCTCTTTTTTTTAAAAAAAAAAAACCAAGCATATCACCCTTATGATCATGAAGGCATGCATAAAAGGGTGTATCTGCACCTGGTGAAAAAACAGGCTTGTCAAACAAGATTTCCCATTCTCAGTGAGCAGGGTTTGTAGAGCAGGTGGGAAATACCTTTGGTTTAACATGCTAGGTTCTTATCAGCATCAGCGTCACAGGTCAAATTTGACAGAGTGGTCACCTATCATTCACATGATATTATATTCCCACATGATTGACAGATGAATGGGCCAGCCACATGTCAAAATACATCACATGGTTTTTCAAGTTTCCTGCACTCCCATTTCAGCAAAAGTGTTCCTTGAAGCAGCCTCCCTGCCACCTCACTTCAGAGGAGGTGAAAGAACCCTGTAGCTCACCAGCTCACTATAATGTTTAAAGGGTATGGGGTGGCTGTTTCAAAGAACGCTTTTTGCAAATGGCAATCCTACCCCCCCCCTTCACCTTCCAAGGTGCCAAAGGGAAAGGTGGAAACAGTTTTTTTGATCCTCCCAATTGCTTCTCCTTTGCACCAGATGCTGGAGGTGCAATGCAGAACTTCTTGCTCCCTCAAGAGCAGAACAAATTATGCAGAACAAATTATGCAAAATAGTAACCATTGTATATCAAATACAAAATAGGAGGAGGCATTTTAGGAGATTCTTTGGAGAAAGTTAAAGTTGGTCCACAAACCCATCTGACCAGAGATGTCATCAAGCAATTTCATCTTAGCAAGACTTTCTAACAGGGTGCCAGAGGTGTTCTGCCCAACAGGTGTTGGAATCATGCCTTCTGGTTGTACTGATAATGATCAGGTTATCAATATCCTGAATAAATTGTAGTTGTTGGAATAACACTGTTTTTGAAGGTGCTTGCTGAACTTACTATTCATTGCACAATGGCTATTGCATAGGGTGCTTTAGTTTTACCTTTAATTCAAATTGGAAGGAGGGAGGAAACACATTCACCAGTCCTGAAAGACCTACACTGGCTCCCAGTACGTTTCCGAGCACAATTCAAAGTGTTGGTGCTGACTTTTAAAGCCCTAAACAGCCTGTATACCTGAAGGAGCATCTCCACCCCCATTGTCCAGCCCAGACACTGAAGTCCAGTGCCGAGGGCCTTCTGGCAGTTCCCTCGCTGGGAGAAGTGAGGTTACAGGGAACCAGGCAGAGGGCCTTCTCAGTAGTGGCGCCTGCCCTGTGGAACGCCCATCCCAGCAGATGTCACAACTATTTTACTTTTAAAAGACAACTGTTTAGGGAAGTTTTTAATGTTTGATGCTGTATTGTTTTTAATATTCAGTTGGAAGCCGCCCAGAGTGGCTGGGGAAACCCAGCCAGATGGGCAGGGTATAAATAATAAATATTATTATTATTATTATTATTATTCAGAAAGCATGCCATGACACAAAGTAATAACATCCTTCTTGGCAGCATATTTTCTCTCTCTAAAATATTATGGAGAAGTTGAATGGAAGAAAGAATAAATGTTCTGTTGTGGAGACAGCTACATTACTTTGTACCATAATATTGTATCGTGGTCCCTGAATGGCTGTATTGGGGGATATTTGGAAACAGCATGGTTTTAAAAAAATCTGGATGCCTCCTTGACTCTGGTGTATTATTTCTATTGATTACTAAGCTCCATGCTTCCAAAAACCACAGGAGGCAAGCAGATGTAGGTGGAATGTACTCTGGTGTAAAATGCATACACGAAGCCAACTAGTTGAAAATGGCTGCTTTTGTACACTTCAATAACAACACATTCTTTTTCTGTTTCATGATTGCAATGAAATTGGTTTATCAATATTAAACAATTTGAGATATCCTGTGGTGGTCAGTTCTGGAACTATCCATAACTTTTTACAAGAATGATTTTTTTTTAATAAAAAAAACCCTCACCATTACATTGCAATCAGATCGAAAAACACACTTTGGAATGACTGAAATTAATACTACAGACAGGTATTCTAGTTGGAACCATTTGACAACTCAAACCACTGTACTCTAAAATCAGTATGAAGAGTGTTATTATTTCAGGAGAAATTCCAGTGCTAGGTATAGCAAAATGTACTTCAGAAATACTTGGACAAAAATAGGGGCTCCTAAAACTCTTTCTTTGATGTTTCAAGATTCTGAACTTCATGGCATGTATGAACTGATTGTTATACATTTTTCTCACTGACTGCACTTGACTTAAAGAGCTATCCTTACTCCTGGCTGGGGAACAATAAGTCCAAACAGGGTAGTGGAACCAAGGCTGTATCTGAATCCCTGCTGCTTATGCTGGCGAAGGCAGAAGGTGGGCTGGGGGAGTTCTTTCCTAAAATTCCTGTGCCAGCTCGAGGCTGACATGCCATGTAAGTCCAGAGCAAGCCATTCTCTGGTTGCTGGACCAATTTAGTATCCTTGTCCAAAAGCAAGCGACAGGTTTTGTGAATTTCTGCCTGTTCAAGTTTTGGAACCATTTTTATTTTTCGCCGATTTCCAACTGAAATTGCTTCATGAATTATCTGTTGAAATGTTTTGACAGGATCATCTTATTATGCATTATAGTTAATTTAGGATACTTTAACTCTAAAGACAGTCAATGCACTGTGTGTGTGAGAGGTAATAATATTTTGAAATGAGAACTCTTTGGGGATGATTACTGTATTGTTTTCAGTGGTGTATAATTTCATGCATTCATAGCAACCCCAGGAGGTGTTGTTAACAAATGGGTTGCTTTAATGATTTCTGGCTGCTGGATCATGCATATAATCCCTGCTATCATATGCACACTAATAATCACAGGACTCCCATGTAAGACATAATGCAAAGCTCATATTCCTACCAACAGACTGGGAAAGCTTCTGTATTTGGAAACCAAGAAAGCTACCCAATGTGTTAGACAGCATGTTGTGAGCATAACCTGCGTAAGAAATGTGTTAGTCTTTAAGCTGCTAGAAGACCCTTCATTGTATTTAACAAGTTGATTATACCTTGACTACTGCATTTGTTCATTTAGGAGCTTTGCTATGCAAAGAGAACATGAAGTAAAAGCAATAACATAAACCCTGGTGTCGAAATTCACAGCCTGCCTTCCCTTTGCTTGTTTGCTAGATCCAAAATAGAAGTAAATTGAAAACTCAGTAAAAATAAGACTGCCCTGAGAGAAATGATTCAGTCGCTGTATGAGCTGCTGAGAATCAGTTCTATTTTTTATTTACTGTATCTCACCTCACTGTGACCCTGTCCTGTAGGAGCTCTAATTACATCACTTCACCACCTAGTGAGACGTTATTGAATAGTTTACTCCATAATAGCAAGATCTAGCTTTGCCTGGGAAAGGAGACAGAAGTGGAGATAGCAATGGGTAAAAATAAACAGTGAACACCACACATTTAATAGTTTCTTATCTTGGCAAAGAATCCATTGGACCTAGCTAGTGAAGTGTATTATGATTTAAAAATCTTATTTTGCTTAAATGTGATTGCCTTGAAAATAAAACCAGGGCAATTGCTTTGCCAGGAAATGCTTCTGTTTTATTAATCAGCTTGCAATATAAATAGATTTGTTGGGCATATAAACTCCTACATGCCACACATGTACCACTCCATCTCCTTTCTGGATTAAAATTAAATGGTATGAAACCAGTGTAAGGCATACACAGTATCTGATATGTTACATCTGACTCTGGAGTTGTCACTGAAACAGCCATGCTTTTTACCTAGGCAGCCAGAAGGAAGAGACACAGCCACAATGGCTGAATAAATACAGCTTTACTGGAGTGGACAGTATCATTTAGGAAACATAGCCCTAGGGAAAACATGGGCTTTCTGAGAAAATAAAAATAAGTGGGAACTACTGAGAAAATGTTTTTACTGAAAAAAATTCCTTCAGTAGCACCTTAAAGACCAACTAAGTTTTAATTTTGGTACGAGCTTTCGTGTGCACGCACACTTCATCAGATACACTGAAACAGAAGAAACCAGACCCTTATGTATATTCAGAGGGTGGGGGTGATGGGAATGGGTGATGGGCTGATAGGAGTGGTAAACCTGTAGATGACTGTTAATGGCTGTTAATGACTGCAATTGGTCTTGCGGGGGGGGGGGGGGGAGCAAGGGCTGAGGTGCTAAGGAAAGCTTGATCATGTATAATGAGATAAGAATCCTATGTCTCTGTTCATTCCAGGTGGCTCCATGGTTTTAAGCTTGCTAATGAGTTGCAATTCAGCAACTTCTCTTTCCAGTCTGTTTCTGAATTTTTCTGTAATAATACAGCTGCTTTGAGATCTCGTATAGAATGTCCTGGGAGATTGAAGTGTTCTCCTACTGGTTTTTCTGGTCTTGTGATTCCTGATGTCAGATTTATGTCCATTTATCCTTTGGTGTAGGGTTTGGCCTGTTTGTCCAATATAGAGAGCTGAAGGGCACTGTTGGCATTTGAAAGTAGTTTTTAACACCTCAGCCCTTGCTTTTCCCCCGCAAGACCAATTGCAGTCATTAACAGTCATTAACAGTCATCTACAGGTTTACCACTCCTATCAGCCCATCACCCATTCCCATCACCCCCACCCCCCACCCTCTGAATATACATAAGGGTCTGGTTTCTTCTGTTTCAGTGTATCTGATGAAGTGTGCGTGCACACGAAAGCTCATACCAAAATTAAAACTTAGTTGGTCTTTAAGGTGCTACTGAAGGAATTTTTTATTTTGTTTCGACTCAGACCAACACGGCTACCTACCTGTAGTTAAATGTACAAGCAGGGATAAATTTATGAACACCAGTCAAAAAGGGGGAAGGGGGGGATGTCATTGATGTCAAGGAAATATAGGCTGGGAAATCCTCTTATGATAGGAAATGACTAGAGATGTTTTATGGTTGTAACACACAATTATTATTATGACAGATGTTGCAAGGTAAAGGTAATAGGGGTTAAGTCCAGTCAAAGGTGATTATGGGGTTGTGGCTCTCATCTCACTTTTAGGCAGAGAGAACCGGTGTTTGTCCACAGACAGCTTTCCAGGTCATGTGTCCAAAATGACTAAACCGCTTCTGGCGCAACGGGACACCGTGACGAGTACCAGAGCACACCAAAATGCTGTTTTCCTTTCCAACCGCAGCGGTACCTATTTATCTACTTGTGCTGGTGTGCTTTTGAACTGCTAGGTTGGCACGTCCTAATAGATGTTGTATTAGATGTTCAAAAGAGTTGATAAGAAAAATTAGAATAACACAGTGAAAGAAATGATTGTATGTAATGAAAAATGCAAAACAAAAACAAAAACATGGGCTTTTTGGCAGTCAGTTTTAGTAAACATCCTTTTATGGAGAAAGAATTGGAAAGTGTATTCTTGCATACCCAGTACTGATATTGTGGCTGATGGTATCTGACCATTTTCTCTCTCTATGTAATCTTTGTATACCTACTACTTTTTTAATCAAATCTGTTTCAATGGCCAGTAATGTGTAGCTGTATCACTTCATGAGCTGTTGTGCTGGACTTCAGGGATGCTGCAGAATACTTGAATATCAGGCATATCATATGAACAAAGGTGGTCTGAATGTCTTAATTTTGGAGTGAGCAGGTTTCTCACTATTTGAAGTACTCATTCTACTTTCACATTGCAATGGGATTTCTAGGCTAAAAGCTTCAAACCTACACACACTGAGGAAACTCTCTAATGAATACAACTTTTGAATAGACATTTAGGACTCCACTGAAAGTCTTCTCCAAAGCATTTGAAATTAGTGCCAGACCACTGAGACCCATTTGCAAAATGGAGAGTATGCCATGGTCAACTAATAGATCTTTATTTATTCAAGACATTTCTAAGCTGTTTAATTATTCACATTTCTTAGCAGTGTACATAAAAACCATCTACAGAAAATGAGATAATAAAACAATTAAAAATTACCATAAAACCAAATACTATCTTAAAATGCCTGCTAGAAAAAGAAAGTAGTTTTCATGCACCTGAAGTCCAGCAAGGAAGGTGCCTGTCTGATCTCAGCTGGGAGAGAATTCTACGGACTCGGGCCCACTATATTACCTCTTATACCAGGGGTAGCCAACAATTGTTGGGCATTAATTCCCATAGTCACAGAATCATAGAATCATAGAGTTGGAAGAGACCACAAGAGCCATCCAGTCCAACCCCCCGCCAAGCAGGAAACACCACCAAAGCATTCTTGACATATGTCTGTCAAGCCTCTGGTTAAAGACCTCCAAAGAAGGAGGCTCCACCACACTCCTTGGCAGCAAATTCCACTGTCAAACAGCTCTTACTGTCAGGAAGTTCTTCCTAATGTTTAGGTGGAATCTTCTTTCTTGTAGTTTGAATCCATTGCTCCGTGTCCGCTTCTCTGGTCCATCTAGTCCATGTCTATTGGTCATGCTGGCAAGGATTGATAGAAGTTGGAGTCCAACAACATCTGGCTATCTCTGTCTTACATTACAATCACTCTTTTTTGCAATAGTGATACGTTGTTGGTATTCATCTGTCTCGAGAGACCATGGAGTGTGTGTCTAGGGGTGAATTCAAACTGCTGTTTTAGCAGAACCAAAGTGAAATCTCCAGGGCGCATACCTGGGCAGTGTGTATGGAGGTCCTGGGCTCCAATTGCCCTCACTGATGTTTTCCAAAGGAAAGCAGCTTGGCTACAGAAGTTGCCAGAAGGAGGTTACAAGGTGCAATCCAACCATCTTCCGGTTGGAAATCATGTGTATATTCTACAACCGGTTGATGTAGAATATACACAGTAATTTGTCTCTCAATGGATGCCTGTAGAAATTGGAGTTCTTGATGAAGTTCCGAAATAAACAGTAAATTAATTCCAGTGAAAAAATCCCAGGACAAGGCCCTGTTTCGCTAATTCTTCATCAGCAATGTTTTAATGGTCAGAGTGTACCAAGTATGTTTGCAAACATACTTGGTACACTCTGACCATTAAAACATCAAAACATTAATTTTTATTTGCCTCACTATCATACTGGAATTGATTCCTATTTGAATTCATCCTATCATTACATAAATAAAACCTTTTGAAGACTTACTTGAAATTCATCTTCCTCCTGGCCTGAGTTCTTGCAATTTACTGTTTATTTCTCAATGGATGCCAACAATATAAATATAAAAGATCTACGAAAAACATACAAATAATTACAAAAATAGAAGCATAGCCCACAATCTAGCTGCAGCTTTTTGGGACAGTTTCTGAGCACTTTTCAAAGACAGCCCCGTGTATGCTTACGCAGAAATAAGTCACATTGTGACCTGTTTCAAAGCAATTGTATTTTAAGACTGCAGCCTAAATGTCATGATAACCTTTGAGCTTGAGCAAGTGGAAACTGCATATACAAAATCCCCTGAATTCTTAGGAAATGTATCACTTGAAATGTGTATATTCTACATCTTGTCTGTTTTCTTTAACATATATTGTTAGTGTCATTTTCCCCCTCTTAAAATGACAGACAACTGAAAGCAGTATTCATTTCTGATCCAAAGAGCATCAATTTTACTCCTAAGGAGTTGTTGCTGACAGCTACAGAAAAGGTTTAGTGAAGTGTGAAAACTGGCATTGAGTAAATAAGCACTCATTTTCCTGGTGATGCTGGGGGGTGGGGAATCTATGAGGTCTCAGACAAAATGTTTGGCTAGTTGAAATATTGAATGTTTCTTGTTAATTAAAACAGGATCCAAGTAAATAAATTAAGTCTTCATTAATCATCTTAATTGAATCATTACCAATTGACTCTGCACAAATGAATAAGCCACAGGTGTAGTGCCATGTCAGCAAGTCTTCAAACTATTCTTCAAAAATTGCCATCAGGTTATAGAAGCTTTATTATGCTGAGAGAGTTTTTTCAAATTGAGCTAGTGTGATCTGAGTTCAAATGCTTAATAGGATGTCACACAGGGACATACAGATAGATCTGTATTATAGTACATGTGTGGTTCCACATTTAAATGCACTGTAAAGTTCACTGGGTGACCTTGGACAGTCACTGCCTCTCAGCCTAACCTACCTCACAGGTTTATTGTGGGTATTGAATGAGGAGCAGGTAAACCATGGACACCAACCTTGAGCCCCTTGGAGAAAGAGGTAGCATTATAAATACAATAAATAAATATGAGTTAGTATAGTAGCCAGAAAGCTCGGCGAGAAACCCATATTCAAACATTTAGTTGCAGAATAATACTGGACAAGTCACACATTCCCATTATCAATTTCGTAATATGCAAAACTCAAAAAAAAAAAAATGAAGAGGGAAAAATGAAGTTTGCAAAACACTTTATTCATTTGAAATGGTAGTGCAATATAAATGTAGAAACCAGTATTTGACTAGGCGTTTACTGTGCACATCCCTAAAGTAGCGGTGTTGGTTTGCATGGTGGCATTTTGCCTTTTCCGGCCTCACTGCCATATTCTCATTTGTAAAAGACAGGATTGCAGAGCATGCAGTAGTATCTTGCTCATTTTTAGATCCCCTTAGCTTTCATCCTATATGTGTGTATTCAGGCCTAAGCAACTGCCCAGAAGCTTCTATTTGGCAATTATTGTCTTTTGTAATCATTTTCACTGTATGTACTCTAAGTATCATACTCTTATGTATTATGCAGGAATTGGATAGCAAAATCAGTTCAGAACACTGTGTCTTTCTTTTTATTTTCCTATCTTAGTATAGTAAAAAATCGATCTCTGGAAACTGAGCTGACATAATGTTGTTGTTGTTGTTGATGATGATGATGATTTAATATCCAGAGGATATTCTAGCCTTCTCCAACCTGATGCCCTCCAGATTTGTTGAATGACGTACTGTAATCCCATTGGCCATACTGGATGGGCTGATGCTAGTTGGGCGTTCCAAACACCTGGAAGGCACCAGATTCAACCTGCTCAGATTTTGGCTTGTTGGCAGGGAGACACCCCTCCCTCCGGATCCTGTCCTTCCCTAGAACTTTATAGTGGTCTGCTTCTGCTCAATATCCATGTGTGGCACTTTCCATCATTCCAAAGGGAAAGGCCCATTCCTAGATCAGAAAAACAGCCACTATTTGTGTATCTTTAAACCTGCACATGATTTTTCATTTGTTATTGTCAGGGGATTGTTACGGCTACTCCCGAGTAAAGATGCTCCAGTCCGTTCTGTCTTTAAGGGTTTTATTGTGCACACTATTTACAGTGCAGAGATAGCAGAAAACATGTCACTCACAGAATCCGGGCATGGCGCCCTTCTGCTCCTGGGCCAGCATAATAGCTTGGGGACCCCGAAACGCCACCCCCTAAACCTGTGTTTGAGTGTGCGCCTCAATTTGGGCGCCAGAAGCAGCTGCGCTCCCTCTTCCACCTGTTGGCTAGGGCAGTGCAGGGCCTCTGATACATCGCTGAGCCTCCCTCCCTCCACTAGTTGGCTTGGGCGGTGTGAGGGCTCTGATACCTCACTGAGCCTTCCCTCCATTCCTCTCCCTTCCTCATTCCCCCCGCCTGACCCGCTGCTACCACTCTCGCTGGGCGAAGTGCTTGTCAGGATGACGGGGTTTTTGTTCAAAATCATTGACAGCCAGTTGGGAGTTCTACTGGTGTCCTTCTGTTCTACTGATGAAGAGTATAACCAGCCACTGCTGCTATTTTTGCAAGCCAGCCCCATCTCGTGTACTTCAAGAGAGTTGTACAGTACATAGTTTCAAACCCTGGATCACAATAACTGGGTTCAGAACTTAGCTGCACCTGAACTAAGTTAGCAGCATCATTGTTAGAAACTGCCTAGTAATTAAGAGTGTCAAACAGAATAACATGCCAAACTAAAACACAGGATTTATCACTGAATACCAAGATAATAATACATCTTTGTTTATATCCGTAATTAATGCTGCTTAAGAAAGTATGCCGAAAAGCTTGTGTAAGCAAGGTTTATCTCTGTTGAATGAGATTAGCATTGTATGTCACCGTTTAAACAGTAATTGGTGCATTTCATTAGAACATAATTGAAAATGAGATTGATGCTTGTGCCATGCAATAAATAATCATGATAAATATTTTATTGTGAGCCATGATATTCAAGGTATGTTTACAAAGCACTTGGTTGTGTTTTTTTTTAATGGAATACATATTTTTATGGAATATGTGTCATGAGCTGCAGTGATTAAGAAAGACTCTCCTGAATGACTAATTTCTTTCTTTTTACATACTCGGCTCTGAGGCAAGCTCACTCTGCTTTAAGTATACCTGAGATCAGGCTACATAGCCACCTCCCCCCCCCCTAACACTTTCACAGAATAATTTGTCCCCCACAAAGATGGCGGGGAGGGATTTTGACAACCTTCAGGGCAAAGGCAACTTCTAAGAATTCCTGAGTAAGGATGAGCTTACCATTCATGATAAGATGACTAAAGATTTCTTTCAGCGTGGTGTAGTGGTTAAGAGCGGTGGACTCGTAATCTGGTGAACCGGGTTCGCTTCCCCGCTCCTTCATATGCAGATGCTAGGTGACCTTGGGCTAGTCACACTTCTCTGAAGTCTCTGCCTCACTCACCTCACAGAGTGTTTGTTGTGGGGGAGGAAGGGAAAGGATACTGTTAGCTGCTTTGAGACTCCTTAAGGGGAGTGAAAGGTGGGATACCAAGTCCAAACTCTTCAGGCCCCTTCCAAAAAACAACAACTTTGAAACTTCTTCAGGTAGTAGAAAGCTGACCTCAGCACCCAGTGACATTCCCTTCCAATGTGAGACTGAATGTCCCTATGGAAGTAGTATAGAATGGCATAGCATCATCATCTCAGGGACATTCGGGGGAAAGAGTGAATATGGCCCCTTTTCTTCCTTCTCTCCCCCCCCCCCCAACACCAAGTATGTTTTTTGGGAACAATGTTTCATCCTTATGTGTGTTTAGCACTGTTAAGGTATGCCGCATTGTTGGTTCTTTCTCTTGTGTGTACGAGATTGATCCTTCCATTTCCGTGACTTTTTAAAGCATATGATGTGTGTGTGATGTATGAATGCATACAACACTGAAAATGCAAAGCAAACTAGAGTTGCTGCTTAAAAACAGGCATGATTGGCAATTAATCCCTAACCTTTTGTTCTACAGTTCCTAAGACCAGACCACTCCATTTCTGGATTTTGTTTTTATAGCCTTTGAAAGGATGCAGTGGAGCTGAACATCACTGAACTATTTCAGATTCATAGATGGCTTTTGGCAGTTCTCACCATGAGACCTTGGATTGATGATTGTTTATCATATTTGCTAGTTGCTTTTCTTACAACACAACTCGAAGTGGCTTTCATTAAAACCAATTAAAAACAACAATAAAAAACCAAAAGACTAAAAATTGTGATCCCACAGTTCTGTCTGCCATCATGGCTCAGGGATGGTTGAGCCAACAGACACACCCCTGGATGCAAGAATTCACTGAAGCATCAACTATGAAGTATCCTTGCATCTCAAACCAAAAACCTTTCCAGTCAGAATATGTATTTCCTATTACAGACATGTTATCACTCCATGGTAATCAAACAGTGAGGTCCAAATATCAGAATGACTATAACATCTTCAAGCCAAAGGCATGTTGGTTAATTAGCTTTTGATCAATAGGCAAAATTGTTGCATCTTCCTTTGAATGGGACTGGAGGAGATAATTGGTTCTTTGGAAGATGACACATAAATTTCAGAATCACATAGGCATGTCAGTCTGGATAGGAAGCCCATTGATTTTAACAAAACAAAGATCACATTCCCAGCCTAAGATAGCAGTTAGTTGTCTGCAAATTGATTTGGCTGTAGGACTGTTTGACATAGTTATTTACCAATTAAGGTGCGACATAGTTGATGATGTGGCTAATTTTCTGCCCAATGTGAAATATTATAGTGCCATTGGAAATAATTAAACACAGAAGAAATAATAACCCAGAGTTGCTGCAATGCATAGTTCAAGTTCAATGCAAAGTCTCCCTGGATTTATAGATAGATAGATGATAGATAGATAGATAGATAGATAGATAGATAGATAGATAGATGATAGATAGATAGATAGACAGACAATAATATTCCTATAGGCATAAGCTGATGAGCAGTTTAGATTAAAGAATGCTCTTTATGGAATAATGAAGGAGATTTGAAATAGAAAGCTCCATAAATAGCAATACATATGGTCATATCCAATGTTCGTATCAAAGTGCACCCATGGAATTAATAGACATGAACTTGTCAATTAATTCCAATAGGTCTTGTAAGAGAGAGGGCTTGCAGAGAGCAGCCCACTCTGCTTACTTCTACCAGCTGGGAGAGCAGAAGCGAGAGCAGCAAGTCTGGGAGGGAAAACCAGGAACAGGAAGTGGTAAAGAAGGGTCCAGGGCTCTGCAGAGTCCTGGAGGCTCAGCTCCAGGCTGGGAGCAGGGAAGCAGGGGCGGAGCTAGCTTCAGCAGGGGCTGGAAGGTAGAAGGGCACTTCAGGAGCCTGTTTTGGGACCACGGAGGACTCGTAGAACAAGGAGGAGGGGCGTTTGGATGCCCAGTCTTAAAAGGGGGGTCAGAGCCCATGAGACGCCATTGCGGGCTTCTGCCCCATGCAGAGCAGACATGATTTGAGACATCTCACCACTGTATATAGCATGCACAATAATAAAACTCTGAAAAATCCGGACGATGTGTTGAGTGCTTACTCGGGAGTAGCCAACACCCCTTCTGTGACAGGTCTAGTCTAACTTATGCAGATACAGCCCATCGACTACTTTAGTTCATTAAGAACATTAAACATTTGAGAGGATAATGGTCTCTCTTTCAAAGTATACTCCAATATTAAAACATTTAAAATGCTAGCTCACTTTTTAAATATGGATTTCCAAAAAACGTTGAAACAATAAACAAAAACAAAACAAAAACTGAAACCCTAAAAATGGCATAGAACAGCAATTCTAAAACTGGCTCAACAAGTTGCCAGCCAAAAGATCAACTGCAGTTTCCAAAAAGGCAGTTCCAAAAATAAAGTATTGGTAATAGTCAATACTAATCTGTTTCTTTTAAGTACCCCATCAATTAGTGACGACTTCAGACATTTGACAGTGGCTAATAGTAAGGAATCAACTTTGGGCAACTTTGGGCAAGTGACATTTTTTACAAAAGGCATTGCCATTCCTTTCCTGTTACCAGGACTCTTCACCTCACTGTGTAAAATAGATTATTGCCAGCAACAACTTGTCTGGATATGCCTAATTTGATAGGAGCCTGTCTGCCTTTTATCTGATATACTGATATCTGATCACTAGTCCATCTAGTTCGACACTGACTGACATTGGTCCATGTGGGATTTTAGACAGGAGTCTTTCCCTCAGTATATCGAGGTACCATGGCTTCAAGTAGGGGCTTTCTGCAGGCAGATCATTTGCTCTGCCAGTGGATTACAGCCATTCCTCAATGCAGCTTGCTTTGCCAATGCCACCCTGCCATTGAATCAATAAGTGCTTATGTCTGCAGGGTTGGGCCTCACCATTGTCCATAGTAAACTGAGACTCACCTGAACACACCCTGTATTCCTCTATATTTGCACATTGCAAAAGAAGATCAGCAGAAGTAGGGGAGCTAGTCTCTCATCAAGGAACCCCTGGTAAAGTTTTCAAATAACCCATGATTCCCCCCCCCCCCAAAAAAAGGAAAATGATAATAATACTGGACAATATTTGATGGTTGTTGTGCAATAGTATTTGATAGTTGACATATAATTGCATTTTATAAGATTTGATAGATCACATGCAGTGGGAATTACTAGTATTTAAGAGTCAGCAGGTTATAAGATTTCATATTAGAAGCCCGGGGGGGGGGGAATCAAGATATAGCAGTATGTCTAACATAGTTGAACTTTCAGCTAACAGTTAATTTCACATTGAAAATATGAGTTCAAATTTTGCTTCAAAATCTGTCCTTAAATTTAAAAATTGGCAAAATTTAAAAGTTTGCCATATGTTGAATATTTGAAAATATTTATTTCCTATCTACTTAGGAAAGCAAAGGAAGCACCATAGTCTGTGCTGCTGGAGGCAGATGTAATGCAGAAAATATGATTTTGCTGTCCTCGTTTTGGAGTGATTAATGAGCTTGTGTATGATGCAGGAAATGAAAACTAGAAATCTGGATAAGTAATGACTGCTCCAACAGAATGAATTCCTCTGAAACTACAGAACATACTGATATGCTGACCTCCAATAAATTACACTGCAGGTTTTCAAACAAGCTAGGAAAAATAAAGTTTTGCTTTTTTGTTGATGACTACTTTTGCAGAGCTTCAGTGATAATCTGAAGGCACTTCCTAAGGAGGTACATGGTTGCCACTGGCTGTTTTGATTTAAGACTGCAGTGTCCTAAACATGAATTTTAAAGATTATGGGAAGTTAAGCGGAACTTTTTGCACTGCTGTTAAGACTAGTCATGAAACAGTAAGACAGGCAGATAAACAATGAATGTGCTTTTGTATTTGTTTGGTAGATCAGGATCCACAGTTGGGTTGTACACCAACCCAATTTAGATCACCCAGTAGCATCGCTGCAATTTTCCCTTTCATTTTTTTAATAAAAGGAAAAAGAGTGGCGGGAAGACATAGAGGTTAAGAGAGTAGGGGAAAGAAAATGGTGAATTATAGAAAAATGCAGTACGTATACATATGCAGTATAAAGGACGGAGGTTAGAGCTAAAAAGGGGGGGGTCTAGTCTGAAACTGCTACTCTAGTCTGGGTTTGCTGTTTGCTGTTTGCTGTTTGTTTTTCTATTTCCATTTTGGTTAAAATGCTAGGTATAATAAAAAAGGAGAATTTCCAGGATGCCAAGATCTAGTTTGGGGCAAGAACTCTTTGGTGTGAGAACTCCAGCAGAGATTTAAAATCACAAAATATGCAGCAAAGTAAAGTGTGGAAAGTAAACTGACAGACCTTTAAAATACCCTCTTCTAAGCTAATGCAAACTGGTGTTCAGGATGCCACCTGCCTTCTTACAGAATACTAACATGAATGAAATGTAGTCTGATACAAACCTAACACTAGATCATGTTAGTGTGGCAGATTATGTGACTCTATAAAGATGGGGCTTAGTCACAGATTCGTTGTTAGAGATGTGTGAAACGCAACCACATCAAAATGTGGTTTAGTGGGCATGCTCTTTAGCATCATGTTGTAATGGAGTCTATTAACTTCAAGGAATACATATATAGTTCTCTATTACAAACAAGTTTCCAGGAGAAATAAATAAAGGAAGTAATCTGAACCCTTCTTGATGTTTCAGACTTGAGTCACCAACACGCTTTCTGGTGATGGAGGCTCCCAAGGGAGTTGAAATCAATGCAGAAGCTGGCAACTTGGAAGCTACATGTAGGACAGAGCTCAAGCTGGAATCCAAAGATGGAGAGGTAGGTGGAACACTAAGTAAATCTCCAAGTGAATAATCTGGGCCTTCCACGAGGGCCTTTTATTTTTAATTATTGTTGTACACAGTGTGCAGTATCTTCAGGTAGTTTAAAGGTTTAAAAAATGGGATGACAGTGTTCACTTAGCAATTCTATTTAGCACTGCAGCGGGTGGTGCTGTGGTCTAAACCACAGAGCCTAGGGTTTGGCGATCAGAAGGTCAGTGGTTCGAATCCCCGCGACGGGGTGAGCTCCCGTTGTTCGGTCCCAGCTCCTGCCAACCTAGCAGTTCAAAAGCACATCAAAGTGCAAGTAGATAAATAGGTACCGCTCCAGCGGGAAGGTCAACAGCGTTTCCGTGCACTGCTCCGGTTTTGCCAGAAGTGGCTTAGTCATGATGGCCACATGACTCGGAAGCTGTCTGCGGACAAACGCCGGCTCCCTCGGCCTATAGAGCGAGATGAGCGCCGCAACTGCAGAGTCATGCGCGACTAGACTTAATTGTCAAGGGTCCCTTTACCCTTTTCCTAGGCTTAGCATGTGTGTTAGAGCTCCTTGTAGGAATGATGGAACTCATTGTATACAGACTACACTCCTTCCATACAGAATGGCAAGGTGATTTATTAGTTTTAAAGTGCTGGGATAATAGCATTGGTTGTGTGAAACAGATTTATGCAGCTGTAAAAATGTGCAGTACTACTAAATTCTCTTCTTCCTTGTCACTTTAAAGTGAGATTTACTTGACTAGCATAATTAAATCTTATATCATGCATTTTTCCAATGAGGAACACTTAACTCACCTGTATTGATTTGTAAAGCTGAGCATCACTTCCCTATTTGAAGGAAAGGAATATGTCAGAACAAACATTTCCGCTGTTGAAGATGCTTAAGAGTCTGGGATTATAGCTCAACCGTTGTCCCCGAAGTATCTCAGAGTATTGTTCATTAAGGGACTTATTTGTAAATCTGTTATTTATGAACTTTAGAGCAGCTGCAGTATAACGTGAAATGAACATTATTTTAAATTTTTGTTTTCTTGTTCTGCAAAAGGTAGACTGCTTGATTCCCACTTTACAGCTCAGAGATAACTTTCAGTTACCTAAAACAACACATGTTGCTCTTGATGCTTAATTTGAAAAATGAAACTTATTAAAGATTGTTCCTTCTGGCCTAGATGACATTCATTCTATTTCCAAATATGTGGGAGGTGGCTGTAAATATTCAGGGGTGACTGGAGGTATGGAAGCAGTCTACAAATACTCAGAGAGTCACTCAGCCAAAAAGCAAAAAGAAGTACCGAAAGTGGCTCAGTTCTCCAGTTCATGGAAGCTTAACTTCCAAACTAATTTCTGATTTTTTTAATGTTTCTGAAATTTAACATGAATATAATAAGTGTGCTCTACACCTTTCCTTTTAGTGTGCTGTCTTGGGCTTGGGCTTGCCGATCAGAAGGTTGGCGGTTCAAATCCCCATAATGGGGTGAGCTCCCATTGCTCTGTCCCAGCTCCTGCCAACCTAGCAGTTCGAAAGCACACCAGTGCAAGTCGATAAAATAGGTACCGCTGCGGCGGGAAGGTAAACGTCATTTCGGTGCGCTCTGGCACACGTTACGGTCCTCTGTGCACCAGTAGCGGTTTAGTCATGCTGTCCACATGACCCAGAAAACTGTCTGTGGATAAACGCCAGCTCCCTCGGCCTAAAAGCAAGATGAGTGCCGCAACCCCATAGTCGCCTTTGACTGGACTTAACCGTCCAGGGGTCCTTTACCTTTACCTAATTATCCAGCAAACACAACAAAATGCAAGAAGTGCACAAAACTTAAGCTAGCCCTGGGAAATAATTGCTAGTGTCTGGTAAATGTGAATCCTATATCCTATCCACTATTCCTGCATTCATTGGAATAGATAATGACATAGCACTTTACTCATTTGCCAGACAGTAGAAAGGGGAACAGTAAGCTCTGTCTGTATCTACACATGAATTGGTGAATGCAAGATTCATATGGAGCACAAAGAGTGAGTGGCAGACTGGTACTATATGTAATTTTTACATAGCATCCAGATATACAAGATTATACTATAGATCTAGCTGACTATTTGTGTAAAAAAAATAAGCAGACCATGTGAACTTAAGTCAATTTCCCACTGAACGTTTTAAATCGAAGGGCTGACAAATCCATTTCAATGCTAATTTATTTTCTCTCTTCCTCTTCAGATAACGTTGGAGGCTGCAAATATCAAACTACCTAGATTGCCTCTGGGATCTTTCTCCTCTACCGGATCCAGGCAAAAAATCTACGAGCTTTGTGTGTGTCCCAACGGGAGGTTATTCCTGTCTCAAGCAGGAAGTAGTTCCACCTGCCAGATAAAGACAAGTGTCTGCCTTTGAGAGAGACCGTTTGTGGCAGGCGTAGCTGGCAGCACAAAGGCCTTTTTTGGCTTCCCAGATAGCAGCTGCCAACTATTTTTACTAGAACACAGAAAGCCTATCAAAGACTTTTGTGTGTGCGTGTGCGTGTGTGTGCGTGTGAATATATAAATATATAGATATATATAGATATAAATAAATATATATATATATCCTTTGTGTAAAATTAAGTTTCAGTACAAGAAATTCCAGGGTGACCCTCTTTGTGTAGCATTTATTGCTCCCACATCAAAATTTGAAAATGTGCAAATTGGATCCAGATCATTCCAGGAGTATTCAAATCGTGTCATAGCAAGCCTCTATCAGTCAAGAAAATGCTTTCAAGCCTTTTAAAATTTAGTTGTACCTTACACATGACATTTTACCTGCATGGAAATAGGGGGGGGGGAGTCATTTAACAAGACTGCACCCATGTTTGATCTGCTACATGTACAGATACTTGGCTCTGCAATTATGGCATTCCATAGTGTTTATGAAAACTAGACTGGTATGTGATCTTCACACATGATGATGTACACAAGGTTCCTATGTCTTTTCTAATCCGTGTACACTTGTGTAGGTACAATGTCATGTGTGAACTAACCCTAAGATAAAGACAAACCCTCGCCCAAAAAAAGCCAGCTCAGCTTATACCAATCCTTCTCAACCTAGGCCTGAAAGTAGAACCATCAAAGGCAAGGAAACAAACAAAAAAATTTCATAAGAATTATCGATCGGTTTAATACCCAGGAGGAACTGTGAGGAGGTGAGTTGCATTGTACCTCACTTCATAACCCATAATAGGCTCAGAAATGTTCAGACAGTAGGATGTCACAATTGTTTAACTGCTGCCTTCCCCTCCTTAGGGGATGTTACCCCCTTCCACTTTGAGAACCACGGTTATGGTATGTAGAAATGAGATTCTCTTGTTATTTACAGTCACTTCAAAGCAAAGAGTAAACGGCCCGGTTAAAGAGAGCATGATGAGACAAGCATCTCTGATTATTATCCTGCCATGAAAATCCATCAGATATGATGACAAAATTACCTACTGCTTAGGGTGCTCCAAGACACCTGTGGTTAAATTACACACTGTTCATTTTTAATTAGAAGCAAATACTGCAAGAGTGGTGTTCTGCAGCACTCTCCATAATCCTAGGCCTGATAGCAGCCACCTCGATGACATAAAAAGGCTCCTTCACATTTTATCTGGGTGAAGGGATTCAATGCATTTAAAGGGCCTCCGTGTGATGAAGTGCCCTTGACGTTGTGCCCATCTTCCTGGCTCTGCTCTGCTCCCAACCTCCATGTGATAGCATGAATGGAAAGCTGGCAGTGCTTGCGGAGAGTCCTCCACACAACCAGTAGCCCTGTGTTACTGGGACTTCCAATCACATGGAGCACTAAGAGGATTCCTCAGTGCCTATAGGTGGGAGGCAGAGCAGCAACAACAAAGATAACACAGATGGCACATCAAGGAGAGTCGTATCAGTGGAGGAGTAAGAGTTGCAGGCCATTTTATGATAAGCTGTAAAGTCCATTCAATATATTGTTTATGAGAGCTAAAGGCCAGATGGACAAGCATGTGGTTGTAATCCTGAAAAGGAGCACTAGGGTCTATTCTCACACATTTGGCTGAGATGTGTCCTGGCATTTCTGCCTCTGTAGTCCATGCACAGAGAGCGCATGACCCATCTCATAGGTGCGTCTTCAGGAAAAAGCAATTGCTCTTCCATTTCAGAAAGCGTAGGAAAAAATGGTCCCATGGAAGGAAGGAAATAATTCAGCAAAGGAAAACCTTGTATTAATCATGTTCAGCTTTCAATTATTCCAAACATGCTGCTCTCAGGACCATTACTGTCTACAGTGCAGATGACCAGGGAACTAGAATAGATTGTGCAAGTAGCATGGGATGGGATGTCCATTTAACCCACAGCAAAACATTAAAAAAATAGTACAGAAAGTGCAGAGAAACTCTTAATGTCAGCACAAAGCAATATGTTTCTGATTGGCCACCTTACATACAAAAATATAGGAAGAATACAACTGACAGGTGTCTGGTTCGCCCTTTGCTGTCAACATTTCAGTTTCTGAAAATGAAAGCATTCCTTAGTTTCTGGAAATGCTTTTTTATTATTACAGTACTGAATGGGAATATATCTGATGGAACTTGGCAAAGTAAAGGGTCCATGTCTTTGGGGCCCTTTGGCTGGAAAGGTGAATAAATGTGAATTTTTAAAACCAAGTTAACTTAATTAATGGTATAAAATGTTGTGGGGTGAGCCATAAAAAGTCAATGTCTCTCCCCCCCCCCCTTTTTGACAGTTGCACTATCAGAGATGCTTATTTTGAAGAAGTTTTTTAGTGGTTTGCATTGGTTATGACACAGTCAGTTCATTGAAAAGCAGTACAGTGAGTTCCCTTCAAAGCTGAACCCAAGGCACACTTCCCTACAGGAACTAGGGAAAGGGTGGTAATGTTGGTCTGTTGTAGCAACAGCAACAAAGAGTCCTGTGGCACTTGAAGACTAACAAGTTTTTTGTGGCACAAAAAACTTGTGCTACAATATGTTTTACCACAGGACATTGTTTTCTCTAGAGGAATCCTCTATGAATGGAAATATTAACAGCATCACAAATTTATCAAGAGAAGGGCACACATTTTATGAAAAAAACGGTTTCATAAATAACTCCCACATGCATTTCTGTAATTTATGAAACAAGAACATACAAATATATTGGAACCCATTCAAAACCCTAAGTTTAACTAAAAATTGGTAGACAACTACACTTATAGCAACCGTGTTATATCTTCATTTAAGTCATTTCCTTGAATTTCTTTGTGGGCTAGAGAGCACTAAGAACTTGATAGCAAGACTGATGAAGTCAGTTTGGAAGACACACCCATTGATTTCAATGATGCTTGGATTAAGCCATTACTAAATATTGTACTTAGGTGCTTCAAGTTAGCGGTAAATGAGGCTTGAAGACACCAGTGAAGTGCACTTTTGGTGAAAGGTAAAATTATAATATATTTACACTCTTAGGTATGTTTACACAGAAGTAAGTCCCCAGGTATTCAATGAGGCTTATTTCATAGTAAGTTTGTTTAGGATTGCAGCCTTTAGTGACACTGTTGGGACTTCAAACCTAACTGAATGGCTCCTGTCATTAATATTATTATTTTTACCTGGTACTTAAACCCAAGGGGGTCACCCGGGATAACCATTGTATTGGGACGCAGGACTATACACCATCTCTGTTCAAAGAGGGAGACTTGTGCCTATGCCTTAAGTCAATGCACTCAGCAAGGAGAAGCACATCATACTTATTATTGAAACTAGTTTTATTTGGCGTGTTGGACTGAAGAGAATGATGGGGTTGCAATCTTTGAGAGATGAATGAGAGCTTTTAAAGCAACATGAAGTAGACTCACTAGAAATTCATAGACTATGGGGCACCTGGAAAAAATCCACATCTCTGACATGTTTTAACCTGGGTATTGAAATCCAAAGCTTATCCTGGAGGTCTGACTGAATCTTCAGAGGTTTGGGGTGGGTATTGTGGTAAAAAAAAAATCCTTGTTTTTCTTATTGAACAGTGATCACATGCAAGGCCATTTCATTAAGGAATACTTGTCAGGTTGATAAATGAACTCAGCACTGCAAAGAAAATATACATATTGCCATGTAACAGAGTTGTTTGATCTTTTGTCCCCCCATTAATTTTACTGATAATGAAACAAGACAATGAAATTAGGTTCCTTTGAAATGAACCATTGGTGTCTTTAGGTTTTTGTGTATTTGTTTCTGAAGGGCTTATCTTTCTGATAGCTCATTTTTTATGTTAATTTGGGTCCTGATCTTGCAACTTTAAAGTTACAAATTTAGTTACTGCCTGCACTTAGGTAGTTGAGCTTTGTCATATGCAGAGAGGAGGTGGGATGTTGGAAATGATGCTACCAATAAGAATCAAATATCTTTTAGATAGAGATGGGGAACCTGTAGCCCTACAGATGTTATTGGAGTTCCCAAAACCCCAGACATGGCCAGGGATGATGGGTGTTGTAGCCCAGAAACATCTGGAGGCTTGCAGCTTCCCCATCCATGCTTGCTTAATTACTGGTCCTAATTTATCTTATACAGGCTGAGTCCTTTAAAAGAGGCCCCGTGGATACAGAGTACACATGTTCCATGGGGCCTCTTTTAAAAGACTCACCCTGTACTACCATGGGAGACCTTTACAGCTTGCCACCAGTTCAACAAATAGCCACCCTGCTTACTACAAAAGGCAAGTGTTAGCAACTATTAGAACTCTCCTTTGCCAGTTGCTAGAACCCTTTTCTTTTAAAAACAAACTGGGTAGAACAGGACATGGTTTGACACCTAAGCACCTCCCATTTCCTCTCACTCCCCCAACTCTTTAGAACCGACAAAAGTCAAGCATGAAAGTTAAAGGATGCTTAAATCCTCAGATTAGGGCTTATGCAATAAATAAACCTATGCTGGCTTTGGAATTTTACTCTGTAGGCAGACATTTCTGAACAGCAATAGTTTGGTGTGACAAGAAGCCATGCCTATAAATATTGAGTGCCATACATGTGATCTAATGATGAAACAGATCCTTGTATCATGCAGGTGTTGCCCGTGTTGTGGACAATTTAGTCAAATCAGTCATGTTTTCATGGGAAACATTATTTAAAGAACATCTATGACATGTACAAAAATGAACCCAGGCATTGTGTTGGAAAGATAGATCACAAGCAAAAATAAAACTAAAAATCACTGTGCCCTATTTATTGCCTTTACCAAAGGAATAACAAAAAAAAATCACAACTATTTATTTCAAATCTCAGTTGTTAAAAGAATTTGTAAAACATACAGGTCTCTGGTGTAAGTGTATTGTAGTTTTTTAAAAAGATAAAAGTATCATCAGTCTGTATACACAAGTATATCAGATTTTGGTAAATCACAAATATCTTCCAATGTAAAGTTTGGAAGTTTATCTGTGCTGGTGGAAGCATACTGGTAACATGGTTGTGATTTTTTAAAAAAATGTTCTGTATATGTACACGACTGAGACCTGTATGTTTTAAGTTATGTTTAAACTATTGTTTTTGTTATCAATTGTTTGTTATTCTGTTACAATATTGGCTTCTCTTTGTGTTCTATCCTTTCCACTTCCGGTGTTAAAAGAGTAGGCAGTCTTGTGAGAAATGCTGCTTTAAAAGGAATGCTGACATATTGTCACTTGGGGAGACAACACAGGGACTGGTCACCAGAACAGCTGTCTGCATTTTCTATTTGAAAAACTTGTGCATTTAATTTCCATTTGATGAACAGAGGTTAGTGGGCCCTGCGGTATTCTTAGTTTATTTTTTATTTTCTTCAGCTTCATGTTCATGGCATAGGTTATCCAGACACTGTCCTCACTCATATCCCAATAATGTAATTTCTCAGTTTTGCTCCACACTGGGATTTCTCCCAGATGGCAGTTTATCTTTATCTCTGGTTGCCAAGGAGAAGCAAAGGTGGGTGCTGAACCTGCTTGCACTGAAATCAATGTAAGATATACCATCAGCTTATATGCCTGTAGTAGATATCCCAGGGATTTTCTCCATCAGGATTTAAGATCTGGTTCTTAGCCTGATTGTCACAAGTAAATGGAAATGTTGTCATTGACCTCAAGTTGTTGCAATATTACACCTCTTGCATTATAGCTGCCTCTTTCTGAAATACTTAATAGACTTTGCTGTTATATTCAGTACATCTTAAGCTGCCATAAATGCTATGGATAAAGATAAATGCTCTTCATTCCTGTGCCAACTAACCTTTTATGGCTTTCAGAGCATGGTTTTATACCTAGAAGGTCTTGTGGAAGGCTAGTATCAGTTGCCTTTACAGCAGCAACATTGAAAACAGATTGCATTACTTTCTGGCTTGGTTTGATTCAGCAACAAATGGGTTGGATCCAGACTTAGTCACATTTCGAGTATACATATTGCAGTCAATGTGACTTAAGCTAGCAGTAAATAACTTAAGATCTATTGATTTGAATGGGTCATCTCTATGCATGTCTAAATCTATATCCACCCCAGGATAACTACTAGGTCAACAAGTGAATCTCCATGCAGTGCAGTCTGTGTGTATTGGTCGATGTTCAGTATGAAACTGAACCATGGGCTCAGTAGGTACATTCTTTACAGTGCCAGCCTCTCATCAGAATATATGAAACAGTGAATTGCCAAAATTAGTGATTATTCAAACTTCCCTTTCCAACTCACAGGCTGACCTGAGTGTCAACTGAGCCATTTTTAAAAAAAGGTAAACAGAAAATAATGCACACCCACCCACACCAATTTAAGTTACAAGCACTGGCACGGAAGGAGGGCCAGGATGAGTGAGCCCTGTGATGCTCAAGATTACCTCAATTCATCCTGACTGCTACAGACTTTATTACATCACTGCAGCAGTTTTGTTTCAAAGAGGGTCAAACAGAGAAACTGACAGCTTACAGTGGGCCAAGTTATATGCATGGACATAAATGGGCTCCAGGCTTCTCTAGAAATGGATGTATGGCTGTGAGAGGAACTGTCACATGACAGATTATATGTATTTAATAATGCAGCATGGGACTGTCCAAAACTGACATTATTCCAGACATTAGCACTTTATGGATTCAGTGAAGAAATAAATTAAGCTTGTTAACTATGTCAGAGGTCAAAGGTGTTACCCAGCAGGTTCCGAGATCTCAGAAAGTATCTCCGAGGTCTCGCAAGGCCTCAGAGATGCTTTCCGATGCCTTGCAAGACCTCTGAAGTTGCATGGGGGCCCTGTGGTGTAGGTGCTGAGCACCTAACAAAACTTTTGTGGCTGCTCAGGCACCCAGAGCCCCTTATACCCGTAGTTGGTGCCCCTATGAAGTATTTATATGTAACCAGCTTAGAGCTCGGTGGGGTTACACTGAAGTCCTCCTCAGTGTTTCGTATACTTGGGTCCCCAGCTGTTGTTAGACCACAACTCCCATCATCCCTTGCTAGCAGTACCTGTGGTGGGAATGATGGGAGTTGTAGTCCAACAACAGCTGGGGACCCAAGTTGGATAAACACTGTATAAGGTGAATGGATTGTGGACTGTTGACCTTGGCCATGTGTCACAGTAAGGTCTAACTTATGGTTTATCATGCAGTAGCAAATCATTCATACTTCACTCTGCTCTTCCCTACCAGCTTGCAGTAAGGAGGAAGGGAAAAAAAGATAATTGATCCCAGGCCTAGAGTTATGTCTGAAATGGCATCGTGGTTTGCTTCCCTCTGAACAAACTACAATTTGGGGGTTACTGGTAAAGGCTTTGATAGAGATTTATGCCAGGGCTTGTGACTTGTTTCTCTCCATTGTGTGAGAGAGGAGCAAAACAGTCTCATTCGGCATATTCACAGTGAACTGGCCCTCAACTCATAGGGTGAGACCCACTAGTGAGTTGAAGCTTAATTCTAGGTGGGTGACAACCACAACTACCAACATGGTACAAGATTAAGAAAATGGTCCCCAAATGCATGTTTGGGTTAAAAATGGATCCGGAGTCTAAAAAGGTTTAAGATATCTGATCTATGGTTCCCCTGACGAGCAAACTTGGCCACTATATGTTAAAGTATCAACATATATTTGGGGGTGTACTTTATTTGCATTTGAGTACCCATGGGCAATTGCAATACTGCTATTTGAACTGGATTCCCTGTATTATTGATATAAGATGGGGGAATGGCTGTCTAAAAATGTTTCACCCTTGCATTTGAATAACCCATTTAATATTTTCCTCTTGGTTTGGCTGGGAAAGATTTTACCTTTTGTGGCTTTTGGAAACTCTTGAGGCTTTCTGAATCTAAAGAGTAGCAAACTTGCCCAAAAATCTCTCCTTCTTTTTGGTGGAAGAGGTGACTATGTAACACAGCAGGCCTGTATATATCTATGTCAAGGGGAAGGGAGGTAGGCTGAAATTTCCCATGCTAAATCTGTCAAAACTACGGGAATGTAAAATCTCTTGGAAATTTAATTTGACTGGTGCAGATGGTATTCCGCTAGGAAAACCCAGCAGCACTGCCATGTGCTGGAAATGTTTCATGTTCTCGTATCAGAGCACCTTGTCATCTTTTGCTTCAAATCTTTTCTTGCTAGTACCATTGTTTTAGCAGTAGCAGCATGTTGCCTTTTCAAAGGAGAGATGAGACATCTCTTAATTTCTCTTTAAGAAATTGTTGATCATTTCGTGATCAATTTTAGTTTTCAAAGAAAAGGTCCACTAAAGAACAATTTAAAATAATTTCTTTGCCTTGCTGTTCATTCCGCTTTGTTTTTCTGCCAGAGTGTGTAGGCGGCAGGAGGAAAATAGAAAAATGTTACATTTGCATAGTGCCCTGCTACCAAACACTTGAAATAAACATGCACCAACTTAGAAAATGGGCTTGTTAAAAAATGTAAAGAGGCTTTGGGGCCTTTCAGAAAGTTCCCATAGGATGAACTATTTCTGCATTTCCTCTAACAATAAGTTTGCTGCATAATATGTGGCAGGCGCATCTTTTGTGTTGTTACAGGAATTTATTCTACATTCATGTGTGGGTTTTCTTTTTTCCCCATTCTAAAACCTTAATCACAGATAAGAGATAAAATAGTCCAAGGGTTTCTGCTGCCTGAATGTATTACCGCTTTCTAAAGCAATGTTATTTCTATGGGCTTCAACAAGATTTTTTCATAGCACAGCAGCATCTGTAACACCTCTGAGCAGCTTTGGTTTTTGAAAAACCACAACAATGTATCTCACAAAAAAATGGGTGGGATTCTATTTTTCATACAAGATTGGATAACAAGAGTCCATAGTAAAGACATTTCATTATATCATTATATCATTATCTCTCTCTCTCTCTCTCTCTCTCTCTCTCTCATATATGAGAGAAAGAAACTCTTAGGGGTTTTTATATGCTAACAAGGAATTAGCATTTTTGTTAAAGGAGTGCCTTTTTCTTGGCCATTTTCTGAGTTTGCAGCCACCAGGTCTAGCTCATTATAGTTGGTCTTACAGATGCAAGAAATCATTGATGCTTTAGCGGTATATTAATGATGCTCCAATTATAAGCATATGCAGCCTAAATAATATTAATAGCCAAGGCAATTGCTGTTCAGTTTCCTCAATATTGCCATCTTACACCCATCAAGCAAGCATCAGTATCAATGTAGAAGCAAGTTATTAAGCTGAACTGCTAATTGGTATTTGTTTATGGGGTGTTTAATATTTCTTCCCTCCCCCCCCCCTTCTACTGTATCTAAATAAAATTCCATTGTGATTTTGTATGGATACATCTGTTTACAACCAGAGGCATACCTAGGCTCCCTTGTGCAATGAACTGTATCGGCAGCGACCACCCCTGCAAGGAGCTCTATCAGTGCCCCCCATCCCTTCCCTTGGCAAAATTATCAACACCCTCCACCCAGAGAAATGGAGGAGTGGGCTAGCTCCTAATCACTGGAAGCCAAAGTGGAGAGGATCAAATCTTGCACCCTTGGCAGGGACCAACCTGGCCAATCTCTAGGTACCGTATGTCCTTGTTTACAACCAAGTCCTCAACTCAGCTGAACTGAGATCTCAGGATTTCAAACAATAGTCTGTTCAGCTTAACTGCATTGCAAGTAACAATTTTCACACATGAAAATGCAAGTAACAATCACACATGCAAGTAACAATTTTCACACACCATGAGGTATTGTGTGTGTGGGGGGGGGGGGTGTTTGTTTTTCCATATCTATAACATCAGTATAAATCCTATATTGGATAGAATTAACTGTTTGTTTTAAAAATGGCTCTCTGCTTACTGTTCTGTGTTGACAGCATTTACATAAGTACACAAATGCCAGGCGAGAGGTTCAAAGGCATTTTTAGGATCACATTTGAAAATGCCCTCAAGTTCTTGGCTTAAATCAAGGAACTAATCAGGAATCTGTGGCCCTCCAGACATTGACAAAAGCAACTCCACCATCACTGATCTCTAGGGCTGGTGGGAGTTGAAGGGCTGTAGTCCCCATCTTTTGCTTATGTTGAAATATAAAAATCTGCAAATAGAGTCTTGCTGAATCAAATCAAAGGGCCATTTAGTCCAGCATTCTGTTTCCAACAGCAGCCAATTAGGAAACTTATAAACAGAGCATGAAGGACCTCATGTGCTGTACGTTCCCAGCATTAGTGCCCAGAGGTTTACTGCCTTTGAAGAGAAGGATGTTGCTTGGAATAGAGCTTTTGGAGTTAAGAGCAGCAACCTGGATGCAATGTCCCTGGAGTGGAATGGCTCACAGCAGGGGCGAGGAGCCTGTGGCCCTCCAGATGTTGTTGAAGCTTAACTCCCATCAGCATCAGCCACTATTGCTAGTGGTAAGGGATGGTGGGAATTGTAATTCAGCAACATCTAGAGAACCACAGGTTCCCCATAACTGTCCAAAACATATGCATTCCACAGGATTCAGTGGGGTTTCCAGGTAAGTTTGCTTGGGACTGCAGTATTGGAGTCACTTCCCCAAACATAGCTATAGCTTGCCTTGTCTGGATACTGGTGCTCGACATATCATATAACTACTTCTGTTGATCCACTAAAATGTTGTGCATACAGAGCACTGAGAGCAGAATACAATCTCTGCTGGTATAAGCAATGACATTTTGGCTGTCAGAATCCTATCTGTCTGTGAACGTAACATAAAAACAGCCCATATGCCATCACAGTTTTCCATCTGTGATAGTAAAATGTATTGTCTTACCTATGGTAAACACAAACTCTTTCATGAAACCACAACAAAAGGTTCAAGTTCTAAATCACATTTTTCATGAAGTTCACATTTCGTTTGGCTTTTTATTTTTATTTATGTGTGTGTGTGTGTGTGTGTGTGTGTGTGTGTGATTGTGTGAGAAAAGAATTAAAGCTTTTTTTATCAAGTAACATCAATCCTTGCACACTCTATGCAAAATTTTGTAAGCATTGCAATAATGCTATGAATTACACAAGGAAGTATTTTAACTTTATTACACTTTCTGTATAAAAAGATTTGTATTTAAAATTATTTCAACTGCAATCTTGTAAAATATATTAATAAAATAATGATTGTTAAGAAATGATGTGTGGCTCCATTTTCTTCCATCATTTTCAGAGCAAAAATAGGAAGCCAAATGAGCACTGAATATTTAGGATGCGGACTAAAGTGGGGGGGGGGGAGTACTACAAAGATGGTTCAGCCACCTGATCCTATGCTCTGTCAGGCTTCAGTGGCAGAGGAGATGTTCATCCTGTTTCCTACTGTTTCTTAAAACATGCACACCCCACCTACCGAATACAAAGGCAAGATTTAGTTGGGCTTAGGAGCATGACCATCATTTTCTCCCTGGGTTTGGGGGCATGAGGAGGGCTGGATTAGCTTTAGCTTCTATACTGCCCCTCTTCCAAAGATCACAGGATGGTTCACAATATAAAAACACAAAAATACAAACCATAATAACAAACCATAGCAATCACCACCACCTCTCTCACAGCTTAAAAGCCACAGACTGTTTAATTAAACAACAACATAAAAACTTTGCTCTCAAGTCAGTAAATACCAAGCATGACAACACAAGATTTGGGTGTTTAGGTAAAGGGACCCCTGACCATTAGGTCCAGTCGTGAACGACTCTGGGGTTGTGGCGCTCATCTTGCTTTACTGGCTGAGGGAGCCGGCGTACAGCTTCCGGGTCATGTTGTTGTTTAGTTGTTTAGTCGTGTCTGACTCTTCATGACCCCATGGACCATAGCACGCCAGGCACTCCTGTCTTCCACTGCCTCCTGCAGTTTGGTCAAACACATGTTCATAGCTTCGAGAACACTGTCCAACCATCTCGTCCTCTGTCGTCCCCTTCTCCTTGTGCCCTCAATCTTTCTCAACAACATCAGGGTCTTTTCCAGGGAGTCTTCTCTTCTCATGAGGTGGCCAAAGTATTGGAGCCTCAGCTTCACGATCTGTCCTTCCAGTTGAGCACTCAGGGCTGATTTCCTTCAGAATGGATAGGTTTGATCTTCTTGCAGTCCATGGGACTCTCAAGAGTTTCCTCCAGCACCATAATTCAATAGCATCAATTCTTTGGCAATCAGCCTTCTTTATGGTCCAGCTCTCACTTCCATACACCACTACCGGGGAAACCATAGCTTTAACTATTCGGACCTTTGTCGACCTTTTCTCTGCTTTTTAATTTAATTTTGTGACTGCTGTCACCATCCGCAGTGATCATGGAACCCAAGAAAGTAAAATCTCTCACTGCCTCCATTTCTTCCCCTTCTATTTGCCAGGAGGTGATGGGACCAGTGGCCATGATCTTGGTTTTTTTTTATGTTGAGCTTCAGACCATATTTTGCGCTCTCCTCTTTCACCCTCATTAAAAGGTTCTTTAATTCCTCCTCACTTTCTGCCATAAAGGTTGTGTCATCTGCATATCTGAGGTTGCTGATATTTCTTCTGGCAATTTTAATTCCGGCTTGGGATTCATCCAGCCCAGCCTTTCACATGATGAATTCTGCATATAAGTTAAATAAGCAGGGAGACAATATACAGCCTTGTACTCCTTTCCCAATTTTGAACCAATCAGTTATTCCATATCCAGTTCTAACTGTAGCTTCTTGTCCCACATAGAGATTTCTCAGGAGACAGATGAGGTGATCAGGCACTCCCATTTCTTTAAGAACTGGCCATAGTTTGCTGTGGTCGACACAGTCAAAGGCTTTTGCATAGTCAATGAAGCAGAAGTAGATGTTTTTCTGGAACTCTCCAGCTTTCTCCATAATCCAGCGCATGTTTGCAATTTGGTCTCTGGTTCCTCTGCCCCTTCGAAATCCAGCTTGCACTTCTGGGAGTTCTCGGTCCACATACTGCTGAAGCCTGCCTTGTAGAATTTTAAGCATAACCTTGCTAGCATGTGAAATGAGTGCAATTGTGCGGCAGTTGGAGCATTCTTTGGCACTGCCCTTTTTGGGGATTGGAATGTAGACTGATCTTCTCCAATCCACTGCTGAGTTTTCCAAACTTGCTGGCATATTGAGTGTAGCACCTCAACAGCATCATCTTTTAAAATTTTGTCATGACCCCTTCGCCATGACAAGGCAGTGATTCATGAAGGAGTCTGGGTCATGTGGCCAGCATGACTAAGCCGCTTTTGGCGAACCAGAGCAGCACACGGAAACACAATTTACCTTCCCGCCAGAGTGGTACCTATTTATCTACTTGCACTTGACTTGCCTTCGAACTGCTAGGTGGGCAGGAGCAGGAACCGAGCAACGGGAGCTCATCCCGTCACGGGGATTCAAACCACCAACCTTCTGATCAGCAGGCCCTAGGCTCTGTGGTTTAACCCACAGCGCCACCCGTATATTTGGGTGTATATAGCTGCATAAACTTTTATTTGTGAATTCCTATATGAATAGTAAACAAGTAAGGCGTTTCTTATTACTTCCATTAATAATGAGATCAGCTTCACACTACATTTTATGCATTCACTGAAACTTCTTTTCAGTGTACAGTTGGCAAAGGTCACAATAAGCCTTAGTTGCTCTTTGATTAGGTTTATGATTCTTGGCTTCTACTCACAAAATAATTCTGTGTGAAGAAAAGACATGGCCTTGGGTGCATTTGTCATGATAAACTAGGGATGCTGCTGCACACAACCCCGTTGCTTCCAATTCACTCCTCTGGGTGCAAGCAAGAGAAGTCACAATTAAGCTTAGCTTCCTGTAAGGTCCAAGGGTGGGATTGTGGTTTGTTGCTCCCTAACCAGCCAGGATTTGTAAGCCAGCAGCAAACTATGGTTTAAGGCTGTCTAGTGACATTGGCTCATAAGAAAGTAAATAGATCATGAACTTGGACTCAGACATCACAGATGTAAAATAATCTGCAAACCACCTTAATTCAAAAATTCCAAATGTGTCCCATTGCATCATCACATAATCAAATGTCCTTTAAGTACTTTAAGTTGGCTTGAAACTGCAGCTTTGGGTGACAGATTGCACAGGCTTAGTTCTCTATAAAATTATGAGTTTGTTTCTTGGTTGGTTTTATTAGATTTATAAAATAATTTATATACTGCCCTTCATCAAAAGATCTCAGGGTGGTTCAAAAGATAAAATAGACATTAAAGTAAAGCACAAATAAATAGTTAAAAAAGAAGCAAAACAGCAACTCACACAAACCCATTTAAAAGACTGCAAAATATTTATCGGCCAAAGGCCTGGCAGAAGAGGAGGTTGTCATGAGCCCCAAAGGTTTCCAGATATAGAGGATGGGAAGGTGGATTTAAAACAATTATGTGAGAACAATGATTAGCATTTCTATTTAATCTACCTTCGTAGTTTAAAGGGTACTGAAAAACAAATCTGAGTTTGCAAGGTGGGAGTCTGGCTATATTGAAGTATATGACAGTTTCTTTACAGTTAATTTTTATTTCCCCTAAAAATCAGCAGTCCTATATTACTGAGGCCATCTGATGCTGGGTTACAGACATAAGCATTCTTCCTTTAAAAATTGCAGGATTGATGCTACTGATAATATTTTGTCAGTATTTGCATGTTTGTCTACACCTACAGTCAGAAACATCCATCACCACCCAGTAAGGCCTTTGTTTTCATCCCCACAAGAAAACAGACTTGTGCAGTCAGAAAACACCAAATGCCTTGCAAGGCTGGGATGTGTTGGTGCCATCTGCTCTTCTTCCTTAGGCAAGCTTGACAAGGGGTGGAAAATCTAAAGTCCCAAATATTTAATTTAGAAAAGATAATTTGAGGCAGTAATTTTCTGTGGCAAATGGCAATTGAAGACAGACAGCAGCAAGCAGCAAAATACTTGCAAGCACAGGGTTTTTCCAGATGTTGAAACACTGGAGTGGGAAACTAATCACATAGAAACCACATATAGTACTGCTGGGGGAGGGGCAAAGTGGTATTCTCCAGATGTTTTGAACTACACCTTCCCATCAACCCTGACATCGGCTATGCTGGCTGACTATGACTAATAGGATTTGAAGTCTACAACATCTGGAGAACCACCTTGAGATGGGCATATGTGTGGAACAGAAGCAGAGAAGACTCGTGTAGGAGGTAGTGTGAAATATCTTTGCTTGGGACCCCAGAGAACCACAACTAATCAGTGTTACACAATGTTAGCTACAGTCTACCTCAGTAAAAGGTAGCTTCCTGTGTTCCTAATGCATACCTTCCAAGTGTCCCTATTTTTCAGGGACAGTCCTGGAGTTACAAAAGCCATCCCAGCTTCTGATTTGATCCCGGAATGTCCCTATTTTTCCCGCCAGCCCTTGTCCTGAGCGGTGGCAGCAGCAGCAGTGACTGCGAGGGAGCAGCCTGTTTTCTCTCCCTGGCCATCACTGCCAGCCTCCTCCATTGGCCAGCTCATAGTGGCTGCTGGAAAATGGGTGAAGAGGAGAAGAGGCTACCACAACCAAGGCCCAGCCCCCTGTTACATGCTGGCTCTGAGGGGCACGCAGAGCTGCCCTGGTCAGGAAGAAAGGGGAAGCAGAATGGAGCTCAAGGAGTCTTGATTTCACACACACACACACACACACACACACACACACACACACTTTGTGCATCCGTGTCTAATCTTGCCCCTTTGGTATGTGTTTTTCTTTTGTAAAATCTACCAAAGAATAAAATAAAATCAAGATGAATGGGTTTTCTCAGGAGGGTGGAGGGTGTGTGTCCCATTGATGAAGTGGTGATGAAAATGCTATGTGGGGGAGAGGACAAAAAATGGGAGGGGTTGAGCAAGGTCAGTTGGGGAAGAGTGAGATATGTCCCTATATCCATCTGAAGAATGTTAGAGAGTATGCACATGAGGCACTTCCTGTTTCTCCATGAGGTCACTTTTAGCTTGCCAGAACTCATTTTCAGGTCAAAAGATTTCCTGTCTCCCATCAAAAGAGACTAATGGATGGATGTAGTTTCACAAGCGCCACCCAAGACCACTAAAGAGTTAGATTCTTGTACATCTTATCTATAGGGAAATGTAAAATAACTGTAAGACAGGAAGAGAACTTGTGAGGCACATTAGTTTCAGCTATGAAAACAAATTTTAATATGGGAAAGGGAACCCTTCTGCAGCTACTATTAATGAGCTTCTTGGGGGCGGCCCATTCCCTAGAAGCTCAGACATTCAAGACACATAACCAGTGTTTTAATTTGATATAGTCACTTCCTATTGCTTAAAATTTAAGCCTTAAAGTCACAGCCTATTTCCAATTACAGCAACCAGCTCTATGGCCCTAATTTTTTTGTTCATCAACTTAATTTCATACAAATCTTGTACTTATTAAAGCCTACTTACATTGGAGAACTAAGTCCGGGCTCAACATAAGGTGTGTGAGAGATTTTGTTTGTGCGTGATGTCCATCCAAATTACTTTTGGATACAAATGCACACCCAAAGTACTTTTAAGACTTACAGTAACAGAATCACCTCCAACTCATTTGAGCAACATGGCCTTTTAATGCCAGAAAAGCTTCACTCTAAATTTGCAAAATAAAGGAAACACTGCCACAGGGTTCTCTCTATTTTACAGGCACAATCTGGTGCCTGGCAAATCATTGTTCATATCTTTGCACAGAAGGCGGCAAGGAGAACCTAAAAATGCCACCCATCCACCCTGCTTTCACCTCACTCAAGCCTCATCTTGAAAGGATGCAGCTGGAAAGAACCCTATAAAGACAATAATAAACTAGTGTACTAGGAGCATATAAACAATCCGACACCGGCCAGCCCCCACCAAGAAAATGGAAGATGTCAAGGCACCTTTACAAAACACCAGAATCTGCTTCATCTGTTCCTATGTAGGCATTCCCCTTTGTGCTTAGCACTGTTTGCAACTGTTTGAGTGCAAAATCCCTTCAGTAGTCACAGGCTTCCAATTCAGCACTTTAAAGCCCCATGATTCCCGGTATGAATGGCTTTACCTGACACAACAGAGAACATCTTGTTCCCCATAGGGCTTGAAACATTATCAAGTAAGACCCACACAGAGGCACCGGGTGCTATTGGACTTCGTATTATATATAAAAAAGAAAGAAAGGCATTTCCTCTGTGGGGAAAAGCAAGGAGGCCTTTGATGTAAGCATTCAGAAAGAAACCTCGATTGCTATGAAAAAGACAGGCTTAGCATTTAAAAGGGCTTCCACATAAGTTACAGTGAATTATTTGCAATTAAATAACATTTATGATCTGTTAAATGCAGTTAACGTTGCAGAGCCTTATAAAGCGACCCCCAATTGCATATTGAAGGCCTGCCTTGCTATTTTTCCCACAGCATAAAAACTAATTAGCGAAGAGCACGTTGCTCAAACCGGACAGCAATTTGGGCAGTAGGCAGTGAGCTGAAAATTATAATATGCACCTTATGGGGCCTTTGGCTCCAATTGATGTAGTAGCCAATGTCTGCTTTTTTATCCACTGTAATGTTTTAATCCAAACTTTGAGTTAATTTTCATATTTCCAATGATTTGTGCTCTGTTCCCCATCACTCTCCCATCATTGGCAATGTACTATTTATTACATACACTGAGATTTCAGAGGCACAGTGCTTATCCAGGTTTTGTTTCTTTTGCAGAGAGATCATTTTGTAATATTTGAATCTATTTACAAATATACAGGTTAAGGATAAATGTGAAAGCCCAGATTGACACTTCAAAATGTCAACTCCAATGCCACCATTGGATCTCCAAGGAGGCAGCCAGCACCCCAAGTTGCCATTAGCTTACAGAGACCCCAGAATTCAACTTTCTGTGTCTGTGTACACATTACCAGCTTAAAATACACCTAGGTTGTTCTTTTTCTCAGTTTGAATCCAAGCTGGTTTAAGGAAAAACACAGTATTTCATAAGAAATTACAGGATAGATACATCGTAGATACGGATCAGTCTCAATCCTTCCTCTACTCTAGGAGCTGCCAAGCCATTGGCACACAAACACGCACCAAGCCCTTCATTGGTGCTCCTATCTCCCCCCTGCTCCTCTCCCCTCTGCAACTGGGCCGAAGTGTTTCCCCAGCCAGGTCATTTTCTTTCCTTGAGGTGGGGGGGGGGGATATGCTGCCAATATCATGACACTATTAGACAGACCTATGATGAAACCACACTTGTACAGTCACCTTAAAAATACTATTGTGGGGCTGGAAAAGGTCCAGAAAGGGGCAACTAAAATTATCAAGGGGATGCCGTAACTCCCCCATGAGATACATTTGGAACTTTTTAGTTTAAAGAAAATGTGTGTAAGATGAAAGTGTGTAGAATTATGCATGGTTTTGAGAAAGCATGTAAAGAAAAGTTTGGCTCCATCACACTAGAACTTAGGAACTTCCAATAAGGCTGAATGTTGGAAGACTCAGCGTGTGTGTGTGTGTGTGTGTGTGTGTGTGTGTGTGTGTGTGTGTGCGTGCACACACACACACACACACACACCTTCATACAGTGCACTACTAGTGGGAGTGATGGTTATCTGTCTAGCTACTGTGGAAATAGAGTGCTGGACTAGATCAGCCTTTGGCCTGATCCAGCAGGCTCTTCTTATGCTCATTAGAGAACATTCATAAATCAGTTTACACACAAATCCAATGCACACTCCCAGAAAATAGTCATCTGTATTTACCACTGACATGAAGACCTGGAAGAATGTGAATTTCAGTGAATAGATCGTTTGCCCATCTGTATAACTCAATAAAATATTTATATCCAGACTGTCATGCGGTGTGAGTGACAAGGCATTAACAGGTAATAAATGCACTGAAAACCCAATGACAAATGTTGCTTCAAGTTCTCTATTGCTAGCAAATATTTGATTAGCAAATAACTCTGCACTGGTGCATGTGAGAAGGTGCAGAGAGCCATCTGCATTCCTCAAGCTGATTTCCTGGCAAATAAATAAATTTGACAAGGATGCTATGCTCCATTTCCTCTCCTGCCCCCCCCCCCCAGTGAAAGTAGCAGTGGTCACTACAGCATCTTCATTTATAATCTGAATCAACAGCATAGCAGCTGCAGCTTCTGGGTTCAATTCAGATCTGCTGTAAGAGGGTATACAATTTGATTGCTCGATTGTGTCACAGGGACAAAAATAAGACATGGATTGGGTCCTGATTACAGCACACATTCTTTATCCAGGAGATCTTCAGCAATGCAGGCACAACTCACAGAGATGCAGTCTCCCCATCTTACTAATAATACTCATTACTCAACTTACTGATAATAGAAAAGCTTCCATTAAATTCCAGGAACAGTTAATGACATGCTTGTTTGGTGTCCTGGGTAGTTCACTCCCTTTTCTTTCATAATCACTTCATACAGAACATGATTATTATCATTGCTAATCACTCTTTTCACTCCCCCTGCCCAACAGTGACTGGGCTAAAAGGTTAAAATATTGCATGCCCAGTAAAAAGAAGAGGAAACTAAAGTACTTTTTGTACATTTGTAAGTTTAGATTTTAAAGCATCACTCGAGTATATCAAACCTGTTAAGCATAAAACATACCTAGGCACATACTAACATACATCTCATTGCAGCCTTAATCAACCATCACCATGCTGCCCGTACAGTGTTAAATATTAGTGCAGAGGTCTTTTTTACAGCTTGATCTGTGACCTAACTACCTCTACTACTACCTTTTTTTTTTGCTGTATCTCACATTTATGTATAGGAAGTGAAAGAAACTTCCATGACAAGGATTAGACAAGGCATCCCCAACCTGCGGCCCTCCAGATGTTTTGGCCTACAACTCCCATGATCCCTAGCTAACAGAACTAGTGGCCAGGGATGATGGGAATTGTAGTCCAAAACATCTGGAGGGCCGAAGGTTGGGGATGCCTGGATTAGAAGCTAAAAGAAAGGTGAAAGGTAAGGGAGGGTGGTGGGTTAGAAGACAAGCAGCACATTGCACAAAATGAGCATGGTTATGATGTAAAGTCATGGAATCACAGAACTGTGGAGTTGGCAGGGACCCCTGAAGATCATCTGGTCCAATTCACTGCAATGCAGGAATATGCATACAGGGATCAAACTTTAAACCTTGGCATTATGAGAACCACACTGACCAACTGAGTTATCCGACTTCCCTGTTCTGCTTATCTATAACTGATCACATATGTGTGAGCCTCACTTGAACTATCAATATTTCATTGCTAAGCACATGGTGCCTGTAAGCCCATTACATGAACCATAACCACTAAAATCCCCGTATTTTAGGCAATGTGAATCTTCAACTATGATTCATAATCTGATGGTTCAGCTTCATTCCTTACTTGACAAAGGGCAGGATTCAACTAAGCAAGTGCACTAGCAGGAACCAACACAATGAGTCCCTCTAGTGCAGCAGGACTTTCCACCCTCCGCACTGCCCAAATTGGCTCTGAAATGCTTGTTCTGACGGAATGATTGAAAAAGCACAAAACTGGATTCCTCTCAAAGTGACAGACATGCATGATGGAATCTACCCTTTACAGTGGTACCTGGGTTTAAGTACACAAC
The DNA here is from genome assembly GCF_963506605.1 of Zootoca vivipara. NCBI lineage: Eukaryota > Metazoa > Chordata > Lepidosauria > Squamata > Lacertidae > Zootoca > Zootoca vivipara. Next base: position 60,087,154 of record NC_083277.1, on the reverse strand, counting down.
TGGTTCCAGAAGTCTGTACTTAACCTGAAGCGAACTTTCCCATTGAAAGTAATGGAAAGTGGATTAATCCGTTCCAGACGGTCCGCGGAGTACTTAACCTGAAGCGTGCTTAACCTGAAGCGAACTTTCCCATTGAAAGTAATGGAAAGTGGATTAATCCGTTCCAGACGGGTTCGCAGAGTACTTAACCTGAAGCGTGCTTAACCTGAAGCGAACTTTCCCATTGAAAGTAATGGAAAGTGGATTAATCCGTTCCAGACGGGTTCGCAGAGTACCTAAACTGAAAGTACTCAAACTGAGGTGTACTTAAACCGAGGTATGACTGTATTTATAATAATTGAATCCCATTATGAATTTGGCACCAGTCACAAAAGCATTAAATACATTGTATCCAGTATCACAACTTGCATTACATGCAGGTATCTGCCATAACCAAACAATGCAAGAGTGCCCTTAATTTTGGCTTTAGACAAATCTATTATTTAGATAAACTTCCCCAAGATCCCCCAGGCAATGGTTTTTAACACCTGCCTTGCCTCCTGCTGCCTCCAGATCTAGGAGACTTTCCAGTCCATGACTTTAAGAACAGCAAAAGCAGTTGGGAAGAGAGAAGAGGAGTTCAGGGATATATATATATATATATATATATATATATATATATATATATATATATATATATATATATATATATATATATATGTTGTGTGTCTTTGTTTCTCAATTTGACCCTTTTTATGTGATATGTGGTATTTCATGCCTTGTGACTTGCTGCTATTTTTATTTATTATAGTTTAGTAATTATTTATTGTGATTACTAATGAATTTCTGTTTACTTATTTGCTGATATTTAATTTTATTGTGTACTATTCTAATAGATTATCAGATATTACTTTATTCAATGTAAGTTGTTTATTCTAAAGTTACATTTTTATCATGACCTTTTCGTATTGGATCAGATTGTTATATGGTGTGCAATCTTTGTCGTATATTATGTTGTTTGTTCAGCTTGTACTATACCTTGTGTATAGTAATGTAGAAAGGCAGAATACAAATTTATAGTAAAAGGAAAGATGAAATACAACAAATACACATATACTGGGTGGCATTCCCACACTCTAATTCAAAGTTGGTATTTGAGCTTTGATATCCCCTTTGTTTTTAATTTAAAATGAAGACTGCTTAAATACTGAAAAGTCAGCTTCTGAGTTTCTCTCTCTCTATTTTGTACCACGTGTGAATGTTGTCAATGCAAGATACAAAATGGGAGCTAAATTAGCCCTATTACACACAATCTCCTTGTGTGTAAGCCAACACACTTGGGATAAACCCAGCATAAACAGGATTTAAAGCTTTGTGGGGAGGCAGGCGCCTTGTTTCAGATCTAGGCCCTCAAACTTAACTTTATTTTCTAAGCTGTACCCAAATTCTGTGTTCGCTGAGCACCTAAGCAGGGGCACTGCATGAGCAACCTTACTAACTGAAAGGTCACACTGACATTGCAAGTTCATTGAAGGTAAGCCTCACCTGTGAGAATGGCTGGAGGGCAAAACGGTTTCTTCCTCTTGAAGGAAGGTCTGATGTTAGTATCTCTGCATGGCTTTCCAGCTTCTCCATGAACACAGCTGTCCTCCTGATACTCCTCTGTGCTGCCGTCCAACAGCAAGTGAATTCGCATCAGGCCTGGCAGTGCATGAAAGAGCTCTAACCTGGGAGCTGCAAACCACCGAAGATTGTAGTTGGGATTGTCTCCAGCTCCTGCAGAGAGCTTCATTATACTGGCAGCAACAGAAGCCTGCTTGGTCTGTGAGAGGCTAAGTACACAGCTGCCAGGCTCACCCAGCCTAATCAGACTCCCCTGCTGTGTCCCAGGCAAGCTCATTAGCAAAGGTCTTTATGTCACTGAGCAGAGGCCTTTTCCAAAGAAATCATCAAGCTACCCCCGGCCTGAGAAGATGCGGCCTACATCTGTGCCGTGAACTTCTCTGCGCACATACTCAGAACAAGACAAGGGAGGAACAGGCCCAGAAAGAACTGTCTCGAGCCTCCAGCTCTTTCACATGTACCCTCAAGGTCTCCATAAATAACTCTGCATGCACATTTAGATAGCCTGAGAAGAACTTCCTGACAGTAAGAGCAAATTCGGCAGTGGAATTTGCTACCAAGGAGTGTGGTGGAGTCTCCTTCTTTGGAGGTCTTTAAGCAGAGGCTTGACAGGCATATGTCAAGAATGCTTTGATGGTGTTTCCTGCTTGGCAGGGGGTTGGACTGGATGGCCCTTGTGGTCTCTTCCAGCTCTATGATTCTATTTAACTTTTGGTCTTGTAAAGACAACCTCTGCAAACCAGCAACAAATTCACAACAGATAACATCCCCCCATGTTATAAACAAATAGCGTGAAAAGGCCCCATAGCATTTGCTACTTCTCTTGCCCTCTATAAATAATAGATCTTTCTAAACACAAGCTTCATTAAACCAGTTCCAAATGTTGAATAATGCTACTCTGACAATAGTAAGATGGGTTTCTTGAACATGATATATTTGGAGTAGAAAAATAACAATGGTTAGGATCCCTGCCCCCCCCCACCTTTTCTTAAAAGCTCACACAGGTATCTTCTTTCTACCCCGTTATTCACCATGCACCTGTGCAATATCATCTCATTACCCACTCGGCAGCTGTAGATCATTTAAAACAGTTCAAAGAACCACACAAGAAGCAAAGGGTTTAATTTTGAGGGGGAAAGCAAAGAAGCAAAATAGAAGTTGACAAGAGAAAGACGGGTAGCTTTGTATGGGGGGGGGAGCGTATGCTTCTTATTTTTTTCCTCCTGAAAAGAGATAATGACTTACACCAACCCCATACACAGTACACTTTTCAACCTGTTTGAAGTGTGATTCTAAATGCACTTTGCAAATTAAGTCTTGGCTTCCTTTGTTCTTCAATTACTATAACTTGAAGATAAAGGCAATTTATATCCCACAAGAACAATAATGAAGCAATGGTCAAAAAAAAGCTAAAAGATCAAGTCTTTCAAACTAGGAAGAGCTGTCATAACATAACACCTTGGTTCTGTTGTCAGGTAGAGAACCAACTATGACATTCAGCAGAGTGTGGCATTAAATTGGCTTGTAATCCGTTGAACAGGCACTCTCTACATATAAAGGCCAATTTAAAGTTTCTGTTCCTGTGTTTTTAAAATTGCAGGGCAATTCCAAATGGGAGTTTATGGTGGAATTGGTGCTGCTCATGCAAGCAAGCTTTTTGTGATGTCCACACACCATCATTAAGATGTCAGAGTGTGTGTGTGCTTTTACATTTTATATCCAAATTTCTCTTCAGAAAACCCAATAAATAAAAACAACCCATTACACATCTGCAGTCACTGTGGTGTAGAAACATGATCTTCTCGGTAGTGGCACCCTCCCTGTGAAATGCCCTCCCTTCAGATGTCAAGGAGATAAAGAACTTCACAACTTTTAGAATGTATCTGAAGGCAGCCCTGTATCAGGAGATTTTTAATGTTTGATGTTTTATTATGTTTTTATATATGCTGTAAGCTGCCCAGAGTGGCTGGGGAAACCCAGCCAGATGGGTGGGGTACTATTATTATTATTATTATTATTATTATTATTATTATTATGGTGGGCAGTCTCACACATGTGATGCTATTTTGGTGGGTGGCACTAACCCAAGCATCCCCAAACTTCGACCCTCCAGATGTTTTGGACTACAATTCCCATCATCCCTGACCACTGGTCCTCTTAGCTAGGGATCTAGGGAGTTGTAGGCCAAAACATTTGGGGATGCCTGCACTAACCCCACAACCCAATTTATGTTATCTCCTCAGCTGAGCACAGCCTAGTCATTTTGTTTCTATTGACCCAAACTATACAACTGTGCCAATTTCCAACAACTGCTGCATGCTGAAAACGCATTTGAATTTCAAAAACCAAGTTAGGAGGAGTTATTCTCTCAGTTTCTCCATAGAATACATGTTGTAGATTACATACCCTCCAACCTTTCTCCAATGAAAATAGGGATGTCACATTCCATAATGATAATTTTAATATGGGAGGCTTTCAACATATATAAAAAACATAATAAAACATTAAACCTTCCCTTTTTAGAATTGCCTTCAGATGGCTCCAGGGTCAGATATCTCCAGACCCCCCAACATTTCTCCAATGAAAACAGGGGCATCCTACTATACCCTCCAATATTTCTCTGATGAAAATAGGGAAAGAGGGACATTCTAGGATCAAATCAGAAACTGGGACAGTTATTCTAAATCAGGGACATCCCTGGAAAATAGGGGCACGTGGAGGGTTTGAGATTACCTCAGAGATTTCTATTCACATGACACATAACAGGCCTTAAAAGGGGGGCTTGTGTAAACCTTAGGCATGTAAATATCACAAAAGACGTCAGTATAAACCAGGGATTTTCTTCAGCTGGAACTCAGTTCCGGCACCTCTCAGGTGGGTGCCATTGACATTCTAAGAGAACAAGGAAGGCGTTCATTGAGAGTTCTGCCACCTCTTTATCTAGCAAAATAGTACTGGTAACAGTATAAACAATTCTTTTCTAATGATGCACAAGGCATTTTTGTTGGTATAATAGTCAAGAAGGAAAGGGTTATACCTTACCTCCCTGCGTACTGTGGTTGAAATGAAAACTGCCCCCCCCAATTAGTAATGTTTTTTTTAAAAAAAACTAGTTAAAATAAGGTCTAGTGTGGCTCTGACTGTCTTTGAGTACGTTCTTGGTGCTCAAAAGGCCAGCTGTTTCTGCTGATGCAGTGTTCTTTAAGTGCTTGCTCACTTTACAACTGCAGCACTGCAGATGTTTGAAGGGTGTGATGTGAGCTGAGACATCCTTTAGTTGTTTACAACTGCTTTCCCATCATATCTACCTCGAGCATCTGTCTGCCCCTCTCCCCTCCTCTTCACCAAAGAGCATAATACTTATGGGGAGGAAGATGTTCTCTCACAGCTGTTTCTCATGTCACCAAAAAATGTATTCACACACAAGATCCTCTGCAGGCCCTCTGCTTCTAGTTTTAATGCCTGGTCGAGAAATGCAAACAGCAAACAGGTATCAATTTACTAGGAAATAATTGCATTTTAGGCTGTCAGTTTGCTTAGATGTCAACCCAAGCAGGCTATTAACAGCACTAGTATTTGAGTGTCCTCAACAAATTTGAAAAACCTCAGTGGTATAAATGAAGGAAGGTGAATGAAAGAATAGAATGGAGGATGGGAAATAATTTGCAATTAGACACTCTCCATTTAGTCTAACAGTACACAAAGACACACTGTGAGGAATTACTTCCAAGGCTTGTTCATTGCATTCATCTTTTATATCCTGCCTCTCTTATTCTCTCACCTAGGACGTTAAACACAGAGATTTGGCTGCCTTCCATTTTCATTACAGATTGGAGTAGCAGCCTTGTAGGATACTTTGTTCAAAGCAAGTACTTCATGTACCTGACATTTGTGAAACAGAATCTCTGTTCTTCCATGATACAAATCTATTATTGTTATTGAAATTAAAATGGATATCCCATCCTTTCCCCCAAAGGAGCCAGGGCACCAAACGCACACAGGGTTAAACCATTAAAACATCTTTAAAATATTCCAATACAGATGGAAGCTTTATGTCTGGTGCAGTAAAGATCCCCACTGATGAATTATATTGATCCCAAAGGAAGGAGAGCATAGATTATTTAGTTTTCATATCCATGAAACTTTAGTTTTCATATCCATGTTGTTTGACACTCAGCGTACCCATCCACTCAATTCCCGCCATGAAATTAAATTTCATTTGAATGCAATGTTTGTTTGGTAATTAAGATTGGCATTAAGATTATTTTCCCCATTTGCAGATTACACTGTGTATAAGAACCATTCAGACCTAATCACAGCATGGAATTTGATAAAGATAAATGATTCCCAATGAAGCTCCCTTAAATTTATGATATTTTCAAAAATACTTTTTATTCATTTTATAAAAACAAAAACAAAACAAAAAATTAACATACAAATAATTCTTACAATTCATAACCTTTTCTAAACATTATTAAATGACTTCCCCTGATCCCCCCCCATCTGAATTTCAATTCTACTCATCTTTGGCAATTTTCAAAATTTTATATATTATCAAATTTTTAATCTAAAACATCATGAAACTAACCTGCATTTTACAATTCATGCCAAAAGCCTGTAAGAACGTGCCTAAGGAATATAATAAATTAAATATTACAATGGTTTTTTCAGATATAATTTAAATTTCTTCCAATCTTCTTCCACCGTCTCTTCTTCCTGGTCATGGAGTCCCCCACTCCCAGTCAGTTCAGCAACTTCCATAAATTATTATTATTTATTATTTATACCCCGCCCATCTGGCTAGGTTTTCCCCACCACTCTGGGCAGAGTCCAGCATCTTTTTTTGCCATTCGTCTATGGTCAGTATCTGTTGAATCTTCCAATTCTTAGCCAGCTAGCCTTCCAATTCTTAGCTAGCTAGCCTTAAATTTATGATAGGCAACAGAGGCCCTTCTCTTGGTGCTCCTGCTTTCAAAAGTGAGAGATTTGAGAGAGGACCTCCTTAGTGGTAGCACTACTATGGAATACTGTCCCCAGAATAGTTCAGGAGGCACCAACATTACCATGAAGTAATCAGATCTAAACCTTATCCACCATGACTTTTAATGAAGAACCTGTTATTTTGATCTTACCTCCTTTTGTTCTGTTGCTTTTATGAGTATGTTGTTGATCTTTATTTTGATTTCACTATTTCATATACATTTTGTGAGCAACTTGGGAGACTGTAATATTGCACAATTTGGGGGTAAAGGTAAAGGGACCCCTGACCATTAGGTCCTGTCGTGACCGACTCTGGGGTTGTGCGCTCATCTCGCATTATTGGCCGAGGGAGCCGGCGTATAGCTTCCAGGTCATGTGGCCAGCATGACAAGCCGCTTCTGGCAAACCAGAGCAGCACATGGAAACGCCGTTTACCTTCCCGCTGTAGCGGTTCCTATTTATCTACTTGCATTTTGACGTGCTTTCGAACTGCTAGGTTGGCAGGAGCTGGGACCAAGCAACGGGAGCTCACCCCGTCACAGGGATTCGAACCGCCGACCTTCTGATCAGCAAACCCTAGGCTCAGTGGTTTAACCACAGCGCCACCTGGGTCCCTAATTTGGGGGTAGCCATGATTATTTAAAGTGGTATGATACTGCTTTAAATCTTATGTGCATATGTGGCCTCAGTCTCCCCATCTGCAATATGGGTGATGATAATAATAATAATAATAATAATAATAATAATAATAATAATGGCTGTCATCACAGGGTTGCAGTGAGGATTACAACTAGATAATGCATGGAAAGCAGTTTGGACACTTGAAAGTGCTATAAAAATGCTTACTACTTACTGTGCAAACATTTCTGTGATATACCCAGAACTGGAGTGTTAATGAGGAATAAAAGGTGACAGGATGTGGTACAGACTACTCCTCTTCTGCACTCTTCAAGTAGTTGATTATAGGGGAAATTGCCAATCTGAGGCACCTTTAACATTTCCCCTCCCACAGCTTCCTTCAAACTTGTTGACATCTATTAAAGCCATGGACTTTTTCTGATTGGGAAAATTTCCACTGGTAGTCTGTTCATTTCTAGTTCAGTTGCTATGATGATGATGACAAGAAAATTACAGTACTCCTAAGGCATGCATCTCGTGTGTGTGCGTGTGTGTGTGTGTGTGTTCATTGCCCTTTAGGCCAGAGGTTTCCATACTTTCTACACTAATGTGCCATAGTCAGACTTCCTTCTCTGAAATGTTGTTGCATTTAATTACATGAGAAAAGTCATAAAGGGCTGGGCTGCTGCTTTCAATATGCAGTCCAAATAATTTGGAAATTTAAAAGGTGGCACACATACACCTTCTCTGAAAATATCACAGTTTGCTAAAGAGTGGTGCCCCTATCATCTTTCTTTCACTGGACAGGCAGGGAAGGGAAATGTGCCAAATATTATGGTTCAATGACCTAACACAATTAACTACAGTTATATGGAGTTGAGGAATCATAGAACTGTAGAGTTGTAAGGGACCCCGAGGATCATCTAGTTCAACCCCCTGCAAGGCAGCAATATGCAGCTGCCCCATGCAGGGATCAAATCTGCAACCTTGGACAGCATCAACACCATGCTGTAACCAACTGAGCTGTTACAAATCCTGGGTTAGATTTCAAGCCTTCTGTTTGGATTCTAATGACTTAGACTGGGGTCACTAACACCCAGCCTAAGTGGCCTAATTTGGTCGCCAAGAAAATTTTCTCTTCCACCCCTTAAAGACCCTGGACCAGAGGTAGGCAGACAGATATCTGATGGGGATACAAAGCACTCCTTTATTGGCTGTTAGATGGTTTGATGAATGGGGAACCAGGCTCCATGGCTGACCTGCACACATCAGGTGAGAAGGGGCTGTGTGTCCTGTGTGTGTATACAAAAGTGTGCATGGGAGAGGGGTGGCCATGCACTCACCACTGACTAACAGCTCCTGGATAGCTGGCCAAGGATAAATGGGGCCCTTGCTGATTTAGATTGTGTTGTACAGCTGTGCTTTTTCAGGTGGTGGGTAAAGGGCTGCCTTCACCCATTTTCAGATGGACCTCAGTGTCACGCTCCACACTTCCTGCCTGGTCTCCAGCTGAGCAAGGAAACCTCTCTTGACTGACATAAAGGCCTCCACCTCAGAAGAACAACCAAGTGCCAGAAATGGTGTGGGAACTGGAGAACCTGTGTTTGTGTAACCATGCAGGGGGTAGAAGGAAGAGAAGGTGGAACTGAGTGAAAGTGACTGGGAGATGGAGGGTATTTTGGTGGGGGATGGAAGGCCTGTGGCTAAGAATTCAATCATTTCAAAGGGGGGAATTAGATATCAATTAAAAATTATGTCAGTAACTTCCAGCTAACTGTGCTATTGAGTGAGGAGGCATGGCCAGGTTCCAACTCCACCTGCTACCATTTTGTGACTTGGGATCCTCCATAAAAAATCCCAAGGGCAAAAAATCAAGGGCATGTCCCTACCTGCTGTAAGCAATGGTGCCAACGGCCAGCTTTCTGTATCCTCCCTACTCCTCTCCAGATGGCCATTGGCAGCAAACACACACACACACACACAGAGAGAGAGAGAGAGAGAGAGAGAGAGAGAGAGAGAGTGTCATTAAATTCATCAGGAGATCTAAACAAAGCTCCCACATTTACACCCCTCTGTACCTTTCTTTCCTTGCCATGCCTCCAGCCCAGAATTTGCATATTTGTATTCCATTGGGGCAAAATGCTTTTATGGGCTTCACGGCAGGCAAAAAAAGCAACAGGTGTTTCCTGTTCACCTTTTAAACATCTGACAATTCTTCTAAGAATAATGTTTCCTGTTGGAAGGTAGTGAACATAGTGGCAATGTGCCTAGAGGCCGACTGATGTGTATGTTATAGAGAGAGAGAGAGATGTGTGTGCATAGGGATATATAAATGACAGAACTACTTATTCAGCTCTGCCCTTTCACATTGTTAAGGTTTCTCCAAATATATGAGGAAAGTTTCCTTATTTTGGCATCTATTAGTCTTACTTCTGCCTTGTTATCCTCTGGGATACTGGCACAGTAACAAAAAGGGTCAGCTTGAGAAAATGATCAGGGTTAATCGTCAATTTAGCCTGGGCAACAGCTCTGGCTTTCTGAGAAGATGTTCAAACAGGTAGAGCAGTCACTGGCATTCAAGGAGGGGTTAATAATCATTATGGGAGGCAGTTTGAGTAGAGAGGCCTTTTTCTAAAGGCTAATACAGATTGGATGCCCCCAATGAAAACTCCAAAGTAGAGCACAATGGCAGGGAATTTCCAATACACACACTGCGTGTTTAGACAGTTAAACCTCCCCCCTTAAATAAATTCAGACAAGAAGACTCAAATTTTGGTTTGGTTTTTTGGCAGAATTTAGGCCACAACTTTATTGATTACATCAGGTGAGTGGTTGCATAGGCTCTGGTTCGACTAGCTCCCTGCACCTTTGCAGGTAGCACTGACCCGGGGCACCAGCATAGGTCAGCCAAGGGTGAACACTTGGAATGGCGGAAAGCCGGGGACATGCTATGTCCACCACCCAGATGTCCCCCTGGACTCAGGCACAGGCACAACCCCCGCAGGGTTGACCAAACAATTGAGTCCCTAGATTCCTTTAACGGAATACCCATTCACATAGGTATGGCGAGAGCGTTCCCCCATCCCTATCACCTGAACCAGAGCTTATCTGCAACCTTACAAGTTGTGATGATTTGCTACATGGCAGGCAAAACCCAAATGGCACCAGCCAATCAGCCAAGTGGGGGAAATTCCTGCCGTGCCCGTGTCCTAACAACACACGACGGCATAGCAAGGTCAAGTGCACAAGCCCTAAAAGTAGGGAGAGGTGGGCGGATGTGCCGATGCACTGACCAAAAGAGGAAGCTCTGAGTCACGTGCATGGGCATATATAGGTCCCATGATCAGTCTGGCTAGCATCCCATTGGCCTGATTAAACCCAGCATCAAGGGACCTACCAATAGGGTGTTGTGGCTATCCAATCGTACCCACCCACAACACAGGGTTCAGTTGCCAGGTCACACTGCAACATGTGTCCTCTTTGAGGGAGGACACAATTTCCTGAATTTTCTGAACATTCCCAAATCAATTTTTAAGATGTAATGTTATTTTCTAGTTGGTTTCTTCTTCTTCTTCTTCTTCTTCTTCTTCTTCTTCTTCTTCTTCTTCTTCTTCTTCTTCTTCTTCTTCTTCTTCTTCTTCTTCTTCTTCTTCTCTTTTGGTGATCCTGACCTGAACTTGGTGCCACACTTCCCTGGATTGAACAAAGTAGGTAGGAACCTCTAGCTCCTTCAAAATACAACCACCATAGTTCAGCATTCTTTTTCAACATGGGACAGAATATTATGGTTTGGAAGATCACCTTTGTCTGATCATGTCAATGAATTTATATCAGCTCAAGGACAGGAACAACCAGTACATTTTTTTAAAAAAATGACTGAAATAATGCATTGCAATCATAGAATTAGAACTCAATGATTTATCTAATCCAGCCCCTGCAATGCAGGAATCTTTTGCCCAATGTGTGTCTAAAACACACGACCCTGAGTTTAAAAGTCCCATGCTCTACGGACTGAGCTAAAAAGTTCATTAGCAGAGGGATGTAAAATTACAAGAAACCAAAAAAGGATGTAAAAGTATGCAAGTTTAATTCTGATTAATAATTTGTATGATTTTGAAACATTTTCCATTTTTTGCTATTGTGTCAAAAAGTTCACATTCGCCAAGGACAAATGGCTTCACCCCTCACGTTTCATTGAAAATTCACCTTCCACCAATTTACATTCCTGGTGAGAAACTATATTATAGAATATTACAAGTACAACCAAAGAGAAATACATATTTTATTTCCAATGCGTCATTCTTAGATTATGTTTCATACTTATTGCATCTGCATAGTGTTTTCTATTGATAAAATCCAAATATTTTGCATGATTACATGGTTGTTAACATTCATAGTGCCTCTGGCAACACTTCTAATTTAACAAAGTGAATTACTTTCTTTTTCTAATAATTCATCAGTGTGCTGTATCTGAAGCAGGATATTTCCACCATGGTTGCCTAGCTGTTACTATGCTAAAGCATTAGCAATTCAATATGTGCAGTTCCTTAAATTGTTACTCTGTTGAAGAGAAAAAAAACCCCAGCTTAAAAAAATAATAATTAGGCAAATACCCATGTTCTCAGTCTCCAGACACATTCCAGCTGTTCACAATTCAAATTTAGAGTGTAAAAGTCCCATCTTTTAAAAGTCTCCAGAAAAACATAGCTGTAGCACTTTAAAGGCAATATCTGTAATTGGCATTTTGATGAGAATTAATAAGGCAGTAAATTTTTGTTAATGAGATAACTGGTTCATTGCTAAAATATAAATTTGTTGCATTTTATTATGCCTTTCTGTATCAGCTAGCATAGCACATGGAAAAAAAGCTAGGGGAAAAGCTATTTTTCTCTCAAAATAGATGGAATTTGATCATCAGTATTACCAGCCTCCCACATAGAGAACACAACACAGCTTACTCCTGGCACCTCTGCATCAAAGGATCTTGCCGTGTTTTGATGTTGTTGACAGTACAGTTTTCATTTTCGAAGCACCACTGGTAGTTTTTCTGGAGGTCAGCACTATGAATCACCTTATAAATCAATAGACACTTTTCAGTCATCCATGTTTCATTCACTTCTTCAAAATTCATCTTTCCGGTAATATGTATGTCAAGAAAGCCATGTTGGTTGACATCAAAGACTAATCTGAGGATTTTATTCATGCATGCATTTCTGTTGCTTTTTTATGATACTATCATTCAGCCAAAGCAAAGCAATTCAACTTAAAACACTAAATTTCAAGGCAAAGCGCTTTATATTATCAAATATAAAGCGGGTTGTGGAAGGGCTGGGAAGAAGACCCTTAAGGTTTGGGCTGGGGCCTAGGCCTCACCAGGAGCTGAGTAATGGGGGGCGTGGCTATTTAGATGGGCATAATTTGATTGGCAGGAGGGCCTCTACTTAATCTCAGCTTCTTTCACTTTGGGGCCACTCTTGCTTTGGTGTTTGAATCTCCTTCCCACCCGCCGCTTTCTTTTCCAGGTTGTAGCCTGACCTTGCTTTGCCTTTTATGGGGTCGCAAGGAATTTTGCCATTTGGCTGATTGGCTTTACCACTTGGTTTTTGCCTACTGCTTAGCAAATCGTCACAACTTGTTAGGTTGGCAGTTAGGCTTTTGGTTATTGAATTTGGTTGGAGGAGGGGTGTGGCATCCAGATGCCTACCCCCCTTCTTAATGTTGCTCCACATAGAAGTATTCTGTTAAAGGAATCCTGGGGCGTTCGCTCTAGTCCTTACATCCCCGCCATAGGCGGGGCTGGGGGGACATTATAGAGTACAAGCCTTGGGGAACATTCTTGGTCGAGAGGGGAGAATGTCTGGTCACAGCTACCTCCTCTCCCAGGGGTGTTCACTTGACTTCCCTATACCCTTGGGGAAGTTGGAGCTGGTACTGTCCCAAGTGGACAGATGATGTGAGTCCTGTCCCAAGTGGAAAGATGAATATGGTCCTTCCCAGAGAAGGACCAATGGTTAACCAAAAGCCTAAGCCAACACTCAAATTAAAATGTATTTAAATAAAGTTGTGGCCAAAATAATGCCAAAAACCCAAACCTAAAATATTGTGTCTGTTGTGAGTTATTAGGGGGGTTTTCTGTCAGCCTCGTCACACAAACAGATCTTAAAATGGCACACACATACATGCAGCTGTCAGACATGGAACAAAACACAGCAGACGCCTTACAAAATGAGGCTTTTAATGGCTTTCCTGAAATATCTGGTCTAGCCAGGTCCTCTAAAGCCATCTTTCCCTAAATAGAGTGCTATCATGGAAAAGGCCTTGATCTTCTCTGTCATAAGCCTACCTACTGAATATGGTGGCATCTCTCACCCCCTCTAAGCCTTGGTGCAGAATGAACAGGAGAAGGTGCTTCCTCCAGAATTATGTTTCAGAAGAAGTAAAACAGCGAATTTTCTTTTTTCTGTGCATTTGCATGTAGTTTTGTCTGTGTTGGTTCGAAAAAAAAGGACAAAGAAATTCAGAGTAAAAGGCATCAAATATAAATATCCAACCTGTTATATTCTCCACAAAGGCTATAATAATTATTGTTGTCTCTGTGTGATTAGAACTCTCTGACATCTCTGCTTGAGATGCAATCATAGGAGAATATACTGGCAATGTTACAACATAATGACAATCAGTTACTGTAAATGTGCAACCACAGATAACAGCATTCACTAAGGTCAGGAAAACACAAGACAGAAAAGGATCACCCAGTTTAAGCAAACAGCACCTTTGGCAGGCCTCAGCTTGACAATAGTTCAAGCATTTGATAGTTTGTATTGTGAGAGTGAGTGATAAAACAGGATGTGTCTCGAACTCAGTAGAATAGGACAGGATGCTAGGACAGGATGCCTGTCAGCTAAGTTAGAATAGGACAGGATGCTAGGACAGGATGCCTGTTAGCTAAGTTAAAATAGAGGGTGCTATGTCAGCTAAGTTAGGGTAGAGATAAGGAAGTATAGCTCCTGCTTCCTAATAAGGTTAAACTTTAAAATAGCGAGCGTAGATTGGTTAATGTATAGAAATGTGTCTTACTCAGGTAGATTGTAAGCCAAGCCTCTAAAGGAGGGGCGGCAGCAGTAGGGATGGATATAAAGCTTATGTCTGTACATTGCTCTTGGCTCTTCGCCACTCAGGTCGTGGAGCCCGCCTTTGCAAACGCGTTACAATAAAGAGGAAGTGGTAAGCCTTACTTCGGTGTCTCCTTGTCTGATTGCAAGTCCACGTAAGGGACTTCTCACAATTTTGGCGCCCAACGTGGGGCCCTCGACGGTCTGCGCGGCGGGGAATCTCGGAAGAGGGTCGGCCGGCACTCCGTTCTTTTCGGAGAGACCCACTGTCCGGACCCCGTGGTGACAGATCCCGAGGGCTGAACGACGGAGAACCGATTTAAGTGTGTCTAAGGGAAATAAGAGAAAGGAAGCGGTCAGGGACCGTTGCAGTCAGGGACTGCTTTGCCCTGCAGGGACGCCTGCCAGTTCACCAGTCACCGAGAAGGAGGCACTGGACTGAAAGGGGTGAGTATTGTGTGATTTCCTGAGAAGGGAAAGATAAGGGAGAAGGGTGTATTGCATTTGGAGTACATGTGTTTTTGTAGTTAAGGAAATAAGGTGTTGGCCTGTTTTCGCGGATGAGCGGAGTGACAAGGAATGGAGCCGGCTGAAGGAAAGAGACTGTCTCAACCCCGCAGGACGGGTGAGTAAGGGACCCCGCAGCAGAGGTAGGGGCAAGAGGCCTGATCAGCCTCGTGGAAGTGGTCTAGTAGGCACGCAGTAGAGGTAAGATGTGACCGAACCATCCTTCCATAGGGTAAAGGTAAAACGCGTAAGGTAAAAATAAAATAAAATAAAAAAATAAAATAAAATAAAAATGGGAAGGTAAAAGGGAACCAGGTTAGGTTGGGAGGCTGTTTGTGTGAGGCGCCTATATGCATGGAGTGTGAAAGAGTGGGGGACCGTAGAGGAAACCCAAAACTGAGTGTGGGTCTCTGCCTTGGCAGAGACCGGACTGGGCAGTAGTGCGTTTCCTGCGCGTGGGCGACCACCCAGGCCACGAAACCCAGGTGCGAGTGTGTGAGTGCAGTGAATACTTAAAATGAAGAAAATATATATATATATGGTTATATGTTACATGTTGTCTGTTATGTGTGTTTGTTAAGTATATGTGAGTCTGTTCTTTGTGTCTCTGTCAAAAGGCCAGACAGAAACCCATAAATAATTAGAGAAAAATCCAGCCTGAGAGTCTGTATGTTAGAGATCTCTGTTTTTCTTGAAGTAAATAAGAGCTGTACTCAAGACTGAAAATGTTCAAGGGATTGGTTTAAATTTGGCATATCCATAAATATTCATAAATAGTTATAATTGCAAGCTTGCTCTAAAAAAATTTTAGTTTAAAGAAGCCATGTTGGACCTGATCAATCTTAAACATGGAAATGTAAGAATGAGGTGTGCAAATGTTTTGTCAAAAGAAGGGCTCCAAAATAGAGTTTTCCTCTAAGTGGTAGAAAGGAAAGGAAAGAATTCCTGTACGTGTTAAATTGTGTTCTGAGAGGGGGATTGCCCCCCTTGCAATTAAAGAGGAAATAAATTTGGAGCTTATGGGGAATGTTTAGTTGGAATTGAGTTTATGAGAGAGCTAATTTACTGTCATGTTCTATTCTACTTTGAAATGTGCTGTGAATTTAGCCTAATGTTTTTAATACGGCGTGCCTTCTAGGAAAATATTATTAGAGGTAGAGGCTCCATAGCCAGCAATTGTCTACCTGAGTTCAGTTTTAGCTTTGGTTCAGTTGGGCAGAAGGGCTCCTACAGTTTCTGTGAGAGCAGCCAGGATTTACTAATAAGTAAACTTACTCCCAAGTAAGCTTCCTTTCATGGGAAAGCTGAAAGGGAGGGGGGAAAGTATTGCTAGGAACTCCATTTGGTGTGAAAAGTACTCACCCCTTCTCAGTTTCTGTATGTGCTTATTTAACCCTTAGTTACTCCTATCCTTTGCGTTAGGCGTACCATGCAAATGAGGATGATTCTTCTCTAGAAAATTCACCCAACTTGGGTATCTTATGTGTTATAAGCATTCCTTAGACTTTTTAGTTTAAGGAAGTAACTTCTGTCTTGAACTGTTTATCTTAAGGGTTGTTAAAGGCTTCTATATAAATATTGGTATTTTTATCTTCCCCTTCTTTTTTTCCTAGTACACTTGTGTGCTTGCATGATAGGGCATAGCCTGGGATTCCTTTCCCAGTTTTATGTCTGTATTTAAATGTATGTGTCTCTCTGGTAGCACAAATCTTGCTGTGAACCCTGTATTTTAGAGCAGTGGTTCCCAATTAGCTAATTACTGAGGACCCCCTACTTTTGAAATTTTTGATAACTCTATGGTAGTTACCTCTGCAAAGCAAGTTTTTGAACAAAATGTGGGGTAGCTCCTAATAAGCAATGGATTTTAGGGATACTAAAAAAAAAAAAACAGACTAGGGCTGGGTGATAGCTGGTTTTCAACATCATGGTATATCAGCAGCTTAGCATCATGATATCCTGATAAACCATGATGTGTGCTCCCCCCAAATATGGACCAGGCGGTGGTAGAGGGTGGGGGGAAGTCTAACAGAGACCTCACCCCCCCCCCTCTGGCTCATGCTGGAGGCAAGGTGGGGGTTAAACTTCCCACTTGAGGGGAATGCAACTGCATGCCTCTCAATGGAGAACTGGGACAGAGCTTGCATTTCCCCAGCTGAGCAGCCGCAATCCCACACCGGCTTGCGTGCAGAGGGACTCGGGAGGCAGCAGTTTCACCCATGATACACCGCTGAGTGAAGCCGTAGTTGCAGTCTGTCCCTCATGCTGGTCCTGGGCAATGTATCAGCCAGGCCTAGTGGGGTTGAGGGAAGGAGCAGCCACAGAGGTCGGATGAGGGGGGGAGGAAAGCAGAGTCACTTCCACCGCATGGTTTGAGTGGAAGGGGATGAGGGGGTACCGGTACTTCAAGCCACCATCAGCAGGGCAGCGAGCGGTGGCAGCCAGTGAAGATGCATGCCCACTGTGGCTGCTGCTGCTTTCTTGCTGATTAAGAAAGGCTGCTTTGCCTCAGTGAGAAGGGAAGGTAGTGCCATGGTGCCTTGAAGTGAGGATGATCTGTCAGTGTGAGGGGAAGGCAGGGTTTCGCAATTGGCTGCCCTGTTTTCCCTCAGCCTGAGGAGTGAAACATTGCTATGTATTGGCAGGTCAAAAGAAAAAAAAAATTGTTTTTTTTTAATGCGATAGATTTCAAAACTGATTCTGGCCAATCTATTGAAAAACCACACAGCGATATAACAGACCATAAAATTTGTACTATTACCATGCAAAAATGACAAAAAATTAGTTGGGGGGAGCCAAGGGATGGGGCCGTGTACCACCTGGGTGTACTCCGTGGACCCCCAGGGGTCCCCGGACCCCTGATTGGGAACCATTGTTTTAGAGGGTCAGATTGGATGACCTTAGGTCCCTTCCAATTCTGTTAGTTTATGGCTAGGTGGAAGGCAACGTGTCTGCAAGCCTACAAATCTCTTGCTGAGTAGGGGAGTTAAATGGTGGATTGTATGTTGGATGTGCAGTGAAGGTGCTAGGTAGGTAGAAGGAGAAAGAGAGAATGTGTCTGCAAGCAAGGAAAAGTGAGTTTAAATTCTGGTGGTGTAGTATAATGGGCTGAATCTGGTCAAGCATTGGTTTTCAGAGTTTGGAATGGAATTTAAGAAATGGTGTTTAGAAAGAAGTGGAGTTGGTATATCATGCATTGAGATGAGTATCCAAAGAGTTTTCACCATGTTGTCAGCAATTTTTGTGAGCTGCAAAGTTTAGGCACACACGAATTCATAATTAGGCTTTGGCATAAGGGAGGCAGAGAATTTAGTCTGCCCATGGCTGTAATTATTAAATATATGAATTCTGGTCATTTCACTTGTACATAAGGGAGTGAATGATTTTCTGTTAATGACCAGAAATAGAGCACACAAATAATAATAATCCACATTTGTGTAATTTTGGAATAGAAATCTGTACCCCAAAACTTGTAGAAAAAGGAGGCAAAATAAATCCCAATTTCCTTTGCCTGGTGTATATGTCTGTTTGGTGCAAGAAACAAGAAATAGTGTAGCAAATTATATTAGGACTCCAAACTAGGAAAATGGATTTAAACTGGCTTTGGAAATTTTTTGCTAGGTTTTTGTTTTTTTGTTTGAAATCTAACCCTATTTTTAAAATCTATTCCTCACCTTTCCCTTCCTTTATTCAAATAATGATTTAGCCAAGAGCATTTTAAATGGTACAATAGATTTGCTGAAATATGAACTCTGTACATGCACAGAGGCTATGTCAGCTTGAAGAGAAAGAGAAAGGAGCAAAATGAAGTTTTAGGACCATAGACTTGACATGGGTCAGCAGTGTGGTGCAGCAGCTAAAAAGGGGCGGGCGGCTGTTAGCGGTGTGGCCATTCCAAAGGATACAAGTAGATTTTACTGAGTTGCCAGAAAGAGGAGGGCAAAAGTATTTGTTGGTGTTTAAGGATCATCTCACAGGATGGGTTGAGGCCTTTCCCAGCCGCAGGGCCACGGCTCAAGTGGTTGGAAAAGCCATTCTGGAGCACATTCTTCCTCGCTATGGGATAACGGAAGCAATAGACTCAGATAGGGGGACCCATTTCACCCAATTGGCAATGCAAGAGGTGATGAGGGCGGTGGGAATCACGTGGAACTTTCACACCCCCTGGCATCCTGAGAGTAGTGGGAAAGTGGAACGGGCAAATGGAGAAATCAAGAAACACTTGACCAAGCTGTATCTAGAGAATGGGTTGCCCTGGACAAAGAATCTCCCCCTGGCCTTATTAAGAATGAGGGTGGCTCCCCGGAAGGACACTGGACTGTCCCCATTTGAAATGATGATGGGCCACCCCTATCTAGCTCCCTAGGAAACCCTCAGATTGAATTTAGGGATCAGTTCACCCGGAAATATTTGCAGTCACTGTCCCAGTCTCTGTTATCCTTTCACAGGCAAGGCGTACTAGCACAGAGACCCCCACTCTTGGAGCAACAGCACAGCTTCCAACCTGGAGACCTGGTCCTGATAAAAGCGTGGTGGTCGGAGAAACTCACCCCGAGTTGGGAGGGCCCATACCAAGTCCTACTCACCACTGAGTCAGCAGTACGGACCAGAGAGCATGGATGGACCCACTACCACCGGGTGAAGAAAGCCCCGCCGGAGAGTTGGACGGCAACGGCCAGTCCAGATAACCCGCTAAGAGTGACTCTTACAAAATCAGGAACCAGGATCCAGCAGGACACACTGAGACTGTAAAGCAAATGTGTTTGTTCTGTACTTGTGTGTGCTTTTTCGAATGCTGTTGCTGTGCACATTGTGAGGGGTGTGTGTTGTGTGTGCATTGTACAGAAAAGTGTAACATTGTTTTCATAGAAGACATCATCCTTCAACATTGTAAGATAGCATTAGGAGGAAAGGTCCAGTGTGAGCTGGCAGAGAGTCCAACAGTGCGGCAGGCATTGGAGTATCTGTCCCCCGAAAGGGCCCCATTCTTTCTGAGTAAGAGGGAATAGGATGTGGGAAGAACCCTGGAATCATTGGTATTGGTGGATGGGGGTGGTATGTACGGGATTGTTGACATGGATGATAACTTATTTTTGTTGGCATGAAAGGGATCGAATATGTGGAAGGAGAAGGGGCGTCCTAATACCACCAGGCATGTTGGCTTTGTTCTGTCTGCTCCTTCCGACCATCCCCGCTCAATCAGAACCCCAGTGCACTGAATGCATTCAAGCAACCCGAACAGGCAGTAAGGTCACACAGACCTTGAGGTATTATAATGTAGCCCCAGACTGTATTCAACAGTTGGACCCTTGTGTGCACAATAAGACACAGTATTATAGATGCATAGGTGTAAAGTAAAAGGGAATAAGACAGAGTGTTATGAGCCCCTGGCTGTGGGACCCATAACTTCCAGTATATATATATATATATGGATACAAGGGCGGGACCGCCAATAAAGCCAGTGAGAGGAGTAACATGTTCAAAATAGCCCAGAATCGACAAGGATATATAGCGCATAACACAATGAGGGGAGAGGGCAAGGTTGTGGTTTGCTTTGATGCCTGTGCTGCCATAGATAAGGGCCAGGGACCTAACGGGAGAGCTGGAGTTTGGTGTGGGAATCATGGACGGGAACAGTCCTATCTGCAGGAACGGAAATATCTGTTCAAGCACATCCAGGGCAGCAATGTGGGGGTGGTGGTGGTGGCTCCTATCATTATTGGTATACGGAGGGAGTCCACACACAGCCCACCTATAAGGGACCTGAGGGGATAAATTTGACTAGAGGAGCAGCATCCACCGATTGTTCGACGGGGAAATGCAACCCTTTAATCCTTTTCTGCTTTTGTATGCCCTGCTTGCTACAATGCTTACAGTCAATGATGGAAAGAATGATGGATAGGACAGTTCCCCCTCGCATAATGATGTTAATGCAGGCTTATAAGCCCCTCCCAACAGGTGCGCCAGAAGGAGGTCTAGAGGGAGATGAGGAAAGTGGACTAGGCCACGAACTACTGTGTGAGTTCGAGACGAGATACAAAAAGAGGAGGGATTGTGAGAGTGAGTGATAAAACAGGATGTGTCTCGAACTCAGTAGAATAGGACAGGATGCTAGGACAGGATGCCTGTCAGCTAAGTTAGAATAGGACAGGATGCTAGGACAGGATGCCTGTTAGCTAAGTTAAAATAGAGGGTGCTATGTCAGCTAAGTTAGGGTAGAGATAAGGAAGTATAGCTCCTGCTTCCTAATAAGGTTAAACTTTAAAATAGCGAGCGTAGATTGGTTAATGTATAGAAATGTGTCTTACTCAGGTAGATTGTAAGCCAAGCCTCTAAAGGAGGGGCGGCAGCAGTAGGGATGGATATAAAGCTTATGTCTGTACATTGCTCTTGGCTCTTCGCCACTCAGGTCGTGGAGCCCGCCTTTGCAAACGCGTTACAATAAAGAGGAAGTGGTAAGCCTTACTTCGGTGTCTCCTTGTCTGATTGCAAGTCCACGTAAGGGACTTCTCACAGTATGCTGCAAAAATTTATAGAAGCAATCCCTTAGGGTTGTTATATATATATATATATATATATATATATATATATATATATATATATATATATATATATATAATGTCATATGGGTGTGGAGACTGCTTCAGTGAGGCTTCTTCCTGCTTAAATACAATTAATTTAGGGTTTCCATATGGTGCCTTATAGAGAACATAACTGTTTCAACTGTTTTTAATTGTTTTAACTGTTTTTAATTTGTGCAGGGGTTTTGATGTTTGTTTTTCTTGAGGGATGGGGAATTGTCTGGAGGAGAGGAGCTAGAGGCAGCAGCCCCCCCATCATAGTGGTTCAGGGTAGGGGTAAGTATGGTGTGGGAGGTGGGGCACATGGCACAGGAAGTTAGTGCCTGTGCTGAATGGCAGGCCCTCCTCCAACCTGGGAATTGCAGTTGTCCTTTCAGCCACCTCTCAGGTCTGTGGCTGCTGTTTCTGAAGGCCAGGATGGCTCTGACTAAAACCTCCCTCATCCATGATCTGGTTGTGGATGAGGGGGCTGATCTGATCTGTATCACTGAGACCTGGGTGGGAGAGAAGGATAGAGTCATCTTACTCAGCTGTGTCCACCTGGGGATTCAGTGCAATGTCAGGTCAGGCTTGAGGGTCAAGGAAGGGGAGTTGCTGTGGCCTTTACAAATTCTCTCTCTCTCTCTCTCTCTCTCCAGGCCAGGTTGGGACAAGATGGTTTGAGCATATAATGCCAATCCTGTCCTGACTTCACTGGCTGACACTTAGTTTCTAGGCCCAATTCAAAGTGCTGGTTTTGACCTATAAAGCTTTAGTTAATTTGAATCATGAAGGTCCTTCTTCGTAGGCCTCCTCTGCAAGAGGTCCAGAGAATGGGTCTTTTCTGCAGTGGCTCCCCATTTGTGGAATGATCTCCCCAGGGCGACTCACCTGGCCCCTTCATTGCATGTCTTTAGGCGCCAGGAAAAAGTTCATACCAATGACTAACTTAGTTGGTCTCTAAGGTGCTACTGGAAGGATTTTTTTATTTTGTTTTGACTACGGCAGACCAACACGGCTACCTACCTGTAACTATGTCTGAAATAGTACAGGAGAGCAATCCTGAAACCATTTTGACTCTCCCAAATTGACTTAAAATATTTCTCTTCAAGGAGGAAGGAAATGAGGAAAGCTTTTCAATTGTCGTTGGACTGTAGGGGCTTATACCTCCCTGCAAATGCAGCCTGGCAAGTATACGTTAAGCTGAGCAAACTATCAATATGTGTAAGAGATTCAGTAACTAAAATATTTACCATCTCAAAGGAATGGCCAGGCTACCCAGAAAATGCAATCAAGTAAGGCATTATCAGGTATCCTGGCAGACAGGAGAGAAGCTCCTTCTGTGATGTATGTATGATGTTTCGGTGGGTGGTCTTGGGCTATAGGGTAGGCACTTTCAAAATTCTTTATGGGGGCATGTGCACCATTGTTCAGGGTCTCTCCTACCTCCAAGGAGGGAAGCGAAATCTGTTGCAACAGAAAAATAAAGATCTCTCTTGCTCCATGGACCTTGCCTCCATCCATTCATCTCTGACCAATCATGGACTTTGGGGACTCAATCCCTTGGGGAGTTGGGCAGCAAAAGTCAAAACCACATTTTTTTTCTATAACACTTTCTTCAATAATGTTTTGATTCTTTATGTGGCTTATGAGAGATATTTCTTTAAAATATAAAGCATATAGAAATTATTATTATTACTGCTACGGAAAATGACCAGTCTTCTCATCATTGCATTATTCCCCTGAGAGAATGAAAATATATTCAACACACAGGTAATTCCACCCCCATCCCATCCTTCCCCTCTGTCATGGTATACTTTATATCCTTCATCATTGTTGCAAAGCATATATACACAATATATAGTTGTTTAACTAATCAAGGATACATGTTTCTTCCTTGTGAAATACACAATTAAGTTCTGAACATTTTTAGTTCACCTTCGGACTTTCCCTCCATTCATTATCTGCCATGCATTTGCTCTAATTATTGAGAATGGTTGGGAAGGGTGAGAGAGTCACTCACATATCACATTTTGCTCGCCATCCTTCTTCATGCCCGTCTGATTCAGTTACACTTGGTCAGGCTTTTTTGGCTGCCCTTTGAACCACGGCGAATAACTCACAGCCTCAAGGAAGGCATGTTTCAGAACAAAGGAGCTGTGGTGCCACCCTGAGGTAAAAAAAAAAAAGTGGAAAAGCACATCAGTCCTTTGTGTTCATCAAGGCAAATCTTTGAAGGGAAAGGTGGGGAAGAATCCTGACCTTTTAAAAGACAGGCGAATAAAGCACACAATAGCAAGGCAGGGGATAATCTAGTCAGTGAGTTAACCAATTGGTATTCCTTTCAACAAATTGACTGTATCAGAGACATAGAGAGTATTGTGGGTGTTTTTTTATATTAAAAAAAGTCCAAAGAAGCTGTCTAGGACGGGTCACACTGAATCTTAGAAGCTGCTTAACATTCCCCCTTTGCCCGTTTTCCCAGTTCAGATGTTTGGTTTCTAAGATATGGAGTGGATGAGGGGACTCCATGTGTCCCCTTGTGCATGAAAAAGCAGTTTGGAGAAAAATTACCAGAAGGCTACTCTGCGCTCACTGTTCTTTTAGTCACATGCAGTCTGCCTCAGAATGCTTTGGATTAAAAACAGAAAGGAAGAGGGGGAGAATCGCATAGCTCGGCTTCACATGTAGTTTAAGCCTTTGTGCCATGCCCTACTAGAACAGAGGCAATCTCCTGCCATGGGAATGTATGTGACTTCATAAACACAGTGGTGCTCCATCACACACTGCTGTTTTGTGAAATATGATCTTAAGAACAAAGTTCTAGTCCTCCTGAAATAGGTTATAACTACCAGCAGGCACTGCAACAAAACTTTTGTACTATAAGAATCAACATTAGCTGTGAATCAACGCTCTGTTCTATGTGGATGTGCATTCACTTGTATTGAGTTCAAAGGAATTTAAATGTATGCAGCTGCTCCTAAACTTTATATCATATTTTGCTGCTGCCAACCAAGCTATTTGCTTTGAATTCAGGGGCTCCAACATGCCAAAGATACTCTTCTGCCTCCAAAGGCTTTCCCCATTCACTTGAGCAGAAGGCAGCCTTGATACCCATTCACACGGTAAGTATCGTTTCTGCCACAGCTCTTCATTGGGGGAACATTTTGAAGGGGTCTTTCACTCAGAAAGCCTGAGCATGCAGGTATTCACAGCAAGCATGCAATAATACAAATTTTTGAACTGAAAAGAGTATGAGAAAGGGTTGAGCAAGCCGGGCATGCCTCATTCCTCCCAGCTGTAGCCTGCTCTGGATTATGAATGAGCATGTCTCTAAATACCAGTTAACACACACACCCTCCCGAGCCACATCCGTGATCTTCAGAGTCACTGCGTGGAGCTGCTAACAAACACTGACAACAACAACTAACTGCAGGACATACTCTCCACAAATCTCCCACATCATTGCCAACATTGTGTTTTTGTACAGCATTTTAGGAACATGTTTTGTTCACCTACCACTTTTCATTATTATTGGTTGGTTGGACTTACATCCTATTCCTTCCTTTAGAAATCTCATTGTGGGGCTCCATGGTCTTCTATCCAGCTGTTTATCCACTTCAGCAGGTCCACCATTTATCTTCAAAGGCCGCTTGCCACAACAGTCCTACTTTAAATTTGAAGACCCTTTAAATGGTCAATTCTGCCATTTTAGCCCACACTCCAGAGAATTTTAAAGCTAGAAGTTAGCCCAGCAATGGAGCCAACAAAGTACTAGCTGCGGTGATAGTATTCCAACTCCATTTTGAAACAAGTTAAGAAACACCAATGCAAACAAACTATCCCAGCAGAAACCAGATTTATGTCTCTCACCTCTGTCAGGTTTAATTATCTTGATGCTATTTAGAATAAAACCCCATTGGGATGGGATCGACTGCTCTCTATTGGGAGCCTATTGCTATTTTAGCTGTTGTTCACTTCTTGCTGAGTGCAAATTACGGGAAGAACAATAATGTTATCCCACATGCTGGACCCCTGACTCATGGTACACTGCTCGGAGTTCCACACTTCAGCAGTTTGCAATTGATTAAAGCATTGAACACCGGCTGCTTTCCAAACTAATTAAAAAAAGGGTTCCAGGGCCCAAGAGTGTTTGCATATTATTGAGGAGAATAGGTGGGCTCCATAATAAACAAATACATGAATAAATGAAAGGTGTTCAGAAAAACATTCCACCCATGGGAGAGAACTGAGCAGAGCAGAGCAGAAACCCACCCATAAAGCTCCTGTCTTATTTTAAACTGTAGCTCCCCACAACTAAGCAATGCTGCTGTATGGCCTATTATGGGGTGTATATTGTGGTTCCTCCATCTCTTCTAGGGGTTAAAATATCTGTTTGGACGTCTTCCCACTTCCTGCTGCTGAAAAGTGTGTGTGTGTTTCTCTCAGAGATTAAAACAAAATTAAAAAATCCTTCCAGTAGCACCTTAGAGACCAACTAAGTTTGTCATAGGTATGAGCTTTCGTGTGCATGCACACTTCTTCAGATACCTAAAGTATCTGAAGAAGGTATCTAAAGAAGTGTGCATGCACACGAAAGCTCATACCTATGACAAACTTAGTTGGTCTCTAAGGTGCTACTGGAAGGGGTTTATTTATTTATTTTTTACTGCGTCAGAGCAACACGGCTATCTCTCAGAGATTGTTATCACTTCCTCAATGGAAACCAAGAGGTGTCAAACTCTGTTTTTATCACTTCATATGTTAGCAAGACACAATGGGCAACATTTTTTGTTGTTATTCACTTAATCATAGGGCGACAGAAATCTTCATGTTTACTTTCCTTCCAAATACATTAAAGAAACACCACCCACACTCTATATGGTGTTTATTCACATTAATCTCTAAGTGTACAAAAACTCAATGCCATAAAAATGAAATGCATGCTGGAACAAAACGAAGCAAGTCTTCAGTAGGTGCTGAAGGCTGAAGAGGAATGGGTCTTTCTGACCTCCACTGGAGAAGAGTTCCATAAAACTGGGCGCAGAATACTGAATGTACAGCTTCTGGTGGATACAATACATACACATAATTTTAAAAAGAATAATAAGCCAACCAATAAGAAACAAATATTAGAATATATATAAAAAAAATTCTTTCCCATTGTGCCCTCCTCCCATTGTCAAGAATTGCTGGTGTAAAGCTGCTTTCACAATGAGCATTCACTGCGGAAGAGCCATTCTTTCACAGCTGGTGGGATGCTTTACCAGCTGCAGTTTCTGGGTCAGCCCAAGGGAAGCCCCACAAAGAGGACATTGCAGCATCCAGGCCTGAAGTTACCAGTGTCAAGACCACAGTGGGCAAGCTATTTTTGTCTAGAAATGACTGCAGCTGTTTTACCAAAACTGAGACCATCTATACTGTCTTCTACGTTGAGTCTCAGGTCAATGAGTGTACAACAATTTACAAAAAGCAGGAGCAAAAATGTGAAGCTAATGTGCGGGAAACTTCTTCCAGCTGCTTGTGTATTCATTTGCAGGGTTGAGTTTTAGGTGATTTTATTTTTTGTGGGTCATCCCCCCCCCTTTATCATGACAGAAACAAGGAAGAGAGGGGCAAGATTCTGTACTCCTTCTAATATAGATTACATTCAGAAAAATGAGCGAGTACTGGTGCCTATATTCAACAAAATTGTTGTGCTAGTGCAAGCCAGTGCAACGATACCTGTTAGTACAATGGGACTTCCCCCTCTATCCTCTCCCCACACACTCCCATAGTCCCCCAAATCTGCACTGGAGGGTCAGGAGAACCCCCAGAACAATATGCCAAGGGAGGAGAGGGGAAATAGTTCCACAGGACAAGGAAAAATGTGTGCACTGACAGAACAATCTATTGAGTGGTATGCTGAATACAACCCTTACTCCTTTTCTATAGTTAATGCCAAGCATGTGCTCCTATGTATGTTTTTCTGCCATTCTTATTCTCATTTACATGACAAGAAAGTGATAAAAAGCAAAATTATAAACCAACTGACTGCTTTGCAAATTTCTGAAGTATAGTAAAATAGTGGCACCCACTGGCCGAATGGTACCATAATTTTCAAAGTGTTTCCTAGACATTAAGAACAGCTAACGGAAGCTCTCAAAAAAATGATCTGCTCATTTGTGAAACCATGCAGAACATGTTTAAGGAAGTCTAAGTACACGTCATTTTAACAATCAGCACCCATAAAGAAGCATTTTATGTTCACCCTTAAGGAACGTTGGCCAGCCATTCTGGTGCATATGTAATAATCCTTCATTCAAATTCTAAACTGATCCAGCATTTTTAAAAGGCAAATCCATAGTAATCAGGTAGCAACCATAAAGGTAAAGGTAAAGGGACCCCTGACCATTAGGTCCAGTCGTGACCGACTCTGGGGTTGCGCGCTCATCTCGCATTATTGGCCGAGGGAGCCGGCGTATAGCTTCCAGGTCATGTGGCCAGCATGACAAAGCCGCTTCTGGCAAACCAGAGCAGCACATGGAAACGCTGTTTACCTTCCCACTGTAGCGGTTCCTATTTATCTACTTGCACTTTGACGTGCTTTCGAACTGCTAGGTTGGCAGGAGCTGGGACCAAGCAACGGGAGCTCACCCCGTCACAGGGATTCGAACCGCTGACCTTCTGATCAGCAAGCCCTAGGCTCAGTGGTTTAACCACAGCGCCACCTGGGTCCCTCATATAAACAGTATTTTATAGGATTTCTACAGCTATAGAAATAGAAACTCTCTCTCTCTCTCTCTGTGTGTGTGTGTGTGTTTAAGATGAGGTTCATACATTTGGACAGATATAAAGTATTCTGCACTCAGAGTCAGACTTGCAGCATTATTCCAATGATGGAACTGTGTTGGGCCACTGATTATAGATTTAAAAGTTATGAAGCAATCTGAGTTCTGTTTTGTCCATCTATAATAAGCAAAATAAAATATAGCTTCTCTCCGTTCACTAAAATCTCATGCTTGCTTTCAGGTCGCTTTCAAATAATTCTACTTTATCCTCCATCCACATACCAACATTTCCTGTGTATTGAATTGGGGGGAACCGTGGAGGTGGGTACAAGCTGATTAGATTTCTTCCTGCAGGCACCTAAATAATAGCCACCTTATCCCCACAGCTCTCCACAAGGAATATCCATTCCAGAGTTGATATTCACTATGAACAAGTTTTATAAAAGAACAATTTGTGCATGTAAATCCCATGTGCAGCTCCCAAAAGGTCAAAGTAATACTTCTGTGTCAAGAAAGCAAATGACTAATTCTAGTGCAGAGCGTCTTTGGAAAGCTCTTTTGTACAAAGAGCAAGCAGCACTGTATTCAAGTTATTAAGAAAACCAGATCCCATCAGCAAAAGTTTGAGTGCCACAATTCTACTGAAATCCAGTGAAGAGGTGGAATAGCCTTGGGTAATTGAAGTCAATGGTTTGGCTCATGAGAAGAAGCAGTCCTGAAGCAAGATGTCCATCAGTACCGCAATGGTGACATTTTAGCCATGCCAACTGCCTTGAAGAAGTGTGACACCTTAGTGCCAGGAATGAACATTTCACAGTTTTTTCAGCGAGGTCTCAGTTCTTAGCTTGAGCCTCTGCCACATGGGTGGGTAAGTTATCCTGGTTCACCTTCTGATATGATTTATGAGAACAAGCAGTGTCCACCATGAGCCAATGAGTCTAAGGTTGCCTGCATTCTCATGGGGATCCATTATTAAATAAGCATGCTACCTATTTTCTCATTGTTTCATTTGGCTAATTGACTCTATTTGTCTAGTATACAATTGGCCATGCCTCTGTTATGGAAGCAGCCTCTCACCAAGTAATACAGCACAAACAACATCCCATGGATATTTGGCTTGTCTTTTTTGGAAACAGATTACTGGTTTAGTTAGATCCTTTGGCTGATCCAGTAGAACAGTTCTTATATTCTTTCTTTCCGAACTTCCCAAAAGATATCTAATAAGCCTTTGGGGAGAACATTGAACTAGATCAGCCTTCCCCATTCTGGTGCCCTCCAGATTTGGCCCACAGCTCCCATTATTCCTGACCATTGGCTCTGCTGGCTGAGGTGGGAATTGCAGTGCAAAACATCTGGAGGGCACCAGGTTGGGCAAGGCTGAACTAGATGAACCCCGGCCTTATCCAAGGATATTATTAAGCTTTTGATAATATGTAAAATAAAACCAACAATCAGTATCAAGCTCTCTCGCAATCATTAAAAACACTGCCTGGTTGCTATTCACAGCAGTATCTGCTCCTCAGATGTCCAAGTGCCACAGCTCAAAAATGTTTTATTTAGTCTTTGCTCTTGAGACACATCTCTCAGCTCATTTATCATTTCATTAATGTGCCATGAATTTGAGATGGTGGATATGGAATTAATCCCATAACGCTGTGCAAGGGAGAATTCAAGGGTTCTCATTTCTTACACTCTTTAGAGCACGTATTCAATGGAACTTCCTTTTATAAATTAAAATAATATGCTGTTCTAAAACTTTAATTAACTGTATTTGTACAGCATCTCAATTTCATCATAAACTTTAATGTTTAATGTTCACCTGCCTTTCTAGGAATGAGATGGATGAAATAGCTTCTGATTAATTTTTCCATTAGTTCCTAGTTAATTTGAATCATGAAGGCAAGTGAGAGAGGAAATGTATTTGATGACCCCACCTGAGATGATGAATTGCTTTCTAGATCGTTTTCAGGGCTACCTTCCCTTTTTCTATACTTTCCTCCAGCAGAAAAAAGGGTCAGAGAATATAAACATTAGTTTCTCTCTGATCTACAGATTATACATAGCCATTGCTATTATATGTCCAAACATTCCCAGTAAACCAGTCACTCAAAATGGCTCCTGCAACAGATGGAACCAATATCACAAATCTTGACATTTCCCCAAATGTGTGGCCTCCCCTGTCTTATGAGGAACTGTTATGGGAGTTGTTTATGTTTAGCCTGAATAAGAGGAGATAGAGAGGAAATATGATAGCCATATTCAAATATCTAAAGAGCTGTCACATGGAAGATGGAGCAAGCTTGTTTTCTCCTGCTCTGGAGGCTACGACCCAAACCAATGGCTTCAGGTTACAAGAATGGAGATTCTGGCTAAACTTCAGGAAGAACTTGCTGTTTGACAGTGGAACAGTCTTCTTAAGCAGAGGTTGGATGGCAGGTTGAGATTCCTGCAGTACAAGATTTCCGTCGGGGTCGCTTACAACTCTACAGTTCTATGAATTTGTGATCCCCATATCCCTTTCCTCATACAGGCCATCCACTGGGGGACCGAGGCCGCTTCAGTCCCAGTCCCAGACCTAAACCCAGATTAAAGTGGTTCCACCACCATCCTCTCCAAGAATGGAGTACTGGTTGGTAGTTGTTACACACGACTGGGTCCAGGGTGGACTCCTATAACAGAGCTATTATTTCACTGGAACCAGTATATGTGGAAAATTCTATCCAATGGAAATAAATTTTTGGAAATAAAGATGTTGATTTGCTAATGCTGGTAAGCGGTACTTGTGGAAATATTTCTCCTATTACTCCTCTTGCCTCCATCTTTGCCCTCCTTCCAAATTTAGACTGGAAATTTACAAGAGGCAGGGTTTGTGGGTTTTTTGTTTTTTGTTTTGCTTATTCTATGTAATAAAGAATCATGTACATTAGTCACACTAATAAATAATATCAACAACAACAATAGGAAATGACTTATTAAAAGACTGCATAGCTTTAGACTCGTGGGTCTTAATTTGTTTATCTGCAGAAAATGTTACACCCTGCAATAAACAAGGTAAGTACTGCAACTGAAAACTGAAGAATTGGTTTTGGTGTTCTCCCTGTAGTGTATTGTATGGATTATTGGTCTTGGAGTCCTGGGTGGGTTTTTAAAACTGTTTTTTAATTGTCTCTTTACATTAGCTAACCTGTCCTTGGACCTTCTGGTACACGGATGGTGGTGATGATGATTAGTTTTAGCACTTGAAAGCCAAAAAGTGCAATTGAGAGGGCAGAATGAAGACAAAAAAGTAGAAGTGACTACAGAGTTCTTCAAAGCAGCAACTATTTTAGAACGCTGTGACCTCATTTTTATTCTGATTAGGGATAATATAACCAGAGTGTGTATACTTGATGAACTGGAAAATAGAGGGAAATTAAGTAACTTGAGGATTCATCTTGCTCTTGAGGGCCCCATCAGACTACTGGGTAGTCTTTTTGTTCCAAATGAAAAATAGAAAGTGTATAGAGATATCTATGGCATATATATATATATATATATATATATATATATATATATATGAGAATATGAAATGACCAAAGGCTCTTTGTGAAACTGGGTTGTGGTGCTCAGTCTTTTCTTTCTATTGCTTGATTTCTTTTAAACCTGAAATAAAATCCACCCCACCCACCCCAATCATCACTATTTATTTTTGCACATTAAACCTATTGGAAGAGAAAGTTGCAAATACTAAAACTCTCAAGAAATTTTAAGATTTGTCATCATGTTAAATAATTCTAAATTTTATTTCTTCTACAGTTGGGGGCTAAGAGAGAAGCAGACAGTTATTGGGCACCATAATCTATTTAAAGAAGAAAGTGCATGTGGTGGTCTAACTTTCTATCCACTAGGCTCCACTAGCTCAGGCATACATTTGACTGAATCCTTTTCCTGAAGATTATTTCATTTGTTAGCTGGCTGTGACTGATACTTTGCCTTTGGTACTGTACCAGAAGAGCAGTAAAATGATTCATCTAAATATCAACTATACACAAATCTGGCATGTCACTGAATTATACAAGGAAGGGTTCATCCCAGGACCTTGTGAGGCTAGACTTGTGAGGCAGTCTGGAGCCCTCTGAAATGGTCAGCTACCAAGGGTACATCAAGTCTTTACAAAGACAATCAAAGGCAGAGAGTTCCAAAGCATTTTGAACCAAAATTGCTCTTCATCAGAAAGGTAAAATCTTTTAAAAGTCCTTGGAGTGGGAACAAAATCAAACATATGACCTGTAGCCTTCTTTTACAAGATGTCAAGATTCCATCTCCTGATGAAGAGCTATTTTAACTTGAAATGTGCTAGTACCTACAGCCTACTTTTGATTGTGCACATTACGGCATTGACGTAGAAAGAGTGCTATCTCAGACAGAGGGGAGGGTTTCAACCACTTAGAAAAGCTTGCTTTTGGATCCAAATTGCTTGCAAAAATGTAGTCAGTTTTAAGAGCCTTTGTTATGTGTGCATGCACAGAAAAAGCCTACTGCACTCAGAAGGGGCTTACTCTCTGGAATATAAACTATGGTGTCCATCAGGATTCAATTTTGTCTTCCACGACATCTACATGAAATTGCTGAGTGAAGTAATCTGAAAGCCTGGGGTGAGGTGTTAACACTATGCAGATGGCACCCAACTCTTGGAAGAAGTGAAACAAACGCCACCAAACTCTTTCTAAGAGACAGTTTTCAAAACAGTTTTAAGACTTCACACTCTCTCCCCTCAAGCACTGGGAGTGGAAATAGTTGAGTAAGGTTAGATTATAGCCCTGTAGCTCTCAATAAGCAAAGTCCAGCTCTGCTGTCTCCACCATGGTGTTCTCTTTATATGGTGTAATTGCAACAGTTTGGAGACTGTCTGTCTATGTTTCTGAGAGACTGTTTTGCGCAACAGATTGACACAAATCACTACAAACAGATTTGAGTCAACCTGACCTGCTCTATAGCACTTTGAAGCTTCCTTGATCCAATCTGGGCAGGGCACAAATGGGCTCAGATCACTTCAGGATTTGGCCAAATCCAGAGCACAGGCTTAGTTTTCAGGGGAAGCGGTTGAAAAAAAAACCCATCAAATGTACAGCAAATTATAGGTGCAGAGAAATCAAATTATATATGTGAATGTATAAACCAATCCTCTATCTGCACAAATAAAGCTGGACGGTCTTACCATGCAACCAGAGGAAGAAGAAGAACTCTGTTTCCCAGAAACAGTATCCATGCAGACTGCACTATTCTCTAAAAGGCTGTGTTTCCTGTGAACAGGAAGACAAAAGATGACAATGGCATTTGCCACTGACATTTATTGATGAGAAGAAATCCACAAGAAAGCCTGCTTTGGATTCAGACTGAATGTGACTGTTTAATGGATGGCTGGAATGTAAGAGCCATTAAGGGAAAATAAAGATATCATTAAATAAGTAGACAGAAGGGAGTTGACTGTGCTAATGGATGGCCATAGAATACCAAAGGGAAGCAAGAGAAATTGAATAATATATTGTATTGGCAGAAATGCACTAGTGACCCAAAGCTACAGTATAAAATGGAGATGAATCGATAGAGTGTAATGGGAAAGAATTATATGTGGATTGTTGAAGATAGTGGCATGCTTTTTGGACGAGAGCTGCCCCCCCCCAAAAAAGACTACTGTAGTTCCCTGAGAAGTATAAATCTTTAATCAGCTTCCCAGCTTGTTCTCTCATTCTTGGCACAAACTCTCTGGCTCCCGCCATAACTTGGTTTATGGATTTTCTTTTGCTCTAGTTAAAAAAACACAAAAACAGGCTCATTGGAAAACAGATTCTACAAGATCAATACAGTATTTGTGGCAGCAATTTTATTATTATTTTTAAAAAATGTGTTTCTATATAACTGTTCCTTCATATAGAAAAATTCATTCTCTTAACCAAAGACTTTGAATATGAATGTTTGGTGATGACTTACATGACTCTTGAGATTGTGGAAGGAAAGTGATGGCCATATCGCACAACAAGACAATTAATACATGCCTTCTAAATGGACACCAGTGCTCTAAACTATACAACTAATGGTGGGTGAGCCTTCTCTCTTCCCTACAGTCAAAGCTAAAGATCGAGTCATGAAAGTGTAGACTCCTCACCAATGCAGGCATAGAATAGCAAATCTTTCTATGACTGAAAGGAAACTATTGCTCTGCTTGAAATAGACAAAGTCCTCCATCTGCACTTGGCACTGTGTTATCTTTAACCTTCAACCTAAAGGTGTCCCTGAGAGTTGTGGCTGTGAGTCAAGGCCCCGTCCCCGCTTTATGATGAAATAAGACACATGGACACAAGTTAATGGGCTTTAAAAGGCCACAACTTTATTGGTTACAGAATCATAGAATCATAGAGTTGGAAGAGACCACAAGGGCCATCCAGTCCAACCCCCTGCCAAGCAGGAAACACCATCAAAGCATTCTTGACATATGCCTGTCAAGCCTCTGCTTAAAGACCTCCAAAGAAGGAGACTCCACCACACTCCTTGGTAGCAAATTCCACTGCCGAACAGCTCTTACTGTCAGGAAGTTCTTCCTTATGTTTAGGTGGAATCTTCTTTCTTGAAGTTTGAATCCATTGCTCCGTGTCCGCTTCTCTGGAGCAGCAGAAAACAATCTTTCTCCCTCCTCCATATGACATCCTTTCATATATTTGAACATGGCTATCATATCACCCCTTAACCTTCTCTTCTCCAGGCTAAACATACCCAGCTCCCTAAGCCGTTCCTCATAAGGCATCGTTTCCAGGCCTTTGACCATTTTCGTTGCCCTCTTCTGGACACGTTCCAGCTTGTCAGTATCCTTCTTGAACTGTGTTGCCCAGAACTGGACACAGTACTCCAGGTGAGGTCTGACCAGAGCAGAATACAGTGGTACTATTACTTCCCTTGATCTAGATGCTATACTCCTATTGATGCAGCCCAGAATTGTATTGGCTTTTTTAGCTGCTGCATCACACTGCTGACTCATGTCAAGTCTGTGGTCTACCAAGACTCCTAGGTCCTTTTCACATGTACTGTTCTCAAGCCAGGTGTCACCCATCCTGTATTTGTGCCTTTCATTTTTTTTGCCCAAGTGTAGTACCTTACATTTCTCCTTGTTAAAATTCATCTTGTTTGCTTTGGCCCAGTTGTCTAATCTGTTATGGTCATTTTGAAGTGTGATCCTGTCCTCTGGGGTATTAGCCACCCCTCCCAATTTGAATGTGAGAGGTGAGGGTGTGACACAGGCCCAGGACTCCCTGTGATGCAGGGGGACCAACCTCGCCCCCTCCCCCCCGGTGAAGCGAGTCTCACTCGCAACCCCTCCCCTCATGGAAGAGGAGAGGCTTTTTATTTGCCCACATTCAGTTGCCCCAATTCTATGGAGGAAAGCTGTTCCATTGTGAAAGAGTGCAGTTGAAGAGTGGGGGAAAACATATTGGAGGTCATGTTTTTAACCCACCTGATTACTCCAGTTACAGCCACATCATTTTGCCCCATATAAGACAATGGAACTCAGTAACTAGGCTTCAGCTCTGAGAACATCTGAGAAGGAGAACAACATGTTTCCCTTTTGCTCCAGATACTGGACTAATATATGTCTGAGGAGGGGCATATTCTGACTCCCCCTCCAGCTTACAATTTGTGACACAGCTCACGTGTGAATAGAATCTCTACACCCAGTACTGATGCCCCCAACGCAAAGGCATGTCGTGCTCCCCTTGTATCTTAGCCCCTTTTGTTCCCCCCATTGGCCAGCAAAATTCCCATCAGACATCAACATGTGTCTGTTCCTTCCCCATTCTCATCAAAATGATGGACATTTGCTAGTTTAAATCTGCATGGTAGAACTGAACCCTGCATTACATAAGCATCTTCGGGGGTACTGCAGAGATGTTACTTTGCAGATGCAGGAACCCGGTGCAAAAACTGAAATACTGATACTATTTATATGGAAGTAGTCTACTTGTTCTGTTTATAAGATTTTGGTTTGATGATCAATACAGAGCCCAGTGGGATTTCATAGGCCTCCTAATCTAGTCCAGGCTCCTCCAAATTGAGTGATACCTGCAAAGCTATTGATTTCAGTGCAGCTGTATGCATTGCTGGGAGTGGGGTCAGCAAAATAAATGAAAACTAAAGCTACACACTCAAAATCTAAACAATGCAGCAGCCCTATAGTCTGTAATGATCACTGGACTCAAAGTCAAACCAAACAAACAAATCCCAAGTTGTATATCAGATGATGATGTACTCCTTTGCCTGATCCTTTGTTCTCCATAGCAGTGTACTTATAGTACAAAAGTGGTGCAAAGAGCTTGGATGAATGAGTCATATGCTTCAGAAGCCGTTCCCCCACATGTTTAGGAGTATCTGCAGGGTCTTCCCAAGACATTTTGCTGCCTAAGGTGAAGGACAAGATGGTGTCCCGCCATTCCACCAATAGAAGTCTACTGGAGTAACAGCTGAAACTTACTCCCATAGTAGTGACAGGATACTACCTTCAGTGACAAACTTAGGGCTTTAAAATTTCAGTGGCACCTTGTGCAATGCCAAAATTTGGCACGCACACAGACACACACCTCTTGCCTTCCATTGCTCATCACTGTTGCGCAGAGCACTCTGCAGCACCCTCTCAGCTCAGTGCCCGGTGCAGGCGAACTAGTCATGCTCTCCGAAATCCTCCTCTGCTGCCCGAGGGGGATTTCCAACGGCCACTCCACTTGCCCCCACCTCTGCCACTGGCATCAGCACCCATTTCCTCACTCGAAACCAGTGGCTGTGCCGGTGGTGCTGGCAAAAGCGGCAGTGGCAGGCCAGGGCAGGCCTCAAGCAGCAAAATAGGATTTGCCACTCCTGTTTATGGAGCTGCAGAACAGACTGTGTGGAAGGCATATCTCTATCTTCCAACAGAAGGTTATGCTTGGAGACTTAAGAGAAACCGCTGGAGAACTGGCACCGCTGCTTCCCACCATTTTGCCACTAAGACAGTTGCCTCAATATGCCCAGTGGTAGAGCTGGTCCTGAGTATCTAGATTACAGAGGAAATTTCCTATGGGGGTCATGGTGGCATTTTACCTTATGTGTTCATTCTTCCCCATTGAACTGGAGATGCCAGGGAAGGGCTTGAATTTGGGACCTTTTCCCTACCAAGTATCTATTCTGAGTTTTGGCAAATCTGCTAATTTTGGTTTCTCTCAGGTTCTCCTTTTTCCAGTTTTCCACATTTCCACATCAGTCCTCATGAAAATTCACCAGAGAATTTTTCCTAAAGCACACATTTTTGCAAAGTCATTTCCCCTAATGTCATACAAATTGGATGTTATTTTCACACGTGTATGTATTTGTACGCATGTTACTTGGCCGCAGAATCACATTGCAAAATTTGGTGAAGTAAGAATTTCTAAGAATGGCTTGTGCATTGCTTTTGAAAGTGCAAATTTAGTAGGTTCACCTTTAAACATGAAATGAATCAAATTTGTACCCATTTCGAGTTATGGCCCCTCTTTCAGCCTGCATCTTTGCATAATAGAACAAAATTAAGCTAACCACAATCATATGCATAGCAATGTTCAGTTATGATAAGAAAGTATGTTAGCAGAGCCTGTGGGCAAGGAATAGCAACGCAGTAAAAAGCAACGCAGACAGCAGGCAAGAGCCACACCAAACATTCCAGTTAACACACACACCCTTTTAGTTCCTGATTTAGATAATTTGATTCCGGAATGTCCCACTTTCCCCTATTTTCAATGGAGAAATGTTGGAGGGTATGCTGCTGCCTTTAAAAAACACAAAAAAACTGAGGAGATGCACATTTATTGCAAAAGCAGTGCTTCCATAATAGCTACAAAGGTCATCTGAATAACACCTAGGTTGGGCCATAACCTTAAGAGTGCATAGTCATCATCACTCATGAAAAAAAATGGTCTTAAGAACCCCAAACAGACACTAAGGGGGCATTAATAAAGCCCTGCATCTCACATGTCCGTTGTTGTAGGTGCTGGCTGATGTGAAATGCTTTCCTCACATTTTATTGTATGTAACCTTTATGTTCCCTCTTACCCCACCTGTGGTTTTATGAAGAGAAGAGTCAGAACAAGGGAAAATAATAAGGGCTGCACTGTCAGAAGCCTCCACAAGGACTTCCACTAGGTCAATGGGCCTTCCTCCCCCTTTCTCGTCCCCACACCAAAACAACGGGGTGGGGGGTCAGGAGAACCCTAGAGCAGAGTGGGAGGGGAGGGGAGGGGAGGGAGATCATAGTATCTGGCAAGCATAAATGCTTGGACTGGCATAAAGGTTGCTCTAGTGCTATGCTGAATTCCTCCCATTGCTTTCTTAGGCCAGCATCTACTGATGAGTGTTCTGATATTATCAGAGCTTGTCCAGGCTTCTGGTAGCTTCAGCCACTCTTTTAAACAGGACTCACTTTTAATCTGGCAAAATAGCTCGTGGAATTTTATATAACTTTTATCATCTTGACTTTTCAACTGTTTAATAGCCCTTATCAGCAAATAAAAACCTCCCACGACAGCTGAGCAGAGTGATCGAGAAAGCCATAAACACAGAAAGGAAGAAGACATCTATAGTTAAACCAAGCCTGAATGCCTGTTTGCTGCCAAAATCCTCCGTAAATACAGAGGTCTAACAGGTTTATTATCCTCCCTTTGATTGTATGTCATTATAACGGCATTGTTTTCAAAAACACCAATTCCTCCTTAGTGCACACTTTGCAGTAAAACACACTGATCTGGATTCTTTTAAAAGATTAATAGACATAGCTCCCCCTCAGATTCTAAACTTGTAAAATGACTAGATATTGCTTTGCAAATTCCAAGTGTACAATTGCGGGATTTATCTATAATGTATTGCTAGATATTAGGAGGTGAGTGAGAAAGTAAAATAGGATGAACTTTGGATTCATGAAGAAAGGACTACTGTTTAGGGGTGCATTACAAAGGCCAAGGGCTGTTTTCACCAAGCTGGTGCCTTCCAAATGCTTGATCTACTACAATTCCCATCAGTTCCTCCCAACATGTGTGTAGTACAGTGGACAGAGTGTCACACAGGCAGCTAAGAAACCAAGGATTCAATTCCCTCTCTCTGTATGGCTATGGGCCAAGTATCTCTCAAGCTAAAATGGGCAGGGGAGGGCCATGTATGCCACCTTGAAGTTCTTGGAAGATTAATGCAATAGAATCTAAGAAATAGATGTATTGTGTAGACGGGCATATCCATGTATGGATGAACCTGCAGCCCACCTCAGACCTTCTCCCTCCGGCAATTTCCATCATGCAAGGGGATGGATTACAAACTCTCCAAGTGCCCCTGTTTCCCAGGGGCAGCCCTGGATTAACAGAAGCCGTACCAGTTTCTGCTTTGATCCCAGAGTGTCCCACTTTTTCTTAGGATGTCCCTATTTTCATCAGAGAAATATTGGAGGGTATGGTAGGAGTTGCTATTTTCATCATATAAATGTTGGAGGGTATGTGGCCCCCAAGCCAAGGAGATAAGTAACTACACAACCTTTAGAAGACATCTGAAGGCAGCCCTGTATAAAGAAGGTGTTTTTT
Organism: Zootoca vivipara; assembly: GCF_963506605.1. NCBI lineage: Eukaryota > Metazoa > Chordata > Lepidosauria > Squamata > Lacertidae > Zootoca > Zootoca vivipara. The sequence continues at coordinate 60,047,411 of NC_083277.1, read as the reverse complement.
TAATGTTTAACATTTTGTTATGTTTTTCTATATGTTGGAAGCCACCCAGTCAGGTGGGCAGGGTATAAATTATAACATTATCATCACCGCTGCCACCATCATTATTAAATAAAAAGGTAAAGGGCCCCTGACAGTTAAGTCCATGTCACAGATATGTCCATGTCGCAGACAACTCTGGGGTTGCGGCGCTCATCTCGCTTTACTGGCTGAGGGAGCCCGCGTTTGTCCGCAGACAGTTTTTCCGGGTCATGTGGCCAGCATGACAAAGCTGCTTCTGGCAAAACCAGAGCAGTGCACAGAAACACCATTTACCTTCCTGCCACATCTATTTATTTACTTGCACTTTGACGTGCTTTCGAACTGCTAGGTTGGCAGCAGCTGGGAAAGAGCAACAGGAGCTCACCCCGTCACAGGGAGGGGATTCGAACTGCAGACCTTTCGATCAGCAAACCCTAGGCTCAGTGGTTTAGACCAGTGTTTCTCAACCTTTTTTGGGCCACGGCACACTTGTTCCGTCAAAAAAATCACGCGGCACACCACCATTAAAAGACGGGGCAAATCCTGGGGGTTGGGAATGGGTGGGGGACTGACGAATAGGGAGGATGAGGTTGGTGTACTTGCTGAGAGAGCCCTCGAGCACCGCCTCCGTCGTCCTGCCTGCCGCCAGCCCCCCGCTCCCTCCTGGGCTGGCCACGGCTGAGCTGGGGCTGCTGCTGCTGCCGCCACCGCCGCCTCCCTCCGGCCTCCCTGCTGGCGGCGGAGGACGGCGAGGAGCCCGCCGAGGTGGGGCGGCTGCTGCTGCGGCTGCTGCTGTTACTGCCGCCGCTGGATGGGGCTGCTGCTGCTCCAGAGTCCCCGCCGCCCTGCGCCGCTGCCTTCTCCATTGAGCGCGCGCGGAGAGCGCGAGGAGGCGGCCTCAGCCATGAAGCGCTGCCTCGCTCAGGGAGCGAGCGCGAGGAGATGACGGAGGAACACCCTTCGCGCCCTCGCGCCCTCCAGACTGACCCGGCCGGCTTCCTTTCCGGCGGGTCAGCGCTGCCTATTGGCGGCTGCAAATCGCCCTTCTCGTTGCCTCACGTTGCGGCACCGCAGCCACCGTCTCGCGGCACAGTAGTGTGCCGTGGAACAGTGGTTGAGAAACGCTGGTTTAGACCACAGCGCCACCCGCGTCCCTTCATTATTGAATAGGATGCCCCTATTTTCATCAGCGAAATGTTGGAGGGTATGGCATAATAACTTACTCCACTTTCTCTGTTGCATCACTGTCACCACTCCTGGAACTCTGCCTGTGTTGGAGGCCGAACCTCTGCAGCAGGTTGCCTTTTCTACTTGTATAAGTGCTCCATGTCATCTAGAAGCTTCACCTTTCAAGGTTCAAACTTGCATGGAGAGCCTATGCAAATAGAATGGAAGCTCTGTAGTAAGTCAGGCCTCACTGCGTGGAGAACTGTGGAAATGGTGGCAGTGATGTGGGAGGGAGAGGTCAAGGAACAAGCCCCTCACACTCCATCGTAAGCAATGCAAATTGTATACGGGGAAGGATGCCTAAAAATACAGCTTGTGCCAGGCACCTAATGGTGCAGCATGTTGTACAGTAGCTTGAGCTGCTTCCATACCTACTATGTGCATTACTGTGATTCAGACTCTGAATAATACTCTTCCTGCTGCTTTTAGTAACTTGAGGGAAGGAGCACTGAGGATTCTATTTATGGCTTCCAGCTGCCGCCTCAGATTTCACCTGGAATCCTGGTACAATGGTTTCAATTGTGACCAGCTTTTTTACACATCACATTAAGCACATGTATATGCAGAGCCTGAAATCCTATGGTGACCTTCAAAAAGAAATCCCAGACATCTCCACAGTCCGAGTAAGCAATCTAAAAAGGTATAAGGAAGTTCTATTTACAATCGGAAGATATTGATTAGTTTCAGAAGCTAGGTCTAGAGTTCAATTTTAAATATATCCAGAGAACTGAACACCCCAAATCCAAGATCCTATCCTCCCAACACAGTCTGCCACCACCACCATCAGTGGAAAAAGCCCTAAAGTGCTATGAGAACTATAGCTCAGCAGGTTAAAAAAAAAAGGCATTCTGTTGTAGTAGTGCTTTGTGGATTCCAGCCATTATTTCTGGAGAAGCGCTCCAAAATGGGACAGAGAAAGCCCTTCAGCAGAATTTCTCAGACGGGGATCTTATTTTCCCTGCATTTCGTATTTCTTTGCCATGCAGCTCCTTCTCCTTTATCACCTTTATTGTTCATGAGGCTTCTGCATCTTTTCCAATCAAGCAGATTTGTGTGCGATTTATTATTAGTTAAGAATTAATAGGCAACTGAAAGTATAATGCTACATTTCCCCTCTTATCTTTTGGTTTTCATTTCAGCAGCATTAGGCACAGGAGTCCAGGCATTCAATTTGTCATTTACACACATTCTTTTGTCATGTAATGTATTGTGATGTTAGGCTACAAGAAATTTTAAAAAAAGCTCTTAACTACTTTTGTCTGAAGCATGTTTCCAAAAGAACCCAGTGCTATTTAATGAGCACCACTTACAGAATATTTTTTTTTAATTAAACAGTTTATAAATGCTTTTAAATGAATAAAAATAAATAAAATAATGAACACCTCTCTTCTTAAATAAGGTTTATCTTTATATTTTCAATGCTTTTCCATGTCCCACATCCCCCTGAAATGACCGTATTTTGAATTACACATACATGGTTCTTTTTAGCAGGGATGTGAGCAGCAATGCAAATTATACAGTTTGAATTGCATCTCCTTGATAAAGAAAGTAAGACAGAGAGAGTACATCACAATGACATCTCTTTTTATGGTGGAATATTCCTTCTCTCCTTCATTGCATTGGCTTTTGAAGCTGTAAACATCATGGTATGATAAATTTGTATAGAGGCAATTATGCACAGAATGTGTGTCTTTTCCCACCATGAAGTAATTTAAATATGGGAGCGGAACTGAATGGACAAGAATGGAATATTAACACTGCAATCCTATGTATTTTTACTCAGGAGTAACTCCCATTAATTTCAGTAGGACTTAATTCCTAATAAAGATGTTTAGGATTGCAGCCTCAGTGGAGGGCTACAGTCCCACTGACTAGACAATGAAATGTGGGCAGAAATTAAGGCTTTTGAGGGAGCATCTAGAAGATTGCACGTAGAACAGAATATCAGCACGTAATACTTTAATATTTTATGTGCTTCTGAAAGACACCATTATAAAGAATGGGCCATATATTTTGTTCTGCATTGAAAGCTTCTGCTCTCCATGGATTCTAGTCATCATTAAAACGAATTTTAGCTCAAAGATTCCACTACAGTTTTAGGGTTCTTCCTTCAAGTTAGACGTTGAAGGGCTGACATATATAGGAAAGGAACATAGTCTTCTCCAGGTTTAACTCAAAGATCCTATCAAAGTTTTAGTTCTGATAGTGCTCCTTTTTTTGTAGAAGGCTTTTTTGTGAACGCCTTAATAAGTTCCCAAATATTGGTATGAAAAGGAAATTGGACTCTCTTATACCGGTATCACCCGAATCGTCCATAAAAGGTGTTTCAGTGCAATTCTCACTAGAAGTACAGTACTGAAATTCTCACTGAAAGTAAGGTGTGTGTGTGTGTGTGTGTGTGTGTGTGTGTGTGTGAGAGAGAGAGAGAGAGAGAGAGAGAGAGAGAGAGAGAGAGAGAGAGAGAGAGAAGCGGGTTCTCCATTCATGGAGAGCATGTGTTGTGGAAGGGTTAACAAGACACCTCCTGGGTTGCTGGGCAGGTTAGTCTAGATGGCCACAGGGTGATTGGGCATTTTTTGTTGCTGGGGAAAAAGTTATGTTGCAAATTAATGATTGACAGTCATAGCTGTTAAAAACTCCTGCATGCAGCTTTGTTTCACTTTTGCCCGCCCTCTTTAAGGGTTTGTTTGCGATTGACATTGCTATGCCTGTCATGGGGTCGCCTGCTTTGGGGCAGGGATCTGGTAGGAATTTTGTCCATCTGGCTGATTGGCTGTTGCCATTTGGTTTTTGACTACTGCGTAGCAAATCGTCACAACTTGTAAGGTTGGCGGTTAGGCATTGGTTAAAATTGGTTGCTGGAGGGGTAAGGAAAGGCTGGGCCTACCCCTCCAAATTGCTGTTGCTTATAGAGGTATTCCATTAAAGGAATCCTGGGGCTCGACATGCTTTTGTCTGTACCCCTGCAAGGGGCTAGGGCCACACAAGAGCCTCGGGGAACATTCGGGGAGAGGTGGAAGGGCCTGGCACACAGCTCCGTCCTATCTCAGGGGGTGTTTACCTACTGACTTCCCTAGATGGCTAGGGTTGTCAGATCTGTCCCAGGACAGATGGTTGAACCAATGCCTCAGCAACCACTCACATTGGGATGTATTTTCAATAAAGTTGTGGCCAAAATAATGCCAAAAACCTTACACTTAAATTGCTGTGTGATGTGGTGATTTATTGCGGGGATGTCTTGTGACCTCGACTTGCAAATAGTGTTTTTTCATCCACAGCATAGTGAATTTTCATTAGCAGTATCTTGTAATGGGGAACAAACACATATATTTACCAGTTATAGGCACTGTATAATGTTTTTACTTGAATGGGCGGATGATGAATAGGTGAGAGTTCATTTCCCCCTAACAGTTCATTTCTACTGTTGTGTAGACTGGGAAAATGCTAATTCCCTGCAACAGCAGTGTTTCTATAACAGAGGGCACCTGAGCCACCTATAAGTTGGATGGTAGCCATATTTCAGGAAAACTGATTCAAAATAACGTCAGAGGCTAAGAGGATATTTCCACTACAGTGGTACCTCGGTTTAAGTACACAATTGGTTCCGGAAGTCTGTACTTAACCTGAAGCGTACTTAACCTGAAGCGAACTTTCCCATTGAAAGTACAGTAATGGAAAGTCGATGCTGAAAGCGTACTAAACCCGAAGTATGAGTGTAATTGGTTCTGGAGGTCTGTACTTAACCTGAAGCAAACTTTCCCATTGAAAGTAATGGGAAGTGGATTAATCTGTTCCAGACGGGTCTGCAGAGTACTTAAACTGAAAGTACTCAAACCGAAGCGTACTTAAACCGAGGTATGACTGTATTCTTTTTTTTCACATAAGAATTGCTGAGCGATACATGACACCTGATGTAATATACTTTATTCTGTCACATTTCACCACATATTGGCTGTACCCATCAATTTTGCAGGAAATGGTTACAACATGTGGGGATGTGGAATTGCTATGTCAAAATTATGCTCTTCCTCTCATTTTAATCTCAAGAAATATTCAACTTTCATTGTGTGTAATAATTACATCCTTCTCACTTTAATTGTCCCCTACTGTTTCAATTTGAGAATATACTCTTCTTTATTTCCTTCCCTCAACTACCGTGCTGAGCTGCAACTCCTCCCAAGCTTAATGCCTGTCAGTGCTGGTGGGTCATGAACCAACAGTTCCATTCTTTTCTTTACTGGAGTTGTTATACAGCTGGATACGTGTTAGTATAAAGTGCTCTGAGACCCTGAAAATGAAGAGCACTCGACAAAAAGTGAGGTACTGTGGCTGGATTTGAAAGTGAAGTGGAAAACAGAGCACAGGAACAAAAACTGAAGCACAGAGGGCTCAGCCCAGTGGAAATGTTGCAGACAGCTGTGTAAGTTCATGGCAATGAATGATAGATGAGATACTCTGGCATTCACTCCGTGCTGGGAGCAAGCTTGGCAAAAAGAAACAGCAGAAGTGAGAAGTTAGAAGAGAAAGAAGTTAGATGTCTCAGTCATTTTGCTACAGAAAACACAGCAAAACACCAAAGAGTGAACTTAGGAAGGCTTAGCTGAAAGTGCTTGCTCCGCCTATAAAGACCTTAATGGCCTAGACGCAGGTCATCTGAAGGACTGCATCATCTCATAAGAGCCTACTTAAGGTCATCTTCTGAAACCATGTTCCAAGTGTCGCCTTCCACAGGTTAAGTGGGTTTCCAAGGACACGACTTTTTTCATAGAATCATAGAGTTGGAAGAGACCACAAGGGCCATCCAGTCCAACCCCTTTCTATTAAACCACAGAGCCTAGGGCTTGCCGATCAGAAGGTCGGCGGTTCAAATCCCCATGACGGGGTGAGCTCCCATTGCTCGGTCCCAGCTCCTGCCAACCTAGCAGTTCAAAAGCACGTCAAAGTGCAAGTAGATAAATAGGTACCGCTACAGCGGGAAGGTAAACGGCGTTTCCGTGTGCTGCTCTGGTTCGCCAAAAGCGGCTTTGTCATGCTGGCCACATGACCTGGAAGTTGTACACCGGCTCCCTCGGCCAATAACGCGAGATGAGCGCCACAACCCCAGAGTCAGTCACGACTGGACCTAATGGTCAGGGGTCCGTTTACCTTTACTTTACCCTTTCTATGTAATGCCCTCCAGAGAACTGCTTACCTTTTAGGTGGGAAAACTTTGGTCTCCAGATGATGCTGGACAAAATTTCCCGTGACCATTGGGCTATGATGGCTGGATCCGGCAGCAGTTGTAGTCCAAAGCTGTTTTGGCAGCCACCAGTTGCCCATCTCCGCTCTAAAATAAATGTGCATTGCACGAAAAATACTTCATTTTCTTTGACCTGAACCTATCCACCAATCAATTTCACTGGCTGACCCCAAGTATTTTGAGAGCATGGGGATGGAGCCATTTTTCACACCAGAGAGGCTCTTCCAAATGATTATTATACTGTAGCAGAGAACCCTGTTCAGATAAGACTTAACTCTGCAGCATTGTCAGCATCTGCCAGTTCTGTTTCTGAGCTGAAGCAAAACTGGTTTGTCAAAACAAATAGTAGGGACACTGTCACCAAGAAGAGAAACCTTTAACCTTAACTTAAGTTTCATTTTTTTTCACCTGAAGAATTTTTTAAAAAGAGACATTTTATATACACAATTCTTTTTTCAAAAAAAGAAAAGGTTAGAAGGTTTAAGGAGAGATTTCAAATTAAACAGCCTAATTTGGTGCTAGGCAAATGATCCAAAACTTCAGTAAATAATTCATCCGCGCAACGTTCATCATATTGCAGTGGGGCCTGCGATGCAGATTGTGTCAAGGGGGGCTTGTTTTGTGCAGAGACATCTTAATTCAGTACACAAAGATAATCCAAACCCCAATAAATGATTCATTACTGGATTAAGCACTGTGGATTTCTCTACAGACATGCTCTATAGTGCATTAAATATGCACATGGCTTTTATGATGCATATTGATAAACTATGAGTTAGGGAGAGAAGGATAATCAGTGCCTATTTTATCTCACAGATAACTTAAAACCGAGAGAGCTGATATCTAAGCACAAAAATGGAAAGCAACCACCTACCTGCAATTATTGCACTAAGGCACATATATGTGACATTTCATCACAATGTATTCACTTTGGAATAATTCCGGGAATGCTACAACTTCAGAGACATACCTGGCCCTAAGGTTCATAACAGATTACACATTCATCATCCCTATTTCCATTGTTCATGCATGAGAAATGCTTATGCCAGAACGTTGGCTCTCCAGATGTTGCTGAACTGCAACTCCCATCACCCCTAGCTATTGATCAGGCTTGCTGGGGCTGATGGGGGTTATGGTGCAGCAACACCTAGAAGGCCCAAGGTTCTCCACACCTGGCTTATGAACTGATTTTAGCTAGGAGAACTCCTTCATGTAAAATCCAATCTTCAGGGAGGTCAGTGCTAAAAGTATCTATATCGGAGTCTGGATTGGATTGAGTTTGCATTGGGTGTGTTCTGTACTGCACAGAATGTGAATTCATGTTTCTTTCAGGAGAGCACCAAAATTATTTTTAGGTGGACTATTTTTTATTTTATCTCCTCTACTTCAGTACGTAATGGAATGTTATATAGATACAATTGCCACTTCAGAACATGTTCCCAGTATCTCTTGCCATGCAGTTAACTGATGTTGCTTAAATAATAATAATAATAATAATAATAATAGTAATAGTAATAACAATAATAATAATTTATTATTTATATGCCACCCATCTGACAGGGTTGCGCCCAGGGTTGGGCTTCTGAATAATGAGGGGGGGGGATTAAGAGAGAAAGGAGTTGAATTTCAGGAATATTTTGAAAATAATGGAGGTACAACTTCTTCATGTACTATTGAATGGCGAGCATCTAATGTAGAAAAAACAGTGAGTCCCTTTTTAAGTCTATTTGCAGCATCCCCTTCTCCAAATCTGTATCAAAGTTTACAACACACTAAATATGAATTTAATCATTTATTGCCTGTTAAAGCTGAATTTGCATTGACATACATATGCCAGAAGGGACGCGGGTGGCGCTGTGGGTTAAACCACAAAGCCTAGGGCTTGTCGATCAGAAGGTCGGTGGTTCGAATCCCCACCACAGGGTGAGCTCCCATTGCTCGGTCCCTGCTCCTGCCAAGCTAGCAGTTTGAAAGCATGTCGAGTGCAAGTAGATAAATAGGTACCGCTCCGACGGGAAGGTAAACGGTGTTTCCGTGCGCTGCTCTGGTTCACCAGAAGCGGCTTAGTCATGCTGTCCACGTGACCCGGAAGCTGTACACCGGCTCCCTTGGCCAATAGTACAAGATGAGCGCCGCAACCCAGAGTCGGTCACGATTGGACCTAATGGTCAGGGGTCCCTTTACTTTACATATGCCAGAAGTATTGGGAACATGCAAATGTTCCATCTGCACAACCATTCCAGCTCACCAGACAGAATGACCCCCTTCCCCATGCACTGTTTCCCAGAGCCAATTTCGGGGTGACACAGGGGTAGGGGGGGAGGAGAGAGGGGGAAGCTATGGTAATTATCATTTAAAATGGCCACTAGTTTTATGCTATGGCTTCATGTAACATCTGCTATCATCAGTCCATGACACCTCCTACTTGCAAAAGCAATAAAATAAAACACAACTAAAAGCAGATGCAGCAAAACTAAAGGATAAATAATAGAAAGAACTGCAAGTGAAGCTATAGCCAGGCAGAAGCAGAAGCAGAATTCAATATCATTTTTAAAAAAATCCTGCAGCAAAGTAAAAACTCCAAATAGAATAAAAACTACCATCCCCCCCGCCCCAAAGCTTCCTAGAAAGCAGAGTTTTTGCCACATGGTGGAAGCCATTAAAAGGAGAGCGGGGAAACTCAAGCCAGGTGTCCATCAGGAGCAAGTTCCAAATCCTAGCCAAAGCTAACCAGAGTTACAAACCCACCCTCTGTCATTGCTGTGAAACTACCTTTTCTTTAGCTCTGGTGAACTGAATGGAGCATTTGTGCTTGTTTTATTTAGTCATCTTGCATTGTTCTTCTGTCACTCATTTTCTACCACTCTTCTTATGACAAAAAGGCTATCCAATCGTACCCACCCACAACACAAGGGTTTGGTTGCCAGGTCTCACCGCAACACGTGCCCTCTTTGAGGGAGGACACGATTAGCAAATAAATTAGTTATATCCTCACCTTCCTAAAAAACAAAACAAAACAAAAACCCCAATGTATTTGCATTCAGCTTAGAACTTGGAAATGAACCAGAAAAGTAATGAAACAAGGATGAAAGCACTGGTAGGAACCATCTGCTATAATGAGGTCTATTAAGAAAGTTACATTGGTATTCTATTAATCTTGAAATAATCTTTTAATTTCCTCTTCTTAAAGGATTTGCCTTCCTATCTCAGCCACTGGCTGGCTTTGCTATAGTTTTCTTTTGTGTTTCCTCATTATCCAATCCTTGTTCCGAAATAGCTGTATCTTCGTTTTTAATTACTTTTCTCCGCCTTCTCTATATTAATCGGGCTAGTTAGGTCATTATCTTCTCTCTTCAGGCCTTTTTGAGCCAATTTATTGGTCATTTTAGTGTAGACAATTTCCCCCAAGCTGCAGGTATAGGTACACGTCGAATGATTTCATAGACATAAGCTAAATCTTCGATTTAATTACCACATTGCTTCATGAAGCAAAGCTGTTGTCCCTTTGGATTCTCCAGATATAATACCATTAAGTTTTGACATTGAATTGGAACAAATTAAAAACCACTTGGGCCAGGAAGCTGCTGTTCTGTGTGCCATAGTAATGGCAATAAATTGAGCACTGTAGAATTTCAAGGGAACATTAAATGGATCAATTCCCCACCATCCCCCTCATTATAAATGCAGTACCTAAAAAAGTCTCAAGGGATAATGAATGTCAGTGCACCACATGGAAATGGGATAGCAAACTGAATTTCTTCTCTGATGCCGAGTTGGAGGCTTACAAAACTCATCTTATATATGGGGGAAAGTAGAAGAAACAGTTATACCCAAAGAAAAATTATACTTTAAAAGCAATAGAAGCTGTTATACTCTAACTGGGAACAGGTTCAAATCTTAAGATTTGGATGTGAGCTTAAGCGGAAAACATATTGGCATAATGGCACTCCATATGGATGCTATATTGTTTGTAAACAGCTTACCATATTGCTGGGGCTAATATCACAATGCATCCTATGCCTCACCTCTGCTTCCAGGAACATATGTTCAGAAAATGCTCCTCAGGTCCACCTACTTAATGGGTGATTGGGAAATCACCATTGAAATCACCATGGCAACTTGTGCTTGTGTTGATACAGTCTAAAGAAAGTGGTTGAATTGCCAGGCTGGCGGCATGGAATTTTAGCAGAACAATATTGTTTAGTAAATGTGATTTCCTCAGAACTACACCCTCATGTAACTAATTGTCTTTGCTGTGTGGTTTTAAAGCAGTACCTTAGCATTGGCTCCATGTCTTATAAACAGGCTTGCCACTGTATAACTAAAGATCCTCTCTCTATACCAGCCTAATTGTGCTCTGAGATCTTCTCAGGAGGCTCTTCAATGTCTTCTGCAATTGAGGGAAGTTCATTATGTGGTGAGACGGATCATGAGCCTTCTCTGGAGGTGCCTGTATCATGGAATCTCTTCTCACAAGTGCAACTGGCGCCAATTTTATAATTTTGGCATCAGGCTATTTACTTGTTTGCCCAGGCATCATAAATTGATGGTTATTTAGCTTGCTCTCTTGCCTTGAGCTGTGTGTTTTGTTTTTTAATTGCTATGTATTTTATCACTTAAAGGTAAAGGTAAAAGGACCCCTGGCCATTAGGTCCAGTCGTGACCGACTCTGGGGTTGCGCGCTCATCTCGCATTATTGGCCGAGGGAGCCGGCGTATAGCTTCCAGGTCATGTGGCCAGCATGACAAAGCCGCTTCTGGCAAACCAGAGCAGCACATGGAAACGCCGTTTACCTTCCCGCTATAGCGGTTCCTATTTATCTACTTGCATTTTGACGTGCTTTCGAACTGCTAGGATGGCAGGAGCTGGGACCAAGCAACGGGCGCTCACCCCGTCACAGGGATTCGAACCGCTGACCTTCTGATCAGCAAGCCCTAGGCTCAGTGGTTTAACCACAGCGCCACCTGGGTCCCATTTTATCACTTACATTTTGTAATTTACATATCAGTGTAGTGTTAAGTTTTCTTAATATTGATGTGGTCAATGGTGCTACTCAGAGGTGTGTGTTTGTAATTATAACCTGCATGTGAGCTCTGGACAATACAGCACACCTGAGGTACCTTAACAATTTAATTAGCAGGGGGAGTTTACCTGCTGCACCGAATGCAGCAATGTGATAGGGTAATTGATTATTTTGAAAACTGTATTTAAGTTGACCAAATGTTTTGTATCGTACTGGCTGGTGTAGAATGGTGAGTTGCAGCTGTTTGATTATTATTTTAAAATAAAGATAAGCAAAGATATTGTGGGCAAGTTTTTATTCCATCGCCCCAATCGCTGCGCAAACTCGGTTGGCAAAGAAAGTCCAACATGTAGATGAAGAGTGGGTTGGAGACACCTTAAATAAATAAATCAAATTGTGGTATGTATCAGATGCAGAAATGCCCGTCTATGTATGTATGTATGTATGTATGTATGTATGCTTGATTGCTTGTTAATGGTCAGCGATGATCAGCTGATGTTTCTAGAGCCAGCTGACATTTACTCAGTGGGTAACATCAGTGAGTAAAAGATGTTACTTCAGTAGCCCAGCTACAAAGCATGTAAGTTTGTCTGCAGTTTTAAAAATTAAGGTGCCTGGGGAAAAGGTGGAATGATGATGATGACGACGATTGATGCACATAGCCAGAATCCCATCTGTCAGCCACAATGCCATGGCATCATAGAAAAAGAATGACATGTTATGAACATTTCCAGGATGCACTCTGTAGACCAGGCATCCCCAAACTTCAGCCCTCCAGATGTTTTGGACTACAATTCCCATCATCGCTGACCACTGGTTCTGTTAGCTAGGGATCATGGGAGCTGTAGGTCAAAACATCTGGAGGGCCGCAGTTTGGGGGATGCCTGCTGTAGACACATATGCACAAAACTTCAAAGATGCTCAAAAAATCATAGGACATAATACATGGATGCTTTTATCAAACTTAATTTGGTTACCAGATTCTGAATTGCAATAAGGTAGTAATGGGTCAGTCAGTTCACTCATCCCTGCTCTGAAGGACTTCTTAAGTGAAAAGGAATGCTTTTCCTTTTACTTTGTCGCTCTTAAAAGAGCTGCCATGTTTGCCAAGTTTCCTTGCATCCCGGGATTGTATTTCTTATGCCTTATTTCTTCAGAGGAATGTACGTCTCTCTTGGTTGCTTCTCCAAAAGATCTCTTTAACCTTTCATTAAATGTGCTGACAGCTGGTATCAGTTCCTCATGAATTAGTTCAGTGCATTTCCATTTACATATGTCCCAACAGAATTCATTAGAGTTCCGTGCAGGTTCCTGTCCTCTGATTTCCTTTGTAAATTCAAACATGAGCCAGAGTAAATAATTGGAAGTGAGGATATGGAGAACAAGGTGGGGAAGAAGGAATGCTCAGGTGCCTGTGTTGCGTCTAATTTACATTTCTGGGGCATGGTCTCCATAAGGCAGATTTGCTCAGACTGACTTCTCCATTAACTTGAGGAGTGCATGTGTATTGTGCACTATAACTTTTCGAAATGATATGTCAGATAGGTTGGGGATGTTTGAATCAAATCCTGTCCATTGGTCAAAGGAGTCATTTCGCATTGTGTACTACCCTTGCAAAAGGTGCCAGGGGCGTAGCCAGGATGAAAATCAGGGGGGGCAAGGGGCGGGGAGCAAGGGGGGGCCAGGGGGGCCAAGGGGCGGGGGCGGGGCCACATCGGAGCAGCCCGAAATCGGGCTGCTCCGACTCCCTCCTCCCCCTCCGCGATAGGAAGGGACGAGGGGGAGCCAGGATCAGCCCGAAATCGGGCTGCTCCGACTCCCTCCTCCCCCTCCACGATCGGAAGGGACGAGGGGGAGCCAGGATCAGCCCGAAATCGGGCTGCTCCGACTCCCTCCTCCCCCTCCGCGATCGGAAGGGACGAGGGGGAGCCAGGATCAGCCCGAAATCGGGCTGCTCCGACTCCCTCCTCCCCCTCCGCGATCGGAAGGGACGAGGGGGAGCCAGGATCAGCCCGAAATCGGGCTGCTCCGACTCCCTCCTCCCCCTCCGCGATAGGAAGGGACGAGGGGGAGCCAGGATCAGCCCGAAATCGGGCTGCTCCGACTCTCTCCTCCCCCTCCGCGATCGGAAGGGACGAGGGGGAGCCAGGATCAGCCCGAAATCGGGCTGCTCCGACTCCCTCCTCCCCCTCCGCGATCGGAAGGGACGAGGGGGAGCCAGGATCAGCCCGAAATCGGGCTGCTCCGACTCCCTCCTCCCCCTCCGCGATAGGAAGGGACGAGGGGGAGCCAGGATCAGCCCGAAATCGGGCTGCTCCGACTCCCTCCTCCCCCTCCACGATCGGAAGGGACGAGGGGGAGCCAGGATCAGCTCCGATCCCCTCCTCCCCCTCTGCAATCGCTGGGGCAGGTGGAGGGAAAGCCCCAGAGCCGCGCAAAGCGGTTGCCTGGCTTTCCCTCCGCCCGCCCCACAGCCAGCCGGCTAGAAGGGACGTCTCCCTTCTCCCTTGCTGGCTGTGGGGCGGAGGGAGGGAAAGCCAGCCAAACGCTTTGCGCGGCTCTGGTGCTTTCCCGCCGCCCGCCCCACAGCCAGCCAGGGAGAAGGGAGACGGCACCGGGCGGGCAGTGGGGCAGGCTGGCCAGTGGCCCTGCTTCTAGGGGGGGCAATTGCCCCCTCCTGCCCCCCCTGCCTACGCCCATGAAAGGTGCCAAGCATTTCACGGCAGTGTGCTTTTCAATTTATAGTTACCCCTACTGTGGTTGTCTCCCCCTTTCAGCCCCACCAACTTGCCATATCTGGGAGAAAGAGTTACAGACAAGTTGTAACTACACCATGGTTATTTCTCATTCTTCAAGACTCAGCAAAATGCCTGCTTAACAGCTTGGAGGCAACATCAGACAACATGGAGGCAGCTGACAAACAGCAGCGAAGGTATGGTTTCCATTGCAAGACCATGGTGCAAACTGCGCTAATGGTTCTAGCTGTCTTAGGATATTGAATAACAGGATTGCAAAAATGTTGGGGAAAGAATTTGAGTTATGGATCAGAATGCGTGGGAAAGTGCCTATGAAATCAGTCTCAGCAAAGATTCAAGAATCAACTCTTAAACTTTAGGTGGCACTATACACTGGTAATTTTTTCAAACATTAACTCCAATCTGTCTGCAAGATGCTGTAAGAAAACAACAGAAAGGCATGTACAGTATTTCCATTTATTGTGGGAGTGTGCAACATTCTCATGGACATGTTTGCTTCAAAGAAAATGACTGAATAAACTGAATGCAATGGCCACACTGAATCTACCAAGATACAGAGCCTAGATGGTTCACAATAACTGATCAGATCACTGAAGCTGCAGTTCTATGTACACCCATTAAACTAAGAATTATGAGTACTCATGTAGGCTTGTGCTGTTAGAGTATCAAACTCTTTAAAATGCAAATATTGTTCATGAGCTAAAACAAAAAACCCAGGATCCAATACAAACTCTTAACAGATAGTAAGGAAAGGGGCGGGTGGGGGGTGCCGGATTTAAAAATATATTATGCAGCAGCAAATTTATGTTGGGTGAGAGATTGGATTACTTTGGAAGATAGGGAATTATTGGATATTGAGGGCTTTAGAAATAATTACAGATGGCATGAGTATCTTATGAATGAAAGGGAGAAGAAGTATAGAGAACTTACGGACCATGTGGTGAAAAAATCACTATTTAAGGTTTGGGAGGAGAATAAAAGGATTTTGGAACCCAAGATTCCCTGGTGGTTATCACCAACTGAGATAACATCTGTGAAGGGAGGAGTGAGGAAGGGAAGATGGATAACATATCGTGAACTGATTGAAAATAAGGAGGGGCAATATGTATTGAAATCGTACGACCAGGTAAAAGAAGATTGCACAAGCTGGCTCCAATACAATCAAATGCAAAGTATATTCCAAAAACATAAATTAATTGGCTTCCAAGAGAAAAAATCAAAATTACAAGAAATATTACTGATAAAGAAGATAAACATTTGACTAATTTATATAAATATTTGCTAGAATGGAACCTTAAAGATGAGGTGGTTAAGTGCAGTATGGTTAAATGGGCACAAGACGTAGGGAGAACAATTTACAGTGTACAGTGGGATAAATTGTGGACCGAAAGCTTAAGATTTACAGCGTGTACATCAATAAAAGAAAACATAATGAAAATGGCCTATAGATGGCACTTAACACCGGAGAAAATAGGGAGGATCTATAAATCGGAATCGAACAAATGTTGGAAGTGTCACAAAAATATAGGTACATATATGCATTGCTGGTGGTGGTGTGAAGGTGTGCAGGATTTCTGGAATAAAATATATGAGAAAATGAAAAGCATGTTAAAATTAACCTTCGCAAAATCACCAGAGATATTCTTACTAAGCATGATCCCAGACAGTGTGCCCAAAGATAAGAGATGTATCTTGTTGTATGGGAGTGCAGCGGCCCGGACACTGTTAGCATAAAAATGGAAGGGTGAGGAACTGCCAGGGGTGGAGGATTGGCAAAGTAAGATGGTGGAATATATGAATTTGGCCAAAATGACGGCAGCAATTAGGAACGCCCCTAGACAGAAGATCCAAAACGAATGGCAATTAGTCGAAGAGTACTTCAAAAAGGAAGGTATTAAGACAGAGTTGGTGATTTGCTTAACTTAAAGAATGCATGAAGAGAGTGAATAATTAAAGATAAGGAAGTGAGGTTTTATTTTTAGAGAACTAGGAGGAAACAAGTAGAGGAGGAAGGACAAGTAAGCGCTAAGTCAACAATCGGAAGTATTTTTTTTATATATAAATTATTTTTTTAATATTGGATCTTTTTCTTTCTTTCTCTCTCTTTTTTTCTTTTCTTTCTTTTTTCCTCTCCCTGCCCTTTCCCCTCACTTTTGGCCATCTGTTTTTTGCCTTTTTCGTCCTTTCTCCTTTCTCTTTTCGGGCTCACCCGACTCTACCATGATTATGAATTTTTATTTTTGGATGAACTTAATCTAAGGTTGAGGTGGGGTGAGGCTAATCTTTATATGTTATATCTTTACTATCACTTTATTATAAGTTTTTTGGGGTTTTTTTTGGTATTATTACCTTTATTGCTTATGATTTTCTATGATTTTGTACTATCTCTTTATTATTTATATTTATATTTTGTTTAAGTATGTATGAATTTAAAGAAACTGTATTTTAATATGAACTTTAATAAAGTTGACATTTTAAAAATCAAAAAAAAAAATCAAACATGAGCTAGCTCAAGAATACAAGAATTGTTTACTTAAGGATTTGATTTAAACATTTTAATAGATTTAAGCTATTTTTATTTTTATTGTATTGCATTCCTTGTACAGTATACCACTTAGAGAGTGCTGTGATTAAGCAGTGCTGTATATAAATTGTCTAAATACGGTGCTACTACCACTACCAATAACAATAATTCAGCAATGCTGCTTTACATATTCATCACTAGCATGATTAAAATGTCTTACTTGTAAAAGGATTTGCATGGTGTAAGCCAAACAGCTAGAAAATTGAGGAAGAAAATGTTTAAGTAATAGAGTTTAACATTATTAGTAACTGCTGAAATAGCAGATTACTACCAGATGGAAAATAGACCAATATGCTGTTGCTGCCGCTGCCACAGCTGCAACTAATACCACAGCCACTACCATTATTTACCATTCATTTTCTGCTTAGTACAGGATTTAAAAACTACACATGAAAGGTGGAAGCAGGGAAGAGAGCCCAATAAAAGAATAGAAATGAGGGGGGGGGAGATGAAGTGGTTAGTTGGTAAATAGATGCAATAGGGCAATCAGCATAAGTTCATTCAGGAATACAAATTCCTGGATCTTGAATTTGTAGCTAGATTTGAATGTAAAAAATGCGACTGCTACAGAGGAAACATTCCATTCTCTCCTCCCGTTTCTGCAGGTGTTTGTTCGGGTTCTTCATGTGTGTTTAAGCTGCAAGGACAAGCACAAGTCTTTTAAAGCTTGTAGTAAATAAGCACACGGTTGTTTTGTTTAACTTATTCATTTAGCTCAGTTTCTTTCGCTATAGTTCTGGTGCCAAATTAAGATTGCCAACCCATGAATGGGTAAAGGTAGTGTACAATACATGGATTTAGTTGGGACTGAAAGTCGGTGGAGTCTGTAGGTGTAGTGGTTGTGCCAACATACACCTTCTTAGGATAACAGATTTCTTAGGATAGTAAAAAATAAATAAATCCTGATTACCTCCCTCCCTCTTCAAAATTAGCATATAAAGCCTATGGGATAGCATCCATTGGATAAGTGCAGAACAATTACTATGGCCACATTGGTATTTCCCAAGAAAAAAATGCAAGTCCTGCCCAGAGGCTTACAGTCTAAAAGAAAAATTAAAAAGGACAGGGCTATTGGGTAAGGGTAATAAACACAAAAGGGAAAGGAGAAAAAACAGAACCTTAAATGTTAGTGTGGGCTCATATAAAAATTATTATGTCTCTCAATTAGACACAAAAAAGAATTGGATGGCAGACTAAACTCTAACCTTTTGGTTTCGTCAATGTGGTATTTTCCAATCTTTTTACCTAGAGAGGGAATGAAGATTGATTAGTTTTAAGAGGAACATCTATTCTAGGACAGTATGATGCAATTTAGTGAACCAACAAACTTGGCTAAGTCATAATACACAACTCTGAGGAGTAGAAAACTTTCACTGAAAGCAACAGGAATAGCATAGCAAGCAGTCGGGACAACTGAAAGACCACACAGAAAGAGATTACTGAGGGTAACTTCAAAGATTCACCCAAGAGGGTTTCATGCACTGGAAGAAAAATGGAGCACGGAAAGTGGCAAGGCTCCCTATTCCTTAATAATCATAGGAGACATGGGCTGTGGTGCTAGAGAAGAGTGTGCAGCTTCTAAGAAAGAAGTGGAAAGAGAAAAAAGCTCTGTGAAATTGGAAGGACATTGCTGCAGGAACACAGTTTTGTTCAACATTCTGGTCCTTCACAACCACTTGAGTTCTTTTTTTATGCTGATATTCTACTTTCTCAAACAATATACAAACAGAAACACAGCCATCCTTGTCTGAATTTTCTGATACAGTTTCTCCAGCTAAACAATGTTAACAAAAATGAATGTTTTGGGGAAAGTGCATAAAAATGAAGATTTGTGAAAATAATATACAAAAATACTAAAGAAAATTGATTGGGAAAAAATGTCTGCAATGGTCAAAACTGCATATAAAAATGTATTGATTAGGAGAAATTCACACTAAAATGCTGATTTCTTTTATATACTTTTATGTGGAAATATTTATCCCATTTTGCATCTGTATTGGATTTGAATTTTTTTATGTTTTAAATTGTTTTAAATTACTTTTAAATATTGAGTTGGTTTTAATGGTTTTTGTTGATGATGTTTGTAATGTTAAATCACTTGAAGAGTTTTTTTAACTGATAAATATAATCAAATGAATAAAATAAATACTCTCTTCTCCAGGAAGAAAGGAAGGAAAGAAGGAACGAACAAACAAACAGACCAAGAGAAAATGGTCTATGAAATGTCAGAGGCATTCCTGGAATGAGAATGAGTTGCCTTGCTAGTGTGCTAGGACTAGATTAGCAAACTGCAGCTTTGTTAGGGGAAAGTTCCAAAAGATTTCTTCGGTACCAAGCATTTATTTAAAGCAGAGTACAAACTGCATATTTCATACTTACTTCTCACTAGCAATGCTACTGGAATCAAGAGGAGAATCAAAAGCAGAATAGCACCAAGAATCAGCACTTCCTAACAGGAAAAAATACAAACCAAAACTGTTATGATCAAGATTAAGTTTGCCAACAGATGAGGACACCTGGACACCAGTGTTCTGGACTGAAGCTCTACTTGGTGGGCTAAAAGGAATGGATCGATCAGCACATTCCACTTGAGTTGGATTTTGTGATCCAACCCACTCTAGCTTCCAAATATATGAGTTCGCTTTTCCTTCAGGGGTGGCCAACTTCCAAGAGACTGTGATCTACTCACAGAGTTAAAAACTGGCAGTGATCTACCCCTTTTGGGGGGGGGGGTTCAGGTCGAGGTTGTTGAGCTTTTTAGGAAGGAAAGCCATCCATGTTTTGGGGGGTTCGGGTCAATGTTGAGCTTTTTTTTTTTTTTTTTTTAGGAAGGAAAGCCCTGTTTCAGGACTAAAGATGTAGAGGGAGCCAAAGTTGCTGAGCTGTTTTGGGTGGAGCCAGTGATCTACCACAGACGTCCAGTGATCTACCAGTAGATCACGATCTACCTGTTGGACATGCCTGCTTACATTAAAGATCAGAACTAGAGATGTAAGTAGAAGAACATTTACACATGCTGGGGATAAGCTTTCAATAAATTTCTCTTTCACCTGGATCAGGGTGCATTTTTGAGGGTGTAAACTGGAACAGCCCTGCCATGGTAATCCCTTGTGGCCAGAAAAAGCATATGCAGATGTATGCTGAAGACTTGACTTTTCTTCCCAGGAGCATAGCTGCCAAGTATCCCGTATCCGCCGGGAAAACCCCTTTTTTCTCACCGTTTCCCGGCGGTCTCCCGCTTGGCGAAAAATCCCGGCATTGTCCCTTAAATTCGCTTCTTCCCGGCGGCCATTTTCTGGTGCCGCTTTGCCCTTCTATGGGCACCAGAAAATGGCGGCGCCGGCGCCGGAAGTCGCTTCCGCGCATGACCGGAAGTTGCGTGACGCGACTTCCGGTGGCGCTTCGCCCTTCTATGGGCATCAGAAAATGGCGGCGCCGGAAGTCGCTTTTACGTGTTTCCGGTCATGCGCGGAAGCGACTTCCGGCGCCGGCACCGCCATTTTCTGGTGTCATGCAACTTCCGGTCATGCGCGCGCTGCCGATCCCGGATCTTTACGATCCGGACTTGGCAGCTATGCCCAGGAGTAGAGCAGGAGAAGGATTCAGGGAAGTCATGCATGTCCCAGTGGTTGGCAATACAGAACCCATGGGCACCAGTGTGCCCATCAGTACCATCTATGGCACCCATGAAAAGTCTCAGTAAACATCTCCTCAAAAATCCACATCAGAGACTTGATCTTCCTGCTCCATTCCTGTTTGCACTGGCTCAGTCTCTCCTACAATGAATATACTCCCTTAAACATGTCACCTTTAATTGGGTGTCAGGATTGGACACACACCTTCCTACCCATTCTGAACGGAGAAGAGGAACAAAGAGTTTCCCTCCGTGAGCAAGTCTGGTGGTGGCTGATATAGATGGATTTCCACCCATTGACAGATTCACTGTTGTGGGAGAGGGATCATGCCTGCACTATTTTGTGACCCCATCTCTTTTTCTGCTTTTAGATGTGACAGCCATTTTGTGTTCTGACATGGCCCCTCAGCTGTCATTTTGTGACCGGTATAAAGATATGCCCACCGTCCCCCAAAGGTTGCTAACCCCTCACTTGACCCCTTTCTGACTGGCTAATGTTTCTGCTCCAAATCCCATGCTTTTCCCTGTGTACATATATGGCAGGAATTTGAGCTTGTTGGAAAAGTAAGCAACCAAATACAATAAATACCTTATATGTTACTAGCATATCAGAATTTCCAAACTGGTTTTGGCTAAAAAAGAGAGGAAAGAATACAATCACAAATCATAAATACACATTTTAAAGCTTATAACCTTCCAATGAGAGTTTCCACAATAAAATTGGTTGAACAGACATAGAGAAAAGTAAATTTCTTTGATTTTTATTTGCAGTGGTGGCCATCTTCATAATGTCATTGCAGCTATAAGCTACTAATGAGAACATGACACCACAGATATTCTTCCAGTACATGGGATTATGAATCAAATGAAACCATCCTAACCTCTGGAACCCTGTGGGGTGCCTGCAGTAGGGTTACAAGAAGGCAGCCATTCCCATCCCAGGTTGATTGCAAACAGCACTATTTCTTTCCGCTGCAGTTCAGCTTCTGCTAAAACCTGTTACTCATCTCACTATTCGCTATGGCTGAAATATATGTAATTAATGAAGTGATTAATTTCAATGCATTTCAGTGGAAGGGGAATGTTAGGGAAAAGAGCAGAAAATAATGTAATGACTTGTGTAAAATTTCCGGATAAAGAAAGAATAGTGAATACTACCTGTTATTTGCTGGAGTCATTTCCGTACTTGACTTCTGATGATCATCTGAATGTTGGCGATTTTCACTTCCATTCCTGTCTCCGGTGGAATTCTCTGACATCTGTGGGTGAACCACAGCACTTTGGGGGGACTGAAGGGTTTGGTTTTCTGAGAAGAAGGGGACAGTTCTCTGAGGAGATTCTAAGGGATTTGAAGAGGAACATTTGACTGAGTAGACAACAGTGCTGATGTAGACAGTAAAAAGACCCACCTAGAGAATACAGTGGAGGAGAAAACAGCAGGAGATGCAGCCTATTGACCTCACAGGGATCATCCAGCAGCTGCTCTATTGCCACAGGAATGAGAGACACTCAGGCAAACAGCTGCTTGTGAGCCCAGGACTGTGTAGCAAGGGGCAGGTTTAAGAATCTATTCACATTAAACTGTATACACATCTTGGGTAGTTCCACCACCACCACCACTTTCCACTACTTTCATCTACTTTCTTTCAGGCAACATAGGGGCTGGGGAGACAACAAACATAATATTGGGGCCCTGGCTTTGTTTCTCATCGTCCCTCTCAGGTCCCTTAATTCCTTCCACTTGGAAGGGTGTTCCCATCAAACACTGGATAAGAACAGATAGCACATTCTACTGTGATCTCTTTACTTTCAGGTAGAATATTGCCTTATAATGCTGGTATTTTTACTTTTTCCTGGATCCTGGGTCACTGGTCCCATCACCTCCTGGCAAATAGAAGGGGAAGAAATGGAGGCAGTGGGAGATTTTACTTTCTTGGGTTCCATGATCACTGCAGATGGTGACAGCAGTCACGAAATTAAAATACGCCTGCTTCTTGGGAGAAAAGCAATGACAAACCTAGACAGCATCTTAAAAATCAGAGACATCACCTTGCCGACAAAGGTCCGTATAGTTAAAGCTATGGTTTTCCCAGTAGTGATGTATGGAAGTGAGAGCTGGACCATAAAGAAGGTTGATCGCCAAATAATTGATGCTTTTGAATTATGGTGCTGGAGGAGACTCTTGAGAGTCCCATGGACAGCAAGAAGATAAAACCTATCCATTCTGAAGGAAATCAGCCCTGAGTGCTCACTGGAAGGACAGATCGTGAAGCTGAGGCTCCAATACTCCAATACAAGAAGAGAAGACTCCCTGGAAAAGACCCTGATGTTGGGAAAGATTGAGGTACACAAGGAGAAGGGGGTGACAGGACGGGATGGTTGGACAGTGTTCTTGAAGCTACAAACATGAGTTTGACCAAACTGCGGGGGGCAGTGCAAGACAGGAGTGCCTGGCGTGCTCTGGTCCATGGGGTCATGAAGAGTCAGACACGACTAAACGACTAAACAACAACAACAATGATAATGACCACAAACTGTCCATTGCATAGGAGAACTATCAGGGAAATTATCATAAGTGATTTTTCACAAATGGTCTAACACCTACAGTACTGTAGATTTCAGGCTTCCAGGAACTCTCCAGTTTGCAGCCTCCTCACACCATTTCACCAGAGTGCATATTGGGGGGAAATTGGAGTTTTCCCGCTCCTCTCTGAGGTAATATGGAAATACTGACTGACTTCGCAGGCTTTTCAGGCATCTGAATTATCTGAGGAAAGCCTTGAATTGGTTTTTGTTTTTTAAAGTGAGATGGGGTGGCTTTTGTTTTAAAGTGAGATGGGGTTAGAAATTTTCTCTTTAGGAAGAGAGGTTTTCATTCTGGCATTATTGCCTAAGTTTATGGGGTCTTTTCACATGGGAGAAACAGGAAATGAATGAGCCCTCATTTCTCCCCCTTCCCATCCCCAGACTTGGGTGTTGGCTGCTATTTGTGGCTAGGAATTGGATTGTGGAAAACAAAACAATTAGGTCATGAACGCACATATCAAATATAGAATCTGAATTTCTAATGACAGTTTCACAGAAGCCACCAGGGAGTCTGGCCAATCCTTTACAGCAGGAAAGGAACGTCATCATAGGCAGACTTCTCAGCCATGATGAATCCTTCTTGTGAATGCAACCTTCTTACATGGTCTGACTTGCATTAACAAAGCCTTGAAGAATAGCTCAAAATGGAGAATTGAAAACAATTGTTTTGGTGGGTTGCATGGGAAATGAGGAAGCTCATAAGCAGAAGGAAAGAAAACTTCCGTGTTTCTTTGGTCCTAGCGCCAACAATCTGAGACATGAAATGTGATTTAAGTAACTGTGTTGCAGGATACACTTGACTTCTGGAAAACTGGCTCTGCATTTGGGTTCTGGGAGAAATGCCCAGGCCCATAAAATAAAGGCATTTGGGGGGGGGGTCACACAGTCAAGCTATATCTATTGCAGCAAAGATAAATACAGAACTAAGAAATACTTCAAGCCAACAGACAATGGAACACACTTAAGAATGCAACTAACTGTGAGGGAAGAGCAATCAAGATAAAGTGGAAGGTGGGGTTAGGGGGGATATTTTAAAGAGAGCACCGAAGAAGTGGGGAGCTTATTCCCCACCCCCTTTCTTTTCTTTTCTCCTCAAAGTTGCTTAACCTAGCTAGTTTTTTTCAGTTGGAGCTACTTCTAGTCCCAGATTGCCACGGTGGGGTGGGGGGTGGGGAGAACCAGTTTTTAGGAGGAAGGAATTCACTTCTCCACTTCCACCTACCTACTCACTTATGCCATATTATGCTTTAAATTGTCCTGTCTTTATACGGATTTCCAGTTATTTCACCCAGATCTTCCATCATTTCTAATTTGACAGCTTTCAATGCCTGTTGAAAACCCTTTCTATTTTACTCAGACTTTCCCTGGGAGAAGAGCTGGTTTTTTTGTTTGCAGCTGATTTGATTATTAGTGAAGAATTTTCAGTCATGCTTTTAATGTTATCTTATGGTGGGTCCCCCTGCCATCTTGTTCACCACTTAACTATTTTATATTAAGCATTTTATAAATTCTTAGAGCAAATAAATAGAACTTAAAGGAGGCAGTTCTTCTGGGTTAAGCATTGTACCTGTAGCTGGAGGGGCAGTCACTGTGGTAAAAAAACAACAGACATTTTCAGTCAACTCATCCTGACGACTGGTTGGTGATGGTTTGAAGCTGACCAATGGAGAAACAGTTGTAAGAAAAGTTATGTCTGTCGTCACAAAAGATGTGGTCATTGTTGGAATATGAGCATCAGTAGGGGCTGCTGGGGAAGCAGGGCTATTTGAAATAAAAGGAGAAGCTTGTGGGAAAGTAACTGTGGTTATTAAGGGCGAAGTAGTACTTGTGGTGATAATCACTTGAGGTGTGGTGGCAATAGTTGTGGTGGAGACTGTGGTTGTTGTGGTAGAGACTGTAGTTGTTGCTGTAAGAAAACAACAAAAATATGTATCAGAACTACATCTATGGAATGGGAACAAAGCAAATAGTGGCCAAAAAGATGACAGCTCAAGCCAACAAATGAGTAGGTTGAAGGGGAAACTGTTTACTAACTGAGATTCTATGATAGGTCAGATGAAAATATTTTAGATTACGGTAGATTGTTCAGCTCTGCTGCCAGCTAGATCAACTGCAGCTGAACAATGGTCCACACAGACCCCCCACACAGTGAACTTGTAGTGTAGAGAAACCTAACATCTATTTTTCATAATTCTCATAGGATGGGGAGAATGGGCAGAGGATAATAATTCCACTCACCTCTATTAACCTCTAGATTCAAGGTCTTTTTAATGTCATTGAACCAGCCTGGGACTTCAATACGACAGCAGTACAATCCTTTATCTCTTTCATTTAGACCTGTAATTGTCAGGGACACATCTCCCCATGTCACAGATCCCCTTAACTGGTACCTATGTGAATTTCTTGATATCACCCGCCTTCCATTCGTGCGGAGAATTTCGTCGCTGCATTTAGAATTCGGGCAGCTGCCTCGGCCCCAGCACATATCAGTAAGGTCGTAGCTGTTTCGGACATGATAGGTGCATGGCAATGTGATGGCTTGGCCCACCACCCCTTTTACTACTGTTTGAGATATGGTATCCACTGAGAAGAAAAGAACAGAGAAAATGGTCAAGAATATTTTACTCCTTAATATTTAATATTGCTTTCCTGAAATGAAGGGACCAGTTTTCCTGAAAAACTATATTTAAATTGTTAGCTATATATGAATGTGTTAGTCACTTTTCTGTTATGTATATAGAAATCAAGCACACCTTTACATTTGTTATTTATTTAATGTGTTTAATAACCAAGCAACATACAAATAAAAATAATTAAGTTCGGCAGTCAATATAACTTATCAATAGTCTGAAACAAATAAGCTAAACTAAAACTCAGTTGAAAACTAACAAGCAGCAAGTCCATTTGACGTGTTTTGATCACAGTGGATTGATAGAGGGAGAATATTTTTTTATCAGACAATGCTTCACTTATTATTGCATGAGTCGGAGTCCCATTTATCATGCCTTACACCCCAGTCCTATACATATCTCAGCTGTAATTCCCAAGACCAATCATGCTTAGGTTGTTTTTAAATTTTTTTGCCCATTTTTTATCTGTCTTAGATTTCCTAGTCATTCCTGAATCATTTTCAGTAGAGGCAGGCAACCTGTTGCCTTCCAGAACTTCCATTATTCCTACCCATTGGCCATGCTGGCTGAGACTGATGAGTTGTAGACCAGAACACCTGTAGCTTTCCACCCCTTGTTGTTGTTGTTTTTAAGTAAGTAGGCCAGGTAGATTCTGGCATCCCCAATGCCAATGCCAGTTTACACTAGAACAGTGAGTTGTACTTCTGTGACCAAAACATCTTGTGTTTTGGGGATGAGGTCAGAACTCCCTTTGTAATGCTTGAAACACAGAGAAGATAGAGTCTCTCATATTTTCCCTTTTGCTTACGGCACTCTGACAAAAGAAAGTTCTATGAGGTGGAACAAATTACCTGCGGGGTCAAGGAAACAAGGATTTGTAACATTTGTGCTTGTTTCATCCTTTCCTAGCCTGCTCTACCCTAGAGTTTGACTATTTATAATCCATACCTTTCTTGTCCTCTGTATGAAGTGACTTCTAATATTTTGCTGAGTAGAGGGCATGTGGGGGGGGGGTCAGTGCAATGCCTCTGGCTGCTCAAACTACACAGTGCCCCTCTGCTCCTGTGCCTGGTTGTTGAAGCGGCAAAACGACCCTGTGATTCTAATCCCTGCTCAGCTCTCCCATAGAGGGCCGCAGGCATGGAATGCTGTGCCTTGATTCTGCTGAGCAGTTCTTCTCCGGAGATCTGTGAATGTCATTTCCTCTTGGCAACACTCCCAGGAAAGATGCAGAGGCTCCTCCAAATGGGCCCTCATAATTTTCATGCAACACTCCCCAGGTGATATTAGGACGGCACTGTCTTGCTATAGGATATGTTATTGGGATGATATTGCTTCTGGCCCTTGGGGTTTACACATTCCAGTAATGCTCTCATTATGAAGCAGGCTAAAATAATTTCAGGGGGGGGGAAGTACAGTAGGTAATGAAATGGAAAGCAAGGGCATTGGCCCATCATTACAACACCAGCATTGACCAACAACCTTTTATTTTTTGGCATATGGCATAAAGAACTGATAACCTATGTATAAAAACATTCAGTGGACGTTTAAGAATTCTGTTCTCTTTTTTATAGCTGTATTCAGTGCTTTTTTCTGGGAGTACCCAGAGGGATGCATATCCCTAAACATTTTGCGGATCTTTGTACTTTTGTCCATTCATATTTTTCCTAATTTGAACTATAAAATGGTGATTTTTCTTGAGTCAAAATGAGAGTATCTCTAAACATTTTTTAGGGGGGGGGAACACTGGCTGTATTACTAAGCTGCTCCCACTGAAATTATTGTTAAAGATAGAAATTCCAGTGATGACAAATAGAGAGGGCGAGCTTTTAGATTAGCCCTACTGTTAACATTAAAGGGTCTGAATATTGAGAAGAAGAGTTTGGATTTGATAACCCGCTTTATCACTACCCTAAGGAGTCTCAAAGCAGCTAACATTCTCCTTTCCCTTCCTCCCCCACAACAGACACTCTGTGAGGTGGGTGGGGCTGAGAGACTTCAGAGAAGTGTGACTAGCCCAAGGTCACCCAGCAGCTGCATGTGGAGGAGCGGGGATGCGAACCCGGTTCACCAGATTACGAGTCTACCGCTCCTAACCACTACACCACACTCAGACATAAATCCGAGATAGCCACAACCTGGGAACCTCCTGTGTAGATTACTGTAATGTGTTATATCACTTGAAAACAATCCAGAGGAGTTAGTTGGTCCAAAACAGGGCAGCAGGATTATTAACCAAAACCAACTGCTATGACTATATTTGAGCAGGAATTTGCCATCCACATTGGCTTCCAGGCCCAGCTTGAAGGGCTGGTATATGTTGAAAGCCTGAAACAGCATAGAACAAGGTTTCCTGAAGGATTGCTCTCCCCATATATACTTACCCAGCAAAATCAGCTGGCACAGTGGGGTGGTGTCATGCCACTGCCATCCCAACAGTGGTGTAGGTAGGGGTGCGTCAGAGCAGTAGCAAGGACAATGCTGTGCCACTTCACCAATGTGCCACTCCCACAAGTGTGCTCATGCAGCCCCAATCTTGCCACCACACTAGCCCGCTCTTCCCTATCCCAGTAAATGGTGCAATGCCACTGTCAGGGGGCAGCAGTGTGGCATTGCACCAGCACCTCCTGCCGCCCAGATCTTCTGATGCCCTTCTACAGGTGCAACAGGTGTCTACTAGAGAGAGGGCCTTTTCAGTGATGGCACCCCTACTTAGACAGTCTTGCCTGGCACCTAGGTTGGATACATTCAAGACTAGGTAAATAACTTTTTAAAATTTCCCCAGGTTTTTCCATTATAGAATCTTAGAAGTTTTTAGTGGGTTTTTTAAAAATCCTTTATATTAAGGTTATTCACACTGCTGGCTTTACTTGCATTTTATGGTGTTGCTGGTTTTATTCTGTTTTAGATCTTCATGTTCATTAATTCCTGTATGGTACTTTTTATTGTAAATGCTCTTGGCAGCACAAAAGTATAGCAGAGGTGCCTAATCTTCTTTTTTTAAAAAAAATAATACCTGGAATGTCTGGTTATACTTTTAATGGAGTTCATTCTTGTATGACTATTCATCTATCATTCAGCATTTTTATCCCCTTCCTAGCATAGCCTATGCAGCAGAACATTTTATTTCAAGTGAACCAACAATCTGTTTGAAAACTGAAAATCTTGTTTGAAAACTGAAAATCTTGAATTGGAATTCTAATGGTGTTACTCATATTCAGGGTACAGCCACTGAACTTAAGTAACTCGTTTCCATTGACTTGATTTGATGACTAAGATGTTTCTCTTCGGGGAAAGAGCCTTGAACCTTAGTATTCCATAGTTTTGGGTTGCCCAGATCTCCTTGTGAGTTACACTGTGACATAATATCAATAAACATAGTGTCAATTATCATGAATTTTTCATTGATAAAATTATAATTTGAGCAAACATGGAGATTCCATTTATGGCTGTAGTGTAAAATGAGAGATGCTGTGGTGTTACATAACAGATGGCATGTTTTTAGTCCTCAAGCTGTAATGTTATAACTATGAAAAATGTTATTCTTCCTACAAATTGCCTATTGTACATATCAATGCCTAAACGATTTTGTGTTTTTTATTACTTTTTTCAAAATCAAGAAAGTGACAAACTCCTGTTTCCCCTACAGTAAAGCATTTGCACATAAAACTTGTGGTCATGTTCTGTGGTTAGATCAATGTTCTTCTAGCATCACAACTACCAGTTAAATTTCTATTACAGCTCTTTTAAAGCGATTCCACAATATAGTTACAGTATTCTGAGGTTGAAGGTCCTCAGACAGAAATGTAACTAATAAACATCCACTCTAAGAACAACCTTTTCTTCCTATATCCCATCCCACAATGCCATTTGACCACTAATACACCAAACTAGTGTACCAGAATAATTAATTGCAATACTATTTTAGCTCATTGGCTAAGCTAATGACTGGCTTAAACACACACACACACACACACACACAGAGAGAGAGAGAGAGAGAGAGAGAGAGAGAGAGAGATGTAACACTCGATATATCAACAATTTACCCACAATTGACTTCTGAGACTCCACTGGAAATATTTTTAAACAATCTGACCACTAAAACAGAATTCCAAAGGTCTACTCTTTACCAACACATATAATTTTAGATATTCTTTTTATTGGCTTTGACCAGGTGCTTAAACGTGTGGGATTTTCTTCCCCTCACTGCAAAACATAAGGTGCAAAGTAGAATCTATTTTATTTTGTTACATGATCTTAAAAGAATAATGAATCTTAATAGCCACTCACCTATACAAATATGAATCACGATCCATTGAAGTAGTATGTGTGGCATGTTTGCGGTTCACAAACTCCAGAAGTGTCCTGTGTCGGAGCACTTCTCACATCTTAACCAGTTTGGAAGTGCTGAGTGAGCATTGCATTTTGCAATTTCACTATTTTGAGTTCAAGCACCTTAAACCTCAATGCCTCTGTGCTTCTAACAGCTGAATGGATGTAACACAGGAGACCCATGATCAATTATCCCTAATAATAATAATAATAATAATAATAATAATAATAATAATACCAACTGCAGGGACCTTTGATTTTTATTCCATTGTCCAGCGGCAACTTTACTTTTAAGAAAATGTTTTTTATTAACTTTTTGTAGGTAAGGCGTTGTGGGTTAAACCACAGAGCCTAGGGCTTGCTGATCAGAAGGTCGGCAGTTCAAATCCCTGCGACGGGGTGAGCTCCCGTTGCTTGGTCCCTGCTCCTGCCAACCTAGCAGTTTGAAAGCATGAAGTGCAAGTAGATAAATAGTTACCGCTCCGGCGGGAAGTTAAACAGCATTTCTGTGCGCTGCTCTGGTTCACCAGAAGCGGCTTAGTCATGCTGGCCACGTGACCTGGAAGCTGTATGCTGGCTCTCTTGGCCAGTAAAGCGAGATGAGCGCCGCAACCCTAGAGTCGTCTGCGACTGAACCTAACGGTCAGGGGTCCCTTTACCTTTACTTTTAAACAGATACACAACCAATGAAACAAAAGATCCAAAACTCAAAAAAGAAATGAAAACAAAAGATGGCATGGAATTGTGGGTGAAGTTACCAGAAAGTAATTGTATACAGTAGCAGATGCTTTCCAAGGGCCCCAACCAACAGAATGGCTGGGGCAGGTTCCATAGGGGAGAATGCACTGAGACACCGAAACTCAGTGATCATGGGCAGGAGGAGGAGCTACGCTAAGACCATACCATGTCATTACCGAGGAGGCAGGTTTAGTCGTTTTTTGAAGACTGTCTCCGGGTCTGGTCTTGACTGGATGGATATTGGAATCAACAAGAGAGACTCACATGACTTGAAGGTGCTGCTGTGTAATGCCAGGTCATTGATTCATAAGACCATTGCCATCCACAACTTGATCATGGATGGAGGACTTGACTTGCCATGTGTAACAGAGACAGGTTGGATAAGGCAGATGGGCCTGATTGTCAGGGAGGAGTCAGTGTTTTCAAGTTCCCCAGAGGGAGGGGGGAACCTGGGAGTGGAAGAGGAGGACGATGTACCCCAGGGGGAGTGGGATAATGAAGAGAGAGCTGTTGGAGTAAACCTAGAGGAAGAGGCAGGAAGGGCTAGAGAGCCAGGAATTTCACAGGAGCAGCAAGGGTTAAGCTCAAGCTCAGAATGAGGGAGAGGTTTACCACAGCTCTCAGAGATGTGCAGACAGGAAATCAAGCAGAGGGCCTTCTCGGCAGTGGTGCCTGCCCTGTGGAACACCCTCCCATCATATGTCAAGGAAATAAACAACTCTCTGACTTTTAGAAGACATCTGAAGGCAGCCCTGTTTAGGGGTATAAGTAATTATTTATTATTCAGTCATTAACATTAAACAATGATCCTGACTGTGTTGCAAAAAGATGTTATTATCATTTCCAAATTTCCGGGGTGGCTGATGAAGGTTCCTAATGTAAATGATGGGTGTTAATATAAGAAGTAAGGTACCACTGCATGGCTTGGAATTTATGTGTATTTGCTTTTTCATTAATAAATCTGTGGTACTGTGTTATATCTTCCATAAGCATAATAGTTTGGATACCATGTTGGCAATGCAGTGTTGGGGAGTGTCTTACATGATACCACCTACGATTGATCTTAAGAGTCAATTCACAAATTGGGAATTCCCAAATAAAACTGCTAATCAACAAAAGACACGAAATGATATTTATTTTCAGGGTTTTGCCATGTTTGTGTGTGTGATTTAGGAGGACACACATAGTAAAGGACACAGAATAGTAAAATCTGAAAACTCCTGGTCTCTAGGAAATGGAAACCTTGTGTGGAATATAAACCTCAAACTGATATATCAAAGTAGTACTTTGAGTGCCCTCTAGTGAGGCACTGGAAAAATTATTAGAACATAGTTTTCCCTCTGATCTGCAGATAACTATAAATGACAAACATGTATTAAGTTGTGTATCTGAGTTGTCCCTCTTGTTTCCTTCCCCAACTTTTTTTAAATAAAAAAACTAGTTTTATTTTGCAAGAAAGTTTAAAAATTATAGGCAACAAAAAGGAGGAGCACACATAATGATGTAACCAGATCAATAATTAAGGGGGAAAGGAAACTCACTGATTACAGCTCGTGGTGGTACAATACAACAGATTATATCAATCTTATGGAGACTGTGACTGTACTCAGGGATGTCAGCCAAGGCTATGATCATGTGAATTGCATTGCCAACCCTCTGATTTCAATCAGAATACTCATTGAAGGATGTTATCCCAGTATTTGACCCCAAGAACTGGAAAACTGGTCCATCATGCAGGGAAAGATTCCATGTAGTAAAGTTTTCAGCAGCAGTCACATGGCTATTTGTTGTCCTTTTTTTTAATTGAGAGAACCTCACTTGCATGATATACATAAAAGAGCTAAGAAGCTGTATCTGTGCCTTTAGGTGATGGATGACGAATTAAACAGACAGTAGGCGACCGTGGCATGGCTCTTCAGAAGGAGAAACTGGTTATGGCATCTTTTTCCAACCTGATGCCCTTCAAATTTCATCATTCCTAACCACTGGCCATGCTGTCTGGACTGATGGGAGCTATAGGGGACACCAGGGTGGGAAAGGCTGGGTTATGGCATAGAATCAGTCTTCCAATTCTGGTCTGTTTCTCTTACACAGCATACTAGAGGGAAACACATATCAATGCACAATGGTATGCATATGTACTGTAATCAAGTTACAGTGTCTCATGCTGTAGAAAAACATGTGAAGTTCTCCCCCAAAAGTCTGGCCACCAGTGAATCTGGACATACTCATTGTTTTACGGATATCTTTTTGATAGCCAGTCTGCTCCAGGAAACACCTCTTGGTGTAGTTGTCAACACAATCTAAAATGTGCATAGTATTCTCATTCTAATCCATCTCATAAATATTTTCTGGCGCCCGGACACCAGTCTCCATAACATGTCGAATTCCTCCAGTGGCTGAGCTTGAGATTGCCACCTGACTGGAAAGAGCAAACAAAAATAAATCACGTTTGGGCTAAATGAAATATGTGAAGTCATAGCAAATATGCTATCATTAAAGTCACAAGCTTGATCATTCAACAAATTTTAGTATTTCCCAATTTTTGGAGTCTACCCTCTAGGTTATTCTACCGTATGCAACGATTCCCTTCAGTTTGCTCAAGGCAGGAGTTTAAGACACACACTCAGGTGTGTTTAGCTACTCTGACTTAGGACCTGGCTCCCTAAAGAACACCCTGTATTGTTATGAAGCTGTTTAGCTATTTAGTTCTTGCAGGAGAGGCCCTTTTGAGGATACTGCCAACTGCTAAGGCCCTCTTGATGGTCATGCACAAGAGCTGTTTCCCCTTATCGCTATCATATTCTAGAACAGGCTCCCCTCAGAGTTACGATTGGCCCCTTCTCCTCGTTTTTAGAAAATGTATCAAGACACTTCTTTTTAATTTGGCCTTTTAAATGTTTTTGTTGTGTTGTTGTTTGTACTGCTTACATTGATTTTAAAGTTTTTTATTTCTGGGAGTGAAGCAACAACACTTGCAATAAGCTACCTGACCCCGTGGGGTGAGGCCGTGATAGATAGAAAGAAAGACAGCCAGTTCTTCCTCAATGATTTCTTCTTTTTTTAGTAACTATTTGTTGGTAAAGCAGATCACTTCCTTTCAGGCTTTAGTTCCTTCCTGATTCTTCTCCAAGCTAGGGGTACTGTCTTGGTGACATGCAGGTTAAGAACTTAATTCGTTCTGGAGGTCCGTTCTTAACCTGAAACTGTTCTTAACCTGAAGCACCACTTTAGCTAATGGGGCCTCCTGCTGCCGCCGTGCCGCTGGAGCACGATTTCTGTTCTTAGCCTGAAGCAAAGTTCTTAACCCGAGGTACTATTTCTGGTTAGCGGAGTTTGTAACCTGAAGCGTTTGTAACCTGAAACGTCTGTAACCCGAGGTACCACTTTACTCAGAATGGCTTTGGCTGCCCTGAGTTTGCTGTGAGGCATCTTGATGCTGCTATGAACATGCACTGCAGCATCCAGGCCATACATCTGAGGTCTATGTCACCTCCCTGCCACCTCCTTACTTTTTTAAAAAAATTGGGAAGACGTCTCGGAGAGGGCAGATGTAATGTTCCTGTTACAAATCATGCACAAACTGAAACAATCTGGGCCCAATTGTTTTCTGAAACCATCAAAATTGTACCTGATCAACATCTCTAGAAATAACTCAGGACAAAACAAAATGGGCAAATGATGGTCATGTTGTAGCCTTATTAGCAACTAAGAGTTCTTAAGTTGCGCCCAGGCAGGGACAGGGACAGTCAATAATGACACT
Source organism: Zootoca vivipara (assembly GCF_963506605.1). NCBI lineage: Eukaryota > Metazoa > Chordata > Lepidosauria > Squamata > Lacertidae > Zootoca > Zootoca vivipara. The sequence goes on along the minus strand of NC_083277.1, from coordinate 60,012,881 downwards.
GAGGGTTGAATCCAGAGAAAGAATTTAATTCTTAAATTTAAGAGACTCTTGGTGATCAGCTCACGACAAGAGTAAAGAGACACAAATTTGCAAAGATTCTTATACACTTCTTGGGCTCCTTTCCCCCTCCTCTGTAAATGTGTGCATGCAAGGGGGTCACAGGTTACAAGTCCATATAAGGAAAATCCGTATCCTGTCCTTCTCATAAACACAAGGGGGTCACAAGTACATATAAGGATCTTCCTGTGTCCGGTTCTTCTTGTAAACACATGCTGACTCATGCTACCCCGGTAGCATCCTCAAGCAGCCTTGAGTGGGGGGCTTGAGTCCCTGACTATCTTGTCTGTTCTGTGCGTCAGACTGTTCTGTGTGTCAGACAAGGCCAGCCATCCGGCCTTGATAGCAAGCTGGGCATCCTGTTCCTTTTGCTTACATTACACTTTGGCACACAGAGAGAGGCAAAGAAAAAAAGCATTTTAAGCAAGACATCCCAGGGATATGGGGGGGGGGGGCTAAGCCATACAATCAGAATTATACAATGCAACTATATGATCAGATTTAGCTCAATAACACAATTGGAAAACCCCTCCCTTCAATGTGTTTTCTAGTGCTCAACTGAAAGTTACCAAGTGAGAACTCATGGCTCGAATTTTAAATTCTGGGGGACAAAACATATCCAGTTTTGTGTTTTGCTGCAGCCACCACCAGCTTTGTAGCAACATCATTCTCCCTCCCTCTAAAATCATTACTCTGTAAATGGTATAGCATTGTTCTCAAGGATGTCTTGAGAGATAGAAATGGTCACCAGAAATAACTAAATATACCCAGTGGGGTGTTTTGGGTTTGTTTTTGTTTTTTACCTTTTCTTTAAGCAGCAGACCATTACTTCATTTCATAATCTGCTTTTGAAATTCCCCTCATTTTGAAAATTGGTATTCAGGCCTACTCTGCTTCTCATAACTAGCAACATGTGGCCTTGGGGGTGCTGCTGTTTGACACACATGGAAGTACCGTATTTGCATGCTTCTTTAAATCCAGACCTATAAACATCCTAATGTAACCCATGGTGCTACCTATATATTTTCAATGGATGTGAATAAGCAGCACTCATGCTGAACTCTCCAACTATAGTATTACTTTACTTTGTACCAGAACAATTGCAAGTTGTAGAATTACTATAGCATCTACTCTTCTTAGCATTAAACTAGAAACAGACTTGAATAGTAATTACCTTATAGAATTACTCATCTTCTGCTTCTTGTGTAAATACCCTGTGGGATATTTTTTAAAAAGCATAAATAATATAAAAGGCAGTTGCTTTCATTAGATTAAGAGTGAGATTAATATAGAGGAACTACCAAACAGTACTTCCTGATATTACTGCCCTCCAGAAAGTCTGTCCTATCTATTTCCATATTTGTATGCAGCAAGAAAATCATCCTGCTTTTGCTAGTGAGGCATTACCTGAATATGTTTGCACTCTCATTGTTCCAAAATCCAATTTGAAGAAAATAGGGCAGAAGACTACTTGGTTACTATGGCAAGATGACATATTGTCTCTCTTCTCTACTCCGCAGTATTAGCATAATGAATTACAGTAATTGGCAATGAATACTGTTTGTGTTTATTGGTATTAAAAATATTAATTATTAACTACATATGGTTTTTTTGTAAAAGATGCTATGCTTTTAGTGAATAACAACAAAAAACAAGGATTGGTGGCTGCTATAACATTTGTGGACTGGACTTACTAAAAGCCAGAGGTGCCAACTTGAATAAAATATTGCGGGGGCCGGTAAGCCCCACCCTACATAACTGCTCACATGATGTGGCACACACACACCATTTGAATAGCAATGCCCATCAACTTTGCTTCCCCCCCCCGGCCCCCTCAAATATTTTATTGGGTTGCCAAAGACTCCTGGGCCCCTAGGATTTGGCTCCTATGCTAGATGCATAGAAAAGTTGTAAACTGACAGGCGTTGTATGCAGTGTTGGCATGAAAAGCTTTGTTTTTATATTAGGACAAGGATGGAGAACTTGTGGTCTTCCACATGTTGCTGGAATTCAGCTCCCATTAGCCCCAGTCAGCATGACCAATAGTCAGGGATGATGAGAGCTGTAATCCACAAATTTAGCAACTCTGTATATAGTTTGCAAAACTTCATTAACAATAATGTATGGCATTTCAACAATTTCTAATACAGTGGTACCTCGGTTTACAAACTTAATCTGTTCTGGGAGCCTGTTCTTAAACAGAAGCCATTCTTAAACTAAGGTGTGCTTTCCCTAATGAGGCCTCCCACCACCCGTGCCCTTCCACCCTTCAGCTTCCGTTCGTAGACAGAGGTAAAGTTCACTAACTACTTCTGGTTTTGCAGAGTTCTTATACTGAATAGTTTGTAAACAGGGCTGTTCTTAAACCGAGGTACCAGTGTACATGAAACCTTAACTAATATATACAATGCCAAAATAATAACCACATGCACCACTCAATATCTCACTGCCATAACGGCCCAAAATATTTCTGAAATACGTCCATGAGAATGTTGCTGGTGTGAACCAACAGAGGGATGTAGGAGTCTCCAGAACAGATTTAGAGGGCACATGAGGGCAGAGGCGTGGTGTGATGGGCCAGGGAGGCCATGGCCCTGGGCACACACCTGACTGTGCTCCCACAACAGGCACAGAGTCCTGCTGGCAGGCGAGTTTGACTAGTGGGCAGGTGAATAGAGGCAACGGGCAAGTAGCCTGTTGAAGGCAGGCTCTGTTCATCCTCCACACGCACCCCCCTGACTGTGCCCCCACCCCAGCTACCCGATCTACCAAAAGGTGAAATACTTGCCCCATCCTGGGAGCTGGCAAGCCCATGCCACGCCACTGCACGAGGGGAGGAGGAGAGGCAGAAAGTCCCATTGTGGGTGGTGATCCTTACACTATTGGGACCTTGACATAGCCCTACATTGAATGCAATCCTTTAGTCCCACAAATATTGACTAATAATGATACTGCATCTCTTCCAGCACTAGCATATAGGTCTGCCCTGGGGGGTTCTGTCTTCCCACCCTCATTTGCCAATGTTGAAAATATATATAGCGAAATTCTGCAAAACCACAGGAATACTTACACTTAAGTGCCAGCATTGCCACAATGAGAAATAATACTGCACATGTTCCAGTGCCAACATATAGGACTGTCCTTGAAGGTTCTTCTTTTCTTTGCTCTCTTACTAGTGTGGTAAAAGGTACAGAAATATTCTGCAAAAAATAAAATAAAATAAAATACAGAAATGACCTTGCTGAGTAGAAACTGAAAAGTGCAATGCAAACACTTTTGTCCAGATATAACAGATTACCTTTCACCAAGTTACAGTGGACGCTCAGGTTGCAAACGTGATCCATGCGGGAGGCACGTTCGCAACCTGCAGCGTTCACAACCCACACGCCGGTCGCAATTTGGCACTTCTGCACATGCGCAAAGCGTGATTTAGTGTTTCTGCGCATGCGCCAAAACCTGGACTTCCGGGTTCAGCGCAGGACGCAACCTGAAAAGACGCAACCTGAAGCATCTGTAACCCGAGCTATGACTGTACTTATACAGTGGTACTTCCGGTTACAAACTTACGGACGCATCCCGGGGCAAAGTTTGCAACAAGGAGCACGGGTTAGCGGAGCGCGCAACCCGAAGTGTTCGCAAAGGGGACGGTATATAACATGAGGTACCACTGTGAAGAAATGGAATTAATAGGATAATTTAGATGAGGTGAGCTAATCTGCTAGGAGTGAAAATTATGCTTGTGCTCATGAAATCTGATGAGATAAATAATGATCATAAAGGTAAAAATGTGTGTTTTATATATCCATCTATGTGCACAGTACTTTACAAAGCAGAAAAGGACACTTTCAATCTGAGAATGAACACAGGGAAAGACAGCAGTTGGAGGATGGAGGCAAGATAACACAAGAACGAATATTATTTTAGTTATACTTAAGCTTAATAGAGTAGAGTATGGTGGAGTAAGGGAGTCTGCCAAAGGCTTCATGGAAGAGGAAAAGAAGAAGTCATTTATTTATGGTTCACTCACCAAAAATAAGGGACAGCAATAACAAGAAAAAACAATATTTTAAGGATTTAACACAGAGAAGTTCTGGAAGGACATTTTGTACCTATAAGTTATGTAACATTTCCATCAATCTGCAAAGAGGCCGTGCAGATACTTACATCCTGTGGGGATTGTGTATTGGACATCCATCTTGGTCCCAAAGCAAAGTAAGTTTCAGTGAAGTGTATAGTAGCTGGACAAAGCAAAGATAAAGCAGCATACTCAGCCCAGTATTCCTGAAGGAACATCTCCACCCCCATCGTTCTGCCCAGACACTGAGGTCCAGCACCGAGGGCCTTCTGGTGGTTCCCTCATTACGAGAAGAGAGGTTACAGGGAACTAGGCAGAGGGCCTTCTCGGTAGTGGCTCCCGCCTTGTGGAACACTTTCCCATCAGGTGTCAAGGAAATAAACAACTATTTGACTTTTAGAAGACATCTGAAGGCAGTCCTGTTTAGGGAAGTTTTTCATGTTTGATGTTTTATTGTATTTTTGATATTCTGTTGGGAGCCGCCAGATGGGTGGGGTATAAATAAATAAATACTGTTATTATTATAACTTTGAATACATAAATGGATGCTTCTGGATGATGAGTCCCATGTTATATGTATGGATAAGAAAATCTAGTGTCAGTTTAAAATGGGAGTTAAGCACATTCACTATTTCATCTAATTTATTCTTTCTTCTTTTCTTTCAGAGTTACAGTCAACACTTCATTTCATTTCACTCCATGCTTCACTAGACTTGAGACTAACCAATGGAGACTAACAAATTCACAATCCATCTATATACACATACCTGGTACTCTAGCTGAAGTTGGACTCCCATTCCCTGATTAAGAAAAAGAACAGACAAGTCAATTGCACCATACCCTATTCAGCAAAAATGCAAGTGCAAAATTTGCAAGTGCAAGTGCAAAAATTGCATTTGAGTCCAACTACCTGATTTGTACCTGTCCAACCTTCCAAGGGCCAAAGTTCTTACAGGTGTGTACTGTTTGGAAGAAATTGTGTCACAGACCATTTGACAGGACCTGGCAGGTCTATTTAGTTTGCAGGCTTAAGGTTCACACTACTGCTATATTAGCTTTCGATACAAGCCGCAAAAGCATTAGATACAATGGAATATATTTACCACTTTCGGGACTTGTGCCTGAAGCTAATATAGTAAAGAATCGTGTGAACATCTACTGGTCATTGAGGTTTACCAAACTATGGATGGCTGTCCACACCAAGATGTGTCATGTGGCTGTTCAGAAGTTGCATTCACACATATACTTTGGACTTGCCCAATGGTCTCTTCCTTTTGGCAGGAGATCAACTGCTGTCTCATTTTTCGTTTTACCTTTCATTCCAGCAGAGGTCAGCTATGACCAAGCCCTCTGATCATGAACCAAATTCCTGCTGCAACTTTAATATTTCAGCATGTCTTATGGCCTGAAAATCTGAGTAATCAACTTGTCGGATTGAAGTCTTGCTTGGCACAAGACTAATTCTAAGAATATGATAATGTAACAGCAGAAACCCTCTCTTCCTCCCCACCTTTAGTTGTGTGTGTAAATACAGATGTATATTTGTGTGTGAAGGAAATGTGATTATTGGGTATTTATGAAGGATTTAAGGGCATAATGACAAAAGAACTGCTTTGCTGCAGTAAACCAAAAGCCCATCAAGTCAAGAAATAATTTCCATTTAGCTATTGATACCCATCCTCTGCAAATATGCATAATCATTTTTTGATGCTACCCATCTTTGGCAGGGGGAATAGACATATGATTTGTTGGGATTGCTAGCCTTCATAGCAGAAGCTCTACATTTTTTGTAAAAAGTTTTATCAAGACCCTTTAACATTTTGCCAAACTTATAAATATCATACAAATATTGTCTTAGGTAGTGACAAACTGGCATATCCCTGATGGAAGCATTCTGCTTACCTTTCTCAACCACAACTTCAATGTTATGTTTCACATCATTGAACAAACCACTTATGTCCACACGGCAACAGTATGTTCCCGAATCTTCTTCTATTACGTTCACAATTGTCAGAGACACATGTCCTTGATGAACATCTCCCAGTAGATAATACTTGCTATCCTTCTTGTATATTGATTGCTGTTCATTGGTCCTGAAAATTTGACTGGAACACCAAGTTAGAGGGCAACGTCCTCGCCCCCAGCATATGGTTCTGATCCCATTTTCCACAGTAGAATAATGACAGGGTAAAGTGATGTTCTGGCCCACTTTTCCCTGTATTGTAATCCCAGCAACTGATGCCAACAAGCATGTAGGGGAAGACACTACAGTTACAAAAAGGGAAAGAAAGAAGGAATGGAATTATGACAAACTGTGGGAACAACACTGTATTTGTAAAAATATTTCCATGTCAGCAAATTTCCTGAAGCCTAATATTATGCTGACTTTGTCATTTGACAATATTCAGCCCAGGCACATATTCCAACACCTCAGCTCAGTCTCTTGAGTTGAAGCCCAGAAGACGAAGAGCAAACACACCCAAACTATGCTAAACAATAATGTGGGTGCTCAATCAGGAAGTAGTTTTCTCCATGACAAAATGTGGAGTCATTTATGGGAGGAGTGGAAGTCATAGGGCTGTATCCAATGGAGTCCATTCAATATCAGAAAGCTCTTTGAGCTAGTAGAACCGTAGAGGAATGGAGAAGAGATGTGATTTTTGAATGGGGGACCTTTGAAACATCGTGGAAGGTGGTGGGGTTGCAGGGAAGAGGGTGAGTTATAGGCTTCCTGTTCCACTGAGAAACTCTTTGCTGGATCAAAGAGCAACAATGGGCAACAAGTTTTCTTAACAAAATAAAAATGTGTTATCTACCAGAAACAAAAGAGCATTTGCGCTGGTGGGAAGCCCCTTGGTGGTTAAGAACTGTGGTCAGATTTCGCAGGAACACGATATCATGTTCTGCAAACATCTTCTTTCACATGCTGAAGTCTGTATGCTGAGAGCATGTGACTCATATCCTCACAGCTCTTGCTGACACTGTTGAGTAGAGACCCGTGTTTCAAATCATATGAACTGATACTGTGCGGAGATATCATAGCATATCGTAGCACAGAACCAGGTATTCTGGAAACCTAGGATGCATGTGAGGTTTATAGTTTTCATATGGTTATCACAAGGATCTGTTCCAGTTAGGTGAACATGAATTACATGCAGTCAGCCTCAATAAGGTCTTAATATGTCACAAGGTTGATGCTGACTGTTAGGAAATGAATGTAGTATTAGTGCCTAAGCTCTTGAAATCATGTACCATATGGAAATAACAGCAGCATGTTAACTTTCTCTCATTCCTGCATCTTCAACCCTAAGCACGTTTACTCAGAGACAAGTCAGTTTAGGTATATATCTGTTATTACAGCCTTAAAAGGAGTTTGTTAGAAATCACAATAATTTGCCAGGTGTCTGGACTTGAATTAAAGATAATTAAATATTTACATACTGAATAGTTACACTGTACAAGTCTAAAACAATGATTTCCCAGAAGTGCAACTCCACAATTTATAATTTTGTTAATGTTTGATTGATTACCTGTAAACACCACCAACAGCATTCGTTCCAGGGGAAACATGGTATAGGCTGAGATGGCAGCAGAGGGTGGCCTTGTTCCTACTGCAAGTGGAGATTTTAACAGAATGCTCATTTCACAACCAAGCTTCTGACTTCTCTAATTTCTGATCTACATCATTGTATGACATAAGTCACAGCACTCAGCAGCAGGCTTTCTTTCTCTCCCCGCCCCACTGTGGTTAGTTCGCAGCTCACTGGGCCACCCAATGCAAATATACAGTTGGAAAAATACATATTTACAAATAAAGCTGTATTTGATGGATGAAAGGATATATGATTTCTGACATGATTGAGAATCGCATAGCCAGGGATGGAGAACTTTAAAGCGTAAATATCGGAAAGTGGAAAATATGAGAACAACAAAAAGAAGGCAGGAACAAAGATATTGGAGATATACCAGTACTTCAAAGAGGTCCAGACTATGGGGAGCCCGGAAAAATTAATAATTAGGACTGTAATTTGTTTTTTTTAAAAAAAATAGTTTATTGTTTTTGATTGGATTATGATTATGGATATGTTAATTGGCTGTTTTTATCGGAAAATTAATAAAAATGATTTAAAAAATAAATTAATAGCTTGCTAAAGCAACTAATAGAGTAGAATTAATCTAGCACATGCACATTCACTGTGTCTTTAAAGAGAAAGAGAAGTCACCCACTCAGAAGCAACCAAGTCTCCCTCCCCATTTCCAGTGGTGGAGGGCATGGTGGTGTGGCAGTACTTATCTGTCCCCTGGAGAGCTGAATCGCTGCTGCTTACTGGGAAGGAGTGGGTGAGGTCTAGGGTTGCCAGACTCAATAGTGGACAGGACTTCTGTGCCTTTAATTGCCCTGCTCTCTTTTGAGTCTGGAAACCTTAAAGAGAAACCAGCAGACCCTTTGTTTAATTTCCAAGCAGGGCAATTAAAGGCACAGAAGTCCTGTCGACTATTGAGTCTGGCAACCATAGCTGCCAAGTTTTCGCTTTTCTCGCGAGGAAGCCTATTCAGCATAAGGGAAAATCCCTGTAAAAAAAGGGATAACTTGGCAGCTATGCTGGCAACCCTAGTGAGGTCAGCGCAGTTCAAATGCTCCAGCAGAAGCAGCCAATTGGGTCTGCCAGTGTGTTTGCATGGCAACAACCTCCCCGTGTTAAGCAGCAGTGACGCTACTGTTTGAAGGTCAGGTAAGCACCACTGTGAGCAGCTGTCTGCTGCCGCCTATTTTGTGCCTTAATCTTGCCAACATCTTGAGTTTTATAATGCATACAGCTGCATCAACTTCAAATGATAAAATTCAAAAAAACTGCACCAGACTCCCCAGATGGTATTATTTGTGGATGTTATGACACCCACTGGGTGGTATTCAACTAAATTTTATTCAGAGTAGAGCCATTTAAATGAATGGAACTAATTTAGTTGTGTTGATTAATTTAAACAGGTCTCCCTCTAAGTTAAAGTTGAACACCACCCATGGAGTTGGCTCCAGGCTAAGTTAATTGAGCTTAAGTTCCAATCACTTAAATGAGGCAAGTTAGTCCCTGTGGTCTAAACCATAGAGCCCAGGGCTTGCTGATCAGAAGGTCGGTGGTTTGAATCCCCGCAACAGGGTGAGCTCCTGTTGCTCAGTCCCAGCTCCTGCTAATCTAGCAGTTCGAAAGCATGTCAAAGTGCAAGTAGATAAATAGGTACTGCTCCGGCGGGAAGGTAAACGGTGTTTCTGTGCACTGCTCTGGTTTTGCCAGAAGCAGCTTAGTCATGCTGGCCACATGACCCGGAAGCTGTCTGTGGACAAATGCCAGCTCCCTCGGCCTATAGAGCGAGATGAGTGCCACAACTCCAGAGTCGTCCACGACTGGACCTAATGGACAGGGGTACCTTTGCCTTTACTCATTATTTTAATATAAGTTCCATTGAAATCAATGGGATTTAATTTTGGTTACTACTAGCAACCAAAGTCATGGCACTCTAGTGCGTGTGCACAATAAAATCCAATGCACGTTGTTGTTGTTTAGTCGTGTCTGACTCTCCGTGACCCCATGGACCAGAGAACGCCAGGCACTCCTGTCTTGCACTGCCTCCCGCAGTTTGGTCAAACTCATGTTCGTAGCTTCGAGAACACTGTCCAACCATCTTGTCCTCTGTCGTCCCCTTCTCCTAGTGCCCTCAATCTTTCCCAACATCAGGGTCTTTTCCAGGGAGTCTTCTCTTCTCATGAGGTGGCCAAAGTATTGGAGCCTCAGCTTCACGATCTGTCCTTCCAGTGAGCAATCCAATGCACAATAAATGTTTATTTCTGAACATGAAGCTGAATGCCTTAAAGAACTCCAAAGCCTTATTTTGATTGACTACTGGGGTTTGCATGAGCAACCATAAATAAATATTGCACTCAATTCAGATAATATTGAGAGGATAGCTAATGAAGATATGCTTTTCTCAGCGAAACAGCACCACCAATTTTTATTAGTGCACAACAACTTTCTTAATGATTTAGTTTCAGATTAACATAAATTGTTTATAGCAATGCCACCAGCAATAGATCCCTCCCCAACCCCCAGGAGACAGCCCTTGTTAAAATCCATAAGTTCAATAAATAATGAATGCAATGTACTGAATAATATATTGGTAATTTCAGCATAATAATTGCTTTTCTTAACCAAGGAGAAACGAAAAAGTAGCATCTTACTTTGCAAGAGAAGAAAACAGCAATTCATCTCATTATTCCTTCAACTCAATAAGGAGTTTAACCCATACCCAGTGCACAAACCTAGCGTGGACAGTCACAAGCCAGTCCTCACAAAACAGCCCTGTACCATTGCTGTTTGTTTCAGTCTAGCTTTTTGAGCCTGCTGAAACCACATCCTCTATGAAACAGAAAAAAGGAACCTGTCCATTGCTGATTTCAAGAATAGACTGGTATTTATATTCTTGCTGATTCAACCCTTGACATTTTCCCTAGCCAAGACATACATAATTATTATTTATTTACTGATTAAATACATTTTGTTTTGAATTTGTATTTTGCCCTTCATTCCAAAGTGCAAATATATCACATAGGACACTGGGTTGAGGAACCCATGGCCCTCTCAGTGTTTTTGGATTCCAACTTATCTCACCCCTAGCCAAAATTCATAGCTCTTCCTTCTATAATTTTGCTTTTAATTTGGTTGGTACCTGTCCTAAGGCCACATGGGTACGTGGGAATTAAATACAAAACAATAACACCCAGAGATGGTGGACAAAAGAGGCATGGCAGTCCAGCTAACTGTGGTCCAGACCAGTGGCTTTGAAGCTGATGCTCCATCATCAATTTATTTTGTTCTTTTTTATATAAAAAAGAGTCCTTTTAAATGTTCCCACTTTCTCAGGAGCTTATGAAGAGCCTGTTTATCAGCAGGTATGCAGGAAGTCGACTGGGGATCCCTGTAGGATTCAGTGTCCCCCAAGCTAACTGGCTCCCCTGCCTTGAAGGGAGACATGCAAACTATGCACAAGTTAATTTGTTTTATTTATTTAATTTTCAAAATTGCCATCTCCTAATCACATGGAAGAGGTTTTCTTTAATTTCCTAGTTATAGTCATGGTTTTCGATCCCAGAATCCAGTGAATGGGAAGCAACTGTGTCAGGACAAGTGTGGAGAAGCACAGAATTTGTCACCAGACCCTCTACCCACTGGCAAAAGCAATTGTTGGCCAAGAAACTATTTCCAGGAGACACTTAGTATCAGGATTAGTCCCTGCTGAGGCTGCGTCACATCTGCCTATGTAGCTACAGCTACCCAGGGCACTACCCTCAAACCAGCACACCTTGATGCTGGAGAACAACACATTGACATTAGGAAGAACTTCCTGACAGTAAGAGCTGTTTGGCAGTGGAATTTGCTGCCAAGGAGCATGGTGGAGTCTCCTTCTTTGGAGGTTTTTAAGCAGAGGCTTGACAGGCATATGTCAAGAATGCTTTGATGGTGTTTCCTGCTTGGCAGGGGGTTGGACTGGATGGCCCTTGTGGTCTCTTCCAACTCTATGATTCTATGATGCTGGAGAAAGGAGGAAATTAACCCAAGATTTGTGCTTCCAGCATGGAGCAACACTTCTTTGGGGTGGATCAAGGACAAGGGCTCACCCCATTTTGTTTTATTGGGCATTTTGTTGTATCAAAATCTTATTTTCTTGTTTTCTCTGGAGCACTTCCCTGGTGAGAGACTGCAGTAGTGACTGAGAAAAGAAGTTTCATGCCACTCAAGTGAGAAGCCTTTTTCACACAAAACTGTGGTGCTTCCTGGGTGGAAAATGAGATGAAGCATTTTTTCTGTTGCAGGCGAGAGCTGGGGTGGTGGGGGCTAAGCCTCACATTGTTACATACTACGTCTCCCAGTTTGATGTTTCTTGGCATTGATTGGCAGGCAACCTATTTGTAATGAACAGCTGGTTGTGTGAGTCTATTTCAGTATGCCTCTGCAAAGTGTAGGATATTGCGACCAGTTTTCCATGTATTGGCAATCTCACAATTTGATTACTGCAATATGCTCTATGTGGGTAATCCTTGAGGTTGGTCCAGAGACTGCAACTGCTGCAGAATGTGGCAGCTAGGCTGCTTATGGGACAGACTACAATCAGCCTTGCTTGTGGGATTTGCACCGATTACCGATCTACTACTAGACCAAGTTCAAGGTGTTGGTGCTAGCATATAAGGCCCTATACAGCTCATGGCCAGGCTACTTGAGACCACCTTATCCCTTATATAGGTATGTACTGTGCAGTAATAGATTCCTGTGGCCTGCAGGAAACGTTGTCCTGCAAGTTCCAAAGAAAATATTCTGCAAGCTCCAGCAGAAAAATATGTTTATGCCAACAAGCTAGATAAATGGGTATTTGCCATGAGTTGCCTACCATGCAGTGTTATAAATTTATCTGCTTTTTATGTGTTTTTAAACCGGTTTTTTATTGTACATGACCTTGAGATGATTGTGTAAGTTAATAAATTAATGATGAAAATAACGAATAATTCACCTGGGTTTTATAACCATGTTTTAGAAAGTATCTCTTTTACACATTTGAAAGTCCCAATTGAACAGGAGTTACTTTTGAATAGAAATACACACTCAGCGTAGTGAGCTATGCCATGGCACTAACTGCACGATTACAGGACTAAATATTTATTTATTACATTTGTATCCTGCCTCAGAGAAGTCAGCATTACAAGGTACCGTACTTGCAATCCACCCGATTTTCAAAAAATTATCGCAAGATAGATAAATGCTACTGGATAGAAAAATGTGCTTTAGTTGGGAAATTATTTCTACAAACAAATCTAGATCTACTTAAATTATTTCATCTCATTTGCTATGGCTGGGCATCACTAAAAGTGCACTGCAATATTAGCATCAAGCACACTTCTCTGAGCACCAGGAACAATCTGGGAAGCAAGAACCATGACATGCAACAGATATAAGACATCCCAAGAATGACCATGCTTTTCAGCCATTTCCTGAAGAAAAGGAAAAGAACTACTTTTCCTACAGCTGATTTAAAGTGTTTGCATCTAAGGCTGTAGTTTTCACCCTGCTTTTAAGTGTCACTGTGCTATTACTCCAAAGCACAGAAACATATTTATTTTATTACATTTAAATACCACCTTTATCTTCCAAGAATCTAAAGGTGGTGTACAGGGTTCTTTCTTGTACTTGGTGTACGAAACTAGTTTACTCATGTCCCTAATGCACGATATGACTAAATATATTCTTTATGAAGGCAGCAACATAGCATGTCATGGCAAAACCACAACTAAGATGTTTCTTCACTTTTTTAAATAAATGTGGGTAGAATAATATTGTACTTATGAGGAAAATACGGTAATCCTAATTTGCAAGTTAGGTGCTGCCCCCTTTTGCCAACTCACAGGAAAAACACTGCAAGTATGATTGAGCCCTTAATGTCACAAGAATGACCACTAAAAAAGACCTGCCATACACAGTGAAGTTGGTAGGAATGTTTAATGCAGGCATCCCCAAACTTCGGCCCTCCAGATGTTTTGGCCTACAACTCCCATGATCCCTAGCTAAGAGGACCAGTGGTCAGGGATGATGGGAATTGTAGTCTAAAACATCTGGAGGGCCGAAGTTTGGGGATGCCTGGTTTAATGCATGCACACTCCTGTTTCATTCCTGAGGTAAAGAAACAATGTTTCAAAAAATCTATTTAAAATAGAACACACTGATCCAAATAATCTAATTTAGAGGAAGGGGGGAAAATTACATAGGAAGTTCATTGGCAGGAGAGCCAGTAGCCATTGTGTGGAAGTGGAACTCCAGCTGCTGATTTTTATGCAGAACCCCCCTCCCCCCAGTACCAACATTGGGTTGCCATTCATTTTGGGTTGGTGGTTCTACTTCTAAGTTTCTACCTCCACTCTTATCTTTCCTGAATTGTATCCATTGCAGCATTGGGCTATCCAATATTCTAAAAACCTCTTGACCCACTGCTGCTCCAGTGTGTTGGGGGACCCTCTAGAGCAGCATAGGATATTGTGCAAAGGGCTGCAGTGGGTGCAAGGGCAGAATTGGTGGGGGGCCAGGAGATACAAGTGTAAGTGCTTTCTGCTATTGGAACCATCACTGGATACAAACCACTGTGATTAACAACTGTAGTTAACTTCACTGGTCCCTGAGCAAGTTGTGAGGCACTTGCTTCACATGTCATGATCATGGGGCCCATCATGCAAGATGCAACATTTAGTGACAAACAGAAGTATTTTTAGAAGTACATTCATCTCAACAGACAGGAAACATTTAGGTATTTATTTGTGTGTGTGTGTTTTTTTAAAAAAAGTTTGTGTTAAACCAAAAGCAGTTACTTCAATTCATGAACTAAAATTCAGAAAGGAAATTCTTGGATGCTTCTTTGCTCATATTTAACATAACATTGTTTGCAACAGTCTAGCAATATTGTACGTAGAATATTTATTTTACTCTGACTGAAACAAAGCACCACCAGAGTACAGAACTTGCCACTCACAATCAGGAAATGAGTCATCAGCGGAATCTTGGCAGTAACAAATGACAAAAGCGATGCTTTCCAGAATAAAGCCATCTATCGGTTTTACTTTTATTTAAAGACAAGTAGCCAAAAACATAGTGCACACTGAAATACTATAAAAATAAATCAGAGTTCATTGTCTTTTACAGACCATGTTCCATGATTGCTCATTAAGTATCACTATCAAAAGGCAGCATAGAAGAAAATCTCAAACTCTACTGAGCTCTTCAGCATCAGTTTTATTTTCACTCCCAATAACTTTTATTAACTCAAAATAAGTCTCTAAAGAGTCTTTATGTCATTTCATCAATAATGCCACACATGTTTGCATCTTTATCCAAAACCTGATCCTTCTTGAGGTTAGAGCTTGCTCTCTGCTGGTCATTCTGTCCAATGCAACTGAGACTGTCTTCATGGTCCATGGGTTCAGTTTTTATCCTCATCCCTCCATCTGAGTGAGGCAAGTCATCTGGCAGAGAGGCCAAGCAGTTCTGGATCATTTCAATAACTCGTTCCAAATGCTTCTGGAACCTCTCTGCCGTTTCCAAACGCTGACGTTTCTGCACTTCCATCATGACTCTCAATGTCTCCCTGGCTTGGTGGGGTCGATATTCATTTATAAGATGATGCACATGAACAAAAAGCAGTTTTAAGTCTTCCAGTTTCTCCTCTCGCTTTATGCTGCCTGGGCTCCTTATCAATATATCCAAAAGGTCCAAGAAGTTGATCAGGATAGACATGTTGAGTTTCCTCAGTTCTTTCTTATGGTCAAACTGCATGGGATGTAATCGCTCAATGCCTTGGCTTTCCAATGGTCGAATAATTAGTTCATCACACTGAAACTGGTTTCCAAACATCATGTAGCTATCTTTAATTGGTGGTGGTGGCTTCGGGGTGATACCTTTACGGATATTTTCATCTGTATATTCTTTAATATACTGCATTGGAGGTGCAGGAAGGGCACTCACTTGCTGAGGTTCACCCATCGTGGAAGATCAAATCACTAAAGTAATGAACAATTATTTAGAATATTAGTTTTAGAGCAACAAAAAAAACAACCCCTACAATATTTTAATACCAGTAATTAGAGAGAACAGTATTTATAAAGTAGAAGTGAATGGTTTGTTGAATTTTTCCTTTTAGGCCTGCTATGGGAGAAAAATTACCAAGAAAAATATTTACTAGCTACTTAGTTGGGCTCCTTTGTGAATGTTTCACAACAAACATTACTGAGAATTTAAAATAAAATGAAACATTGACAGAAATTGTAATTTGTGCTACATTTAACAAAGCAGAGGCAGCAACTATTCAGCAGTATTTCAGAACCAGAACTCGTTTCAGGAAGCACCTTAAATTACATGGACACCACAGCTTGCATTACATAAATCCATGTATTTTGCAACCGTGCTGTGAATTTAGAGTGCAATCTTATATACACACTTACTCAGAAGTATTATTATTTATTTAGTAAATTTATCAGGCACTTTTTCTTGCCAAAGACAACTCAAAACAAAAGCTCACATAGCTACATTAAAATAAAAAATACATTAAAATATTATATTAAAAATACATTATAGCCCCACCCCATGCTAAGAGGCCACAGACAGAATCCAATGGCTTCTTTGAAGAGGAAAGTTTTTGCTTGGTGCCTGAAGATATAAGGGACTTAATGGGATTTACTCCCAGGTAAATGTTTAAATAGCATTGTTTCCAACTCACGGATCACAGTCACCTCGCTTACTTCTTCCTGATCCAAAACAATTCCTCCCAGTAACAAACACTACTATTATTATTTATTAAATTGATATACTGCCCTTCATCCAAGTACTACAAAGCAGTTTACAGTATAAAAATAAATATTGGTTGTGAGTTCTGGAAGAGCTACTCCCTTCCTTCCTGGCCTGAGAGGGTGGAGCCCTGACTGACTGCAAAAGCCGAGGTATCTGAACAGACCATTGTGTTGGACTAATTTTTAGGGGCTCTGGTCAAAAAAAAATTGTTGCACATTTAAATCTTTCATGACTTAATGTAGAAATTGTCTATTTTGGTTGTAGTCTTTTGGATATGTTTTGATTTATTTACAGCTACTTCTGCTACGTTTGCGATTATGTACACCTTTTCCTGCCGTAAGCTGCCTTGAACATGGTTTTAACCATGGAAAGGCGGCATACAAACAAAATGACGACAAAAATATGTAACATCGTAACAATCATCAGAAGCACACACACAAAATTGGAACGCCCATAGATTGCTTAATTAGCCAGAGGCCTGGGAGAAGGGGAATGTTTTCACCTGGCGCCTAAAGATAACCGGACTCGACTTTTCTAGACTGTAAGGATTTAACGTATTTGTATTTAATATATTTTTAATTATAATGTATTTTTTAAATGTAATATGGGAGGCTGAGTCGACCTAAGTGTGTTTTCACTGTCGTGAAATAAATAAAGAAGTCTCTTCTGAAGATCCCTTCCAGCTCAAATAGCTTTAGATTCTCACCCTGTGGCGAAGCGAACCAGGTGGGCGAACATTTTTAGAGACGGGCAAACAAGAGCTTTTGAAACGGCGGGCAAATGGCGGTTCAAAATCAAAATGAACCCCGCCCCCTGCAACATCCCCCCCCCCGACACTTTAGGAACCCTGGCCCTACCTGATTCTGCAGGTACAAATCGGGCAACTCACCTGGTCTCCCTCCGCAGCTGCCGCCTCCTTTCCTGCTTTGCCTCCCTCCACTTCTTCCCTCCCCGCAACTACCGGCACAGACCCATTTCCGGCGTCCTGCCTCCCTATTGGCTTACGCGTCGGGACGACGGGCAGGGGAAAAAAGGCGGGTGGGGGGAGAGACGGAGGGCGGGAACAACAGCCGTAGACTTAACCGCGGGCGGGCGGGGTGAAAGATTTGCTTTCTGATTGGCTGCTCTTGATATCCAACGAGGTTTCGTCATCCTCTTTGCCATAGATATTAGAACGCGGAACCTCCTAGACTGGCCATTCTTCCACGCACAGGACTTCCTGGTTACTTTGTGATTCTGGTCTCATCATGGAAGGGGTGAGATCGCAATACAGTAGAAGCTCAGAGGAGACCATGCAAAAAATGTGATTCACCACCATTTCTCCTACAGCTGTGATTAGATGGCGCTGCGCGTTTTCCCCTGCAGCACAAAAACCAAAGAAAGCATTCTGTAGGAAACATCTTACATTGCTGATACGGCTGTTTCTGCAATTTCTTACTTTCCCTTCACCATAAGATCCCAGGGTGGGCTACAGGAATAAAAAAGTGTTTCTCAACCTTTTTTGGGCCACGGCACACTTGTTCCGTGAAAAAAATCACGAGGCACACCACCATTAAAAAAGTTTTAAAAAGTTTAAAAATTTAACTCTGTGCCGCCCTATATTATAATTATGACTGTAAGAAACACTTGCCAGGCTCGTTTGCACTGAGCTTTGGGAAAGAGGAGGAGAAATATTGCTTTCCGGCGGGTGAGTGTTGTTTATTGGCGGCCGCCAGGCATGTGACAATGCAAATCGCCCTTCTCGTCGCCGCACGTCGCGGCACACCAGCCAGCGTCTCGCAGCACACTAGTGTGCCGCGGAACAGTGGTTGAGAAACGCTGATTTAAAATACTATATTAAAAACAAATTACGATCTCATGAATAGAATGGGTTCTAATATATGCTTTTTGGGTAAAAAAATAAATGAGGTTCTGTTCTGGTAATAAAAGTGCCGTTGGCAAAAGGAGGGAGAAAGTGGCAATAGAGAGTTGATGAGCACGGACACCAAAATACCCTGGCAATTGTCAAAGCTCGGTAAAGGGGTGTGTCTTCAACACAAGCTACAGAAAACTGGGGGGAGGGAATTCCACAATTTAGAAACTGCCACAGAGAATGCTCTCTTCCAGGCCCACCAAAGTGGCTCCCTCTGCTGATGATAACACCAGAGTGGGTCTGTGGGCTTTCAGATACCTGGGGGCCTATGTGCTGTCGGGTTTCCACTGGTCCACACTGGTTTTGCATAATAGTCCTTGGAACGAAACAGAACAGGAGTAGGGAAACTTCTCCAGCCTAATAAGAAGCTAAAGCAGCCAAATGGCAGAGTTAAATATGTCCCAGGGGCCAAATGAGCAGGCTACATGGGGCCACATCAGGCCCATGGTCTGGAGATTCTCCATCCCTTCTATAGAACATAAGAATATATTTTCTGTTTCTAACACAATGCAAAGGAGCTGGGAATTTGCATACATCATGTATAAACCAACAGTGTAATAAAAGCAGAGTCATGTCTCAGGATGTACAGCAGAAAATCTACAGCCAAATGTTTACAAGTGAAGAATTAATTCTGGTAGGTGATATCGTCTTACGTTAATATAAGATACAGCACTTAAATTACATTTGTCTTTGTGTTATGCCTCTCTTAGGCAGTAGGGAGCAGCAGTGATATTGTCTTGAAAGGAATACAAACATTGTCTTTATTATTTTAGTTTTGTGAAATTCTTATATGGAAAGCACTGAAAACGTTAAAATACTTTTTGGAATAAAAAATGGTGCAAACCTCAATGGCGGTGTATTTTTCATGTTCTTTGTACTTGGTTTTTTGTGCCTGGTGAGGCAAAAAGCAGTCTCTGACAGTGATTTAGGTGTGAGAAATAACAAGGGAAGGGATAAAAAAACCTCACTCTGGGTTCTGCTTCTCAGATCAAATTAGTAACACCCTTTCGCTGCTTTGAAATAAAAGTAGAGTGCTGTTGTGCTCATGCACTGTGTGTGGGCTTCCCGTGGTTATCTGGTCGCCACTGTGTGAACTAGATGGACTTTGGTTTCATCTAACAAGGGCTCATTGTCTGTACTTATTAACAGTGCAAATCAATACATTTCTGCTCATTGAATTCAACTGACCTTATTCCTAGGGAATTTTTGTATAGTATTACAGCCCTAATTACAAATCTCCCATGTCTTGTAATTTTTTAATTTAATTGTTTATTTATTGCAGTGCATGCATATATATAATCTAAAAACAAAAACTTAAAATAGACACATTCTCACAGGTGATTTCACGGTTGCCAGAAGAAGAAGAAGAAGGCGAAGAAGAAGAGTTTGGATTTGATATCCCGCTTTATCACTACCCGAAGGAGTCTCAAAGCGGCTAACATTCTTCTTTCCCTTCCTCCCCCACAACAAACACTCTGTGAGGTGAGTTTGGCTGAGAGACTTCAAAGAAGTGTGACTAGCCCAAGGTCACCCAGCAGCTGCATGTGGAGGGTCGGAGACTCGAACCCAGTTCACCAGATTACGAGTCTACTGCTCTTAACCACTACACCACACTGGCAGTATCTTTCAGTTATCAAATGTCTGACAAACAGAAATGTTTTTAAATTCCTCCTGAAGTTAATAATGAGGGAAAGATATGCTCCTCACCAAGGCAGGCATCCTATGAATGGGGAACCACTTCCAAGAAGGCCCTATCATGGGTCAGTGCCATAATCCAGTGATAAAATACAATATGCAATAAGGGTCCCTATATATCAAACACAATCAGCAATAAGATGATGGTGGTTGATTTATATACAGCCATAATGGCTTCTAAGCAGTTTCCAAGCAAAAATTCATTTAAAAATCCATACGTAATAACAATACACGTGAAAAAAATTCCATCAAAACATTAAAAAATGTATTTCAAATTAAAAAACACATAAACATAAGACAATTAGCAATAATGCTATAGAACTGGCTATATATCTGTTTTGAACTTTTCCAAATATGTCCCATTTAGTCTTAAGCTCTTGGGAAAGGTTTTCTAAACAATCTTATTTGGGTTATATTGAGAAGTTAGGCCATACCTGATACAAAAATTAATAAATATCAGATGCCAGCAAGACATGCAAGTTTAAAGGGCTGTCTATGGAAACAACAGACCTATCGGCTACTTAAATAGTGGATGTGGACTTCATCAGACCTAATGTTTGTGTTTTACACATCCATTCCTTTATTATTATTGTGTTTATTAGGTAAATTGTAAGCGAATGTCTCTTGGCTTTTTTAAAAAAATCCAGTGCCTGATTTACCTTTCCATTTTCTTTTTCTTATTCATTCCCACCTCCCTTTCTATGAGCATATAAAATAATATAGCATGCACTTTTCAGGTGACATTGTATGAAAGGATGTGGTTATGGTTTTTACATCAGAAAGGAAGCTAGCTGAGCAGCACTGCCTGAATGACAGATGGAAAGATAAGCACCTACGCTGCTTTTTTTCATCCACTTTTGTGAAAGACAACAGTGTCTATCACATGAATTCTCTTTCCCAGGCTAATGCACTCTGGTATTGGGGCAGGTACCTTTCCATCCTGGAAGGGCCCCCGTTACTTGATGAACAATGAACAACGGCGTTCTTCTTGAAGAAGAGCTGATCAAAAAGTCCCAGCAAAAGAGAAGGACATCTCCCTCCAATTTTAAAGTACGATTCTTCGTTTTGACAAAATCAAGGCTGGCGTATTTTGAGCATCGGCTTGGGGTATGTGTGCTGTCTCCCATATCTCTTTCAGAGCATCTTATCAAAG
Source organism: Zootoca vivipara (assembly GCF_963506605.1). Lineage (NCBI taxonomy): Eukaryota > Metazoa > Chordata > Lepidosauria > Squamata > Lacertidae > Zootoca > Zootoca vivipara. Next base: position 59,991,618 of record NC_083277.1, on the reverse strand, counting down.
GGTAATGAAGGGGTAGGGAGAAACTGAGTGAATGAGGTAATCTGGAGCTAGCTTATGCGAGAGTGGCTTTCCCAGCTATTGCATTTGCTTTATGTTTGAGGAAAATTGTCCTATGTGTAAACCATGCATTCTTATTTTATTTTAGGGTTCTGAATAAAGATACAATAGTGCTTGTTCCTTTCCAGGAGAACTGTTTCAAGGTATCCACAACTGATTAAAAAAGCATTGTTTGCCGCATTGTATGTCATTGTAAGTTTATAGACGCCAAGAAGGCGGACAGCTTGAGGTATATATGAGAATGTTGATTCTCAGTGGTTTGAGGGTTCTAGAGTAGTCTTTTAACTGCAAGCTGAAACCTTTATCAGGGCCTTTTATCTTCTGTGGCTTTGAAAAAACGGAAATGAAGCCAAGTCCTGCAGAGCCATACAGGACACCAGTCTTACTTACACACAAAACACACACACTACCCCATCATTTGTTGTTGTTTAGTCGTTTAGTCGTGTCCGACTCTTCGTGACCCCATGGACCATAGCACGCCAGGCACTCCTGTCTCGCACTGCCTCCCGCAGTTTGGTCAAACTCATGTTCGTAGCTTCGAGAACACTGTCCAACCATCTTGTCCTCTGTCGTCCCCTTCTCCTAGTGCCCTCAATCTTTCCCAACATCAGGGTCTTTTCCAAGGATTCTTCTCTTCTCATGAGGTGGCCAAAGTATTGGAGCCTCAGCTTCACGATCTGTCCTTCCAGGGAGCACTCAGGGCTGATTTCCTTAAGAATGGATAGGTTTGATCTTCTTGCAGTCCATGGGACTCTCAAGAGTCTCCTCCAGCACCATAATTCAAAAGCATCAATTCTTCGGCGATCAGCCTTCTTTATGGTCCAACTCTCACTTCCATACATCACTACTGGGAAAACCATAGCTTTAACTATACGGACCTTTGTCGGCAAGGTGATGTCTCTGCTTTTTAAGATGCTGTCTAGGTTTGTCATTGCTTTTCTCCCAAGAAGCAGGCGTCTTTTAATTTCGTGACTGCTGTCACCATCTGCAGTGATCAAGGAGCCCAAGAAAGTAAAATCTCTCACTGCCTCCATTTCTTCCCCTTCTATTTGCCAGGAGGTGATGGGACCAGTGGCCATGATCTTGGTTTTTTTGATGTTGAGCTTCAGACCATATTTTGCGCTCTCCTCTTTCACCCTCATTAAAAGGTTCTTTAATTCCTCCTCGCTTTCTGCCATCAAGGTTGTGTCATCTGCATATCTGAGGTTGTTGATATTTCTTCCAGCAATCTTAATTCCGGCTTGGGATTCATCTAGTCCAGCCTTTCGCATGATGAATTCTGCATATAAGTTAAATAAGCAGGGAGACAATATACAACCTTGTCGTACTCCTTTCCCAATTTTGAACCAATCAGTTGTTCCATATCCAGTTCTAACTGTAGCTTCTTGTCCCACATAGAGATTTCTCAGGAGACAGATGAGGTGATCAGGCACTCCCATTTCTTTAAGAACTTGCCATAGTTTGCTGTGGTCGACACAGTCAAAGGCTTTTGCATAGTCAATGAAGCAGAAGTAGACGTTTTTCTGGAACTCTCTAGCTTTCTCCATAATCCAGCGCATGTTTGCTATTTGGTCTCTGGTTCCTCTGCCCCTTCGAAATCCAGCTTGCACTTCTGGGAGTTCTCGGTCCACATACTGCCTAAGCCTGCCTTGTAGAATTTTAAGCATAACCTTGCTAGCGTGTGAAATGAGCGCAATTGTGCGGTAGTTGGAGCATTCTTTGGCACTGCCCTTCTTTGGAATCGGGATGTAGACTGATCTTCTCCAATCCTCTGGCCATTGCTGAGTTTTCCAAACTTGCTGGCATATTGGGTGTAGCACCTTAACAGCATCATCTTTTAAAATTTTAAACAGTTCAGCTGGAATATCATCACTTCCACTGGCCTTGTTATTAGCAATGCTTTCTAAGGCCCATCATTTAAGCATCACCAAAATCTGCTCCTTGAACACCACACAAAGTCTCATTGTCCAGACAGAACTATTGTTTCAGGGATTAGGATGTCCTTGGAAAGAATTGATATGGCTTGCTAAAATACCACAGTGGGTATAAGTAACACCTAGCCTGTAGTTATAGCTTCTGCTAATGGGGGTCCCATTGATCATCTCCCTGCCCCTACGTGGCTTTTGTCACCTGCTAAAAAGCTGCTTGCTTTCTAAGGAGTTTGCAGATCCTTGTTGCATTTTATTGTAATCTAATGGTTGTTTTCTCTCTGTGTTGTTGAAGAAGCTTTGATAAACATTGTAGGTGGATAGTTCAGACACAATGTTCAGGCTCAGGTTGCTAGGATTTGGTTGGCATATTTACCACAGGTGCTGGATGTTGCCTCTTATATTTCCAGCTGGGGGGGGGGACTTCCCCTAACTTTTGAAGTCCTTTTGTCTGCTCTCATCCCTCAAATGCTACATACCACACCTAGAGACCAGGTCACCACTGCAGTAACAGGAGGTGTGTGCAGATAACATGGTCATAGAGGGAACAGGCAAGAAGAGGAGCAACTAACATTTCTGTTCTTTCATATGGAACTGATGATGTTGATTAGGCGACATCTAGGGTCCAGGGGAGGAGAGGACAATAGGTAGGATGCTCTCATGTCATTATTAACAAGTTTGTCTGTTCAGTTCTTGAGATGGCAGAGTTTCAGAAAGAAATCGACTGAATATCACAGCCAAGGCTTCCAATATGGATAAACTATTAAAAGAGCTCACAGAATAACAAGTGCCACTTCCTACCCCAACTGCTCCAAAGGCCCATTGTTACCTTTGCAGCCTGGCTTTTTGTACAGCAGGAAGGGCACAACTTTTAGGAAAGGTGTCCCTGGAACTGGGAGGTGAGAGCAGCATTGCTACTTTCTTCTTCTATTGATGTTAAAAGGGCGGCATATCTGAATTAGGACTCCCCTACACAGATTTTAGATTCAGGTTAACTATGCAGTGGAAGACTAAAACTTACTCTGTTTAGCACCACTAATTTTGATAGGACTTAGTTGATGCTAGGGAGCACAGAATTGTAGAGTTGGAAGGGTCGAAAAGTGTCATCTAGTCCAACCCTCTGCAGTGCAGGAATCTTTTGCTCAACTTGGGACTCAGTGTTTATGTTAGAGGATTCTGTCTGAAATGGAAACGGGAGCGAAGTTGCCACAACCTTCCTGTTCGTCATAGGTCAGGAATAGAAACCACATGAGAAGATGGGCAATATTCACTATTGTCATTTTCCCCCCTTTTAATCTGTAAATGTTATAAATAATTGTGTTAGTTTCTGCATTGCTTTTGAGGTTTCCCTTCTACTGAAATGTATTGAAATTATGTCAAATTTGGCCATAGTGGATAGCGAGACAAACAATGTAGGTTTTAGCAGAAGCTTCTGTAGTGGAACAGAAACAACGCTGATTACAACAAGGACAGGACCAGATGAAAATTGGTGCCTCCTTGCATCCTTAGTTGATGCAAGCCTGTGTGCATACAGCATAAATCTAGAAAAAAAAGTAGGAAATGGGTAACAAAAAGTAGAATCTTCCATCAAGGACTTGAAAGGAGCACATCTCTGAAAATTATGTACATACATAGAGATCTAAATTTGGATGGGGGTAGATTCCTAGAACCAAAACAGATGAGACATAGGAGAATTTGTGATCAGATTTTCCAATTAAGTTTAACTTAAAAGCAACAGAAAGGGAAGGACCTAATGGGATTATGGCAGCAGAACTGGGAGGGTGAAGGGTTCCCCCCCCCCTCAACCCTGTCTTCCATCCAGGCGCATAGCAAGGGTGTGGCGTAGGGGGCGGGCCACCCCTAGCTCCACTCGCGCGGGGGCAGCGCCCCTGGCCCGCCCCTCGCCTCCTCCGCCCAAGCAGGAAGAAACCACTCCGTAGCGCACTCTGCTTCAGAGCGTGCTGGCCACCCTGATGGATTGCGCATGTGCGGACATGCGCAGTCCGTTCTGGCACACGCGGCATGCATCGTGACGTCACGGCACGCACATGCTTTGGAGCGATGCCCCGCCCCCAGGGGGTGCCGCCCCGGGCAGGCAAGTGGCACTGTTTGCCACTGCTCCCATCAACATCCTCTAATAACAGTTCTAATAGCAGCTTCAGAAGAGAGAGTGATTTATAGTTGAATCATATATCATAGTACTGTATATTCCTGTGTATGAGACTACTTTTTAACCCAGGAAAATCTTCTCAAAAGTCGGGGGATCTTCTTATACGCCGGGTCGTATTTCTTATATATATACGGCGAGCATACCCCAAACTCTTTATTTTAACTGGAAAAGTTGGGGGTCGTCTTATACGCCCAGTCGTCTTATACGCTGGAATATACGGTAAATGCATTTTTTAAAATTCTGCATAAACTTGTTTAGTTTTGAAGAAAGTGCACATAGGAGGGCCCTGCTCTAGAACATGTTACTGTTCTAGATTAGAGGCTGTTCAGATTTTCCTAATAGAAATATCTTTCCAGAACCCCCTATGCCTGCATGCTGCAATCCTGATGAAATTACCCCTATTCACTTATTGCGGGAGAAGGACCACTAGTGCAGAGGGATTTTTGTTGGAATAATGGCTGGTGAGGGAAGAGTTAAACCTCCCCTACCAACATGCTGCAGTCCTGATGCAGATGTTCCTCCCTAATGTGTGCTGTTAATTAAAACAAGAAAGCAGGGGGGCTGCTGCCTTCAGATGCTGTTCTGCTTGCCGGCTTCACCCAGACACCTGGTTGGCCACTGTGAGAACAAGATGCTGGACTAGGTGGGAAATTCGCTGGATCCAGCAGGCTCATCTTATGCTCTTATGGACGGTCCTACTGTCTATTTTGACCCTTATTCTTACAATAACCAGTAGCAAAACTCACATTTTAACAGAGCCCAATAGCAGCCTTGGCGAATGAAATCTTTTGCGGGCCCATCTCTCAGGTCTGCTGAATGAGCCACACTGCGTTTCCCAAATATATTATCTTTTCCAATAGCAGAACTACGTGTACATTGCATGTTGTTCTGGGACAGTTATGTGATTCCAGGGCAGTGGAGGCTTTCTTTTTTTATACGTGGTTCCATTCTTTTTTTGGGGGGGGGTGGAGACTTTGTTTCTCCCCTACACTAAGATTGCAGTTTTTTGCATGATGGAGGGAACTAGGGGCTTCTTAACTTGCTCTTCTTGTGAAATTTTCCCACTGCTAAATGTCCTCATCCCAGCCTACCTCAGCTGATATACAGCTTTTTTAAAAAGCAAATAAATAAACTGAACATGTTGAAGTTGCTGGCACATTTGCAGTCCGCATGGCAGTCTTCGCTAATGGACAGATTCTTGTTGTCAGTCATGGCATACGCACGGTTAGGAATGCATCCGTCAGTACAGTATATGTGAAATCAGACCGTTAGGGAAAAAAGAGAGAGTTTTGTCTGCAGCAGCAATCTGCATGTGATAATAGGGACACGGATTACAAGACACTGGTGGATTTATGCAGGGCGGCAATCTCGAAAACACATATCTATTATGCACGCTTTACTTCATGGTAAGATGGCCCCTCATTCTGTACTGTATGATGGAATTTAGAAGACACAGATCCTTATTGTTGCTAGATTTTCTGAGGTTCATTCTTCCCCTGACGTATGTACAAACCTTTCATTAATGTTAATGGCAATTACGCACTGAACACAAGAGGAGAAAGAGCTTTCTGTTCCAGGAATGAGAATTAGAGTTTTAAAAGCCATAGCAAGGCTTCCATTTAAGAAGATCACAGCTTTGCAGTTCGGAAGAACGTAGCTCTTAATTCTCCTAATAGCAACATATTTCAGCAGTTTTTCTTCTCTCTTTTTTTAAAAAAGCGGACTACAAAATCTGTACAATGCCATGAATGGTTTCAGTGGCTGGGAGCTAGGTTGTTAAAATATTCTGAAGTTTCTTGGTTCTCAATGGAGAGTGCGGTGGCAGACAGCACAAAAATATGTATATTTAGAAATTTAGTCCATAGCATCCACTGTGGTTCTCCCTGCCTCTCTCCAGGCATCTCTCCAGGCTTCAGCCACTTGGTCAGCCAGGAGTGTAAACCTTTGATGCAATCTATTGGGTGTTTCATTGAAATGCTTTTACTGTGTTAGAAGTGTTTTACCAGCACAATGCTTTGAGATAGCAACAGCTGCAGTGTAAAATAGAATGTAAAGCAGCATAGTATTGCTGCAGAGACAATAATGAACAAAGCTGGCAGTCAAGAGACACAGAACTGCACCTGAAACAGCTATTTATTGCCAATATTGAACAAAGCCACCTTACCCTGTGTCTTTTGCAGATTTAGATGCCCTAAGAGAGTCAGAGCTGCTCCAGGTCTTTTTGCTCTCTCTTCCTCATAAATGCATACGACAACAAACACAACTTCTTTACATATCTTGTTAACATCCAAGGTGCATTCCACCCTACCACTCAGTGATTTGGGGCAGAGACACTCCAAGCCTCATGGCATCTGCAACATGCTTATTTGTATTGGTTTATTTAATAACATTTTCAGTAGTTTATTTAAAACATTCAAAATTCCAAAGTGGTTTACAGCACATAAATACCGATAGAATAAAACAATCAATTCAATTCAAATAAAGACCTGGTCTCAGATATTAAGTAGAGCAAGAGATATCTTTAATAATATCATCTGAATAGTTATTATTTCAGTTTCTCTAAATATCAGCAGTCTTAGACTACAATATTTTTGTACAGTGCCACTACATATGTATGTAGGTTGTATTTGTATTTGTTAACAGTGATGAAAACCGTGTGTGTGTATTATAGTCAATGCAGGAGCTTCCACAATAGGTGGGCAATTCCATGAACAGAGAGAAAGAGTTTCTTATAGTTTCTGGAGTCTATTTTGATATTTAACTCACACATTTCTGTATCTTCCTTGCACCAAACCTCTGCTGCTAATTATGCTTCCTCCTTTCTCAAAAAGCCAATTTCTTTTTATTTGCTTTTCCTCGATTTTCAAAAATGGCATATACAGGTCGATGTCCCCTTGCAAAGTTTTGTTTTGTATATCTTTCCTCTTGTGCTGTTTCCTTCAGTGACGTTGTAACTTCAAAGTCTGTATGGACCCAGAAACAATGCATAACTTGTGTTGTTTGTCTCTGCTGAACCTTGATGCACATAGATCAAGAATAATTTAAAGTGCGATTGTACTTTGAAAAGTGACTATGTAAAAGGGCCTCTTGCTGTTCAAAGGGCCTTCTCCCAGTGTGCATTCTGATTCATAACTGCTGGCTTAAGTGACAATGATAATTGTTTTCTCCTTTCGGTTCTGTTAGCTCTGGAGATTGAATCAAGGAAGCAGTGGCAGCGGCGCCGGGTCTCTTTGTGAGCATTACTAAAGGATTGCATTATTCATTTCCATTAGTTTATGCCTGTATGGATCCATGTTCACACTGGGTCACGATTCTCAATGTCCGAGGCAGGTTTCCCCAGTAAAGTAACTAGATGAGATGTGCCCTTTAATCCCTAATGCAATCTGAACACCAGCCTTCAAGGGGAAATGTTATTTCCCATGTTGATTGCTGGTTTGTTTCCAGGCCCATGGTGTCTTCACACTGGTGTTTAAAGCCCTAAATAACTTACGCTTCAGATATCTGAAATGCTGCCTCTATCCCAACTGACCCCCCTCAAGTATTAAGATAGCCAGAGGGAGGGCACTTGTCATAGCTCCACCACCATCAGAAGTGCGCCCTACTTTACAAGGGATAATCCTCTGTTTGAAGGGCCGTCAGTCCTCTGTTTGGAAGACTTCTCTGTTTGAAGGCCAATCTGGTCCAAGTGTGGTTTAAAGATAATGAACCTTAAGAAGCAAGGACCTTAAGAAGGGAGAGAACCCATCAACAGTTAACACCTGAGAGTCAGTGACAAGCAGAACCGATTCTAGTTCTGTCCCCGTCCTCCTCTCTGCTGATTTCTACAAGGGCCACCCTGTGACTAAGGAGGAGGAAGATATCAGGCAATGCCGTCCTTCAGGCTGGTTACATTCTGCTTAATGTAGGCTGAACATTAGCATTACATACAGATTTAGGCAAAAGCTGTTTTAATCCTCACGTGTGAAATCACCACAGGAGTATTGACTGATTTAGAATGCTGTATGTTTAATAAAGTATTAAATATGGTCACTTGGTGGTGTGGGCGCTAACAGAGTTAGCATGTCCCCCCCCCTTTTTTTTGCTTCCCCAGAGTTAAGGAAGGCTTGAACAGACCTTGCTTACTGTTAATAAGAGATGTTCACATTAAGTGGTGTGTGCAGCAGGATCCTAATTGTTGTGAGCCTGTTCAAGCTCTGCCAGACTGTTTCCTCTCTTTGATTAGCCAAGGCTAGGTAAAGGTAAAGGGACCCCTGGCCATTAGGTCCAGTCGTGACCGACTTGGGTTGCGGCACTCATCTCGCTCTATTGGCCAAGGGAGCCGGCGTATAGCTTCCAGGTCAGCACATGGAAACACCGTTTACCTTCCCGCTGTAGCGGTTCCTATTTATCTACTTGCATTTTGACGTGCTTTCGAACTGCTAGGTTGGCAGGAGCTGGGACCGAGCAATGGGAGCTCACCCCATCACAGGGATTCGAACCGCCGACCTTCTGATCAGCAAGCCCTAGGCTCGGTGGTTTAACCCACAGCGCCACCAAGGCTACTTATGCCCAAATGTGATTTTATTGCATTTTGTGTGTATGCATTATACAGCTTCATTGTATGCAGTGCATGCTAGTACCATGCAGGTGTTGTTTTGCCTCCTTTGGTTCACTAAGCAGCGTTTCACATACAGTGTGTGCATTGTGGGTTTTCAGTGCTAAAACCACTGTGTGAAAGAGACGAAAAGCCTTTGCTGCTCAGATCCTCTCCCGCTTTGCATTGTTTTTGAGGCTCTGAAAAAGGAGATAAGTATTAGATCCTAGGGTGCCCTAGCACCTGATGCCAAGACATGTTGCTCTAATCAGTTAGTCCTTAGCCTAGGGTGTGTCAAGAATGGGCAATATTTCCAATCACGACACCATTCAGGTGCTGTACGGAAATAGGAACAGGGTGCCTGGATACAACTCACAGCTTCATGTTAATTTCAGGGTCATGGCAGAATCCACAGAGACCTGCAAATTATTTCTGTCAAGACTTTTGCTGAAAGCAGCTCAATTGCCCATGCTTCCCTCTGCCAAGATGGCTGCAGCACAAAATAATTGATGCCATTCAAGCGAGTGCATTGTTCAAAATAAAAAGCAAGTCTCCATTTAATCAGAAAATAACACTGAGTGTGAAGGTTGCTATTTGGATTTGCAAAATGCTGGTCCGATTTCTCCTTGTGTCCAAAAGTTCTTGCTGCTTCTCTTTATCGGGTGCAATGGTTCAGTTCACAGATAGTGTTAAATGAGGGTTTAGCACAGGGGTAGGCAACTTAAGGCCCGGGAGCCGGATGCGACCCAATTGCCTTCTCAATCTGGCCCGCGGACGGTCCAGGAATCAGCATGTTTTTACATGAGAATAATAATAATAATAATAATAATAATAATAATAATAATAATAATAATAATAATTTATACCCCACTCTGGGTGGCTTCCAACAGACTTATTAAAATACAATAATTTATTAAACATTAAAAGCTTCCCTAAACAGGGCTGCCTTCAGATGTCCTCTATGTGTCGTTTTATTTAAAATACATCTCTGGGTCATTTGTGGGGCCTTCCTGGTGTTTTTACATGAGTAGAATGTGTGCTTTTATTTAAAATGCATCTCTGGGTTACTTGTGGAGCATAGTAATTTGTTCATCCCCCCCCCCCAAAATACAGTCATACCTCGGTTTGAGTACTTTCAGTTTAAGTAACCGCGGACCCGTCTGGAATTGATCCATCCACTTTCCATTACTTTCAATAGGAAAGTTCACTTCAGGTTAAGTACGCTTCAGGTTAAGGACAGACTTCCGCTTCAGGTTGAGTACTCTGTGGACCCGTCTGGAACGGATTAATCCACTTTCCATTACTTTCGATGGAAAATTCGCTTCAGGTTAAGTACGCTTCAGTTTAAGTACTCCGCGGACCGTCTGGAACAGATTAATCCACTTTCCATTACTTTCAATGGGAAAGTTCGCTTCAGGTTAAGTACGCTTCAGGTTAAGGACAGACTTCCGGAACCAATTGTGTACTTAAACCGAGGTATCCCCTTCATGGATCAATGCCTTGTCGTGGCGAAGGGGCTTGAATAACTCAGAGAAGCTATGAGCTATGCCATGCAGGGCCACCCAAGATGGACAGGTCATAGTGGAGAGTTTTGACTAAACGTGATCCACCTGGAGAAGGAACTGGCAAGCCACTCCAGTATCCCTGCCAAGAAAACTCCATGGACAAAGACAACAGGCATATAAAAGTTATGACGCTGGAAGATGAGCCCCTCAGGTCGGAAGGCGTCCAACATGCTACTGAGGAAGAGCGGAGGACAAGTACAAGTAGATTCAGAGCTGATGAAGCGGCTGGGCCAAAGCCGAAAGGACGCTCAGTTGCGGATATGCCTGGAAGCGAAAGGAAAGTCCGATGCTGTAAAGAAAAATATTGCATAGGAACCTGGAATGTAAGAACCATGAGTGGAGGTAAGCTGGATGTGGTCAAAAATGAGATGACAAGAATAAATATCGACATCCTGGGCATCAGTGAACTAAAATGGAAGGGAATGGGCGAATTCAGTTCGGGTGACTATCATATCTACTACTGTGGGCAAGAATCCCGTAGTAGAAATGGAGTGGCCCTCATAGTCAACAAAAGAGTGGCAAAAGCTGTAATGGGATGCAATCTCAAAAATGACAGAATGATCTCGATACGAATCCAAGGCAGACCTTTTAACATCACAGTAATCCAAGTTTATGCACCAACTACCGGTGCTGAAGAAAGTGAAATTGACCAATTCTATGAAGACCTACAACACCTTCTAGAAATGACACCAAAGAAGGATGTTCTTCTCATTACAGGGGATTGGAATGCTAAAGTAGGGAATCAAGAGATAAAAGGAACAACTGGCAAGTTTGGCCTGGGAGTTCAAAATGAAGCAGGGCAAAGGCTAATAGAGTTCTGTCAAGAGAACAAGCTGGTCATCACAAACACTCTCTTCCAACAACACAAGAGAAGACTCTACACATGGATATCACCAAATGGGCAGCATCGAAATCAGATTGATTATATTCTCTGCAGCCAAAGATGGAGAAGCTCTATACAGTCAGCAAAAACAAGACCTGGAGCTGACTGTAACTCAGATCATCAGCTTCTTATAGCAAAATTCCAGCTTAAACTGAAGAAAGTAGGAAAAACCACTGGGCCAGTAAGATACAATCTGGATCAAATCCCTTATGAATACACAGTGGAAGTGAGGAACAGGTTTAAGGATTTAGATTTGGTGGACAGAGTGCCTGAAGAACTATGGATGGAGGCTCGTAACATTATACAGGAGGCAGCAACGAAAACCATCCCAAGGAAAAGGAAATGCAAGAAAGCAAAATGGCTATCCAACGAGGCCTTACAAATAGCGGAGGAGAGGAGGCAAGCAAAATGCAAGGGAGATAGGGAAAGATACAGGAAACTGAATGCAGATTTCCAAAAAACAGCAAGGAGAGACAAGAGGGTCTTCTTAAATGAGCAATGCAAAGAAATAGAGGAAAACAATAGAATGGGGAAAACCAGAGATCTGTTCAAGAAAATTGGAGATATGAAAGGAGCATTTCGTACAAAGATTACCATAATCAAGGACAAAAGTGGTAAGGACCTAACAGAAGCAGAAGACATCAAGAAGAGGTGGCAAGAATACACAGAGGAATTATACCAGAAAGATATGGAGGTCTCGTACACCCCAGGTAGTGTGGTTGCTGACCTTGAGCCAGACATCTTGGAGAGTGAAGTCAAATGGGCCTTAGAAAGCACTGCTAATAACAAGGCCAGTGGAAGTGATGATATTCCAGCTGAACTATTTAAAATCTTAAAAGATGATGCTGTTAAGGTGCTACACCCAATATGCCAGCAAGTTTGGAAAACTCAGCAATGGCCAGAGGATTGGAGAAGATCAGTCTACATCCCAATTCCAAAGAAGGGCAGTGCCAAAGAATGCTCCAACTACCGCACAATTGCGCTCATTTCACACGCTAGCAAGGTTATGCTTAAAATTCTACAAGGCAGACTTAGGCAGTATGTGGATCGAGAACTCCCAGAAGTGCAAGCTGGATTTCGAAAGGGCAGAGGAACCAGAGACCAAATAGCAAACATGCGCTGGATTATGGAGAAAGCTAGAGAGTTCCAGAAAAACGTCTACTTCTGCTTCATTGACTATGCAAAAGCCTTTGACTGTGTCGACCACAGCAAACTATGGCAAGTTCTTAAAGAAATGGGAGTGCCTGATCACCTCATCTGTCTCCTGAGAAATCTCTATGTGGGACAAGAAGCTACAGTTAGAACTGGATATGGAACAACTGATTGGTTCAAAATTGGGAAAGGAGTACGACAAGGTTGTATATTGTCTCCCTGCTTATTTAACTTATATGCAGAATTCATCATGCGAAAGGCTGGACTAGATGAATCCCAAGCCGGAATTAAGATTGCCGGAAGAAATATCAACAACCTCAGATATGCAGATGACACAACCTTGATGGCAGAAAGTGAGGAGGAATTAAAGAACCTTTTAATGAGGGTGAAAGAGGAGAGCGCAAAATATGGTCTGAAGCTCAACATCAAAAAAACCAAGATCATGGCCACTGGTCCCATCACCTCCTGGCAAATAGAAGGGGAAGAAATGGAGGCAGTGAGAGATTTTACTTTCTTGGGCTCCTTGATCACTGCAGATGGTGACAGCAGTCACGAAATTAAAAGACGCCTGCTTCTTGGGAGAAAAGCAATGACAAACCTAGACAGCATCTTAAAAAGCAGAGACATCACCTTGCCGACAAAGGTCCGTATAGTTAAAGCTATGGTTTTCCCAGTAGTGATATATGGAAGTGAGAGCTGGACCATAAAGAAGGCTGATCGCCAAAGAATTGATGCTTTTGAATTATGGTGCTGGAGGAGACTCTTGAGAGTCCCATGGACTGCTAGAAGATCAAACCTATCCATTCTTAAGGAAATCAGCCCTGAGTGCTCCCTGGAAGGACAGATCGTGAAGCTGAGGCTCCAATACTTTGGCCACCTCATGAGAAGAGAAGAATCCTTGGAAAAGACCTTGATGCTGGGAAAGATGGAGGGCACAAGGAGAAGGGGACGACAGAGGACAAGATGGTTGGACAGTGTTCTCGAAGCTACGAACATGAGTTTGACCAAACTGCGGGAGGCAGTGCAAGACAGGAGTGCCTGGCGTGCTATGGTCCATGGGGTCACGAAGAGTCGGACACGACTAAACGACTAAACAACAACAACAACCACTGTATGGTCCGACCCACCGCTTGGTCACAGCTGAAAAAGGTTGCTGACCCCTGGTTTAGCATTACAAAGAAGGAAGGGGGAGCTGGGGAGCCTGAGCTTCACTGTGGCTTGTCCATATTACAGTAGTGGCAAATACAGCCAGTGTGTCTTCAAGGAACACTGGGCAGCTGATCATTGTAGTAGGTCTACAGGAGTGCTACTGAGATTGCTTCCCCTGGAAATGTGAAATACCATTAATATGTGCAGATAATTTTGTTCAATAAACTAGTATTTATTTCTTAAGCGTTGAAATTAGAACTTGAAATTGGAGGGATAATGTTCTTCGAAATTGACATTAATTGCAGCCCCATTCTCATTTTCCTGAATGCATTATGCTGCTGAATGTCAGTACCTCACAACTACTAATATATCTTTTCCTGCAATGAACTATATTTGTAAGCTATGAAGGTTTGTGATAGGTTATGTGAGGGAAATAGGTTATGTGAGGGAAATGAGAATAGTAAGTGACAAAATGGAGATGGGGACAGGTGCCATGAAAATGATAGGATACATTATTTTTTAATTTATTTGAAAATGTATATTTAAATCTAGATTTTCAAGATACAGTAGGTTACAAAAGAGAGCCATAAAACAAAAGTGAAACAGATAAAAAACATTAGAAATAAAAGCAATTATAGCAACAGTAAAAATACAAAAATACAAACTTTTTAAAAAAGAATTGTCTAAAACATGGCTCTCTGGGCAACCCAGTCAGATGGCCAGCATATAAATAATGATGATGATTATTATTAAGCAAGCCTACAGGGTGGCAGGAATATGTAGAGAAGGACCTCTGGTGCCAGACGTAACAAACAGGTAGGTTCCTGTGGAAGGAAGTGATCACTTAGGTGCAAGCGTGAAAAGTTTTTATGCAGCTGGAGATTAAAATCAGTTTGAATTGCACTCAGAAATGAACAGGAAGCGACTGCAAGATATGATCTGACTGACCAGGTCAGCAATCTTGTTGCTGAAATTGTTTTCAGAGACGGAGCTACATAGTCTAATCTGGGTGTTGATACCAGGCTATGGAAAACAGCGGTTAGACTACATCTGTCTAGAAGAGGTTGTAGCATGTTCCTGGAGTAGTATAATGCATCTGAGCATGTGCAGATGGCACAAACATAGTTATAGCCCAGACACATGCATCACGGATTAGATGAAAAGAGTAATTGGTCAGAAAAGAAACTGTCAAGTAGAGAAAATTGACTGGGTTTGCATTTTAATAAGCAAGTAACTAATTTGAACTCAAATCAATGCAAGCATCAAAACACAACTTTCTTTTGAAATTTACACTTCTATGAATTTTTCAGTGGCAGCCTCCTGCCAACTGTGTGCATAAAGATAATATCTACAGTATAGGGAAAGTGTGCTTAGAAATGCATGTATTAGTAAAAATAAAATATAAAAATTTGTTATGTTAGGGGAAATTGCATAGCATAAATGTGTACATTAGTCGAAACTGCATGCAAGAATATGTTTATTAAAAGTAATCTTTATATTTTCCATTCAAACTAGCACGTCAGGAAGAAGATTTTAGGCAAATGAGTTACACTTCATAGAAGAAATTGTCCTGGAATCTCTGCCTATAAAGGAAAATGCAAGATGAAATGATTATATTGATCAGAAAATAAAGCAATTGCAAGTTTGGAAGATTAATATTTCCTCAGAGATTTCTTTCTATCTCCTTTTTTCTATTCTCTCTATATCATTGGTACTGAAAATTGTAACATAGATAAGTTTTTTCCTTGCTTTTTTCCAAGGTGCTTTTCAGACCTGAAGGAATAACCAAGACTTGGTCCTGTAATGTTAACAGCAGAACAGGCACTGCCTACTTCGTAACATAACCCTTTTGAAAAATTACAGACACAAACTGACTCCTGTGTTGTTGTTTTTATCTCTATTTTTTTGTAGAAAAAAAGAATTCTAAAGGGCTCAATTGAACTATCGAAGATTAAGTGTGTAGAAATTGTGAAAAGTGATATCACAATTCCATGTCACTATAAATACCCTTTCCAGGTAAGTGAAAGTTGGTGACTCCGGGCCAGCTGTCCTATTAGGCAGAGTGATGAAGCCACATCAGGCATGAAAGGGTAGCAAGCATTTAGATACTTAATTCATTTTATTTATTTTTTGCTTCCAGAGAGAAGCAAAAGAGGTGGAGTTTTCTACTTTAGATGACAAATAACTTTGCTTGCCTTAAATTGCCTTTCACCTTGACTTTGCCTGGGGTGATTTCGGGGGTGATTGGCTAAGCCTCAGGAAGCAAGGTGTCTTCTTTGTCCAGCCTTATCAGTTCCATAACCTAAGCTGGCCTAAATAAATCAGTTTGACAAGTACCAGACTAAAAGAGACTTCTCTGTAGCAGGCTAACAGTGCTGAGACTGTGGAGCTTCTTCCCTGAAAGGATATGTTAAGGCTCAATTTTTCACTTTTAAAAGTACTGTATCTGGAAAATATTTATTTTCCTATTTCTTAACTGCACAAGAATGATTTGGGTATCTGGTGGGAAATTCAGCATCAGGAAAAACTCCGCTGGCTTTCCTTTTCTAAAAGACAATTCCTAACCCTTTCTGCTGCAGTTACTGGTAGCTTTGGAACGACGTGCAGATTAGAGTAACATGGGTGATTTATTTGAGTCATGATGCAACTGGAGATAATTTGGCAAATAATTGAATTATTTATATCTGTTGCAAATATATCCAATGCCATATTTTGACTTTTAAAGAGTACTTATTTCAGAAGTAGGTTATTTTCCTATTTGGCCTGGAATTTATTCTATGCACCTTTTTTCATGTTGTAGATTTTTCATGACAACTATCTGCTGTACGTCTTTGCTCCCAGCCAAGCGAGCTGTCAGAAATGGGTGCTGGCTCTGAAAGAAGGTACTGTAAAGTGATCACAGTGTAACCTCTCAGGTCAATAAATATTCCAAGCGCAGGATCAAAACAATAGAGTTGTAGCGTAAACTTTAATGACTCAGAGCCCACTTCAACCACTTTCACATGTGCTGCCGATATTGCATGTCTACTATTGAGTTCCTTTTGAGTGCAATCGTCCTGTTGAGTTCCATGGGATTTACTCCCCAGTAAAGTATGAGCACAACTGCTGCCTGAAATGCTTATAAGCTTCTCTCCTGCTGTCAGCATACATTGCCTGACTTGATCTGCATCCTGTACCCTTTTAAAAAATGCTGGCTCTTGGGGAGGGGGCGTTATTGGGTTGTTGGTTTTGTTTTGATTTTATGTATTTGATCTTTTATGTGAACCGCCCTGAGACTTTCAGGTATAGGGCAGTATAGAAAACAAACAAACAAACAAACAAACAAATAATAACATAATAAAATATATGAAAGGCAGAAATGCTGCTTTAAATACCTTTGTATAATATATTTTTTGATTGATTGATTGATTGATGGTCATGCAGGAAGGCAATTTCTGCTTCAGCTCGTATGCTGTCTTTGTGTCACTTTTGAGCGGAATTGTGAGATGCTGGCACTCTGGACTGAACCATTTCAGACTGCAAGTGAGAGCTCATGTATTTTTGTGTGTCCCCCAGTGATGGGCAAAAGCACCGAAGCTTCCTTCACATAGTAAATAAGCACAACAGCAAGAATGTTTTAGCATTCCCCCATATGCTTGGGACTATCACTGAAATGGTATAAAAAATACCAATCGTAAATAATTTTATGTCCCTGCTAGGGACTTTTGACATAGGAAAACTTTTTTTAAAAAAATGCAACAACCATCTGTAGTTTAAAATAGTGCAGTCTGGAATCTATTGCTTCACTCCATGTAACATAGCAGTTACCTATTCTGTAATCCAACTGTATTTCTCTTGGAAATTTGCTCTAGCCAAAGAAGAGAAATTATTGTATCTCTGCTGGCTGGCCCCTTCCAATTGTAGCCCGCAATGACCAGATGTGCCCCTCTGCATGTGGAATGTAATTTTCAGCTATACTGAGCCTTCTGTCATACCTTCTCCTTCCCAGTCACTGGCAGTTTATATGGGAGGTACTGTAACAGCATTTTTCATCAGAACGCCACGTAGCAATAAAGATGGGTAGCCATTGTCATGGTGGATAGGCTGGGGAAATTTGAAACAACCTTAATTTTTCCATCCGACTTTTTCAGAAACTAGGAACAACAACAATTTGGTGGCGAAGTTTCACCCAAATTTCTGGATAGATGGGAGATGGAGATGCTGCGCTCAGGGAGAAAAACTGGCAACAGGCTGTGTGGAGTATGTTCCAGCCAATACTGGTATGTAATTCATTCCAAGTGTCCTCATCCCTCCTGAATCAGTACTGAATTGATTATTTACCCTAATGTATGATGCTCTAATTTAGATGAAGGACCAGCAAGGACCTGGTCACCTTTGGCAATTGATATCCCATGCCATTTCTGAGGAAAGATAAAAAAATGTTCAGTGCTCCCAATCAAGTCTTCGCTCATACACACATAAAGCTTATTGCAAGTTGACTGTGTTCTGTGGTTTGACTCACTCACTCGAGTGATCTATTCATGCTATTGTTTGAACCTCTGGCATAGATTTACTGGTTGTCCTTGGCACTAGAGGTCCACAGCCTCAGTGTTGCCCATCTGCAAAATGGGTACATGTTATATGGAATGTCTTTTAAATCCTTTGTTCTTTAATAATTAGCTGTATGGTTGTATGCTATGTATAGTACGGTATGCAGCTGGGTTTGGCTGCTTGAGTTCTCTGCTCTACATCTGAAAGCAACCCTGTTTAGGGAAGTTTTTAATGTTTGATGTTTTATCATGTTTTTAATTTTTTGTTGGGAGCCACCCAGAGTAGCTGGAGAAACCAACCCAGATGGGCAGGGTATAAATAAATTATCACCATCATCATCATCATCAATGTTCACCCAGCTGCAATAGTTTTATCTTTCAGGCATTGGCAACCTTAGCAAGTGGCCAGTTTGCTTCATGCGGCAACGCTCACGTTTAATGTAACTTCATATCAGAACTGTATAAATGTGTGACTGCCATTGTGGGGAATGGAAACTCGGTCCAAAAGTGGGGAGAATAGTGAATGCCATTAAAATTTATAGTTTTGGGAGTGGCTAATATGAACCTCAGAGGCAGAACTTGCAGGTCTGCTTTGGGCCGGTTCAAATGAAGGTTTGCTATATTATGATTCTAAGAAAGTACTACTTCAGGTCTGGTTGCCTGAAGCCTCTGGCCGTGTGGTTAATTAACCATTATTCCCCATGCCCATGCCCCATCTCTGGGCCACGGCAAAGTGTGGTGAGAGTTGCTTCATTGCAGGAACAGAAACTGCACAGTAACCAGCTCTCCGTGTGAAAACAGAGCCACCCTGTGGCTGTTTGAATTTGCCCAGAATTGTAGGGTTATGATAGTTTTTTTCTACTTTCAGAGGAGGTTTGAAAAAGGTCCATCACCCCCATTGGGGAAAGGTTGCAGTGTTTGGGACTATTTCGCTTAGAGAGAGGGCGAGTAAAAGGTGGCATGGTACAGAGAAAGTGGACAGATCAAAGTTTTTCATCGTCTCTCATAACACTAGGAACGGACATTCAAAGAAGTTGAATGTTAAAAGATTCAGGACAGATAAAAGAAATCACTGCTTCACACATTGCTTAGCTAAACTATAGAGCTCGCTCCCACAGGAGGCAGGGATGGCCACCAACTTGGATGGCTTTTAAAGAGGGTTAACATTCATGGAGAACAAGGTTATCGACAGCTACTAGCCACTTTGGCTATGTTCTGCCTCCATATTCAGAGGCATTATGGCTCTGAATACCAGTTTCTGGGAACTGCAGGTGAGCAGAGTGCTGTTGGGCATCCCACAGACATCTGGTTGGTGACTGTAAGAGCAGGATGTTGGACAAGGTGGGCCTTTGGCCTGATCCCAGCAGGCTTGTCTTTTGTTCTTTATGCTTTGTTCTAAACATGAATCATATTGCTGGTAAGTGTTTCTTTTTCTTTTTCTAGTCTCCAAGAAACCTCTTCCCCCAACTCCAGAGGATAACTGGGTGAGCATAAAGAAATGGCACAGGCATAGTGATAAAGTGCAATGTTGTCAAAATTCAAATATGTTCAGATATTTCTATAATACAGTCATACCTTGGTTTAAGTATGCTTCGGTTCGAGTATTTTCAGTTTAAGTACTCCGCGGACCCATCTGGAATGGATTAATCCACTTTCCATTACTTTCAATGGGAAAGTTCGCTTCAGGTTAAGTACGCTTCAGGTTAAGTACAGACTTCCAGAACCAATTGTGGTTGTAAACCGAGGTACCACTGTATTTGCATGTATCCAAAGGAGCAGCTCTCTCTCTATATGTGTATTATGTGCTGGTCTCTTAATCATTTTTATATAGTAATTTTGGTTGTGTCTTTGGGAAAATATAGTAAGGGTCCTGAATTGGGTATATAGCTTCTTCCCGTCTATAGCTTTGAAGTGCAGTATTTCATAGTTTGGGATTTAAGTACTGTATGCAGTACTTTCAAATCTACAAATCATGCATATGTGTAGAGGACTGTTGTGTGTCTCCAGTGCATTTTAATATACTCGTATTATATTCATATGCTTAATCTGGGCAATCTTTCCATCCTAAAATGGGAGCGGAAAGATTGTGAGTATCTGACACATTGGCTGGGTTCACACATGAAGCCCAGCTTTGGTTCAGCTATTTCCAAACTAACTACCAGCTGTAACCAAGGTTTGCCCTATAGCTTACAGCTTGTGCTTTGCCTGAGAGAGCTAAATCGTGCGTCTTACGTTAGTGTAGCACAGCAGCAAAACAACAGGGGAGGAGTGAAGTCGCCACAGTCTTTTATTCCAGAGCCCACACATGCAAGTGGGCTCACACATTTAAGTGTGGCATGCAAGCTAGGATCACTGGGTAAACATACAGTTGTATTTCTTGTAGTCAATTTTGCATATTTAATATGGGTCATTCGAGTTGTTGTTGTTTTTTTGTTATTTCTGTACAGAGATTATTTGCAGAGCCCAAGGAATCTCCAGTAATAGCCATTTATGACTACAATGCACAGAATCCTCAGGAGCTGGAATTACGGTGCAACGAAGAATACCATGTTATTGATAACTCTGAGGTCCACTGGTGGTTGGTTCAGGATAGAAATGGGTAGGTAGGCCATTTGCTTGGAGTTTCTCTTCTATTTTTAATTGCAGACACAGAATTAATAGCCACACAGCTTTCTCAGTCTGTACTGCATCCTGCTCAGATTGATGGTTACTGGGCTCCACTTAGAAATATAGTTTGGAAGCTTATCCCCTGCTGTCAGTAATAGCTCTTTCCAGAGGAGAGTTTAAAAGGCACCGTGCTATTATAAACCATTTTCATAATGTATTTGGGTGGAAGATGCCTGGGTTTCTAGTGTACCAATATTAGAGCATTCTGTTTTTAACAGGCATGAAGGATATGTACCAAGCAGCTACGTGGTAGAAAAATCACCAGAAAATCTTCAAATATATGAGTAAGATTGTTTTTCTTCTTTAGCTACAACATTGGCTTGGATCCCAGCTAGCCACAAATGGAAGAGCTCATTCCGTTTGCAGAGGGAACTGGGATCTAGCATAGTAGAAGGTACCCTGGGGTACTGGGACGAAGCTCTCCAGAGGTTCCCCAAAGCCCCTAACACATATTTTTAAGGGTACAGTAGTACCTCCGGTTACGTAATCCTCTGGTTACGTAAACTTCAGGATGCGAAAGCGGCAAACCCGGAAGTATTTGACCGGGTTTTGCCGTGTGCGCATGTGCAGAAGTGGTCCTTAGGTTGTGGAAACCTCGGGATCCGGCCGGACCTCCAGAACGGATCCTGTCTGCAACCGAAGGTACCATTGTACAGGGGAAAGGTGAAATATATGAAAGGCTACTGACCTCTTTCCACTGATGTGAGCGTCTTGCTGCTGATGGGACACTCCTGCCAGCAAACGCTTAGATAGATCTAAGGCTAAGTGATTATTACTACCAAGAGGGTGAGAATTCAGTTGAGTAGCTTTAAAAAAAAACCTTCCAAATGAAGGTGTAAATTTGTTTAAGGTTTGGGAGGGTTAAATTGCTAGACAGGATTGTGGAACTAATGAAGGGGAATATTATCTGTTCAAGGGGCAGAAAGCTATTTCAAGGAATATTTAGTCTGCTGAATTGTGGAGAGCAACTCTCCTTTTCCTTTACCAGACGTGGCCATAGCCATGCAGTTTTTGCATGCGCTGAACATTCAGAATCTGCTTAATTTGTAATGATAAATGAATTCTGATTTCCTTAGTATGTTCTTCACAAATTAACATCGATGATAGTTCATGGGCCATTTTATGTGCACCATAAAAACAAGAAAGTAGCCCAAATCACTCCAAAGCCAAGGAGTTTACAGCTAAAGCTGTACAGCCTAACCTCAAATTCTGGGACTCTTTGATCATTGCAGGTGGTACAACAAGAGTATCAGCAGAAGCAAGGCAGAAGCCCTGCTCAAGGAAGAGGTAAAGTGAATTCCCTATGGTGATGGTCTTTCATTTTTCTTGGATACCAGTACAGTGGTACCTCTGGTTAAGAACTTAATTTGTTCCGGAGGTCCGTTCTTAACCTGAAGCACCACTTTAGCTAATGGGGGCTCCTGCTGCCACTGCGCCGCCGGAACACGATTTCTGTTCTCATCCTGAAGCAAAGTTCTTAACCCGAGGTGCTCTTTCTGGGTTAGCGGAGTCTGTAACCTGAAGTGTCTGTAACCTGAAACATTTGTAATCCGAGGTACCACTGTATATATTTTGTATGCTTTGGTTACTTTGAACATGTTGCAAAAGAGACATCTTGGGGAAATGCAACGACACCCTTAGTAGCGTCATGTGCTCCTGATGTTCAACATATCCTATAAGACCAGGGCTTTTACAATGGTGGCATCTGTGCCACACTGAAATGTGCTTCCAGTGAACATCAGGCAAAAACCTACAGGCATTTTAAGGTGCCTTATAAGATTTGATATGTCCACTCAGGCTTTCTCAGAGGAATAATCTAGCTATGTTTATATAGTAACTAGTGTTGTTCAGCCCGTTAAATAAACAGGTGCTAGAACATATGTGAGCGCTGCGCGGAGCACCAGATCGAGGAGCCGGTCTGCAGAGTCAGCGCCCAGCAACGCCGTGTTGGATTGAGGAGGCGATTCTCCGTGCGGCGTTGCTGGGCGCTGACTCTGCAGACCGGCTCCTCGATCTGGTGCTCCGCGCAGCGCTGATCAGCACCGACCCGGCAGGCCGCCGGATCAAGGAAGCGGCCTGCCAGGTCGGCACCCAGCAGCGCTGCGTGGAGCACCGGATCAAAGATCCGGTCTGCAGAGTCAGCGCCCTGCAACACCGTGCTGGATTGAGGAGGCGATGCTCCGTGCGACGCTGCTAGGCGCTGAGTGCAGACCGGCTCCTCGATCCAGTGCTCCGCGCAGCACTGATCAGCGCCGACCCGGCAGGCTGCCGGGTCAAGGAAGCGGCCTGCCGGGTCGGCAGCCAGCAGCGCTGCACGGAGCACCGGTCTGCAGAGTCAGCGCCCAGCAGGGCCGCACGGAGCAGCGCCTCCTCAATCCAGCACGGCGTTGCTGGGCGCTGACTCTGCAGACCGGCTCCTTGATCCGGTGCTCCCGGGACATGTCCTTCCTGTCGGCAGCAGGGGGACAGGAACGAAGGAGGAGAAAGCAGCCCTTTCTCCTCCTTCCTTCCTCTCCCCCAGCTGCCGACAGGAAGGAGACATCTCGGGGTTTGGAGAAGCGCTTGCGCAGCGCTTCTCCAAACCCCAGGACCTGTCCTTGCTGTTCGCACACACGCGCGCCCTCTTCCCCCCCCCCGCCGCTGCCAACGCTCAGTCCAGCTGGGAGCGGCGGTTGGCAGCCACAGGGAAACGGTAGGTGGGGGCTGGGGAGAGTGCGCGTGTGTGCGTTCCAAGTCTCTGCGTCGAATCCCTGTGTCCATGGGGCACATGTGCAGTAGCACAAACCCAGGGACACAGGGAATACTGGACGCAGAGACACTTGCACTTTATTATATAGGATTTGATCTAGTGATTTGCAATGTATTTTGTACATGTTTTAGTAATGTACCATATTTTTCCATCTATGAGACATCCCCAAGTATAAGATGCCCCCTATTTGGGGGGACTCAGATTTAAGAAAGTGGGGGGAGATGGCCCAGAGTACAAGATACCCCCAAATTTTTGACATTATTTTTAGGGGGGAAAACCTAGTCTTATATACGGAAAAATATGGTAATTTTATGGGGGGGCTAGGTTGTCACAATGCTGCAATATTCTCCCCCCCCCTTATTGGTAGTGATGCAGATATTATTTTAATTAATTTAAAATAATGATTTTTAAAGTCACTATCCAGTCCTCTGTCACCTGAATTGCCTGAATTTGCTGGGTTGTAAGTAGTAATCCCTCCACCACCAGTTCCAGACAGGTGTCTCTCCCATCTTTACCTGGTTGAACCTGGACCTTATGTTATACCACTGAGCTACAGCCTTCCTCTAGAAAGCAGTGTGAAATATAAGACATTATGCTAACAAAGCATCTTTGAGGATTGGCTTTTCTTTTCTCATATTTGTACCACCTGTGTTTGTTATTTTTTTAAAAAAACCCAAGTTCCTGCCTTAGCACCAGCACCATTAAACTTTCTTCTAGGTCAGGCGGAGATGTGAATTGGGGGGGATGGTGATATGGCTTCAGCCACATAGTTTAGGGATTCTGAAGCCTCTGTTCATCGGCTCTGATTTTCTGACTTTCTCCATCTCCTCCTTCTCAGGGTAAGGAAGGAGCCTTCATGGTGAGAGATTCAAGGCAACCTGGGACATATACAGTCTCAGTTTTCACAAAGGCTTTGAGGCAAGTCAGATCCCAGTGGATGTTTGCCGTGATTCTGTTATTTGGGTTTTTGTTTCCTGTGCTTTGTAAAAGGAAGTAAAAATATTGATTTTAAAAATTGAGAGGCTATTTAAATGGTTTGACAAGCATGGCAGCTTTCTATTTTCTGCTCTTCCTCCCAAAACATCTGTTTGAACTGTAATAAAAATGGGAACATCATTCCCTGAAAATGTCACGGCAGAAATCCTGATGCACAGTGTTGTATCGGTTGTAAATTCCTGCATTTATTTTACATGACAGATTGGCTAAATATATATATATATTTACAAATCAGTAAATTTAAATTTGATCATGCTAAATTAACAGGTCCAGAGAATGGCCTTTTCTGCAGTGGCTCCCTGTTTGTGGAATGCTCTCTCCAGGATGGTTTGCCTGGCACCTTCATTATATATCTTTAGGTGCCAGGTGAAAACATTCTTCTTCAACCAGGGCTTTGGTTTATTAATATCCCATGGCATTTTAAATGAGGGTTTTTTGGGGTGGGTGGGTATTGTTTTGTTTTGTTTTTGTTATAATTATTTATTTTGTGCTTTTATCATGGGATTTTCTTGTGAACTGCCCTGAGATCTTCAGATGAATGGCAGTATATAAATTTAATTAATATAACAATAACGATTATAATTTTATTATTTATACCCTGTCCATATGGCAATAATAATATTGAATCATTTAAAAAGCAGTCAAACATATCTGTTCCCAGACTTTCCAAAGTGTGACCTTCTAAAAGGTGCTCTTTCTAACTATTGTTTAAAGAGAAACAATGGAAGGGTTTCTTTTCACTACCTTTTTAAAAAGTAGAGGCTCCTAGAGTCAAATAAGTGGGTTTTTTTGTTTTTTGTTTGTGTGTGTCTGTGTCTGTGTTTTCCACTTCATATCTACAGTATGTGCCCAAAGTTTCATTGATGGTTGGTAATTCTAGTTTGTTTGTTTTTTAGCTGCTTCTATACTTTTTTTGAAAGGAACCTTATTTGTTTGTTTTGTCTATTTAAGCAATGAGAGCAACCCCGTTATAAAACATTATCACATCAAGGAGACAAGCGACATCCCCAGGAGGTACTACCTGGCAGAGAAGCATGTTTTTGATTGTATCCCGGAACTGATCACCTATCACCAGCACAATGCAGGAGGTATGTCCAGGCAAGAACATGAGAAACAGCTTTGAAATAATCCGAAGATGTTAGGATTTTTTGATATATATCTTTAAGTTGCTCTGGAAATCAAATTTCAGTGCAGCTGTTGTTAAACATGAGTGGTTGGTTTGCAGATGCAGTCATGACTCTGCAGAGTCTTGGTGTCAGCCGTGGGGAGTTCGGATTGCTTTGTTAATTGAACTTAGTTCCCATAACTTAATTCACACAAACTTCAATGGGAAATAAGTTCAACTAACTTATCCAGCCCTGTGTAAATTACCTGTGTTTCTGATTATCTGAATGATCGTAAGCTATACCTTGTCTCTTATATTTGTCACACTGTTCCCAAACTTTATACTGACAGAGCTTCATAGAACGTCCTTGGGATGTAACTTCTGTATGAATCATAGTCATAGACATATTCAAACAAATTATGTGAAATGTGGCTGTCGTCCCTCTCCTTAGTCTCCATTAACTCTTGGCTCCATGGCCCATCTCTTTTCCACCCCTTCCAACAATCAGCAGTCAGTTTCACCTTTCCCTCCAATTCATGTATATATATTTCCCATCATGCAGGTCTTGTTACTCGTTTGAGGTATGCTGTTTGCTCCTGGAGAGAAAAGGCTCCTGTTACTGCTGGCCTAAGCTATGGTAAGGAGACTGGGTTGACTTGATTGTGTTTTTATTCTTTAGTTATATTCATTTGGCATAATAGTTCCAATTGTATAAATGACATGTGCTATGACGCTATAGAAGTTAACGTTGCATCCATTTTTACTGAGAACAGGCTCACATCAACGACTGGATCAAGGAGAAATGTATTTTTAGTGAAAACAACAGAGCCTTACAATATCTTAAATGCTAAGGGTGAAATTCAATGGAATGCTAAGGAGATTGTTCCATCAGTGAAAACATTTCTGCTTGTCCAATAGAACAATTTACCCTTTCCTCCATCTGTATTCTGTTTTGGGTTTTCCCGAATACAACCCCCCCCCCCCGGCAGATTGGGGGGGTGCATGGGGGCACATGGGGGGAGGCGTTTAAAACAAAATGTGTATGATGATGCAGTCTAATAGAAAACTGATGAATTACTAGAAGAAACGAACCACGTTCCATTGTTATCAGGATTAAATTGTTAGAATTTGAATGAAACTTCTCAAACCCTTAAAATCTATTATCATAGCTGGGGGTATTGTAAAAGGCCTAGTACTACTGCACTCCTTTTCTTTCAAAAAGCACTACACAGGCTTGAAAGTGTTCTTCTGCTGCATTATCCTAGGAAAATGGATGATTAATCCCCAGGAACTGACATTTGACCAGGAGATTGGCCTTGGCCAGTTTGGGGTGGTTCATCTTGGTTACTGGCTGGGCCGGATGAAAGTGGCCATAAAAACCATTCGCACAGGAGCCATGTCAGAAGAAGACTTCATTGAGGAGGCCCAAGTCATGATGTAAGCAATCCTGCCAAGGTCCAATACCATTCAAGGTCCATTACATTGTGTCAAGCCTTTAGAATGACGTCAGGTGAACCCAATGTCTTGTAAAACAGAGACACCATTTTTCAGTATATGAATTGAATGGCAGCATGACTTTTTATCTCTTAGTGCAACCTTCACTAATGTCCAGTTTTGGACAATCTCTATAACCAGAATTAAATGTTGTGCTTCAAATATAGGCTGAAAAGTTGTGGGATATATGAGCTCTTTCTCCCCTGTACTTTGGTGGAATTGGTCTTTACTGGAACAATATGAGCTAACCATTTTTTATCTATATGCAGACATATGCATGAATAAATATTAATGAAGTCATGATGCTTGGAGGCTAACTTAGTGCAGTCCTATATTTGATGGGAGTTACTCCCAGTCCCAGCTAAGGATATAATTTCAGTTTCTGGTTGATGATGGATCTTTTTGTTGTCCTTTTTAACACTGGGCTGTTCAAGAAGTATAAGGAATCTAAAGCCAGCATACAGCAGGCTATTTTACAGCAGTCTTTGCTTGGCTCAGTGATTCTTTTTAGGATTCTATGAATTTTTGCTTTTGTTTCAAGATAATATTTTTCTAGACACGACGACAAACATGAAAAATTTGGCATCATTTATTTTAAAGGTTGGAGAAAATATTTTTGATTTTAAAAAGCAGTAATTTGAATCAATATAAAGATGGGGGTAAAATGCTGTTTCCACTGGGACTTTTGATGCTGCACAATCTCTCCTAAGGATGAAGGTGGAAAGGAAAGATTGACTTTGAAGTCACTGGTGCTACACTCAAAGGAAATGCATAATTTTCACTTTTTATAGTTCCTTCAATTAAAATCCCTATTGTATTAATATCTGGTGCTTATTTTCATAAAGACACAAAACAAGCTCAGGTTGTTGGGGAAACTGCGTGAGCATTTAGTATACACATTCTGAAGTATTTAAACGCATTGGGTATGTAAAGAGTATCTAAACTACATTCAGCAAGGCTGTTGCTTGAACAGAAAATAGGGGAAATGTCAATTACATTTTGTTTATATGTCCAAGCAGTGCAGAATCCATCTTACTTTTCAAGAGATTCTTACCTACAATGTTGAGAGAAATATAACATGAAATTTCCCAGGACCCACAATTTGTGTGTATACTATTCCTGGGTCTGGTTTTCTTCTTTCACATTGATTTTCTTGCTCTTTTCTTGCTCTTTTCTTAAATTTCTGGTTGAATATGCCCATATATCAAAGGACTTCACATGACTACACTGATTTCTCCTCCTATATCAACAGGAAGCTCTCCCACCCCAAATTAGTCCAGCTCCATGGGGTATGCATGCAACAAGCTCCTATGTGCCTAGTCTTTGAATTCATGGAGCATGGGTGCTTGGCTGATTATCTAAAGAGGCAGCGAGGGAGTTTCTCAAAGGAAGAGCTCCTTGGAATGTGCCAAGATGTGTGTGAAGGAATGTCTTATCTGGAACAAGCGTCTGTCATCCACAGAGACTTGGTATGTCTGGGTCATGTCCATCTGTACCTCTTGTAAAGAAATTAGCAGCTCTTAAATTAAGAAGGAAGTGAAATTATCACCACTTAACCATAATTTAATCATAATTTAAATAATTAGGACTGTTTTCTTCCATTACTCCATATATTCTCCATATATTCATATACATTTCAGTGTGTAAGCCAAAAATAGCGGTTGTGGGGCCATTATAGTTATTTTCTAGAAAATCATTTTATTGTCAGAATATTTACTCTTTTAGGCGACCCCCCCCCCATCTTCAAATGCTATTGTTTCCCTACCTGCTGAGGCTCTGGTGCCCTTGTCCTTGTCGAGTTTTTTCACAGACTGGCCAGTCAGATAGGTGATCCCAGCCAACTGGAAACCACATACTAAATGGGATGATATCACATTATATTTTGCTACATGAAAATATTAGTGAGGAAACACAGTCTGCTGAGAATGTTTGATGGATTGATCAAACATATTCATGAACCCAGCCAATCAGATTTGACCATGTGATTATGTCATTGAGTGAAGGCGAACTAATCTGATTAAAAGAGGAGGAGCAAGTCTGGGATATGTAAATGAAAATGCAAACATTTTTACAACCTCTGTGGAAAAATGCTCAAAGGTGTTGGATGTACTTTTCAACACAGCTAAAATTGTTCTTGAGAAATAATGGGTAGTTTCAGTTCAGCCCTATTAATACTCTCTTTCTCTCCATTCTACACAGGCTGCTCGGAATTGTTTGGTAGGAGAATTCCAAGTTGTCAAAGTGTCAGATTTTGGAATGTCACGGTAATTTGAACCTTGTATGCATACTGGATGAGTAGAATGCCACTAAAGTTTCCCCCTCCTTTTGAAATATGTCCATTGTTGTGGCAAAATAAATATTTAGTTTGGAGCTCATAGTTGTCCTGTTCTTGGTGAAACTTCCTCTAGCTGTTCCCTCCTTTGACAATCCTTTTTAATATTTTTAATGTGAACTAAAAGTGCTGGTGGCACCATTTCTCATGATTTACACACTTGATTTCTTTTGCCCCATTGTCATTTCCAATCAAACAGTTTAAGCCATTGTGAAAACCTATAAAAACTAAGAACAAAGGAAATAATGAGATGCCTCTATCATACCACATTCAACCCTCTGGAAAAGAAATTCCTTCAACTGTTAAACCACTGTCACCACCTGCTGTTTTCCAGGCATCATTTCACCAGTTGCTAGCCGGATATGTTCTGTAGTTAAAAGCGCTGTTGAAATGGTTGGCAGCATCTGATAATATGGAACCAGAGACAGTGAACCATTTGGTTTAGTTTCCAGTCTGGACCAGGACATATTATCCTCTCACACCAGTAATCATGTATTATAAGGAGGAGGTTATGTTAGCATAGTGCACAGTATTTATTATTATTATTAATTCAGTTTATATACCACCATCACAAGATCTCAGGGTGGTTCACAGAATAAAATCCAAGATATAAACACAAGTAATTAGCTCAAACTATAACAATAACTCCCCACCTCCCCCCGCAAAAAGAATACTCACCCACAATATTGTATGAGATCCTGAGAACGGAATCTCACACTTGCAATGTATGCATTCTGCCACGGAGCTACAGCCTTTCCCTGTGTACAATGGTGTTTGTGTAATCATTCAAATGGGTTGTGGCCTTAAACACGTTGCTCTGTTTTAGATATGTCCTTGATGATCAATATACCAGCTCCATGGGCACCAAATTCCCCATCAAATGGTCAGCACCAGAGGTTTTCTCCTATAGTCGGTATAGTACCAGATCTGATGTATGGTCATTCGGTAAGAGCTTTTAATCTCAAAGTTCCCATTCACTTAATTGCTTCAAGTTCTTCTTCTTGAAAAGACCTTCCATTGTTAATCCTTTCTAGATAAGAAGATCCAGCCTCATCCTCATATCCCTTTTGTGTATAAAAAAGGCTTACATTATTATTATTTAAATGTAAAATGTTTTAAACCATATTTGGCTTAACATTTCCTATAGACTGGGGGTGGGGGGATTGCAGGCGCCAGCATGGTCTGTGACTGATTATTAATTTGCATAGCATGGTTTGCATAAGAGGATTCTTCTGTCAAGTCATGACATCATGCTTCTGCGAGCCTTACCGCTTTGCTACTCCTCAATCTTTTCACATTCCCCACTGGGTCATTAAACCATCCTACTGTGACCTGGATCAAAACACCCTGAGGAATGACAACTGGCCTTTACCCATGAGTGAGCACTTCAACTAAGTTTCATAATTTTGCTTATTCACCAATAAAGGATCCTGGAAGGACATCCCCTAGATTTATAAATGTTTCAAAGTGTTTGTATCATGAAAATGCTTCTTGAGAACCAGCATTACTTAGCTGATATGAATATGGAATTCTGCTAGACGACAGGGTAGCTATGTGCTATTTGCATACAGTTATCAACTGCAATTAAGAATATATCCTTTCCATTTTGCTTCTTTATTTTGAATTCACAATTAGTGTTTTGGGTGGTTTGTTTCTAGTCATGCAGAACAGCAACACTTGTTTAAAGTGAGTTTCACAGTTTCGATTTAACCGTGTTTTGATTCAGCAGTTGTGTTTGATTAATTAATTTTGACCCTTTTGAAAGCAAGTTGGCAGACAGATCATAACTCCAGCGAAGAAGTAACATTGTCCCCAACGCAGAAAATTTTCATAATTTACATGAGATCATTGTGGAGAATCAGTGGTCAAGTCTGGGGAGCCAGTGTGGTGTAGTAGTTAGAATACCAGACTTCTTCTTCTTCTTTGGTGATCGCTTGTAGCTGAGTAAGATTGTCTTCCATAAACACAGTCTTAAGAGTGAGTCCGTAAGTGATTGTGGACGCCAATTCTGGAGCCACGTGTCCTTCCACAGTGGGGACATAGGTTTCCTGGCAGGAGTTGATCATGGTGAGGGTTTGCCAAGTGTGCCTTCCTCTTAGCATGTTTCTCCCTTTTGTCCTGAGTTTGAGCATCTTCAAAGCCCATTACACCTTTGGTAAAGGCTGTTCTCCAATTGGATCTGTGAGGTCAGGGTTCAAATCCCCATTCAGCCATGAAGCTCACTAGGTGACATTGGCCAGTCACTGCCTCTCAGTCTAGTATTCCTATCAGGGTTGTTGTTGTGGGGATTAAACAAGAAGGGAGAGAATCATGCAAGCCACCTCAAATTCCTTGAAGAAAATATGACATAGAAAGGCAACAAATCAATCCTAGCTCCCACGTATAGGCAGAGGCAAACACATAACATACTGACAATCTGGAAACTAGTGAGACTATTTCTGTTGTAAGCCTCATTTAGTCTCAACATAGGAAGCTGCCTCATTTATGTATTTATTTATCTGAAATTCTTTTCACGCTTCCTTCCGAAGGAGCCCAGGGCAGCAAAGACAGCCAGTCTTTAAAAATATATATATTCCAAAACTGTTAAAAACACCTTTAAAAAATTCATTTTTAAACATTCTAAAAACTGTTACAGTTAAAAAAAACATTGTTTCATCCAGTGATCTCAGGGTTTATTTTATTTTAGTTGTTGCATTTACAGTATATCCTACCTTGTCTTCCAAGAAGCTCAAGGTGGCGTATATGATTCTCCCCTTCCTCATTTAATCCCCACAATAACCATGTGAGCTAAGTTAGGCCAAAAGGCAGTCACTGGTCCATGGTCACCCAGTGAGCTTCATGAGCCAGTGGGGTTTTGAACCCTAGTTCCAGTCCAATGCTGAAATTGCATGGGGCTGGACTAG
The DNA here is from genome assembly GCF_963506605.1 of Zootoca vivipara. Classification (NCBI taxonomy): domain Eukaryota; kingdom Metazoa; phylum Chordata; class Lepidosauria; order Squamata; family Lacertidae; genus Zootoca; species Zootoca vivipara. Next base: position 59,959,366 of record NC_083277.1, on the reverse strand, counting down.
ATCATCCACAGGGCCCCTTCTAACGCTAGGATTCTCTGCCACCACTGCCATGTGGTAGGAATGGCTGTGCACTTGTACCTCTTTTCAGTCAGATTCATGCCAAGCCTTGTGCTACATGTGCCCTAGACGACGATCGCCCAGAGCTCCTCAGTAAACCAGGTAGCCTCCCACAGATGTCTGTGGGAGAAAGGCAGGCCATGACATTAATGTGGATGTGCTCTCTTCCAAAATTATATGTTGCCTATTTTCTTTCAGGAGTATTGATGTGGGAGATATTCAGTGAAGGCAAAATGCCTTACGAGAACCGGACCAACGCTGAAGTGGTGGAAGAAATCAGTGCTGGTTTACGTTTGTATAAGCCCAGACTGGCTTCCAATACCATTTACATGCTCATGAGACATTGCTGGAGTGAGGTCAGTGCTAGAACAGGTGCAGATTACTTCATATATGAGAAGAGGGATCAGAATGCCACCCATAAAGGGGGATCCGAAACAGCACTGATCTTTACTTAAGGAGAGCAGAAATAGTCCTGCAAACACATTTAAACGTTCTAAGAAAAATAATATGCAGGCTTAGAATGTTAATTGGTCAAAAATTATGGAAATCTATCATGTTAGGGTGGGGTTATCCTGCTGCAGATGTTAATAATAATTTATTTGTATCCCACCCATCTGATTGGGTTGCCCCAGTCACTCTGGGCAGCTTTCAGCATATATAAAAAGTATAGCAAGTGCAGTGTTTAGTAAGCATTACATGATGGTGAAAACAATAGACGGCAGCTCATATGTGACAAGCCAGCCCAGACCCGTTTCTATGCAGTGAGCCCTTTTTCTTCTGGTACCAGACAAAGCTTCCTCTTACCTGGAAGCAAAAGGCTAGGTGCAGAATATGGCAGAGGGCCCCATAAACTGGTAAATATGTGGAAAAGATTTCTTCTGATTGTGGCCCTACATTATCACCTATCATTAATTTTAATCTGACAAGTATGTTACACCTTATGATAATTACCGTACTTTTCCGTTTATAAGACTAGCCTTTTTTACATTAAAATAATGTTTAAAAATTGGGAGTGCATTTTCTTAATTTTGAGTCCCCCAAAATAGCGGGCATCTTATACACTGGGGGGGGGAGGTATATTGCTGATGAAAATGCAAACGTCCTGGCATTGGTAATCTAGTTATTGTTATTATTCCTTCTTAGGTTTTCAGTAAGAATGCTGGCATGTTTTTTTAGCTTATCGTTGATTTTAATTTTTTGTTTGAATGTTTTAAATAGTTGTTTTTAACTGTATTTCCCATGGTAATTTTATTCTTTTTGTAAACCACTTTGAGTTTTTATTACAATCGGGCAGTATAGAAATCCTGTGAAATTAATTAATTGCTTTTCTAGTTGCTCTGGCCTTCACAATATGGTCTTCAATGTTGTCTTCTATGTTGTCCCTACAGAAGCAAGAGGACAGACCACCCTTCTCTACCCTGCTCTACCAGCTCAATGAAATATCTGAATCTGATCTTTAACTAAAGATGAAAGGAAGCTGCTTCTTCATTAAAAAAGAAAAAAGATATGAAAAGCATGACCACGTTTAGCATGCATTGTTCAGATGTATTCATCTTGAAGTAGCTGACCTGGGACAGAAACAGCGACAGGAATCCTGGCTATTTAAAAGCCCTACACAAACTGAGAAAACGGATAGTGCAAGATGCTTTCAGGGTTGTGTCTAATTATCTGTTCAGTGAGGATTCAGTGAGGATCCTGGAGTCTATCTTTTGTTTCACATGGTGATATTGATATTGAGGATGATGAACTGTCATTGCTTTATGGAGTTGACACTTTTTTTTAAATTGAAAAATGAGTCATTTCAAGGCGAACTGAAGTATGACTCTTGTCCTCCAAGCCTGCTTGAAGCTGAACGAGAATATTAAGCTATTCATAAACAAATGTTTTGATAGAAAATTCAAAACACAATCTTCTTACAAAATAAATTGCATGGATTAACATAGGACACAGCAGGGACAAGTGGGACTTGTTACTGCATCTTGTACATTGGGAAAGTTAAGAATGGACTGCTTGCTTTGAAGCTCTGGACTGGAGTATAAAATATAGGATTCTGCTACTTGTTAATTTTTTACTTTTTACATAATGTGTTGAAAGAAAGGGTGGGGGATATATACTTCCAGATCCTCAGCAGGGTTAGCTAATATACAAATATTGTATAATATATTCTTTCACTATCAACTATTTTTCATGTTGTTACGAGAAACATGGGTAAAAAAAGTGAGCACGTCAGGTGGCAAGTGTTGAATGCTATTAATGGCAGCAAATTGTTACTTTATTTTACATGAGAGAAATATACATATATGATGCAATATGTACGTTATATTGAACTTCCACCTTAGTTGCCAAAATTTCTTGAACTGGCCCTGTTTGTGCTTACCCATTTCCAATGGTCAATTACACTGTACAATGATAAAATACCCTGCTGGACTGCTCTTCATTTGAGGATGACTTTGAACTGATTGTATTGTATTAGAATAGTATAGCTATTTAAGAGTTTTTGTACATTGTTATTGCTGTGATTATGTTTTTGTATTGTGTTTTCATTGCATAAATTTTGTGAGCCTCTTTGACCATTTTCAGATTGTAAAACTAGAGATTCTTTTAGAAAAATGCCGGGAAATAAATAATAACGGAAATATGGAATATGTAGATGAGATGAGAAAACTATTACAAACTGTTGGAGAGTAATATGTCCTGTTGTCTTCCATGTAAATACTATCATTACAAAAAGTTTCAATGCACAGGTTCACATTTAACAAATCTTATATATAAAGGAGAGTTCTATTGGATATTGGTGGTTCGCCCCAAAACAAGAGCTTTAAAACAAATGTCCCGATCAGGCAAGAATGCCATTGTATACGCAGCCTACATGTGTTCCTTGTGTTAATGTCCATAGTCCAGACACATCTCATCCAGGCTCTATGTAACTGACTGAATGTATTTCTGGTGCAGGGCTGTTCATACACATTTAGGACCACATGTTGCATAAGACCATTGCAACTAAATCAAGGCCCAGGCTGTATTCTATGGAAGAGAGACTTTGTTGCAGAGTTATCTTTGACAGTGTTAAAAACAGATATGAAAGTTAGAAGCTAAATGGCACCTTAAACCTAGCTTATGGGTGCAACAATGGCATTGCCCTCAAAGAGGTGGAACTATATCTTGCTCTTGCATTTCAGAGTTGTACCCTCAATGTACAACTCAGGACTTGCTTGTCCTCGGTGTAAAGGAATTGTAATAATCTGATACTCTACATAGTTTTGCATAAAAGTCTTGCTGTTACACATTTTTTGAAATCGTTTTGGATTCATAAATATATGAGCACCTTGTCTCAAACATTTTGTTAATCATTCCCAAACAAAATAATAATAAAACATCAGAAAAATCCAAGATTAGCCATGTTCAGAGTAGGCTCAATGAATTAATAGCTATGACTAAATTATATCCATTAATCTCAATACATTAAAAGTACATTAAACAAAGCCACTAAAACCTAAACAAAACATGTTGGATCTAAAACAAAACAAAAAAGCCCAATTGAACTTGGTTGTGATTTACAGTCAGATCCGATCAGGGTTGAAAACAGTTTTTTTCCTAAATTGTTCCCAAATTGCTTCTTTTGTTTCTTATATATTGCATTTTATTGTATTACAATTTGAATTCCATAAAATTATACTCTTCTTAAGCCCTGTGAAATTCCTCTTGAGGTTTAATTTCTCCCTTTTGCCCTTTCATGCCTCAATTTCCCCTCTCCTACCCTACCTTCTTTCTTGCCATTAGCTTCTGTACCTGGTCTTGTGAAGATTTCTGGAACGTTTTTATTTGACTGCCTTTTCATTTTCACTTGAATGATTCATTTTCACTTGTTTTTATTGGGCTGCCTTTTCATTTTCACACACTTATGGGTGTGTGATTTATCCCCCCCCCTTTTTTTTAGGGAAAGAAAGGGTGGAAATCAGAAGCAGACATCTGACAACTGACTGAATGCTGCACAGGCGAGGCTTCAACCGCTTGCCTCTCCCCACTCTTTTTGGAGCCTCTTGCTCCTCTGTTCAGCCCTTAAGATGAGAGAGAACGGCCAAGGCCAACAGGCAGGCTCTCTCTTTCTCACAGCAAGCAGACACGCAGTTGCTGCTCATACTGCCGATTTCTGTTCTTCTCCCCTCCTTCCCTGAGTAATATTCCTACAGAATTTGCTCCAGCAGCAAAGCCCCTTCCTCCAGCAGTTTGAAGGAGGACGGGCTTTGCAGGGGGCAGGGGGGGGGAGAGAACGGAGTTTCACAACACGCGAAACTCCTTCTATGGAGCCAGTCCCTGTCGTTAACAGGTGCATTTACTGCCTGACAGGGGGACACGGTCGGTGCACGTTGCGGAGGCGGCGGGGGGGGGGGAGAAGCGTGCAGGACGGAGGAGGTTGCGGGGGGGGGGAAAGGTTTTTTTTCTCGCGCCAGGGGGCGGGGGTGGGGGTGAGCACAAGAGCTCAGGAAGCGCGCAAGCTGGAGCCATTTCCTGCTCTTTGTGCGTGTGTGTGAAAAGGAGGGAGGGGGAGAGAGAGAGAGGAGTGTATGCGTGTGCGTGTGTGTGACACGAATAGATCCAGGCAGGAGGAGGAGGCCGAGGCTGTGGCGGCGAAGGTGGAGACTGCCGAGTGGTGGCAGCAGCGGCGCCCTCAGCAGCATCCCTGCCTCCTCCGTTGCCCGCTGCTGCTCGCTGCTGCATCCCGCGCAGAGCCCAGCCGCAGAGGCCGGCAGCATCCTCGCTTCCAAGGCCAGGTAAAACAACAACAACAAAAAAACCGGAGGATCCCGCACCTCCCGCACCCGCGGATTCCGGGGGCGCGACGATGGCATCCCGACGCGCACTGCTGGGGGAGCCGCTGTCGAGCACGAGGCGGAGCGGCCACGACTAAGGCAGCGGCGGCGGGGTGGGAAGGGAAGATACCTCTTGGCGCGCGGCTTTCTCGGCTTCGGCAAAGGGTCTGCGGCCCGGAGGACGAGAGGCGGGGTGGCGGGTGGGTGGGGGTTGCATTTATATGTATGTATATATATAAGGGCACAGGTGCGGGGTCGTTTTCCTCCTGGCGACAGAAACGGGAGGACCATCGTCAACATCCGCCGCCCGCCCCTGCGCGCAATTCATTCATCGCCTCCTCGCTTCGGCCGCCGACCGTGGCGGAAGGAGGTGATGGTGGTGGTTTGATGTGGGGGGAAATCTGGGCAGTGTTTGGGCAGGAGGAATCTCTCCCCCCGCCAAGCCTGGGTGCCCGTTACCTCCCGAGAGCCGAATATGACAGCTTTGCTTGAAGGGCCTTGAACCATGAGACTGCAAAGCTCTGCCATGATTCAAACGGGTTTGCAACAGGCTTCTGGCAAGACCGCGGGCTCTCCTCCTCCGCCCTTATATTTTTATTTTTGCACTATTTGCCGCTTGCTAGGATGCATTTCAAAGCAACGATGCAGGCCTGGCGGGGTGTGTCTGTGTGTGTGTCTTAGGTGGTCAGGTGCTGTCCTTCTGCCGAAAAAAATTGGGCCCGGCTTGGGCTCCGAAGGAAGGTTTTCCAAGAGATCTCCCAGAATGCCTAGAGCTACCTGGGATATTTCTAGGCCTCCTTGTTTATTATAGAGCACCAAGCAAGTTCCATGTGATTGGTTTGTTTCCTATGGGGGGGGTAGGGGGGGAAATTGTGGTGGTTCCCAGGATTCTCTGCAAAAATGAAATGCTTATTCCGTCTTTCTTAATGAGCACATAGGGTTTAATTAAGCAGTGGCTTCCAGGATCAAATCGTAGCTTGTCATTCCCTTGCACAGTTGGCCAGTAATTTAGTCATTAGGTTGTTGTGTGGTTGTTGTTGTTGTTTTTGGTTTTTATTTTGGTCCTTTTGCTTGGGAAATTGAAGGTGTGGTGCATAGGCAGAGATAGATCAGGGTGTGGGAGGCGAATGGAAAATGCTCAGAGGGAAATGATGTGGATTCACAGCAAGCATGCACATTGTAAAAACTGGAAAAATAAAATAAAAAAGATGATTAAGTGGTAAAGGTGAAGGCGCAAATAAACATAGTTGAAAAAAACTATGCTGCAAATCACACTGAAAAAAGCAGTTGGAGCCAATGGAATATATGGTCTTTAACTTTGTAGAATTAGAGGTACTGCAAAACACTCAAAATATATTTTGGTATGGGCAATAATAAATCAAGCTTGATTTTTTTTTCCTGTCCTGTTCACTCATATCTGCATTCCATCCTTGAGAATACATTTAAACAATGTTATACAGAAGCATTTGTCTGAGTCAAACTTTTGAACCCACAAGGTGTGAGTGGGTTGGAAATGAGTTAGCTAGTTTATAGGGCCAAGAAGGTCCCAGATGACAGGAGATGAATTGGTTTTGCAGAGAATTGCTGCACAAGTCACAGCTGAGATCTCTGAGTGGGAGGGGGGGGACATGAGAAGGGCAAATAGAAGTGGGTGAGTTCTGATGGAGCTTCTCTGGACTTCCCCCCCATATGTGCCTAGTGGGAGTTAAATGTAAATAAATAAATAAACGAACAAACCAGAATTTGAAGTTGCAGCTGAAAAGGATATTGTTGGCGATTCAGAGAGGGCCCCTGAGCCATCTGTTGCCGTCATTGTGGTAGCTGGGGCTGGGGGGTTTCACATCATAATAATCTTAAGCACCGGTAATGAGGTTGAACTGACCTGTTGACTGCAGGAAATGGAAAGGAAGGCAAGCTGTGATCAGGTGTTATTTGTTTTATTAGACAGTGAACTGCACCTCAGGATGTGTAGAGGATTTTTGGTTGCTGAAATGGAACTAATCAGCTGGCTCCAACTATTTTAAAATCAAGCTTTGCTCAACACAGCAGTTCTCAGAGTGAGAGATGCACCTCTTCACAGAAGTCATCTAGGAAGCAACCCCTACCAACCTACCAACCAATGAACTAACTAACCACACTCCTCTAAAGGAGTGTTTTAGAAGTCTCCCTGTGATGTCATTGTGTGCATTTCTGCATATATTCTAGATCATCCTTCTCATTCCCGAACCTCATTTTAGCTTTTTAGTTTATTTTATTTATTATGTGTACCTCACTTTTCCACTCCCCAAAGGCAGCTTACAGTTGTTTAAAATTCAAACAAGAGTTAAATACTATTCCTGGAAAGTTGGAAGATCTTTTTCAGTGGCTTCCAGTGTTATGTTGGAAACTGCAGTCAGAATGGGAAATTAGATACACCACAGTACCCATGGAGAAGAACCTGGATATGCACATGGAGCTGTTCTGACATAATAAGTAACTCTGGTTAGATGGAAATGGAAACTTCTGTATTCGTTGTGGCCACCCCAGAAGAGAGGGAGCTGGAGGAGTGTGCAAGCTCAAGGCTTGTGCACTTAATGCTAAATCATAGTTTAGTGTCCCATCCAAATGCAGACATTGGGTCTTCCATTTCAACTTGTATTAGATGTGTATATTTCAACTATGAGAAAAAGGGGGCAGTCCCTTTAGGGGTGTATCAATGAATTGGCTATTTTTCTCCTTCTCTACCGCCTTACATGCCTGGGAAAGGAGCCAACACATGGAAAACGTCACTGCATGTGCGGTACAGGGCAGAGGATCATGAGGCGGATGGTTCTGGGTGATTTCAACATATAAGCCAAGGTGACTTTGTCTGGTGTTGTTCAGGAATTCATGGCCTCCATGACAATCATGGACCTGTCTTAGATTATATCTCAGCCAGTGTATGTTGCCGAACTCACATTGGATCTTGCCTTCTGTCTGGAATAGGTGATAATGTCATTACTTGATCAGGTTTGACCTGTAAGCTTCCCAGGGGTCTGGGATGGTTTTGATGCTCCATCCTTGCTGGCTAATTGAACCAGAGGCCATTTGCAGAGTCCCATCAGCTTCTATATACTCGCTGGAGCTTAGAGTAATTAAGTGATAGGCTCCACAGCTAAAGCACAGGGTGTCAGAAGAATTGTAGCCAAAATGACCTAATACAGGTAAGAACTCACTTGATGTCTTGGCCTGTGATGGTGATAATAGTGAACAAATCATATTTCTCCATCACCATTGTGATATATCGTCCACCTCAGTGTCGTCCAACCAGCGCCGTCTTAAGCGCCCCTGTCGCCATGGTGCGCCGGATCTCTCCGGCGCCCTTCCGCCCCATTTCCCGGCGCGGTGGGTGGGTGGGCGCGGCGCTGCTGCGCGGCGGGCAGGCGGGCAGGCACAGCGCGATCTCTCCGGCGCCCTCCCGCCCCGTTTCCCAGCGCGGTGGGCAGGTGGGCATGGTGCCCTGCGCCACCGGGGGTCTACAACGAGCCAGCCCTGCGTCCAACAGAGCTGTTTTGTGTAGTAAGGGGTGTCCTGTGTGTGGACTTCATGAAACAGATCTTCGAACCCACAGATGAAGAATTAGCAGTGCAGGGGCTACTGTAATGTGTTTCACATAGGGCTGCTTTTGAATCTGTTTCAGAAACTTCAGCTGATGTAGAACACACCCATCTGGTTATCGGCAGGGGGCAGGTGGTCAGCACATGCTACCTTGATTGGGTTGCCAGTGCATTTTTGGACCCACGTTAAAGTACCTTCAAAGCCCGGAATGCTTTGGAGCCAACCAAACCATATTTAAAGGATCACTTGCAGCCTGAGATTATGGAATGCACTTCTGTAGTGATTAGGCAGACCCTCATCTCACACATTTTATATAACAAGGTTTTTGATAGAGGGGGACATGAATGAGTTAACTAGGTTAAGGCTGAGTTAAAGTTTTATGCTGGTGATTTTAACATTATTTATGCTGCTGATTTTTAAAAGGTTTTTTTTTTGAATGTGTTTGCATTTTAAAATACTGTATGAGAAGGTACTATGTGGACACTCTCAGAAAGTGTAGTATATATCCCTTAAATAAATAACTAATGTCATGCTTTGTAGACAACAACAAAAGGGGACATTTTCAAATAATTTGCTGGATGTTTCATTAGCTTAGCTTATTGTTACTGAGCAAAATTTTATTTCATAGGAAGTAATGTGTGCTTATAGGAAGTGCTTTAATTGCATAGCTTCCTAGCTTAGCATAAATACTGTATATTCCTGCGTATAAGACTACTTTTTAACCCAGGAAAATCTTCTCAAAAGTTGGGGGTCGTCTTATACGCCGGGTCATATTTCTTATATGGCGAGTATATCCCAAACTTTATATTTTAACTGGAAAAGTTGGGGGTAGTCTTATACGCCCAGTCGTCCTGTACGCCGGAATATACGGTATATAGTCATCCATCAAAGCAACAGGTATTTCTACCACACCACTAGGATCCCCTAATAGTTCTTCTTGGTCTAAAGTGTTTAGTAAAGCAGTATCCCAGTGAAATAATTATAAAGTGATAGCATAGCGACGTATGGTGGGAACGAATGTCATACCGTACATTAATTCATAGAACTGAGAGAATGAGATGAGAAGTGGTATTAAAAATGTGGACGTTTTGAAAACTTTAGGCCGATGGTAGTTCAGTAAATGTGTGCCTCAATTACAATTTAGCTTCTTTGCAGTATTCCTGCTAGTTGCCATTAGACCAATGGTCTGCCACAGGTGGGTCAGAACCCATGAGTTGTCCATAGTCTGACATATGGTCACAGCAGCAACTCTACCACCATAGCAATATATTCTGTAAAATCAAAAATTGGATCTCTAAGCTCCTTGGGCTAATGATATATATATAACCGACGGGACAGCTGACCCAACTCATTTTTCAATATTAATTATTTCTGCAATATATGTGTCAATTTGAAATCTGTAGTATTTACTTTAATCAGAACGCACACATTTTGATAATTTAATTGGAATGTTTTGGTTACATCCAATTAACTATTACTTAGAGCAGTGTTTCTCAACCTTTTTTGGGCCACGGCACACTTGTTCTATGAAAAAAAATCCCGCGGCACACCAACTCTGTGCCGCCCTATATTTAGTTTAGTTTGGAGGGGAGACGTAAAGCATGCCACTGAAGAACTGCTGCGCGGTAGCCAGGCGGACCCAGCAGGCACAGAGCCTGCGGAGCGAGCGGGGACACGTTAGACGGCACGCACAGACCCCAGGCGGGCAGACATGGGCACGCAGCTACCGCTGCCTCCCTCCCAGCCGCCCCAGGCAGCCGCCGCCGCTCTGGCCCGGCGAAGGGAAGCCCTGCGCAGCCTTCCCCACCTGCCTCCTCCTCCCCAGGCGGTGGCGGTGCCCTCTCTGGCCTCCGGCTGGATGCCGACTCTAAATTTTGCCGCGACATGCGGTGATGAGAAGGGCGATTTGCATTGTCACGTGCCTGGCGGCCGCCAATATCCACCACTTACCCGACGGAAAGGAAGCCGGCTGATTCACGACGCGGGCGCTCGCCTCGCGTCGTGACCCGGCCGGCTTTCTTTCCAGCGGGTCAGCGACGTGACAATGCAAATCGCCCTTCTCGTCGCGGCACACCAGCCAGCGTCTCGCGGCACAGTAGTGTGCCGCGGAACACCGGTTGAGAAACGCTGACTTAGAGGACAGGATTCAACAAATGAGTCCCATCACCAGAAGGCCTGCACAAGGACTTCCGCATGTGCAACAGGGCTTCTCCCTCTCCCTCCCCTGCAGGTCCCCTGCAATTGGCTTACGGGGGAGGGGGTTTTCAAGAACCCCCTAGAACAGCTCATGGAGAAGAGAGGGGACCAGTCCATCTGGCAAGCCAAATCACATTAGTGCTACACTGAATTCCTCCCAGAGTAGATCCATTGAAATAAGTGGATATAACTTAGTCATAGCTATTGATTCATTGAGCCTGCCCTGAAGACGGCTAATCTTGTGTAACTTTATGTAAGACTATGTACAGTATCCGATTATTAAAATTCCTTTACACCGAGGACAAGCAAGTCCTGAGTTGTACATTGAAAGTACAACTCTGAAATGCAAGAGCAAGATACAGCTCCACCTCTTTGAGGGCAATTCCATTGTTGCACCTTGTGAGTTTCAAACCTAGACACCAGGCCAGGGAATGGCCTGGGTGGGTGCAGTTGCACTGAAACTGAGAGGATAAGAGAAAGCCTCCCCTGAACATTCTCTATATAACCTTCCATGATTCGACACAAGAATCAGGAGCACCTTTGCTGTTCTAGGCTCCCCATATGAGTTTGCCTATGGCTTGAGGTTTACTGGGGCGGTCCTCCTGGTAGTTCCAACCCTGAGTGAAATTGGGGGTTCTATGACCCACCAGAAGGCCTTCCCAGTAACAGCATCCCAGCTGTGGAACACAGTCCCCAGACTTTGCCATCAGTTGTATAGGCCTTTAATATGTATTAGTTGTGGTGCCAAAAATATTTATATGAAGGAAAGAGGGTATAGGGAGAATCCAGGGCTTGTCTGCAGAGTGGAAGGAAAGGAGGACCTTTTTCTGCTTCCCCACTTCCAGCCGCTCTTTGAAGCATGGAGAAGAGACCCTCTTAAGAATATTGGGGTGTGGGTGGGCAGGGGATGCATGGCTTTGTTTTTTGCAGTCCATGAGGACTAGACCATGTGAAAAATGAACATACCGGTAATATTTTAGCTGCAGTTCGTTCTTTTTCAGCTTTGTCTTCTTGTTATTAAAGAAGTGCACCTGGACATTCCGTTGTTGCGCCCATAACCTAGGTTTAAGGTGTCATTTAGCTTCTAGCTTTCATATCTCAGTTTCTAACACTGTGGCAGAGACGCCCACCTTGAGTGTCCAGTTTGCAAACCTAAGACTTAAGTTTCCTTTAAAGATCCCACTCCAAGGAGCGCTCGCCTCTCTCCACAGGCAGGATCAATGAATGTGAGTGAGGCGACACCAAGCAAAAGGGGTGGGTGGAAGGAAGGAAAAGATGACTGTGTATTCCTAGCCCCACATGGAAGCACCATCACAGCATGAGCCAGAGCTGCTTCTTCCCAGCCACCTCCTCTCCCTGTACTACTAATAATAAACGTGCCACACACCTCTTGCCTGCCCCCCCAGGCAGTTACCCCAGATGGCCAGCCATGCGGCTCCACTGGGGTGGGGAGAGGCGCCTCTGCTCAGAGTTTCACACCCACCCTCTTCACTTCTCATCCAACACCCAAGCAGTCTTTTTGAAGCAAGTGGGGCAGGGGGGGGGGGCAGGACTCAGGTGGCTCTGAGGCCGGAAAAGAAAGACACTTCTCCACTTCTCAAGACCAGCTCATGTGCAAATGAAGCGACCAGAAACCTTGCCAGGGTTGTGCCTGAGCGGTTCCCACACGTGGCATGTGAAGAGCTATTCCTTAGGTCAGAATTGCTAAGTGACAGTTTTGATTGCTAGCGGTTTACTTGGAGGCAGTTTTGTGTTGTTGTTTTGCAGTGTGTGTACGTGTGTTGGTTGACCTGCCTGAATTATCTGTTTTGCAGGTAGCATTTTGATGATTACCTGCTGCTAATCCTATGTCTTCTAGTAGTTTGACTCTGACTATCCTGCTCAGTCACAACTTTGTTTTTTGGAATTCTGCAGGGTTGAAGATGGAGCTGTTCTAAGTTGAGTTCTGAATCACATGTTCCTTGTTAAACATGGAGGAGCTAGTCTTTTGATCTGCATAGGATGGTAGTAGTTTTCCCATGTTCATCATGGAACAAGTGCTTCCAGACAGCACAAGGTCCTCCTACCCTAGTGCTAATTTTGCCTAGGGAGTTGCTGGTTTAGGCTGGCTTTGTGATGTCTGGAAATACTTAAATACTCTTTTTTAGGTCCTCTATGAAGAAGAAGGCATTGCACAGAAAATATTTTTTAAGAAAGGGGGGGATCACTTAAGATTTTTTTGGAGATAGTGTCTTCTGTGCTTCATCATGTAATTTGAAGCAGAGTATGTGCCATGTGAAAGGTCAAAAGTCTCATTGTGTGTGTGTGTGTTTAAAAAAGTCCCCTCTTTCAAGTTAGCTGATGCAATCCACTTCTACCGGTAGTGTAGAAAGTAGTTATCTGTTGAGAGCTCGGTGCTGTAACAGTAGTTGGTCAGGCATGACAGTGCAGGAAGTATTGCACCTATACATGAACCACAAAGAGTACAGTTTATATTCCTCCCACCCCATCCTGTTTTCTCTTTTGAACACTCGCTTTGTCAACTCTGTCCCATATAAACTCACGAGGCACAGATGGCTTCTGTTGGCTAATACCCCATGCTGACCTTTTGAGGATCACTGACCCAGTGACCCCCATTGCAGTATCACTGGAAAAACAGAAGGAACTCTTTGGCTATTATGGCTGCGGAGAAGATGACAGCGGCGGCACTAAGTAGCAGATGTTCTTGGCTCATGTGGGAAAGCTTGATAATTCTGCCATTATAGCAACAAAAATCTCTCTTTAAAATCATGAATTGAAAAGGAAAAGACATGAGATTAGTGTGTAAGCTTTTACAAGTTGAAACGATTGTAGGTAGATTTGCCATCTACCCCCCACCCCACCCCGAAAGGGCTCCTGTGCTTTGAACAGCTGCCCAAGGAACAGATACTTTGCTGGGGTAATTTTTCTTGGTGGGGAAATTAAATGGTGGGAAAAACTTCATCTGTTAACATTTCTGCATGCCAGATATGGCTCTTAAAATCACAGGGACCAAGCCAGGGAAAAAAAAACCCTGGCAATTCTAATTATGCAGTAGAGTATGCATATATTTTGCTTCACTATTCTCATTTAAATATTTTTGTCTGTTTGAGGTAATGGTATCCATGAACAATTGTGCTGCTTTTGAGGGGAATAGTACATCCTTTCCCCTTTCCATACTACAGCTAAACTTTCGTAAGAAGCAATATTTGAGTGAGAACAATACTCAGCCATGTTGTAAGCAAGGCTTTCTAGCTTCAGACCTGCCCTAGCTTCCTTTACTTTCAACAGCATTTTCAGATAGAGACTCAGCCAGTGAAACTTCCGCCCTCAGAGAAAACAGCATCTCAAAACAACCAGCAGTGACAGGAGCAGCCACGCCTGCTGAACCTCTCCAGGTCATGAAGCCGTTAAACACACATGTCGTCTCCTTCATTTCATGAGCATATGCACAAAGAAATGTGTGGAGCTGAAGCACAGCATGAAATCTGCTAGGTGGGATGGAGTTTGCACTGAAGATATTTTGCTTTCTAAAGCGGTTTTGTAAAGATAAACTTGGGTTGCCGTCCTAAGCCCACTTACCTGTGAGAAAGCTCTACTAAATGCAATAAGACTTCTAAGTGGACTTGATTAGGATTGCATTGTTAGTCGTGTATCTTATCCTCAGAAACCAAAGGGACTATTATAAATAGGCTGCAGACGTTACGTAACATGGCATGATCAGCAACTACAAGAAATTGGTTGTTCTTGTTTTCCAAGCTTCTCTGCGTGACCAAAACAATTAATGTTCATGTCAGAAAGAGATGCTCTTGTCCACATGCAGCATTCCAATTCAGAGACCAATGGCCACTTTCTCAGGCACTCCAGCCCTCTTCTCCAGCTGCTGAACACTTCAAAATAGTGTTAACACACATCAGGCACCTTAAATAGGACTTTCTCATCACCTCACATCACCTGGCAGGGAAACCTCAATGCCAGGTTTGCACGTTTATTGGTAGGTCTGAACCAGCCCTGAGATGCACAGAATAAAAACGTGAGAGAAGAATCGAACTGTGGGATATAACCTCATTTCATGCAAGACTGCAGTGAGATAAACAAGAGTCATTCACTTCAGTACCTCTGAGGGAATATTATTATAATGTGTGCATTCCTCAAGAGGATTGCTACTCCGCCTTCCTTTGGGCTTGCTCCCAGGGGCAACGAAATGCAAGCTTTTGGGTTCTATGAATGTGTAAGGAGTTTCAGTTCAGCTCCTTCAAAACGACAATAGTTGGTGTGTAACCCATATTTCTTCTTTCTGGAAATCTTTTCTTGTAAATCACTCTGACCACAAAGCCTAGGCAGGCAGCTGCTTTGCTGTGACAGCTGTTTATCACACTTGCCATAAGGACCTTTTCAGAATTATCTCATCTGATCGTTGTGTCCATCTGTTGTCGCTTCCGTACTTGAGATTATAACGCACATTAAATAACAGCACCTTGACGAACACTGCAGTTTTTCAGGGCCTACTGATCCACAGATAAATAAAGATAAATGGACATCCATAATGCCCATCCCCATGTACCCTGATGCAAGGGGAAGAAACACATTCCTCTGCTATACATAGACACCTTTGCACATCTCTCCCCGCCCTATTCCCCATTCAGTAGACTTCAGAGAATGTAGTTTGTCCTCTAAAGAATCAATTAGTTGTTTGATCCAATCTAAAATGCCCCATGGGAATGTAAAGATAATTCAGCAATTGTATAGTGTGTTCGGATGAATTGTCAGAATTTTACAGACTCAGGAATAATAATTAGTTTATTCGGTAATGTCGGCCTCTGGGTTATATTGACAGAGGCCAAACTTCAATGATAAAACCCCATAAACAGAAGTAGAAGAGGCATTTATTTTATTGAGTAATGATGCCAATATATCTGCAGCACTGAATCTGCACATGTTCTCTCAAGGTTGTGTTTCCTTTGCAGATATAACCACACTTTCCCACCACTGCAGGTGCTTGTGCAAGTGCTGTAGACATTTGTTGGTTGTTTCCTTTTTCTGATGTGGAAAATAACAAAGTACACAGAATATTAAAAGAAGCACATGATCAGTCCAGCTGAATTAAGTGGATAAGTAGAAGCTATTGAAAGATGCTGCAAAATAAGGGAAATGTTTTCTGGGTGTCACTTGTGAAAGTGTTATCATTGAGGACTTCTCTTCTGACAAACAGGGGGTTGGTTTCTCCATACTCAGGGGACTCCGTAGGTACATGAAATTATAAAGTTGGTACATTTTTTAAAAGCAGAGCAGAGTTCCCAGGGCGTTACACAGAACTGTTTGTGTGTGGAAATAGTTTAAGACAGTGAGGCAATGATTTTTAAGGCAGCTACACCACAGTTATGGTGTGCTGTTGGCCAGTATTATGGTAACCAAATTACAAAGTTACCATTGCACAAATGACATGCAGAAGGTAGTCAGAGGTAGTCTTTAGATATACAAGGCACTAGAAAGCTACAAATTATCCTTGTACCTCTCATCTGTGTCTCTCTTCTCTTTCTCAAGACAAAAACATTTATCTACCTGCCCACCATATGATTATGTTGTAGCCTTGTCTTAACTGCTTGTGTATGTAAATCCAATCAAGTCAACGTGGTTTTCCTAATGATCTCAACGATCCACATGTGGGCTACCAGCAGGCTATCTTAAGGCGGTTTCCCTTTGGAAATGCAGCCATGCAGCTTTGTCCTATGCAAGTTTACTCAGCAGCGTATGGTGTGTTGTTGGCCTGGTGAACATTGGGGAGGTCCCAGCTCCTGCCAACCTAGCAGTTCGAAAGCACGTCAAAGTGCAAGTAGATAAACTGGTACCGCTCTGGCGGGAAGGTAAACGGCATTTCCATGCGCTGCTCTGGCTCGACAGAAGCTGCTTAGTCATGGTGGCCACATGACCTGGAAGCTGTATGCCGGCTCCCTCGGCCAGTAAAGCGAGATGAGCATTGCAGCCCCAGAGTCGTCTGCGACTGGACCTAATGGTCAGGGGCCCCTTTACATTTACCTTTATGTATAGTATTACAGCCCAGTCTGCATTCTAATCCATAGTTAAAGGTAAAGGGACGCCGGACCACCACGGTAGGTCCAGTCGTGACCGACTCTGGGGTTGCAGCGCTCAGCTCGCATTATTGGCCAAGGGAGCTGGCGTACAGCTTCCAGGTCATGTGGCCAGCATGACAAAGCTGCTTCTGGTGAACCAGAGCAGCACACGGAAACGCTGTTTACCTTCCTGCTGTAGCGGTACCTATTTATCTACTTGTACTTTGACGCGCTTTCAAACTGCTAGGTTGGCATAGTTATATCTTGCTTAATTCCCACTGGTTTTAATGGGACGTGTGTTTGTATGTTGGCCTATTGTCTAATTTGATTCCATTTATTCTGAATCCCTAAGTTTTCTGGCACTGGTTCTCTAACATAATCTTATTTTCCTTGAGTTTAGTTGTGAGTCTGAAAGCCCGGAGCCATGACGACTCACGTAACGCTGGAGGATGCTCTCTCCAATGTGGACCTGCTGGAGGAGCTGCCATTACCTGATCAGCAGCCATGCATCGAGCCACCTCCATCGTCTATCATGTACCAGGTAAACAGCAGGTCTTCAAACATTTTATTCTAGGGCCTGCATGCTTTTGCCATTCATTTCGGAAGTTCATGGTATTATGAAGTCAAGGAGAAAACATTGTTACAGTCATACCTAGGTTTGCGACCGCCTCCGTTTGCGACCGATCGGTTTGCAACCGCCGTGGACCTGGAAGTGTTTACATCCGGGTTCCGTGGTGCGCGGATGCGCAGAAGGGGTCTGCACAGCGTTTGCATGCGCAGAAACGCTCAGGGAGCGACCGGCTCCCCGGAACGAATTGCGGTCGCAAACCAAGGTATGACTGTATGGGGGAAATATGTAATACAGTAAGCAACAAAGGATAACTGCAAGGGTTGCAAGGTTTCTAGCTGGGGCAATCAGAATAAGGTCCACTATTTGATTGCTGATTCATGACCGTAAACTGTGTTTTATATAATCTTCTTTTTATTTTGTTCTGTGTACATCCCAATGTTCTGTTGTTGCTATGGCCAATGGCTGACATAAATAAAGTTCTCAACAGGTTGAGAAGAAAGCATGGGATAAGGCATGTGAAAAAGATCACAGCAGCAACAGAACGCTGACCATGATTATGGGCTGATCCTTAGTTTCCATTTTTGTATTGTATATTTATATAGCACATAGAAAACTACTGGCTATGTTAATACATAGTGTTAAACCAGATCATCCCAGCCTTGAGTTCCCAGATGTGGGAATTGTAGTCCAACAACATCTGGAGATCCATGATAGGAGGCTGGAATTAACCTGAGGGACCTTTAGGGTTGTACACTTCCCTGATTTGATTCCCTATCCCTAGTTTCACATGATATGTGAATATGGCCACTGACTCATTATGGAAGTACCATTCGTAGGTTCAGGGGAAAATAGGCTGTAGTGAAGTATTTTGCAGACATGCAAAGTAGCATATCCACTGCTCACGTCTGTTACCAAGTTCGACCCAAAGTTTCACGTGGTGCAACCAGTGTAATCTTCTGCTAAAAGTGGTCAGTGCTACACCAGCTGATGTTACACCATGCTCTTTTAATAACAAATTCTTCCACAAGGAGTTGCACAAAAAAATCAGGGAAGTTGTTTCCTGTGTTGGTCTAAATATTTTCAACGGAGCAAGAAGCTGAAGGGTTGAGGTGGAGGAGGAAAGTTGAGGGCGATTAAGTCCTATGCCTCAAGTTCTTTCTGTTTTGACTATTTAGATAATAAAAAATGACTGAGGTGGAAGAGACCTTATACCACTGAGATTCCAGACCTTAATAGCAATTTCAGTATTCTTCCTTCATATGTGTGTGTGTGTGTGTTCCCTCTCTCATATTGCATGCTTTCTGTGGGGAATGTTTGACTGACCCTGACCCTGGTGAAAGCACGGGAACCTTTTCTTGTATAACAGTTTCCTTCCTGAGATTGATTGACTATCTTTCAAACAGGGCTATGATCCCTTTGCTTCCCTTTCCATGCTGTATTGTGGAAACATGTATTGGTTATAGGTGTGCATTCTAAGCACAGTAATGATCAAATAAGCATGAATTCACTCATCCAGACTGTTGGCTACTGCCTTGTGAATGACCACACCATATGGTTTATTAAAACCTGCTACTATGGCTTCCCTTGTTGATTAATTACTTGTGGTGATAAAAGACAATGACACTGTAGTGACTGCATAATAAATCTATGTGTTCCAGCTATCAAATAAGAGTTACTCTCTCTGTGTGTGAACTTGCTCTAACTGCGAGCGGCATTAACCCTTGCTTCTTGATTTGCTCTCAGGCCAACTTTGACACCAATTTTGAAGACAGAAATGCCTTTGTAACTGGCATTGCCAGGTATATTGAACAAGCTACAGTACACTCAAGCATGGTAAGTGCTATAGATTATACACAGCTGCCTACACTAAAGGGGACTCGGTGTGCACTTGGTTGAAGTGTAATTGGTTTTCTGTGTAACCAGCACTGCCATTCTGCCAAAATGTGTGCCTGTCTTCCAGAATGAAATGCTGGAGGAAGGACATGAATATGCAGTGATGCTTTATACCTGGAGAAGCTGTTCCAGGGCCATTCCCCAGGTAAGATGTACGGTTGGACTCAAGCCCAGCCCACTCAGACAGAAATTACAGTCCAGGGGGAACAAGGGATGAAAATATTTAGAAGAATTGCAGAGAACCTGATTTGGGTCTGGGGATATTGCTGAGGATAATACACGTTTTCCATCTTCTCACCATCAAAATGTTCACGAAGTGATGCTGAGGTTCTGAGTTTGTGTGATCAGGGTGGGGTGGCTTTAAGAGGGGAATAGACAAATTCATGGGTGATAAGGCTATCAGTATCTACTAGCTATAATGGGTATGCTCTTCCTCCATTCTAAATATCAGTTGCTGAAAACCACAGGAGGGGAGAGAGATGTTGTGCTTAGGACTTGCTTGCATTTAGTTGGCCACTGTGAGAACAGGATACTGGACTAATTGGGCCATTGGCCAGATCCAACAGACTCTTCTTATCTTCTTAAGGGCCTTTGTTACTGAGTCAGGAGCTTGTCTTCTGGGGATCCAAATTTTCTCCCAATGTGTTCGTTAAGATGCCCATATTAAACACAAATCAGCATAAGCTTCCAAATGCCATATAGGTCACAGAGAATAGCATTGCACTAAGCACTGTTAAGGCCTCCTCTGGGCTATTGTGATTAACTTATAAATACCATTTTCAGTGTGAATTCAGTATGATACCAGATTGCTCTATATGCAGCCTGGGAAATACTCTTAATTCAGCAAGGAGTGCTGGTATTGATGCCATTATGGACTCCAGGCTGGATCAATATGCAGTTCTCCTAAGGGTTATCCTTTGCTGTTTGACTAATGTGTCCCTATCCCTTTAGCCTTTATAAATCCCAGGTGAATATTTCCTTGCTTCACATGAATTTTTGATCACATGCTCTAGTTTCTTGCTTGAAGCATATTGCAGGCGAATTTATGAAAACCAGGTTAAAAGACCACCAGATCATACTGATGAAGGGAATGACTCTTATGGAGAGACAGAAAAAAATGTGCACAAATTCTTGAGAATGTTGTTCTGCCCAAGTGGCATGCAGTGTATGCTACACTTCAGTTATCCTCACAGAGGCTTCATGTGTATTTATTCAATCTGCTTCTAGTTCACCTATTAGGTCAACCACTCACAAGACTGCTTATAATAAACATCTATATAGGGCACCATCAATAAAGCTTGGTGGAATAAATAAGAAGGCTTTTGGTGCCGCTTCAAGGCCACAAGAGAGGAAGCCAGCCAGAGTTCTGGGGGAGGTAATTGCTGAAGTTTGTGGAGCCATCAGGGCCGGCGCGTCCATTTAGGCGAACTAGGCGCGTGCCTCCGGAGAGCGGCCTGAAGCCACTCAACAGCTGACAGCCGCAGTGGAGGCAACCCCAGGCTCGCGCTCCCTGCGCGAAGCTCCGGAGGCGCGCGGGGAGCACAAGCCTGGGGCTGCCTCCTCCGTGCCTGTCACTGTTGAGCGGCTTCAGGCCGCTATCCTGAGGTGTGTGCGTGCCTCCGGAGAGCGGCCTGAAGCCACTCAACAGCTGACAGCCACAGTGGAGGCAGCCCCAGGCTTGCGCTCCCTGTATGAAGCTCCGGAGGCGCGCGGGGAGTGTGAGCCTGGGGCCACCTCGCCGCGCCTCTCAGCTGTTTTTTTATTTTATTTTTATTTTATTTTTTCTACTTTTTAATTTTTTCTATTTTTTATTTTTATTTTTTCTATTTTCTATTTTTATTTTTTCTATTTTCTATTTTCTATTTTTATTTATTTATTTTATTTTTTACTAATGGAGGGGGGGCGCGCCAGAAGGTGATCTTGCCTAGGGCGCAAAAAACCCTAGCCCTGGGAGCCATCACTGAAAAGGCTCTTT
Organism: Zootoca vivipara; assembly: GCF_963506605.1. Lineage (NCBI taxonomy): Eukaryota > Metazoa > Chordata > Lepidosauria > Squamata > Lacertidae > Zootoca > Zootoca vivipara. The sequence continues at coordinate 59,938,219 of NC_083277.1, read as the reverse complement.
CCCTAGTACCTGTCAACATGATTAACTTTAGTGTCAGGACAGAGAACAGGGCCTTTGAAGCCAATTGGGCTCTGGCAGGTTCATATGGGTGTAGGCTGTCCTACTACATAGTGCACCAGAATATCTCTTTCTTCAGCTAGTCATTTAATATATGCAAAGAAGTATACAATGTTAAGCAAATATAAAGTGTGTCCTGCTGTCCAAATATAATATTTGATACATATTACTATATAGAAAATGCCCTTGAAATTATCTGGCTTGGTGCCACTCCTAATCACAGATCTCTGTTACACTGCTGTCAAAATAAAAAAGCAGAACATCTGTCCCATTAGGATAACTAATGAAAATAGGTGTTGTCCTTCAGGTAAAGTGCAACGAACAGCCAAATCGGGTTGAGATTTATGAAAAGACTGTGGAAGTCTTGGAGCCAGAAGTTACAAAGCTCATGAAGTTCATGTATTTTCAGGTAGGTTTTGGGGGAGCTTCAAAATTCCAGTGTTTCAATATGATCTCTTGATGTTGCAGAGTAAAGCTGAAAAGGCTTCTAGGAATGTGCCTTAGTTCACCTTATCTCATTGCAGGGAAGTGGGAGACTAGTGTGCCTTCTTTAAATTTGGCACATTTGCCAAAAATGTAACATTATTCTTTTCATTCACATAGCTGACCTATTTTAAGTTCTTAGTTGACCTGATTCAACTTGGTAGCAGAACAAACACATTGGGTGGGATTCAACTAATGAGTCCTGCCAGCAGAAGTCCTTGCACAGGGCTGGGGAAGGGGGGGATTGTTCCATCTGGCAAGCCCAAACACTTGCCTTGATGGAATGATCGCCTTCCTGCAGCGTTGAACCCCTTCCATACTATTTTCAAAACTGTCTGTGCCTTCCCCCCGCTGAGTCAACAAACTACTTGCATAACTGATGTGGGCAAAGTTTTAGTCTCTCAAATTCAGTTTGGGTCTTTACTTGTGACACAAAACCAGGGGCGTAGCCAGGATCAAAACTAGGGGGGGGGCAAGCCATGGTCGTTCAGGGGCGGGGCCACAAAGTGGGAACGTGGGCGGGGCTACAGGGCCAGCTGGCCTGATGATATGGCGGCAGCGGCCACCTTGTGCTTCTGGGGCTGACAGCGTTGGCGGCTACTCTGGTTGGCTGGAGCGGACGGGAGGGTTGGGCAGGCGAGAGGGGGTGGCAGGGCGGGCGAGGGCGAGGCAAGGCACGGCCGCAGTCACGACGGCTCCGAGGCGTTGCTGCATATCAGCATAATATTTCAACCATGTTGTGGGTTCAAGCCCCACCTTAGGAAAAAAATTCCTGCATTGCAGGGGGTTGGACTAGATGACCCTTGTGGTCCCTTCCGACTACAATTCTATGATTCCACTGATATATTACCATAGCATATGCATCATTCCACTTCCCACTTCAGTTTTTGGAGGGGAAAAGTGCTGGTTATGGGCTGTAAAATACAATAATTTTTTGCTTCGGGGGGGGGCAGCTGCCCCCCCTGCCTACGCCCATGCACAAAACAGGGTCAGGTCTGAGAACCATTTTCTTCTTCAGGTATGCTGCTCTAAGCACAAAATGTGGGTTTCTTTTCTTTCCTGTAAGCTTATCTGTCAGCATTTTTGAACGTGTGTTTTGAGATCTGCAATTTCTACCTGAAAAGCTACAGGACACAAGCAGAAGAGAACATTAACATTTCATTTTCACATTTTATTCATCTCAGCAGGTAAAACTGCCCTGCTGCTTGCTGAGTTGATATTTATTTATTTCAGACTATCATCTATCTATCATCTATCATCTATCTATCTATCTATCTATCTATCTATCTATCTATCTATCTATCTATCTCTACTAACTAACTACATACATACTATTCAACCACTTTTGCTGCTTGAATTTACCTGGTCGAGAAAGCTGAATTGTCAATATTTGGAATAATTATTTCAACTGCTATGTGGAAACATGGTAATGATGAGGCTGAAAAGGGGAAAGAACAGGTGATGGGATCCTGATCCTAGTCAGAACAAGACTGTTCTCAGCAACTATTTGCTCAAGGCCTTCCCATTTCACCCCACCTCTGAATTACCCATTTGTTGCTGTGTTCCAGAGAAAGGCCATTGAGCGATTCTGCGGCGAGGTAAAACGTTTGTGTCATGCAGAGAGAAGGAAAGACTTTGTTTCTGAAGCGTATCTACTGACACTGGGAAAGTTTATCAACATGTTTGCTGTCCTGGATGAATTGAAAAATATGAAGTGCAGTGTCAAAAACGACCACTCTGCCTACAAAAGGTGATATTGGTGGATGCCAGTGCATTTTTATTGTTGCTGTTCTGAGAGGGTGACTTGTTGGGACCTTTGTGTTATTCCAGCAGTCTATGAGAAATATTTAGCAGTAGAAATCAATTTTTAGGGAAGCAAAGATAATGAAATGTAATGCTTCTCTTACCCTTATGGTAAAGGCTCTTTTTACAGTCCCATACAGTATTACATAGCCACAAACTAGCATAGTATGTACGGAAATACCCTGGTCAAGGTAGGATTTCTGTTGTCTTTCAGAGCAGCCCAGTTTTTGAGGAAAATGGCTGATCCCCAGTCTATTCAGGAATCGCAGAACCTTTCCATGTTCCTAGCAAATCATAACAGGATCACACAGGTATGGTAGTTTTCTATTGGTTTTTTTTTCTCCTATCATGTGCTCAGTGAAGTTACTATTGTTTTGCTTTTTCTGTGGGGTATAAAGCTTCAATTCCTGTTTTTAAGTCATAGACTGTCCTCTTGAACACAAGTTAGAATTACTGAAATAATTAAAGTTAAATAATTTAGCAAAGTTAAATAATTGACCTCTATTTGAGGCCTTTGATCTAGGATTGTTGTCAGTTTGTTGTCACCCCCATTACACATTTTATCCTTGCAACAATCTGTGAGGTAGGTTAGGTGCAGAAAGATTGACTCGCCCAAGGTGTCCCATTGAGTAACGATTTGAACTTGGGTTTCTCCAATCCTTGTCCCAGTGCTTCTCAACTGGTATCCTCCAGGTGTTTTGGGCTACATTTCCCACCATTCCTGACTTTTGGCTATACTAGCTATGGCTAATAGGAGTTTAGTATAATAATAATAATAATAATAATAATAATAATAATAATAATAATAGAAGGCACGAAGTTGGAGAAGGCTGTCCTAACCATTGCACCACATTTCCTTTGTACCTGCATTTGTTATTTGGAAAGGCCATAACCAATACTTATTGGCTCTTTACACTGAAGTAATTAAATTAAGTTTCACAGTCTTGAAACATGTTTATGTTTGTCCTTTGTTTGAAATTACTGAAGGTCTTGTGGGTTGTTACGTTTTTTTTAAGTGCCTGCATCAGCAGCTAGAAGTCATTCCAGGTTACGAGGAGTTGTTGGCTGATATTGTGAACATCTGTGTGGATTACTACGAAAACAAGATGTACTTGACACCCAGTGAGAAGCATATGCTCCTAAAGGTAACTTCTTCACCTCTCTCCAAAGATGGGTTATCTGTCCCTTAATCTTTCCCTCTCATTGTGATACCTGTTCTAAAAATAAACGTTTTTATGGTTCCTGGTTGTTTTCCTCCCCATTTTGCTTCCACTTTTTTTTTTTAAACCCATATTGTTTCAGGCTTAAGTTTCACCATGAAGACACAACAGCCCTTTATTTGCAAATGGGATCAAGTCTTTGGCAGAGTCAGCTTAATGCAGGCATCCCCAAACTGCGACCCTCCAGATGTTTTGGCCTACAACTCCCATGATCCCTAGCTAACAGGACCAGTGGTCGGGGAAGATGGAGGGCCGAAGTTTGGGGTGCCTGGCTTAATGCTTCTTCCTTCCACATATTTTACCACTACTACTACTACTACTAACAATAATAATAATAATAATACTTACATCCCACTTCATAGCTCTTACAAACTCTCAGAGCAGCTTACATAAGATTTCTCACAATAAAAACCATATTCAGGTCTGGTATCGGGTACAAAAATAACATCGTATCCCCACAAGTTCCTTCCCTCATCCTTGATGCTTCCCTTAGGCCCCTGCCAACTAGGCAACTGGTGTCTTTTAAGGCAAGAGAGTGGATTTGAGCAGCTGGCACTCACTCAGGCCATGATGTAGGCAGGCCTTCCCTTGCTTGCAGCTGCCAGTTGCCAGGCAACAGTTCCCACTGACGTCCTGTGAGGCAATTTATATGTGCCTGCTTTGGGAGACCATTGCTGTCTGAAAAGTGGGATAGAAAAGTAAGTCACGTACCCTCAAAGAGTAAAGTCCAGTCTTCAAGTGGTGTGAAATGTTTCTTCTCAAGTTTAGGATTCTACCCGTGAACTAAGCTTCCGAGCCACACAAAAGGCAAAGGTTGGCCCATTTTTTTTAATATAAAAAGAATCCAACTTAGTGTATCTTGGAAACATTCCTCATTACAGAGACCAGACCTATTTCTAGCATTACCATTTTTTATTTTTTAAAAAACCTTTCCCTCTCCTGAGTTGTTAGAGTAGATGATATTGGGCTAGATGCACAAATAATCTGGCATAGTATAAGGCAGCTTCTTATGATTATTAATGAATTTCAGAAGAAATAAAACTGGAATTGATAAGCCGTAAACATCCCTAGCTGTGATGTTGGATTAGTTTATAACTTTCCTGAAAATATCACTGTTCTTCCCACCAGACCTCTATGCTTATCTCATTTTTCTGCTAGGTGATGGGCTTTGGTCTCTATCTCATGGACGGAAATGTCAGTAACATTTACAAGCTAGATGCCAAGAAGAGAATCAACCTCAGTAAAATTGACAAGTTTTTCAAGGTCAGTGTCTGACATTGCTTTGGCTTAAGATAGTCTCCAAAGGAATCTGTGGTCATGCTGCTTGGGATATCTGTCTAGGGGCAAAGCAAGCACAATTTGTGAAAGATTGAGATGCTGGAATGCAATTGCATTGGAAATCTTCAGTATCTGACATTACAGTAAGCTGAACAGCTGAGTTTTTGTTTGATACCATGTTTGTGATATTGGATAATGCTTGCTAAAGTTGCAGTCCCAACCTGCTTCTTCTTTCCCATTTCCATCACTTTTCTTTGAGGAATATGGTCTTGGTGCTGCTAACTGTCCATATTTGCAGCATTTCAGAGTCATTGTACTCATGTTCCATTTTTACAGCATGGCTACAGACTTTATCTTGGGTAGGGCAATCTGTTCCTATGTTATGCAACAGGTAGACTCCACTTACACGCAGATATTGTGCCCACAGCGTATAAGCTGTGAGCTGACATAGTGAGAATCCATTCTCATCCCTATTGAAAATGCTGTGCTCTGTGTTATCAACAATGCTTTCATTGCCATGAGTGGTGAATTTAAGTGCCTTGGAATTATATAGCTACATAGGTAGGCAGGCGGGAGGTGCTGGAGTCAGTACTGTACAATTGTAAATGAAGCCTTCCAAATGTGTTGAGTATTTTAACACCATGCAAATATCCATGCTCAAAAAATTGTAACAAAAACTACAGGTGCATAATAGTTGGAAGGGGGCAGCAGGCTAGATAATGTGCCCACCAAGCCCTGGCTTCCCACAAATGTCAACCAATGCAATGCAGATCATATGATGTGTCTCAAGCAGAAGGCAAGTCACTGTGGAGAGGAGCCAAAGAACAGTTCTTCAGAAAACCCTGCCCTCTTCAGTAACCAAGACACCAGTTTCAGTTTTTTTGAAAAATGCCAGTGGTGCCTTACTGCTTTTAGAATGGCCTTATTGCTCTGCCAGTGTGGAGAGAAATAAAATGGCAGACTCAGTGAGGAAGAGCAAAGTTGAGGTGCTCCTTGGAAAGCAACGTTTCGTTGAAATTCTGCCTCTCCTCCTCGATGTTGTCACATGTAATATGTTTTCAAACATGGCAACAAAATTTGGCAGGCAGCATATATTAAACAAGTTCAATTGTTATATGTGTTACTGGCATCCCATGAGTGGACCCAATGACCACTTGTAAACTCTGTCAACCATGTTTTGGAATTCTGAAATCTGCTTCATGTGTTGTATGAAAAATGAGTTCTCATGGCTGATGTCTATATTGTGAGGGTAATGAATGTGTGTAGGGGGAGTCACTTGACTGAAAACATGTGGCAAAAATGTGTCCAAGAACTTCAGCCCGTCATGATTTATGTTTTCCATCTGTTCCCAGAGTTAACATGTTTCCTCCAATCTTGTAGTGGTTACAACAGAGATGCACAGGGAACAAAGGAAAACTTAACTTTTTCAAAATAAATTTCAACATAAAGGAATTTCACTCCTAGTAGCTGCAGCATGGAGGGTCTTGTAATTTTAGGTAATGTTAGAATGAAGTGCAGTGACTCCAAATAGCCAAAGCTTGTTTGTAAACCTGTGCTGTTCATTCTTTGGGATGGAGTTTGCAAACCGTTTCCCCTCCCAACAGTGCCTTCGGAGTGACCTTACATCATGATGTGGTGTTATTACAACTGAGGCATTGGCGTGGGGTGGGGGGATGGGGACCTGACAGGCCAACTGTCTGCTGACTACAGCTGCTGCACACCACCAGTTGTGACAGAAAAAAAATAACTTTCTGTTAAAGAGAAGTTTTATTTAAAAATGTGTTTTGGGCCCCATTGTTGCCTTTGAAAACCTATCCAGTTTTCACTGCCTGTTCCAAAATAACTTGGTTTTCTATTCCCATTTTACTCACCCCCATCACATCGCTTTGGAAATGTACTATTTATTCATAGCCACACACTATTTCTGCGATGAAGGAAAACTGGGATTGTCAACCTTTAAACCTCTGGGTTTAAATATCTGCCCCTTTAACAGCAGCTTGACGGGCACCACTGCCAGATACGTTCACCAGCTTGTGACCTCTGCTTGCTGTTGCTAGCTAATTAAGAAAACTGTGTTCCACTATGAAGTGTAACTTAAGAACTGCAGTTCATTTTAGCTTAATTGCATCCCTTTGGCTGCACACCATCTGTTGCTCTTCAGATGTGACAATATTACTCTTCATTTACCAGCTGAACGATGTAACCTGATCTGTTTGTGATAGTAGCTTCTGTTTATCAACATAGCCTCACTCCCACCAGCAGGGTCCACTGCCAAGGACCCTGAGTAGTGAAGGGAGTGAATGTTTTCATTTAAGGTACTTGCAAGCTTTTTGACCTTGCCATCCTTTGAAGCTGTGGGCTGGTTCCAAAATGAATTCCAGAGCTCCCTCTCACACACATATGGGTGAGATCTACATGTTGTTACTGGTTTGCATGTTCTATTTCTCCCAGGCGTGCAAATGACAGAGTGACTCCTGTATCCAGCAAAAGATAAAACAGAAACTAATTTCTGATGCAGTGTTTCAGAAATGAGAAGCACCAAAAATCTACAGCCATCACTCTTGAAATTTAAACCCACTGAATTCCTGTCCATGTTTTAATACAGTTAGCATAAACCGATCTTTGTACCACTTTGGAAGAAGAGAGAAGAAATTGCAAACAAAATATTAGGGAAGAAATGTATCCCACACTACAGTTGTTACCATCACAGGAAGAACAACAGAAAGTATTGGTTTAAAGAGACACTTCCTGTTAAAAGGGTCAAGGCATGATGATAATCTTTCTCTTGTAGAACATAGCTGCTACCCTACTATGTGTTTTTTTGCTGTGTCTGTTTGGGCAAAGCATCTCAAGGCTGAATTTTCATATTGATTTTTTGATTAGTAGTTTTATTCGTTGTCAGCTGTCATATGCTCCCATTTAGTGAGTTCTGAATATTTACTGGGGTACTGAATGCTCCCCAGGATGTAGTTAGATTTCACCACGTAGGTGACATCTTCAGAAGAAATGATCACCACACAAAAATGATCGTCAAGAATCACATCATGGTGATTTTACTGCGTGAATCTGGTTTGAGTCATTGAAACAACTCATGTATGCAATTCATTACTCAATAAGGCTCTTTGCTCATCCAGAAGTTATTGGGAAGACTGTTCCAGAACTTCATTCATCTCTGGCGGTTAAGTACCCCTTTCTCCCCCAATCTCTTGTATTGCTCTCTCAGACCCAAGGGAGCCTCTCTGCCTTATTTAAACCATTTTTTGTTTTTTCTTCCAGCAGCTGCAGGTGGTTCCTTTATTCGGCGATATGCAGATAGAGCTGGCCAGATACATTAAGACCAGTGCTCACTATGAGGAGAACAAATCCAAGTGAGTGCCTGCCATAATGTCTCTTGGCTTTGGTGTGTCCTGGTCAAGAGAGGAAGTTGCCAGACACTTGCAACTCTCCTGCTCTTGTGTGTGAGGTCTGTGCATGGGTGCCTGCAAGTGTGTGTGTGTGTGTGTGTGTGTGTGTGTGTGTGTGTGTGTCCATGTGATGGTGTTACTGAGTGTGACTCTGTAGTAGTGAGTTCTTCGAGGCTAGATGTGTGTGGGTTCATCATTTCTCATCCTTTCCTTGCTGTACCTTGAGCGAAAACCCCAATCTTGTGCAAAATTACCTATAGGTGTACCTAAACCCATTGAAATAAATTGTTTGGTACTAGTCCAAGCTATTCTCTGTTCCAGCAAAAAGAGTTCTTGATTTGGAACCTTAGTTATCCTTCTTTGTTCTGTCCCTATTTTGACCGAGTCAAGGCTGTGCCCTTTTAACAGCACAACCAAGGAGCAGTTTTTGGACTCAATAAACTCTGACTCTTATTAGAGTGACATCTGTATTCACTGATAGTTCCCCCGCATCTTGCAGATTTTGCCACTGACTACTTTCCTAGAGTTGTCTGCTGCCTGCTAGCTAGTGCTTCCTCCTTTCATCTGTTTCAGACACATGATCTCACCCAAACTAGTCTCAGACGCACTGATGTGAGACAATCCAGGCAAGACCTGTGTTCATTCCTGCCCTAGCTTTTGACTGGGCCCGATCCTTACTAACTATGTCTCCATACCTAATCTTGCAAAGACTTTCTGGATCACCTTCAGAACGCTCGCTAGTTAGACAGACTTGCCGGTACCCTATGTCAATTTTCCTCATCCTGGTGCCCTCCAGGTGTTGAATTACGACTTCCATTATCCCTGACCATTTTGCTGTTGCTTATGGGATTTACAGTCCAGACCAGGCATCCCCAAACTGCAGCCCTCCAGATGTTTTGGCCTACAACTCCCATGATCCCTAGCTAACAGGACCAGTGGTCAGGGATGATGGGAATTGTAGTCCAAAACATCTGGAGGGCCGAAGTTTTTGGATGCCTGGTCCAGACCACCTGAAAGGCATCAGGTTGAGGAAGGCTGCCATACACATCTATATCTATGCTTATCTATGTACATGCTGTTCATAAATTGTAAGCCTGAATAGGTATATCTTTAGGATACCTGTAGGTGACTGTAGGTTTGTGTGTGCATCAGATGTTGGTGGTCTGTGCTTAGAAAGGATATGAATGTATGGATGCCAGTATCTGAATGCATACAGGTTTGTTTGTACTTTTACAGACTGATGGATGTCCATGAGAATTGGAGCAAGTTTGATACTCATCAGTGTGTGTGTATATGGAGCGTGCTTATGTGATTGCAAGAATGTGTGCATGTGTGATTGCATGTATTGTGAATATATTTGTGAATGCCAAGTTCAGTGTCTGTACTTACCTGTCTGCCACCTGTTCTTGGATGCTTTTATGCTTGGTGAGCATGAATGCAGCAGTTATGGATGGTTATGCTGTGGATGTGAATGAGGTGTGCCTGCTCTGGGTAGTTTTTATCCGCATTTTTCAATAGGATCTAAAATTCTCCAGAGCATGGACACTGCTTTCTCTATCTGTCCGGTACAGACTACTTTTTTTCCCTCAGGGAAGATAGTAGGGGGTCAACCTCGTAATGCAGGAATTTTAAATGGGTTTTTCAAAGAAATATAAGGTGAAACCCACTGTTTCAAGCTGCAATCTCTTTGAAAGGAATTGATGACATGGAAGTGGACATTGAACACAAAAGTATGCATACAACATGGCTCTGCTGCCTTGGATAGCATATCAGTCATTGCTTAGCGAGGATCATTTTAAATGGGTACACTGCTGAATATTCATTTGGTGATCTCCCAGCTCAATTCACACATGCAAGATGATGCATGGTGGCCTCTTGAAATGGAGCTACGTGCAGCAATCTCCGCGCAGTTGCATTTCAAGCAGCCATCCGTATGGCCACTTACATGCATGAGTTCTAAAGGCTGCTGTTAAATGTGTTGCAAGAACTTGTTCTATATCACCTTTGCCGAAAACACCACCTTTACTGAAATATTGCTCCACATCTCTCAACTGGTATGTGTTGGACAGCACCTTCCGTTTCTTTTACACTCCACAAGCTGGTACCGTCATTCTGTGACTTCCATGAAATGACCGTGAATACAAGCCAAATATGTGAAACTTGTTTCATGCACTGTTGCTTGGATTCAGAGCAAGGCAAGTCCACGAAGTAATCGTATATAGGAAGTAATCACCCTTACAGAGATAGCAGTGTCAAAAAATAGCAGTGTCCGTTGGGTGCATATTTATTTAACATTCTGAAGGTTGTATTCATTATAAAGCATTAAAGCTAAGGTTCTGTCAGAGCAAGGACATCTCCTTGCACAATGGAACATTCTCCCTCTCTTCAACGCCCGTGCACCAACTAAAGCTGTTCTGAAGTTCCCCCCAACTCTCCAGAACAGATTTGGGACGGCACACAGAGGGAGGAAAGTGGGAGGAAGTCCTATCGCGCCAGCAGTAATTCTTCTGCATGCAAAACTATTTCATTGGATTTTGTCATTGGTGTAAAGTATCTAGTCAGTGGTTTCCCTCACCAGCATGTATGTGTGGTTTGTCACTGATCATCCTAACCCAGGCATAGGGAAACTCGGCCCTCCAGATGTTTTGAGGCTACCATCATCCCTGACCATTGGTCCTGTTAGCTAGGGATGATGGGAGTTGTAGTCCCAAAACATTTGGAGGGCCGAGTTTGCCTATGCCTGTCCTAACCTGTTAAACAGTCTGTTGGATCCTAGCTGTCCTGAACTAATTTCCATGGTATATGGAAAGGTTTTTCATTTGTGGAAGCTGTTTTAACATTTTGTATGTTTTAGTCCCATTTCAAATATCTCCCAACTCCATCCCAAGAGTAAAAATGTGAAATATTTCTTCCAACTGTCCTCACTTACTAACAATTCCTTTTTCGTTCAGTTTCCAGTCAGAGCAGCATGGCTCCCTGCAACTTTCTCCTTCCTGGGAGAACAGATTTTGGACTTTAATGGGTTGCAGAATTGTTCTCCTGCACTTTCATATCCTGTCCTTTACTTTTCTTGCTCCTTATTCATTTCACCATTGTGCCGAGATGCAATTAACTATGTTTTTCTTGTATGGCCTTATAATTTTGACCATCCCTGTTAACCTGCCGATTCCTTTGGGGGAAGCAGGACACTGAAAGGGTAAGCGCAAAGTTTTGGGGTCGTGGGACATCTGAAAATATAATTAGACATGACCATCCACCGTGAGCATAGTTAACTTAACTGCAGCTACCATAATGTTACCAAGGAGGCATAGTTCAGATTCCAAAAAATGGGATAAAAACAATATAGATGATTTTATACTGAGATTGTGTGACATCTGAAGATATAATGAGAGATGATCATCTACCGTCAACATAGTTAACATAACTGCATCTACCACAATGTCACCGAAGAGAGCTAGTTCAGTGTCCAAAAACAGGACAAAGACAGTAGCTAATGACCAAAAAACCCAAACACCTAGCAGATTTTGAATAGTGGAACAACATGGCAAAAAGCCAAATTGCACATCATGGTAAGCCATGGTTGGTGGCTTAATCATGAATAAGCAGCATTAGCTTTTTGCTACGTCCAAATCTGGGGTTGTCACTTGTTTCTTCTGAAAAGACCACAATAACAAATCCAATATTTGTTCTTGGCTTGCTGATATTGTTTTGGGGGGAAGAACACATCATGATCCTGGTTCAAACATAATGACAAACTTAAGTTGCATTGCTTGCTGTTCCTTCTTGCACCAGAGAAGGAGTAATTGTACAGTTTGTACTAGCACACTCATTCTTGGTAAGTCATCGATAGTCATTTTTTACTTGTTGCACCCATTTATTTATTTATTTATTTTAAGCATTTATATGGCCAGTTATTGAATCTGTAAACAATGCACATTTATCACAGGAAATGTTAGTGATTCAATTCAAACATCATACAAAAGGTTTAACTGTTGTTTTGGTGTGATGTCCAAACTGACAAGCTGTAGTTTGAAATTGGCTAGTAAACCAGAATTAAAAAACATATTTCAAACTGGTTTGATGTGATGTCTAAACTAACAAACCTCTAGAGGCCTGTGCAGAACAAATATTGGGGAAGCAGACTAGCTAATTTGCCTGTACATTTGGAAACTCAAACCATGGTAGGAATAAACCATGGTTTGGTGTGATGTCTGAACTGAAGCAATGAATTAATTGATTCAAAGTCTCATTTACAGAGAACTACTCTGATGATTCTTTTGTGCCAGATAGGTATAATATAGGTATAATACACACAGACCCTGCAACTCAGTTTGTGGAATGGACTTTTTGTTGCTCCTGCTGTTGTTGTTCTGAGCACATGAGGAGTATTGCAGTGTGCTCTGAAGATGGTCCAGAAGCTACAGCTGTTGAAAAATTCTGCCACTTGGATTCTCCTGGGGGCCAGAAAATATGAATCCACAATTTTGTTCCACTTGCTCTAAATACCAGTAGGGTTTTTTTTTTTGTCCCAATACAAAGTGCTGGTCTTAACCTTTAAAGCCCTCAGCGGCTTTGGTCCAGGTTATCTGAAGAACCACTTTCACCCCTGTAATCTTCACAGTATGCTAACATCTATCCCAGGGGTCCTCTTCAAGTGCCCACCATTAAAATCAGCTAGGTTGGCATGCACAGGGCATTGCCAGTGATGGCCCCAAAACTATAGGACCCCCCCTTCAATAAACTTGTACGTATCTTGTCCCTTCAACCGTGGCATTGAAGGCTTCCTTTTCATGCTGCCTTTAATTGATACCAGAGCAGCTTCTCAGATTAAATCTCTACACTGGTTCTGCTGCGACTATTTGTACCTTGTTTCTCTTCTCACTCCTTTTTAAATTGATTTGTGAGGACTTGGTGGTGCAGATCCTTCAAATAAGACAAAGTATTGAAGAGACTTCTCCTCCCAGCTGCTGCTTTTGGGTTCCAGTCATACAGTCACAATAAGAGAGATGCTGAAGACCAGTCTCCCTTTTCTCTCGCGTTAGTCCAGTTTTCTCCATGACTGCAAAATGAGCGCATTATAGATGCTTCATGAAGGTATGAAAGATGAGGCCACAGTGTTGCCCTTGGTAAGTAATTGGCTGTGTAACATGTCATCCAGAAGGATATTGACAAGCTCGCTTTCCCATGTGTTGACCGGGTGAAGCAGCAAGTGAAAGAACTGACATATTTACAGAGTGATGGAGCAAATGTGTCTCAAGCAGTAACTGTTGCTTCACTGTGTTGAGTGTTACCCGGTCACATAAAGGCGTTGGTTTTCTGCCCAGGTGGACATGCACTCAGAGCAGCATCAGTCCCCAGTACAATATCTGCGAGCAGATGGTTCAGATCCGAGATGACCATATCCGCTTCATCTCCGAACTTGCTCGCTACAGCAACAGTGAGGTAAGCTTCCATGGAGGGGGAACAAAGGTCCTGGAGCAATTTGTGGAATGAAAGGGGGAAGGGTTGGATGTAGACCTGAGGAAATGCTCAGAAATGCTTAGTGGGTAAATCATCTATAATGTTAGAGTGCAGATAAAACCACCCCTCAAGAGTGGTGGCTAACTACTCTGTTTTCCGGGTTTACTTTATTCAGTATTTTCACTGCCCCTGCCCACTTTTAGCCAACCCGAAGGAGAGTAGCATCCTGGTTATGTTTTTTTTTTAACTTGCCAGATCCCTAGGCTAAACTTTTTGTGCCATGCTTTTAACCTTCCTGTGCCCTGTACTTCTTCCTGTAAACTCCCCACTGCCGCATATTTTCAACCTTTCTCTTAACTTTTTGCCCTTCTGTTGCAGAAGACCCCAAAATCAAAAGCAACCATTTTACAACCTAAAGACAAATGCAAAACTCATCCTCCATATCCACCATCATGTCTTGTTAGACTCTGTAATGTGCCTCTTTCTGAGGTTCCAGTTTCCCATCTCTGACTCCTTATTCCTGTTTCGTTTTCCACTTAACACCATGTCTCAGTTCTTCTGCACCAGCTCCCTTTTCTTCAGTGCTGTCATTTTTTTGTTTTTTGTTTACTTTTTCTTGCTCAGATCTGAAACTCAGTTAAGGGAGAGGGTAGTACTTTTTAAAAAAAAAATGATAGTGGCATCGGATAAGATACAGTTGTTAAGCTACAATAGGTATGTGTCCCTCAGACAGAGGTACTTATCTGATGTTCTCCAGGTTGTGACTGGCTCAGGATTGGACAGCCAGAAGTCAGATGAGGAATACAGGGAGCTATTTGACTTGGCTTTACGGGGACTTCAGCTTCTGTCCAAGTGGAGTGCACATGTTATGGAAGTGGTAAGTAGTGGCTATAGACATTCAATACTCAGGGTGTCAGATGTGTTTTAATTCTTATTCAGCCTGATTGGTGGCCATCGATTACCACGCCACAAAATTTAACGTAAATAAAGCAAGGACATTGCATACAGTGGAGGAGTTGTGAGATTGTGAAATGGTTTCACTAAGATTTTTCTCAAATGACAAGCAGTGGTTGAACAATATCTGCTTTTGATTTCTCTATTCAGTATTCTTGGAAGCTGGTCCATCCTACTGATAAGTTTTGTAACAAAGATTGCCCAGGTACCGCTGAGGAGTACGAAAGAGCCACACGGTACAATTACACCAGTGAGGAGAAGTTTGCGTTTGTGGAGGTGGGTGGCTGCATTGTCTCAATACATTCAAAGTGGCAAATGTCTCTTGGAAAAGGGTGGTTGGAATGCTAGCATGTAAGGTTCAGTATACTTGGGGTTAAACATTTTCTCCTTTGGCCAAGTTGTTTCTGCTATGTTTTTTATCTGTAAGGGCTTGTCATGGTAAAACAACACCAGTGCCACTGGACACTTCCAGTGTTAGGGCTTTTCCATACTTACTTTTCTCCCTGCTCTTTCCAGGCTCATGTCCATGCTTTAAAGCTCCATGTCAGAGCATCTTTTTTCTTTTTCTTTCTCCAGAGCTTTTCCTATGAAAACCTGCTCTTTAAAGCTGAATCAGAGCAAATGGCAGTTTGGGTTTTCTACAGACTCCCATTTGCTCCGATTCAGCAATCCAAACATTAGTGGGGCGAAATTGACCTGGCATGTTTCCCTTCATAAGGGCATTGAAGATAAATGATCCTTTTTTATCTTTAATTACTCAGGTGATTGCTATGATAAAAGGTCTGCAGGTGCTCATGGGCCGCATGGAGAGTGTTTTCAACCAAGCCATCAGGAACACAATCTATGCAGCTCTGCAGGATTTTGCTCAGGTGACACTGAGAGAGCCACTAAGACAAGCTGTCAGGAAGAAGAAGAATGTCCTAATCAGGTGAGGCCGGCCTTCCCAATGCAAGCAAAACTTGGTTGTGAACTCTTAAGATGCTGCACTCAACACAAATACTGTTAAAAATGGCAGCCCTGAATGAGGTTCCCCCAGAGTTAAACCATTTTGTGGCATTATCACATTAAGCCTTTCCCCTCTGATGTTCCATATCATTGACTCCTTCTGATAGGGAAAAACCATCTTCCACAAAAGCTTCTGCTTGCCTTCTATCACTGTGCCATACAGAGCGTGCTCACGTACGGTTTATGTGTGTGGTACGGAAGCTGTACTTCTCAGGATAGAGCAGGGCTGTGTAGAATTATTAAAACAGCAGAGAGCATTATTGGCTGCTCACTCACCACCTTAGAACAAATCTACACCACCAGGTGCCATAGAAAAGCACTAGACATATCAAGAGATCCAATGCACCCTGATCACCATTTCTTTGAGCTCCTGCCATCGGGAAGGAGATATAGAACTATGCAGGCAAGAACGAGCCGTCTCAGGAACAGTTTCTTCTCTAGAGCGATTTTGGCCTTAAATGGAAAGCCTGGACTTTGAAGTCATCTTATTTTACTTGTTATTTTGTATTATATTTACTGTTTTTAATTAGGTTTTGTAATTTTGGATTATGTGGAATGCTTTATCTGAGTGGATGTAGCAACCGAGTAATTTCGGTGTTCCCGCAAGGGGACAATGACAATAAAGATATCTTAAATCATATCTTAAATCTTAAATAGGGGTGGAGCAACACACAACTGAATGAGGTCACAGCAGGAGTTAGTATCTCTGAACATTAGGGAGGGAGGGGAAATTTGAAATGGGTTTGGTGGCATCTCCGTGTCAATCATAATTTAGTTCTACTCTTAAACATACCTTTGTTTCTACATAATACTCAAGAGCTGTGTTGGAAGAAAAGAACAGCAGCAGCTATTGACATGCATCCATAATCTCAGGATTTTCCTAAGCAATAGAGACAAAGGTTCACAATCCCCCAACGATTGCAGGATTGTCCAAGGGCTTGTATGAAACCATAGCAGGATGATGATGATGATGATGATGATGATGATGATGATGATGGATAAATAGACAATCACCAACATTCCCATGTATTTTAATAAACTGCTTTATTAATAAACTCCAAAGGGCCACGTGCATAGGGTTCTTCTGTATATGTATAAAACTCTGATTTTCCTGTGACTGGAAGGTAAGGATCACATAAACTGTGTCACCCATTCTGGCCTCTGGCTACAGTACCACTGGCCCTATAAGGTTGTCCACGAGGCACTGTAGCCCCAAGGCTTTAAAAAAAACCACCTCACTGCTCCTGTATTAATTGTATCTTTGCACCAATCCTGTGAGGTAGGCCAATCTGAAGAAACAGTGATTTACTAGGCTCTATTCAGTGGAGAGTTGAATCGAATTTCTTTCATCTTCCTAGTGTCCTCCAGGCAATTAGAAAGACAATCTGTGATTGGGAAGCAGGGCGTGAGCCTCCCAATGACCCCTGCCTGAGAGGCGAGAAGGACCCCAAAGGCGGTTTCGATATCAAGGTCCCACGCCGAGCTGTAGGTCCTTCTAGCACACAGGTATGTACTTCCTTCTCTGCTGAGAGCAGTTTGGGACTCGAAGATGTTGTGTCTGTAAACTAAACATTTAGAATGCTTTTGTATCAAAGTTTCTCTTTAACACCAGTCACGCTGTCTTAATTACATCATGTATAATTATGTGATGTGTGAATTATGTTCTGTGAGTCACACTGTCCTGCGCAAGTAGGATGTTGCAGTTCGTAACATTGTTTGGTGTTCTAAACGTGTGTTGGCTCGCAGTTCAGTCTTAAACACATTGGTTATAAAAGGAAGAGCCTCTCCGGTAACAGCTAAGGATAGATAAAATCCTAACATGCCTGCTTGTCTACTTTTCATTTTCAAGGAGCCTTGATCCTCCTGACAAACAGATATCAGCACTATTACCGTAACTCAGGTGGTGTAGGTCACATCTTGGGTAATCTGGAAGTCTGGTTACGTCCTCTCGCCTAATAGGTGATTGGCATAGTCAGAAATGAAAATCTAGTAAATGGTGCTGGCGTATTACGTATATATCATGGAGGCTGGAAATGTTGTTTTCATTCCCCTTCCCCTCCACACACACAGGATCTTTCATAGTCATTGGTTTGGAGCTATTTACTTAGAAGTAAATTTTATTGCAACCCATGGTGTTTGCTTCTGCATAGTTATTATCAGTAACCCAGTGCTAAGGATCAACATGGTGGCAAACTTACAGATCTTCCTGCTTCTAGCCTGACAATTGTGCCATGCAGAGGCAGAAGAGGGCACAGTAGTCTAGGATGAAATCATATCTCCATTCTTACTTGCCTTCCCCAACCTGATGCCCTCCAGACATTTTGGATTCCTGTTCCCATCATCCCTGACCATTGGCCATGCTGTCTGGGGCTGATGGGAGCTGTACTACAGTGTCCCAGGTTGAACAAAGCAATTAAGTGGCATGGGAAATATAAATTGCCCACAAGCTTTTGAGCTGGAATTTTGGGTGATTAGGTATTCGTTTGAGTTTTTATTTTATTTTGAAGACAGGTTTTGTTTATAGGTTTTTAAGAAAGACAGAGTACAGATAAACTCACTCTTGAGAAGTCATTAGCTGTAGGAGATGATGCAGACTACAGGCAACCCCCCCCCCAAATTTATGCAGGTGTTACATTCCAAGGCATTGCACGCATCAGTGAAAGTGTGTCTATTTGAAAAACCATTGGAAAAGCCTACAAACACTCTTGAAACCCCCTTTAAAAATCCAGCAGCACTTACCAGCCACCCACGTCCACCACAATAGTTCTCTCCAAACTTTGCTCAAACCCCAACCCTCCATAGTCCTCAGTGGTTGGTGCAAGGACTCTTGGGATTGCACTTGCAAAGGCAGTGTGGTGTAGTGGTTAAGAGCAGTGGACCTGTAATCTGGCGAACCAGGTTTGCTTCCCCACTTCTCCACATGCAGCTGCTGGGTGACCTTGGGCTAGTCACACTTCTCTGAAGTCTCTCAGCCTCACTCACCTCACAGAGTGTTTGTTGTGGGGGAGGAGGGGAAAGGAGATTGCTAGCCGCTTTGAGACTCCTTAGGGTAGTGATAAAGTGGGATATCAAATCCAAACTCTTCTTCTTCTTCTCTTGGGATTGCTAGATGCCGTTTCCATGCCTCTTCTGACCTAGGACCGTTGTTGCCATTTTAAAATTCACTTCTGGGTTTGGCGCAATTTACCTGAAAGTAAATTTTATTACGACTGCATGCACAGTCACGTACATATTGAACAGAAGTAAATGGGGGGGGGGGTTTGCCTGTATAATAAGAATAATCACTCTCCTCTTGCAGCTTTATATGGTGAGAACCATGCTGGAATCGCTTATTGCAGACAAAAGTGGCTCAAAGAAGACTCTCAGGAGCAGCCTGGATGGACCAATAGTTCTGGCCATTGAAGAGTTCCACAAACAGTCCTTCTTCTTCACTCATCTTCTCAACATTAGTGGTAGGTAGTAACAGTCGCAGGTGTGATATGAATACATGTTTGATATAAGTTAACATTTCAAAGGATAGTAGCATCTGGGGCAATCTCTCCCATTTGCTGTAGCTCATATTAAGGTGCTTTTAGATCTGGATGTGAACTTTGTCAGAAATTGCTAGCATGTGTGTTTAAATTGGTTTCTTGAATACAGTAGTTTATGGTCATGAAACATATTCATATCTTAAAATAAAAATTATATATCGTGTATATACTCTTTTCTTAAATCGGGATATGCTTTTATATCTGATATATAATTTATAATAATAGCAGATGTAGACTAGCCTTCTGCTCATCCTTCATAAGTGTTAAACCTTCCTCCGCTATTTGTGTTTGTAGAGGCCCTCCAACAGTGCTGTGACCTATCCCAGCTTTGGTTCCGGGAATTTTTTCTGGAGTTGACCATGGGCCGCCGGATTCAGTTCCCTATTGAGATGTCTATGCCATGGATTCTAACAGATCACATCCTGGAAACCAAAGAACCTTCTATGATGGAGTAAGAGCTCAAGGATGTTGTGGAATGCACCTGTGGAAATAAATGGGTCGGATATCTTTGAGATGGCAAACTGAAGGCATTTGTCTTTATTGCAGCATGTATTCTTTCTAGCATGTGAAAGGAAATAGTGGCCTAGTGAAGGTCAGGTACTATGCCTTCTGTTCTGTCCTTGCCTTTCATTTGGGGTACATTGTCTCCTTTTCCCATCAGAATGGGTGGGTGGCAATGGGGACTGTCTTAAATGGTAAGCCAGATGTTTTGCTTAATGGGGGGGGATCCTCAGGTGATGCATAAAATCAGCATTCATTGCTCTGGTCTTTTCAGGACTTGTGAAACAAGTGAGATTGATTTATGGCAGTGGGGTGGGTTATGTTTCACTTGGGTAGTTCAAACTCTTCCATCAGTTTCAGCTTGTGAATTTGTTTTTAAAAGTCAGAGGATTAATAACATGCATTGCTAATTGTGAGTAAATATTGATTACATTTTATGCATGAACCTAAGTTTCCACCGGGTGTGCTTGGTTTGTTTGATTTTAAACACATGCTTACAAAGTGTCCATGGCACACTGAAATGCAGGCCCTGATCTCTCTGACAGGAAGCTGCCATATTCAGAGTCAAACCATTGGCCCATGTAGCTCAGTATTGTGCATGCTGACTTGCAGTAGCTCTCGGATTTCAGGCACGGTTCTCTCCCAGCCCTTCCTCGGGAGGCCAGGAATTGAACCTGGGACCTTCTGCGTGCAAAGCAGATGCTGTACCAGTGAAGTATGGCCCTTCCAATGACAGGTTTTGGTACTATCTCTATCAGGTCTTCCGTTCTCTGCCATCACTGGCTCCCATTTGCCATTCTTCCTGCTTCTTGCACCCTTGGACATGTCACCTCTTACCCATGCTTCCCTTTCCCTTCTTGCTCATATACAAATACTTTTGAGGGCAAGATTCTACGCACTCCAGGTTGGTTTTAGTGCTAAGTGAGCAGGCAGAGAACTTCTGCTTTAAAGAAGGAAGAAACGGAGGTGACTGTCATAACCAAACACTGTGCTGGCGTAAGTCCTAAGCCTGTTTCCTTCATTGCAGGTATGTGCTGTATCCATTGGACCTCTACAACGACAGCGCTTATTATGCTTTGACCAAGTTTAAAAAGCAGTTTCTCTATGATGAAATTGAAGCAGAAGTGAGCTTATTTTCTTTTTCTTACCTAATTGTTCTAGTAACTTCATAAACAATTTTCCTGTTTTATGCATATTGGTTCTAAAGCCTGTTTCTTTCACTCTTCTGACAGGTCAACTTGTGTTTTGATCAATTTGTTTACAAATTGGCAGACCAGATCTTTGCTTACTATAAAGCAATGGCTGGCAGGTAGGAGACTTCTGCTCGGTTTTGGTTCAATTGTCAAAACATGGCAAGCTTTTAACTGTGTTGTATCAGCTGCTATGTACTTCTTTAAAGGACAGGCTGCTTCCTTATCTGAAGATCTTATGGCTTGTGCAGGTGGTGAGATCACAACAAATATACATTGCTGGGAAATGAGAGGAGATTGTTAGCACAGAGTTGAAAATGGTCCATGTTAAAAATATGAACTGCTTAGTTATTGCATAATCTTGACTGGCAACTACCTTTTTAACAACTAAATATTGTCACTTATCCAAAATATGTTGCCTAACCTCTGTTCCAAATTTTGCACCATGGAAAGAGAACTTCTATGTTAGGAACTTACAGATTTTTTCATGCACTAAATCCCACAATTAATTTGATGATTCAGATACCCTTGCTGAATATGTATAGCATTGTTGTTGTTGTTTAGTCGTTTAGTCGTGTCCGACTCTTCGTGACCCCATGGACCATAGCACATAGGGGTGGCCAAATGGAGACCTCCTGACTCTGTTGGACTTCTGGGGCGCATCAAGTTCACCACCTATTTCCTAGCTCTACTTTTAAGTGAAATATTGTTAATAACATAAACTGAGCCATTCATGAACCATTCAAGTAAAAGCATTGACAAGTTGCTTTCCAATTACAGTGTATTATTGGATAAACGATTCCGGGCTGAATGTAAGAATTATGGAGTGATTATCCCTTACCCGCCATCCAACCGCTATGAAACGTTGCTCAAACAAAGACATGTCCAGGTACAACTTAAGTCAGTTGCAACAAGATTCCCAGTCTTTTATATTGGGCTTGCCAGCTGGGGAGGAGTTGTACATCAGGTTTACATTCCAGACATCTGTAGGTTGCCCATCTCTGCCATGCATAGAGATGTAAATATGAAAGCCTAAGTAATTTCATATAGCACATCTCAGATCCCAAACCAGCCAAAGGTACTCTTGTAGTTGCATCACCTGTAGTGAGAAGCATCACACACGTACATTTTTTGGCCCTTAAAGTAACTCTGACTGTACTCATAATATAATTTATATCCCTAGTGAAATAATGGGCTTTAGTAGAATGGAGAGTTATGGTTGGCATTTCTCATCCATTCATCTCATGGCATACTTTCAAATATGGAAGCGTTCTTTGTTCTCCTTTTTATTGTTTTCATGGGAACATAGGAATCTGCCTTATACTAAGTCAGACCACTGGTCCATCTTACTCAGTATTGTCTTGCTCAGTAACTGGGGGGCCCCCCAGACAGGGTTCTCTTTCAGCCCTGCCTGGAGATGTGGGGCTGAACCTTCTGCATGCAAAGCAGATACTGAGCTACAGCCCTTCTCATTCATATGCCCCAGCCAGCAGGGTTGTTGTTGTTTTTACCAACTGAAGCTCCACTGCATGCATAAAATTACCCTCAGTTTTACAGTGGAGGAAGCAGATCCTTGTGCATACAGTATTCCTTTGCAAGCATGGGCTTTCCCTGACTGCTGAAATGAAGGGATCAAAATCCTTACCCCCATTTTAGTATAGATAGGCCAACTCATACGTTTGGGGTACAACTTAGTTCTTTCTCTCTGCATAGGGCCGGGGCAGGGGAGTGCTAGAGTCCTGTCTAGTCAAGTTTTGTGGGATCAATTTCAATCTGTTACCTCCGAGGATGTGGACAGGCTGCTTCGACGAGTGAAACCAACCACCTGTCTCCTTGATCCTTGCCCATCCTGGCTTATAAAAGCTAGCCGGGAAGGGCTGGGCGATGGGCTTCGCGGGTTGGTAAATGCTTCTCTCCGTGAGGGAGCCTTCCCAGACCCGCTGAAAGAGGCGGTTATTAAACCGCTTCTTAAAAAACCATCTTTAGATCCGGCCAATATGGCCAACTATCGCCCAGTCTCAAATCTTCCATTCTTGGGCAAGGTGATTGAGCGAGTGGTTGCTGAACAACTTCAGGCACGCCTGGAAGAAGCGGACCATTTGGATCCCTTCCAGTCAGGATTCAGGCCTCATCATGGGACTGAAACTGCCTTGGTCGCACTGGTCGATGATCTCCGGCGGGCTAGGGACAAAGGTAAGAGCTGTTTCCTTGTTCTGCTGGATCTCTCAGCGGCTTTTGACACCATCGACCATAACATCCTTCTGGACCGTCTAGAGGGCTTGGGAGCTGGGGGCACTGTCATGCAGTGGTTCCGCTCCTTCCTCCTGGGCCGTGTTCAGAAAGTGGTGGTGGGGGATGAGTGTTCAGACCCCTGGGCTCTCACTTGTGGGGTGCCTCAGGGTTCTGTCCTCTCCCCCATGCTTTTTAACATCTATATGCAGCCGCTGGGAGAGATCATCAGGGGGTTTGGGCTGGGTGTCCATCAGTATGCTGATGATACCCAGCTCTACCTCTCTTTTAAATCAGAACCAGTGAAGGCGGTGAAGGTCCTGTGTGAGTGCTTGGAGGCGGTTGGAGGATGGATGGCGGCTAACAGATTGAGATTGAATCCTGACAAGACAGAAGTACTGTTTGTGGGGGACAGGAGGCGGGCGGGTGTGGAGGACTCCCTGGTCCTGAATGGGGTAACTGTGCCCCTGAAAGACCAGGTGCGCAGCCTGGGAGTCATCTTAGACTCACAGCTGTCCATGGAGGCACAGGTCAACTCCGTGTCCAGGGCAGCTGTTTATCAGCTCCATCTGGTACGCAGGCTGAGTCCCTACCTGCCCACTGACTGTCTCTCCAGAGTGGTGCATGCTCTAGTTATCTCTCGCTTGGACTACTGCAATGCGCTCTACGTGGGGCTACCTTTGAAGGTGACCCGGAAACTACAACTAATCCAGAATGCGGCAGCTAGACTGGTGACTGGGAGCGGCCGCCGAGACCACATAACACCGGTCCTGAAAGACCTACATTGGCTCCCAGTACGTTTCCGAGCACAATTCAAAGTGTTGGTGTTGACCTTTAAAGCCCTAAACGGCCTCGGTCCGGTATACCTGAAGGAGCGTCTCCACCTCCATCGTTCTGCCCGGACACTGAGGTCCAGCTCCGAGGGCCTTCTGGCGGTTCCCTCACTACGAGAAGCCAAGTTACAGGGAACCAGGCAGAGGGCCTTCTCGGTAGTGGCACCCACCCTGTGGAATGCCCTCCCACTAGAGGTCAAAGAGAACAACAATTACCAGACCTTTAGAAGGCATCTCAAGGCAGCCCTGTTTAGGGAAGCTTTTAATGTTTAATGGATTTCTGTATTTTAATGTTTGATGGATTTCTGTATTTTAGAATTTCTGTTTTGTTGGAAGCCGCCCAGAGTGGCTGGGGGAGCCCGGCCAGATGGGCGGGGTATAAATAATAAATTATTATTATTATTATTATTATTATAGTAATTCCGAATCAAGGACCACTTCTTAGTCATCTTCTCACTTGCTGTCTGTCTTGTGACTTCCACAGCTGCTGGGCCGATCCATCGACCTAAATAGACTCATCACTCAGCGTATCTCAGCCGCAATGTACAAATCACTAGACCAGGCCATTAGCCGCTTTGAAAGTGAGGATCTGACATCCATTGTGGTAAGTTTTCCCAGTGGTTCTACTAAGGCTGGATGACAGGATGCAGGTCGGAGGGGCGTGTTCCTAAATAACAACAGTAGTAACCGCAACACCTTTTTTCCTTTCTTCATTTTTGTAAGTTTTTACATAGAACAGCTGTACTGTGGAGAGAAGATCGAGATATGTTATTTCTCATAGTCAGAATGCCTCTGGGCACCGTATGATCTTTCCCAAGACCCTCTCAGATCTGGATTAAGGAGAGGAAGCAGAATGGAAAGACCTGCTTCCCACTGCACAAATATTGCATCTCTAGTACTTTTGTAATCCCCAGTGGAGTCTATTCTCTTACTACTAATGTGCTCACTTTAGTAGATTCAGGTCTTGCTCATGTATATGTTACAGTCAGGAATCAGAAAGGGAAGTTGTCAATCCTATATGCATCTTTTGAGAATGATGCCGTAGGAGACTGTCCACATTCACTGGACTTATCTCCAGATGGGGGAAGAACTGTCAACATCCTCTAGTGGTTGCAGATAGTCTTCACACCTTGGGCATTCAGCATAACATACCATATTTTTCCGTATATTAGACAAGGTTTTTTGACTCAAAAAACGTGTCAAAAAATGGGTCATCCAATACATGGACAGTGGCATGGGGGGAGTAGCGGCCCGCCTACCCACCCGCAGGAGTGCAACTTCCTCTGATGCCACAGCGAGCGGGAAATGATCTAGGGAGTGTTTCCTGCCCGATCTAGGGAGTGTTTCCTGCCTGCAGCTGTGTGTGGGGAGTAGCTCAACAACTTTGGGCCATCTCCCCTCATTTTCTTAAAACTGCGTCCCCAAAAATTGGGGGGGGGTCTTGTACATGGGGGCGTCTTATAGATGGAAAAATGTGGTAGATAAAATTTATTGGCTCTCTTCTTGGCAAAGAAGAGGCATAAATAACTGCGCACTGGAATTTGAGGATTTTCGAATAGTTGGGTCACTAAGCAATTGGCACAAGTGTAATACAATGGCTAAGAGATTGCCTTGTGAAAATTCAGCCTCAACCCCTTGTCTTGTCTCTGCTATGAATCCAGTCAGTGGTCTTAGGAGGTCACTGTATGGGTACAATAATAAGCATTTTAAGGGTTAGCTACTGTAAGTAAGTGATATAAATATAAATGTTAAGAATATTGTGTTGTCTTTATAATTCTTCCCCTGACATCAGTTCAGATCAGATATATGGTGTTTTCAGTCAACAACCTGTTACAAAAGTGCCTACTCCTTTCTTTGGGTGTAGGAGCTTGAGTGGCTTTTGGAGATAAACCGTCTGACGCACAGACTGCTGTGCAAGCACATGACCCTGGACAGTTTTGATGCCATGTTCCGAGAGGCCAATCACAACGTCTCGGCTCCTTATGGTCGCATCACCCTGCATGTCTTCTGGGAGCTGAACTTTGACTTTTTACCTAATTACTGCTACAATGGGTCTACTAACAGGTAAGAAGAAAATGTCTAATAGCTCAGTTGATAGAGTGTGAGGCTCTTAACCTCGGGGTCTTGGGGGGGTCAAGCCCCACATTGGGCAAAAGACTCCTGCATTGCAGGGAGTTGGACTAGACTCCTGTCGTCCCTTCAGGCTCTACGGTTCTGTGATTCAAAGCGAGGTGCGGTTTGTAGGCTAGTTATAGTTTATGGATGCATTTCAAGACTCTTACTCTTCATCCTTCTTGACCCACACCAAGGTGGATTGCACATAATGAATTTCATACAATAGAACAGGGATGTCCAGCTTCCAAGAGACTGCGATCTACTCCCACTAAAAAAAACACAACTGGCAATGATCTACCCATTGTAGTGATCAAAGTTGTTAAGCTTTTTTGGGGGGAGGGTTTTCAGAGGCAGGAGGAGGGAGGAGAGGAAGAGAAAGGTTGGTTGACTGAGCTCTGCCTTCTACACCATTGGATACAGCCCACAAAAATTTTAATAGACACAGAGCTCCATTATATTACATTATAATGAGCTTATTGACGAAACTGCAGATAAAAATATGTAGCATTGTTTGATAGAGTTCTTTGAAGAAGCATTTATGATAAAATATATTTTCAATAACACTGAAATTACAGTATAGTGACTGGTATTAAAAGAAATGTTCATTTCACAAGTAAAATAAAAGGGGTTTTTTTCACCGTACTTGGTAGGTGAATACAATAAAAATAGGAAAATATTGTTTCAGACTGAAAACATTGGTAAAACTGCCAGTTCATGTAGGAAAATTATTAGTTAACTTGGTGCATAAAGCAATAATGTAAGGAGGGAATCATAGTGCAATACACATCTACTCCAAAACAAGCTTTGGACGCCATTTTCTTCCATTTTTCACAATACCAGATTTGTACGGACAGCAATTCCATTTACCCAAGAACCCCAGAGAGATAAACCAGCCAACGTCCAGCCGTACTATCTTTATGGATCTAAGGTGAGTCAAGAAACATATTTGGTATTCAGAAGGAGTTTCATTTAAATGAATGATTTAATGAAAGATGCACCTTAATTCAGTTCATATCAGAGCATTGCAGCTTTCTGTAACATTAGTGTATCTGAGGGTCAGTGAGACATTTTTCACAAATGATGTCCATTTGGCCAGTTTCCATGTGATTTGTGCCAGAAAATACTGCAGGGGGCTGGTGCAGTCCTCACATCATTGCACAAACTGTCTGCATCAGTGCTCCATTACCGCATTGCCTTGCTTAAATGTTAATGTTAGTAACCCTCCCATAATGTCCCTTTATCATTCGACAAATATCACAATATCCATTACCCTACCTGTTGTCTCAACTTCCTTTTCTCCTTATTATTGGCTTTTCCTTAAGAAAAATAAGCTTTGAAGAAGTCTATCAATTAACCCTTTACTATAGACACATGGGCCTGGTTCATGCATAATGATCCCAGTCCAAAAAATTATGGCTTCCTTCTCATCACCCCACTTCTGCCCTGTTCTCAAGCACCCTGCATTTGTGGGTTTTTAAAACCACGGTTTCCCTTGACGTCAGACCTGGGAAACTGTTGTTTAAGAATTTCCCTCAAATGACAATCACAATGCAGGATCAGATTCTTGACTCCTGTACATTTTCCTGTTTCAACCTGAGGTTCGTTTCGTGGCTAAAAATGCTCCAATATACATAGCAAGCAGTGTTAGGCCACATGCAAAGCCTTCCCCAACACTACAGTGAATGAAGAAGTCAATGCAAATTCTGGAGCTCTTTCTTTAATCAGAGCATCTGTAGAGCTTTGGACTGAGGCGAACATTTAAGCATGTTTTTCACCAAAATCATTGAGTTAATGGCCATAATCCAAAGGTGTCCACAAAGAGAGAAGGATGTGGGCACAGCAGGAAATTTGCTCGTTGCTGCTGCCATATCAATTCCAACTGCTGAAGACAGCAATATCTTTCTAAAGTAGACAGTGCTGATCTCTTTGCAGTGGGAATTGCTACAACAAGGCCCCAAACTGTAGACATGTTCCTCAGATTCCCCACCCTGGTGTGATCCAATCACTGCTTTGGATCATCACAATCTGTATTTTTAGGCTCAGGTTTTTAATCAGAGCTAATGACTCCATATATTTGCTTTATAGAAGGTTGGAACGTAATTATTTAAAAAATAAAACACTATGGTACTATCTGTTTGCAGAGACGGCAAAGTCACATTGATAGGAAATGTCATTGTCTGTGTTAGCCAAGATTTAGATCTGATCTACACATTACTCTGGGATGCGGGTGGCGCTGTGGTCTAAACCACAGAGCCTAGGGCTTGCCAATCAGAAGGTCGGCGGTTCGAATCCCCGTGACAGGGTGAGCTCCCGTTGTTCAGTCCCAGCTCCTGCCAACCTAGCAGTTTGAAAGCATGTCAAAGTGCAAGTAGATAAAGAGGTACCGCTACAGCGGGAAGCTAAACGGCGTTTCCGTGCGCTGCTCTGGTTTCGCCAGAAGCAGCTTAGTCATGCTGGCCACATGACCCGGAAGCTGTACGCCAGCTCCCTCGGCCGATAAAGTGAGATGAGTGCCGCAACCCTAGAGTCATCCGCGACTGGACCTAACGGTCAGGGATCCCTTCATCTTTACACATTACTCCAGCCACAGACCAGTTGAAGCCATCGGGGGGGGGATGACTAATGTGAAATGACACATTCCTCTGCATCAAGTGGAAGGTCCCCATGGTACTTTAGTAGTGATCTTCCAGCTATTCCAGCACAAGCATGGATATTCTTCACACAATGAGCTTAAGAAGAGTCTGCTGGGCCATCTGTCCCAGCATTTTGTTCTTACAGTGGCCAACTAGATGCCTGTAGGAAACCTGCAAGCAGGATCTGAGCACAAGAGTACTCTCCCCTTATGCAGTTTCCAGCAACTGGTATTCAGAATCATTACTACCTCTGACTATAAAGTCCTCCATCGTAGCTAGTAGCCTTCAACAGCCTTCTTCAGGAATTCGTCTAATCCTTTTTTTAAAGGATTGGTCATCACTGCTTCCTTTGGGCACAAGTTCCATAGTTTAACTATGTGTGAAGAAGCACTTCCTATTATCTTTTAATCTTCACCTTCATTGGATGCCTAGGAGTTCTAGAATTAGCCACGCATAATTTCCATGCACTTTCATCACGTCACAGAAAGGAGGGACCGTCTGGGACTGATGTGGAAGCACTTACACATATTAAACCTGCAGTATGGAGATGCTACCATCTTGACTGCAATATGCAGCTGCCTCCACATGGGGGCCACAGCAGATAGATTGTTCCTCCATTAAGTTCCCATTCTGTAGAATGAAGAATTTTGTGTAGGTCAGACGCTTTTCCTACTTCACCACCAATGGAAGCTGATTCATTTTACCTGCTTCATGTAAAGATGGCACTTCATTCGCTTGGTGTATTCTCATTATTTATTTATTTATTTATTCTAAGCACCCTTTCATTGTGTAAGGCAGGGGTGGAGAAACCCTTTTTGATCACTGAGGGCCCCATTTCCATGGCAGCTCTCCTGAGGTCCACATGCCCAGCGGTGATGGAACACATTTAGGATGGTGGATCTCTAGGATGTGGTGCTGACTCCAGAGAAGTATATGGCCAGGTTTTCATTAGTTTCGGATCTAGTACAGCAGGGGTGGCCAATTCCTAAGAGACTGTGATCTACTTACAGAGTTAAAAACTGGCAGTGATCTACCCTCTTTTTGGGGTTCAGGTCAAAGTTGTTGAGCTTTTTTAGGGAGGGGGAAAGCCCCATTTTTTGAGCTTTTCTGAGGGGAGCCAAAGTTGTTGAGCTTCTTTGGGGGAAGCCAGTGATCTACCAGTGATCTACCACAGGTGTCCAGTGATCTACTGGTAGATCAGGATCTACTTGTTGGATGTGCCTGTAGTACAGTATATCGAAGAGTAAAATTTACCCACCAAAGCAGATTGATGAGAGGGGCTGTCAACCACAGCAATTTTCTTGAGATTTAGTTCCTGTTTTTCACCTGACAGTAGAGAAATGCCTACGTGTCTCTTCCAGAGATACACTTGACATTCTGGAGTGATGGACTTACTTGAACATTACGGGCTGCAGTAAAACATAGGTAACGGCAGCAAATCAACCAACAGCTGTTTAGATGAATTGCAGGTCAATCTTGTTGTTGTTGTTTTAGTCATTTTAAAGTTCAGTGTTTACAGTTGATGAACACTCTTGCCATGTGAAAATCAATACACCAAGAGAAATGTGTCCGGTTCTGGGCATTACAATTTAAGAAGGATATTGACAAGCTGGGACGTGTGCAGAGCAGGGCAACCAAGATGATCAAGGGTATGGAAACCAAACCTTATGGGAAACAGTTGAAGGAGTTGGGTATGTTTAGCCTGGAAAAGAAGAGTCTGAGAGAAAATACAATAGCCGCCTTCAAACATTTAAAGGGCTATCACATGGAAGATTGAGCCAGCTTGTTTTCGCCTGTTCTGGGTGCTAAATTACAAGAAAGGAGATTCTGATTAAACATCAGAAAGAACTTTCTGACAATAAGAGCTGTTCAAGAGTGGAACGGCTTCCTTCAGATTTTTAAGCAAACCATCTGCCATGTATGCCTTAGTTGAGATTCCTGCATTGCAGGGGTTGGACTAGATGACCCTCGGGTACCAACTCTACGATTCTATCATTTATATATGTGGAAAGGAAGAGAGAGATGACTGGGATCAGGTTCAGAATTGCATGCTGTATGTCTTAGGGACTTCCTGTGTTCAAATGTATCCACAGGAAAGTATAAAGAAAACTAGGAAAGCACTAGGTATTTCTCATGCTAGGTTCTGTAATGCATTGTTGAGCAAACTGACGAACTTTTCTTAAAAAATTAGTCCTTTTTTCTGTGGATTACTATTTGTCACTGTATTTAAAATTAAAATACCGTAGTAATGTTTAGATGGCTCAGGTTCCTTTTTATTATTTTTAAAGCAGGGCAATAGGAAACTGTTAGTCAGAGATGACTGTCATGAGAAAATAGCCAGCCACCCACATAAATGCACCTTTATAGCACCTTTTGCAGCAGAACCATTGTAGGTTAAATAAATGGAATGTATTACTTTCCATTGAAACAGGAAATAATATGTACGAATATAGCACGTGACTATTGTTTTCATGAGTTTTTTCACCCAAAAGATACTGGTAGCATAACATTAGTAATTCTGATTTAAGGAGTCTCTAGTTACCTAATGCAAGAAGAATGGGTGGTATTCTCTGTTGTTTCATAATTTTAAGGACTCTGTCTGTCCTGGTAGCGATACAGGAAATTGCACTCTGCCTTTGCTATAAGGTTTGAGGCTGATGTCAAGTGTCTCCAATGTGATTGTGAAACAGAGTAGGGATTCAAATGTATTTAAGATACTTCTATACAGATGACTCCCCACTTATGCGGGGGTAACATTCCCCCCCATGCACATAAATGAAATCACATAAAGTTGGGAGCACTCTTTTAAACACTCTCTCTGCCCCTCCCTCTCTCTTTAATCCACACCAAAAATACTGTATCCAAAAATATCTACAACTAGAATTGAAGCTCTGTGGTCGGCAGTAGTTATGTTTTATTAACCAATCTTACAGTACAATCCTATGCATGTTTACTCAGAAGTAGGTCTCACTGTGTTTAGTGAGCTTATTATTAGGAACGTGTGCTTAGGATTCCAGCCTCAAAAACAATGATACATAATGCCTTCCATGTTTTAAACAATTTCTGAAAATTCAGAACTGCAAGTACTTCTGAGTTCCTTTTGTGAAAATGGCATCATATTTATTTTCCAGGAATATGAAGTAAGCGCAAGTATCCACTAGCAACTGAATGAATTCCTTTCTGTTCCATTGCTTATTGCTACATATCAGTTCAGGCAGGGACAAAGAGCTGCCAAAACTCCCACACAGAAGAACATGTTGGTTCACTGCTGCTGTAGTAGTCCTTACTTCTGGGAAAGCGTGTACAGGAGTGTCCAGAGTTGGCAAAGATACACAGATAACAACAGGGAAAAGAACACTGAAAGGCACATTTGCTTTTGGACAGAGATTCCAGAGTTTTGTGCAGAGAATTCAAAATTCTCTGTCGGCCTACCACTAAATTCTGTAATATTATTAGCAAAATAGGAAAATGTTTACTTGGTGATCTGCAAGCTTCAAACAATTTGTATAGCTTTTCAATATATTTTGAAGATCCAGTAATGGTTTTGTTTTTGCCCACCCCCACAGCCACTCAACATCGCCTACAGCCACATCTATAGCTCCTACCGGAACTTTGTGGGACCTCCTCATTTCAAGACAATCTGCCGGCTCCTTGGATACCAAGGGATTGCTGTGGTGATGGAAGAATTGCTGAAGATCGTAAAGAGCCTGGTAATGGTGAAGTTGTGGATGAGGTTCAGGCCAGAAAGTCAAAGCAGCTCTGTATATTGAACAATACATTTTAAAAATAAAATGTATATTATTTTAGAATATAAATTCCATTACATTGAGATGCCTGTTTTGGGTTGGCAGAGTATCTCCACTGAAAATATTCTGTTCTGGACTCTGATTACATTGTATTGGAGCAAAGACAATGAGAACAAAATTAAGCACCAAGAACTTGGGAAATGAAAGATATCTGGAGTGCATATTTATATCAATCTCTGATCTCCCCAGACCTCACTTTGCAATTAGAAACATAGGAAGCTGCCTTATACTGAGTCAGACCAATATTCCCTCCAGTTCAGTATTGTCTGTGATGACTGGCAGCAGCTGTCCAGGATTTCAGACACGGTCCTCTCACATCCCTAGATGCTGTACCACTGAACTAGATGCTGTACCACCAAGCCACAACTATTCCCCAGGGTCCCCTGAAGCTTTGTTTAGAACCTTTAAAAAAGGACAACCACAGTTGTAAATCATTTTCATAGCCGCATCTGTGGCCACTTTGTAAAACAGAATAAGCTTTCAAGTTTATGCTGATCTTCTGGAGCTGACCTTTTGTGTTCCTCTGCTTCTGGTAGTTGCAAGGGACCATCCTTCAGTATGTGAAAACCTTGATAGAGGTGATGCCAAAGATCTGCCGCCTGCCAAGGCATGAGTATGGATCTCCAGGTTGGTGCTTGGAATGCTTCATGAGATGGCTATAAATGTCAGTTCTTCCCTATGTGAATCTTTATTTATTTGAAATTTGTATTAATGCACTTTCACCATTTTGCTCAGGATGGCTTATGTGTGGTTATCCCGCTCTAAAATAAGTTATGCCAAGAGATAGTTACTTGCCTAAGGCCACCTTCATAACAATAGAGGTTTGAACCTAGGTGTCCTTGGCTTAGGTCCAGTGTTCAGTCCATTACACTGCACTGCCTTTTCCTGTGGTTTCAGTTTGTTGATATCAATGTGTGGAGAAGTCTCCTGGAAGACTAAAGATTATGGAGCGTCCATGCTGACATCCCACCGGGAGCAGATAGCCGGGTTATCATTCAAGAAAGCTGTTCTGTCCACCTACCCCAAGAGGTTTCAGGTGGGGATGGAGTTGTGTTTGGCCTGGATGGTGGTGAAACACCAGCACTAGCATGTCAACACATACTATGCCAATGCTGACCTAGTCTGAATTGATGGGGGCTATATAAGTTTGCTCCACCACCCCCCTGCCATGTTTGCTATTCTCAGCTCCTGCCAGCTTGCCCTTGGGCCACAATGTAGGACTAGAAGGTCACTAAATTCCAAATAGGAATCCTCTAGTTTGCAGTGGTTTTGTTGTTGTTTTGCCTATTCTGTACAGAGCCTTAGAGAAAGTAGTCTTTTCTAACACCTTGAGCTCACAAGAAACGTAGCCACCTGGAGTATCTTTCTCTTTCCCCTACTTTTTTCCGGGTATCCTATCATATCAATCCCTAGTTAATTTCTTCCTTTCTCTCTTGCTTCTTACAAGGAATCCTGGAGTTTTTCCACCACCAGCTGAAGGACATAATTGAGTATGCAGAGCTCAAGACTGATGTGTTCCAGAGTCTGAGAGAAGTGGGTAATGCCATTCTTTTCTGCCTTCTCATAGAGCAGGCCTTGGTGAGTTAAAATGAATTCTTTCAAAAATTGGCAGGGTTTTAAATAGATAAATCAACCAACCAGATGAGCTCACCCAATTCAGTTAATATGTTGATGCAGCTGTGATTTAATTAATGAGGGTGGCACCGTGTGTGTGTGTGTGTGTGTGTGTGTGTGTGTGTGTGTGTATTTAAAGGGTTTGGCCTAAGTTGTAAAGCCATTTAATAAGAAAAGCCATTTTGAGGACTTAGCCAGTGGAAGTCAGAATGTACAAACCGTGGCACATAGGAATTAAATTAACATAAAAGTGTTGTGGATTGTGGATTGGTTTCAGAAACAGAAACTGATTTGGAAGAACAGGTCATCATGAGGCTTTGTTGTGGATTTAGTGTGTTACATACACGTGGCATGGGGCTATAGGGATGAATGGAGGTTTGGGGACTCTCATTTGCATGGCATTTTTATGTGGTATGGGTATGTACCCTGCTCTGAGTTAATCCAAACAGTCTATGTATCCCCTCGACTTCGTCCTTTGCCGGTCCCTTGCCTGTTCTTATAGACCCCACTTCAGGATTGGTAGTAATAGTGGTATCTGTACAGGCTGCATACTTTGCATGACATTGCTGTTTGAATTTGCAAACACAGTGCCTGAATTCTCAAAGTACCTCCACTGTACTGCTTTCCGCACATCTGGTTTAGCACCAGCACCAAACCACGAGTGTGGATAGTTGCTTTCTGGATATTCCTTAGTGCCCAACCTAATCCTTCTGGTGCATCCCATCTTCTGTTAAGAGGAAGAATGTGTCTTCTTAGGATGCTTGACTGTATCATAGCTCTCTTGAACAGCATTTTCTCCCATTGTAGCTATGTTGGTCCTTCCGATCTGCATAATGTTAACATGTGTGCTTGAATGTGCACAACAGCCCCCCCACCCCCCTTACTGGATACTTATTCACTGAGTTGCTTCTCATAGTTAAGAAACACATCGTTAGTGTATTAGGGAGCCAAAACTATTTTGACATAGGAGCAAAATGCCAATGGCAGCATGGAGGTAAGCGCATTTGGATCCTAGTCCAAGGACAAGTATTCTGGGAAAGGATGATCAGCAGAAATTATATGTGTTGTATGTGAATAAACCTATCCAGTCTTTCTCTCAGTTCTAAATTCATCAGTGAAGATTTGGATTAGATAATGTAAAATGAAACATTCATTTGTACTTTCTGAGGGCCATAAAGGCACACAGAACTCAATCCAATACAAATTTGGTTACTGTGTTTGGTATAAGACTGATTTATTAATTTTTCCTCTACGAGTCTCTATATATCTCCTGCTTGTGACTGAAGAGAGAACATTTCGACACAAGCTTACTTTTCTTAATTTCACTGTTGTTGTTATTATGATTGTTGTTGTTATTGTTGTTATGGATCAAAGTTCCAGAGTACTAGTGGTTTTGCCAATCATAGAGTGGTCTTTTGACAAAGACCTTCTGAATTCATGATTTCCTGAACATCATAATGCCACTTAATTTCTTGTATGGTTAATAAAAGAAAGAAAGAAACCTATTTCCTTTTCCAAGGACAAACTAATCTATCAATTTACTAATCTATTAACTTGTGTTTGGGATGTGGAACAGAGCACAGATAGCTGTTCTCTAAATTACCCTGTGATAAACATAAGAGATGTGGACAGAAGGATGCCTTCTTCATTGCCCCCTGTGGAAGGAGAATTCCTTCTGCCATAGTCAGCAATGAAGGCCTCCCCTCTGTTTTCGAGATGGGATTGAACATTTAGCATGGGCTTTCTTGCAAAGTAGGAAGCAGTCACATACCATTAGACAGTTAACTATTTATTAAATGTTGCAATGGAAATTGAAACCCATCTTCTAGGATGTTCATCGTGCTATTTTTGGTAAGCAGCCAAGGCTTAGATGAGGGAACTGTGCACGTATTTTTGACACTACAAGGCATGGCTGGTGATTGGAGAATTGATCACAGCATTCTGAATGTGTCCTCACACAGAGATATATTGACACCTCCCCCTTTTGCAGTGTCTTGCCTCTTTGCATGCAGCCTGCAGCCATCATGGTTTACTTTGTTGCTGTGCCGCCCTGTAGACTCATGCAGAATTTGCTGCCAACCATTACTCAAGTCTCCTCCAGCATTATTGCTTCCCAGGTCTTGCCTCTTTGTATGTCTGCACTTTGGATTACCTTTGGATATCTGTATGTGTTTTCAAGTTGCTTCTCATTCTTCTGTGGTTCCCTCTCAGCCTCTTCCAGCCTAGTCCAAAAGCATGGCTACTTGGAAGTAAGTCCCTCCTAAGGTCTCTTGGGTCTTACTACCAAAAGAGTGTGCTGAGGATTGAAATTTTGATACTATTTATTTCTCTCTCCTCATTAACATTTGTAGGTCTTACTATCTGCTTGCATCAACAGTAAATGCCTTATATAGAGCATCATAAAACCAAGCATACATGACATTATGTAAGGTTTCTCATTCATCAACATAGGCCTTACAGCCACAGAGCTACAGAGTCCCTCCCAAGAGATAGTGTTTTCTAAACCTAGAGACGGTTGCAATGATTAATTGCAGTGATTTTTTTTTTTGGCAGTCTCCAATTTACATACACTATACTGGCTTCTAAGTGTGTTTATAAATGTGGTGCCAAACAGACACTTGCATTCCCTTTGTACATGTTCCTTGAAATGAACCACCAGACAGTCTTTTGGGTGTGTGGGAGTCTTAGAGCAGTTTTTCCAAACTGCTTTCAGTGGCAAGGTATTGGATGTGTCTGCAGGAGCCGCCCTCCCACAAAGGCCCCAGAATAACACCAGGGGAAGCTGTTTCACTTTTCATACCAGGTAGCATCCCTGTCTAGGATTCCTCCTCTGGGCTTTGTACTGGGAATGTCTGTACCTCATTAAAATTCTCTGCAGTGCTGGGTCCGGATACATGAGGGACATTGACTGTGTTTAAGCTTGCCATTTTAAGCCCCAAGCTGAGGTGTTAGCCGGAGTCACACAGTATCAGGTAACAGGTCCAGAATGCCAATCCCAACTAACAAAAGCAGGGCAAACTAGACTTAAAGATCTATGAACAGGATGTTCTGCTTTCTTTTTTTAATTAAAAGCCGACTTGAGAGGTGTGTGTAATTTGGATTAGCGCGATGCGTAACCTGGTAGTTATATATTTTCCTCTGGGCAGTAAATAGCAGGGGGGGGGAACAGTGTGGTGGAAGAGTTAATACCCTTTGCACAGTGCCACAAACACCATCCAAATGGCGCTACCATCACTATCTCCACCCCTCTGGTGGCTTTTATGTGTTGAAAACTGGGATATCTGTGATATTTTCCAGTGCCATTTCTAGTTTGACCCTGAGGTTTTGAGGACCTAGGCTAATTCCCAGCAGGAATTACTAAGGGCAGCAGATGTAAATGCAATAGAGCTTAATATTGCCATGATGTTTACTAGTAGGGCTTGGGTTTGTCTGAAGGCCCACTACTAACTTATCCCGAGTTTCATAAAATGTAAAGGGGTATTTTACTGTAGTGCTGTATGGAGATGTCCATCGATTGTGCCTTCTCTTTCTTCGTTGGCAAACCAATGGAAGAGAGAACTGCTCTGAGTGTTAGGTGGCTCAATTTATACACTGCAAGGCCTGAGCTGTCCTTCTGAAGTTCTGCAATTCCAAAGTCACCATCCTCTTCAGAGAGGTCTTTGGAGAACCAGGCAGAGGGCCTTCCTGGTAGTGGTGCCCGCCCTGTGGAACGCCCTCCCACCAGATGTCAAGGAAATAAACAACTACAGTCATACCTCGGGTTGCGAATGCTGCGGGTTACGTGTTTCCGGGATGCGCTCCGCACCGAACCTAGAAGTACCGGAATGGGTTACTTTCAGGTTTCGGCGCATGTGCAGAAGCACAAGATGATGTCACACGCATGCGCAGAAGCGCCGAACCGCATCACGCACGCACGTACGCAGACCTGGCCCAGCACTGCGGGTTGCGAACGTGCCTCCCACACGGATCATGTTCGCAACCCGAGGTATGACTGTATCCGACTTTTAGAAGACATCTGAAGGCAGTCCTGTTTAGGGAAGTGTTTAATTTTACAATTTTTTATGGGTTGTAAGCTCCCCAGAGTGGCTGGGGAAAGCCAGCCAGATGGGCGGGGTATAAAATTTATTTATATATTATTATTATTCCACATTAGACTTGTTAGTTACATGGTATATGAGAATTCCTCGACAGAAGGATCTGGCTAGGAGGCATTAATAGAAGGAATAGGAGTTGAGTTACAATACTGGCTTTGCATAGGATTATTATTATTATTATTATTATTGCTTATATACTGCTTTTGTCACAAGTTACTTCTAAGTGGTTTAGGTTTACAAGTGGAGACCATGTGTAAATGTTTGTAACCACGCAAGGTATACCTTGGTGCAGACAGTCACACAAAGTAGAATGAGGTTGAACAGCACTTATCGGTATCTGGAATCCTGGCAGTGCCACACTGTTCAACCACAGGGTTTGGACTGTTACCCATCCTTGCCTTAGATCCTATTACTAGATGAGTTAAAGAACCACAGCAAAGCTCCAGATTTTACCATGCTTTTTTAAAATAAAAATAAAAATCTTGTATTGGTTTGCACAAACTTAATATGGATTCAAAAGGCATTCTCTTCCAGTTCTGTCACCCATGAGATTGGGCTATATTTGAATAAGCCCTCTTGAGGCACATAGATCAGTATGCCCACCCCAAGTCTTTCAGACAGCTGAACATCTAGTCCCACGGGGAATTTTTAACACCTTTTATCTTTCTTCCTCCTGCCTCAGTCCCAGGAAGAAGTGTGTGATTTGCTGCATGCTGCTCCCTTCCAAAATATTTTGCCCAGGGTCTACATCAAAGGTAAGGAGTGGAGAGGTGGTCAGATGTCAGTCATTATTCCCATAGATGTGTTAAACCTCTAGAGCTGCAGAGACATAGCTGGCAATCGATAAGTTTCAACGAAACTTGCTTAGGCCCTTAGCACTAGTCAGCCATTCATTGAACTGAATTTACTAGTCGCCCTGCTGAGCAGTCCTTGTGAACGGTAACTTTTCACAACCCTTATCGGCAAAAGCAAGATGTTTGTTTTCAAAAGGAGATCCTTTTACAAGTGTGCTGGTGTTGTGGCTGTAATCGCAGAGTCCCTTCTTCACGATGCGCTACCCTGCTTTTGTTCCGTCACACTGGTCCCAGAATTGGATAATGGTTGGGAGGTGACTCTGAAATGCTGGAATTTTTTTCCCCGTTTTGCTTTCTCATTTCACTGTTTGCTGCTCGCTTAACAGAAGGAGAACGCTTGGAGGTACGCATGAAGCGTCTCGAAGCCAAATATGCCCCACTTCACCTGGTTCCCTTAATAGAGAGGCTGGGAACACCGCAGGTAAGGATGACATTGAAACCCACACAGGGTGACCCAAAATTTCACATACCTTCCCCCCCCCCCTCCCAGATTGTCTCTGAGCTGCAGGAAGTCTTTCTGGATACTGACTTGGTTTCAGTTCTACACTGTATAGTTTGTCCATAGATATTTCACTGTTACCAAGCAAAATTAAATT
The DNA here is from genome assembly GCF_963506605.1 of Zootoca vivipara. Classification (NCBI taxonomy): domain Eukaryota; kingdom Metazoa; phylum Chordata; class Lepidosauria; order Squamata; family Lacertidae; genus Zootoca; species Zootoca vivipara. The sequence goes on along the minus strand of NC_083277.1, from coordinate 59,898,560 downwards.
ATCTTTAGTGAGGATCAGTGCACTGTGTGTGTTTCATAATGGCCCCTGATATCACTCAAAAGCTAACTGAAGCAAAGATAAAAAAAAGAATCAGTTTGTTCCTGATTACCACGACCCTGTTATTGGGCTATTCCAAATGGATTTTGAGTCAAAATACGGGTTCACATGAACAACCGCTCCTGTTTCAAATCTGCTGCCACATGATCACAAATATGACAACCACAATTAAAACCCTCTCTCTTACTCCTATAAAAACCCAGCACTGTGGCATTGCAGTGGCAAATCTTCTATGCCCTGACGCCTGGCTTATATAGCATATTACAGCACTTCCCACGTGAATTGTGATCAACCTGGCAGCTTCTCTGCCTCCAGCATAATATGTCTAAGATACATAAGAGTGTGTACTCCTCTTCGCTGGCCATTTGGGGTAGTATCCAGCTAGCTCGTTCCATCAGTGCAAGGTGAACTTCTCCTTCCCCGGTGAACCCCCACCTCTTTTGGGGCTTTCTCCCACTTTCTGAAGGAGCTTTGAGGAGGGCACAGGGAGATGAGGGGGGAGTTTTGTTGAGCAAGTGGAAATCCTTGCATTGACAGAACAAGTTAGTCAGATCCCACCCATGGTCTGGAAGACACTCTGCACATTATGTGGCAGAAAAACTTACACTTACCACCTCGAGTACTCTCAACCGAGAGCTGCATGCATGTTTCCACATACAGTTAATTTTATGAGGTGCATACCTAAAAATGGTAGTTGTGCACCTAAAAAAGAAGACAGGAAGTGACTCTGAATGATTATCAGATCTGGAGGCAATCAGGAATGACTTCCAAGCAGATTGGTCTGGGAGATTTTCTTTCTTCTACAACAGGCGTTGTGAACCTGTGACCCTTCAGAGGTTGTTGAATGGTTGTCCTTCCCAACAATTGGCCATATTGACTGAAGTTGAAGGGATTTAGTCTCCAGCAATCTCTGGAAGGCTGCAGATTTCTTATCCCTTCTCTGCAGTCTGTGGCTTGGCTCACTTGCATGAGTCATCTGAAGCTATTTGCTCTACAGTGCACCTGCTCTCTGCTTGTGGTCTGGATTTTGAATTGGTGGTTTGGCTCGCAGCAGGTGACTGAACTAGGTGGAGCTTTCTTGCTTTTACAACCAGCAGAATGGGGGCATTTCATTAAAAAAATCACAAGGATGGTTATGTGTCTGCAATTGTGTGCCTTTGTGTATGTAATGCTTAGTTAACTGTCTGTATAACTTTCCACTCAAATTTCTGAGTCTGTTAGCTCCTCCTATTATTTTCTTCATCAATTTTCTTCGTAGGGGAGATAAAACAGTAGAGTAACAAGTCAGAAAAATTGGAGCACTCTTGCTGATCACATTGATTCGGTAAAAGAAATTAAAAGCATACTCCTATGCAATCAGTCCCACTGAGTTGAGTAAGACTTACTCTCAGATATTCAGTATAGGATTGCAGCCTTAAGCATATACAATGTACGACTGTGATCAGTGACAGGCAAGAGTGCTTAACTTATGGTCAAATTGAATGTGATGTAAGAGAGATGTGATCAGGATTTCCTTGGGGAACCCTTTTTCCGGTACCAGAAGCAGCTTGCCTGGCGGGGCAAAGCCACTATGCTAACTTTGTAGCATGTGAGTCACTGGTGCTTTCCAGCAGGGAGAGGCGACAAGAGGCTGACAATACCAGCCTCCTTGCTGTGCCATCCCCCTCCCTCCTGGCAGCTACGAGTCCCTTGCTAGTGTAGCAGCTCCACTGAATGGGTTTCCATGACCCAGGCACTTCTCCACATCCTCAGACCATTTAACTGGGAATGCCTATAAGAATTTTCTGGTCCTAATGTACACAATTGTCTTTTTGAATGCTGCCGCCAGTGATTATTTAATCGAGGACAAGGCTATCAGTATCAATGGCTAATAGTCGTGATGGCTGTATGTTGCCTTCACAGGCAGCATGTCGTTGGATACCTGTAGTCACTGGGGAACAACAGCAGGATGGGGCTCTTGGCCTTGTGTCCTGCTTGGAGACTTTCCTGAGACATCTGGTTGGCCATTTGGGAAATGGGATGCTGAACTAGATAGGCACCTGCTTGGATCCAGCAGTGTTCATCTTACATCATCCAAAGACCCATCTCTGACAAGTAATCTATTATACTGTGATTTGTTTTCTTAATCAAAGGAATTAGGCTGACAACCAAGGCAGTAGATTCAGGAACGTGAATAAGTAGTTAGAGAGCTTTGGATGGGCAGTTAGCCATCCATTACATACATAAAATAGTGGGATAGTAGGACATAGGAATTCAACATTACACTCTTCCAACCTTCCCATCAGTGCAAGTGTTTCAGCTTGCCAAGCAAAACAATCTCCCCTCTCCTCCCTGCACTTGCTGTCCTCCCAGAGCCAGTTTAGGAGGACATGGGGGAGGAGAGGGGTTAAAGTCCCATTGCGCCAGCAGGACTCATCACACCAGTTCCTGCGAGTGCAGCTACTTTGCGGCTCTCTTTGTTGAATGTGTCCTCTTACTTATTTACTTCTTACTAGATTTATTTGAGACTTTTGAAACCTAAACACATAACATTTCTTCAAACCCTGATTGCAAGAGGGCCGTAAATATTCCCTGTGCCCATGTAGAAAGAACAAGGAAAAGGGAAGCTATACTTTGCAAACCTTTCAATTTACATCGTCCCAGCAATCCTCTTTCTGTTTTAAAGAAGTGCATTTCGCAACCCTCAACACACATTTAATTTAACGTTGGATGCAGGCAGATCACTCTTGTGTAATTCATTCTCTTTCTCTCTTTCTCCAAAGAGAGCATGGGTTGAAAGATTGTGCAGATTGGACTTCCACATGGAGCACTTGTCTCAGAAGTTATGTGCATTCACAGCTCCTACTCCTTTGTCATGGGGGTGGGGATATTGTTGGGCTGGATGTGCACATAAAACAACCCAGGGCAAGAGGCACACAAATCCCGTCAACTTCTTCATAGCCACAGGAGCCACAGACCTGCTCCCTTTATATCCATTTACACCTGATTAATAGGAGGAGTTAGTTGCTGTGAGACAACTGTCCAAACCTGGGATGGGCAAGCATCCCATTCAGTTGGTGAAAGTAGGTTAGTTGGATTGTTTAAGAGCTGTCTTCCACCAGTGCTTCCCATGATAGGGCAGAAGTTAGCATGAAGGGCAGAAATGGATCTCTCAACATTCAGGCATGTGTGCAATGGTGAGCCGCATGCACCTCTGCGTTTTATTGTGGGAAAAGCCAGAAGAACATCAACAGCACATGGCTCCAACATACATTGAGAAGGGGTGTGGTGGTAACAGAGTTTGGCCCACGGAAGGTGCCTCCACCCATTTTATTTTATTTATTTGCCCTCTCCCCTTTATCTTCCCATGCCAGAGCCCCTGACCTTTAAGTAAGGCTTTCTGGGGGAAGGAGCAGGTGAAAAAGTCACATTCCACCAACTTCCTTCCACTGGTGCTTCTTCGGATCCAAGCCTCTATCTGAAAAGGTTCTGTACAGTAATTTGACTTTCCTCTCTTCACACTTGCTTTCTGTTGAGTATTAATTCCTTCTCCAGCAGAATGTCCTTGTAACTATGCCTTAGATAACACTGGTGGAACTCCTAATCTCAATATTTACCGACTGCAAAATAGATGGTGAGTTGAGATAGTATCAGCTCTGGGAACCTTTCTGGGAAGGTTGGGAGTCTGTTGATACTCTGCAGCCAGGAAGGAGAGCCTGTGGCCCTCCTGTTGATGTATTTTGACTTTAATGAAGAATTCTAGCTGCATCTGAACACCACTGTTCACCACTGTAACAAACAACAGCTGCTCAACCATATGCATTCAGCAGCAATGGGATTTACCCTTGGGTTTTTTTTTAATGTATGATTCCCACTTAAGAATCATTGATATGCAAAACTAAGAAACGTATGGAGTTGACATTTCCAGGCCTATAAATGCCTTAATGTATGTCACTTGTCTTACTGCTGAATGGGAAAGTCTAGTCATAATTTTCTATGTCTTCCAGTTTTAGTCAGTGAAGATACAAAAAGAAAAAGGGGTGAATGTGTTTAAAAAATGGACCAGTTTACTTAAAATCAGCCATGCCAAGAATCCAGAATTGAAACAATTCCATGTTACATACCAAAAATTCAGATATAGCTCACCACCACTAGGGAATGATGGATGGGTCTTTAATGGGATCGTTGAGATTCTGGTCATAAAGTTGTGTGAAGCTGGAGCAACATGACGAATGGCTTGTGCCAAAATGGTGCTGCAACATCCCCTTCAAAGCGAATAGGTCAAATCCATCCTGCTGTGCTTTTGGTTGGTTGCAACTACATTATCAGCAGTTACTGCTATATACCACCTACGTAGGGTTGAGATGACATAACTGTATGATGGCTGAAGTGCCTTTAGTTGTTCCCCGTGCTGCCACATCTCATCCTGCCATCCTGCCTCCCATTTCTGTGCTGCGTATTTGTATTCAACTCATCTTACTGTTCTACATCAAGCAAAAGCTTACAACTTAGGAGTGCAATTCTCCAGGCAGTGGTCCTGTGTGACCCTCCTTCATTTCAGTGTGCAAATACACTGCCCTATTTGTATTGTAAAATGTGGAGGGGGTCCCCTCTAGCAGTGAGTGTTAGAAAACTGGGTGTTTGGAGGGATCTTAATTTGTCAGTGCTTTTAAAATTCATCTTTTGAGATTATTAACAAATGGGAGAAAACCTATTTACCCATTTATTTTATTATTAACCAGGTGTCAATTTCTAGTCAATATAACTAAATTACATACAAAAAAATGACTGGGACCCTGGTTCCCCTTTAGTATCTGTCTGAATTTAAAATATTCATAGAGGATGGCATCCCTGATTATCAAAGCTAAATTTGCACATTCAGGTGTATATTTTAAGACATCCTAAAGAGCATATATCAAATAACTAGTGTGGATGTGCAGATTTTGATTAATATTTCACAATAACCTGCTGTTATTAACAACAGTCTAACGAATAGGCATGTAAAAGACATGACCATAACATAACGTACACTACAAACTCTGCAGTAACAAAGCACCCTTGCATAGCAGTACTTTGCTGCCAGGCATTAAGTACAGTGGTGCCTCGCAAGACGAATTTAATTTGTTCCACGAGTCAATTCATTTTGCGAAAAATTTGTCTTGCGAATTATGGTTTCCCATAGGAATGCATTGAAATTTCTTTTTTTGCCCATAGGAACGCATTAATTAAATTTCTATGCATTCCTATGGGAAACTGCGATTTACAAGACGAATTTTTCGCAAAACGAATTCGTCTTGCAAGTCACCATCAGAAAAATTCGTCTTGCAGGGCATTCGTCTTGCGAGGTACCACTGTATGCAGAAACAATAAAATGTGCAGGAAATCTTGAAGATAATAATAAGAAGAAGAAACACCTGATATAGAAGCAAATTTCAGCTTCTCTCTTCCACCACACTCTTGGTTATCCTCGAAGTAAAGAATATTTGTATAAAGAAAGGATACTTTTGACAACTCACTCCTAATCTAAATAGCAAAAGTACCTCAATGTTCTTAAGCACAAATTAAGGGCAAAGCAAACTCCTACAAGAAATATTATTTCCAAGTGCAAAACACAGGAAGGAAAAGGTCAACGTGATGAGCATTCGAGTGGAAAGTGACGTTTTACACCTTCTTTTATTCTTGGGCTTCTCTTCCTCAGCAAATAGCCATAGCCCGTGAAGGAGACTTGCTGACCAAGGAGAGGTTGTGCTGCGGCCTGTCCATGTTTGAGGTTATCCTGACTCGCATTCGGAGCTACCTCCAGGACCCCATCTGGCGCGGGCCTCCCCCTACCAATGGCGTCATGCATGTTGACGAGTGCGTTGAGTTCCACCGGCTCTGGAGTGCCATGCAGTTTGTGTACTGCATTCCTGTGGGGACAAATGAATTCACTGCTGAGTGAGTAGGCCTGCACTGGGTTGCACTGAGTTCTAATGATCATGTATTAAGAGGATTTTTCACCACAGTCAGGAAAGTTATAGCAAATCTGCAAATACCTCCTTACTTGAGGTTTGCTTCTACATGCAGGAATGTGGGCCGCTTTATTAATGACTGGACACTGTATCTCTGATGCCAGGAATGGGCTCCGGGAGTCTCTAGTGGTAGTCAAGTGAGTTATCTTTTGAATGACTCTGACCTATTTGGCCTAAGACACTGGCTTTCGTTATACAGTGGAACCTCGGTTTATGAACACCTCGGTTTATGAATTTTCGGTTTATGAACGCCGCGGACCCATCTGGAACGGATTAATTCACTTTACATTACTTTTAATGGGAAAGTTCGCTTCAGTTTATGAACGCTTCAGTTTATGAACAGACTTCCGGAACCAATTACACCCATGTTTCAGTTTATGAACGCTTCAGTTTAAGTACTTCGTGGACCTGTCTGGAACGGATTAATCCACTTTCCATTACTTTCAATGGAAAAGTTCGCTTCAGTTTATGAACGGTTACTCCACGGACCGTCTGGAACGGATTAATCCACTTTCCATTACTTTCAATGGGAAAGTTCGCTTCAGTTTATGAACGCTTCAGTTTATGAACAGACTTCCGGAACCAATTGTGTTCATAAACCGAGGTACCACTGTACTGCCTTCTGAGTTGATTTGCTCATGGACTCATATTCTTAACACAGAACCAAGCAACCAGGAATTCTCAGGACAAGCAACTCAGTAATACCATGCCAGCCAGTCATTCTCAATATGTAATTTCTTCCATGTCCTTTTTCCCTCCAGGCAATGTTTTGGAGATGGGCTGAACTGGGCTGGCTGCTCAGTCATAGTCCTCCTGGGACAGCAGCGTCGCTTTGATCTCTTTGACTTCTGTTACCACCTGTTAAAGGTGCAGAGGCAGGACGGGAAAGACGAAATCATAAAGAATGTGGTAAGTCTGGGGGTGAACACTGAGCTGAATGTGACTATTTAGCTCAATATTGTCTACTCCAGTGGTTCCCAATTAGGGGTCCAGGGACCCCTGGGGGTCTGTGGAATGCACCCAGGGGGTCCACGGCCCTAACCTTTGCCTCCCCCCCCAACTAATTTTTTGCCATTTTTGCATGGAAATATCACAAATTTTCGTAGAATCATAGAGTTGGAAGAGACCACAAGGGCCATCCAGTCCAACCCCCTGCCAAGCAGGAAACACCATCAAAGCATTCTTGACATATGCCTGTCAAGCCTCTGCTTAAAGACCTCCAAAGAAGGAGACTCCACCACACTCCTTGGTAGCAAATTCCACTGCTGAACAGCTCTTACTGTCAGGAAGTTCTTCCTAATGTTTAGGTGGAATCTTCTTTCTTGAAGTTTGAATCCTTTGCTCCATGTCCGCTTCTCTGGAGCAGCAGAAAACAATCTTTCTCCTCCTCCATATGACATCCTTTCATATATTTGAGCATGGCTATCATATCACCCCTTAACCTCTTTTACAGTCTGGTTTTTTTTAGTATATCTAAAATCCTTTGCTTTTTAGGGGCTACCCCACATTTTGTTCAAAAAAATGGCTTTGCAGAGGTAACTACAATAGAGTTATCAAAATTTTCAAAAGTGGGGGGGGGGGTCCCATGGCTTGGCTTTTGACAAATAGGAGGTCCTCAGTAATTAGCTAATTGGGAACCACTGGTCTACTCCAACTGGCATTGGCTAGCTATTGTCCGAGAGAGATATTTCACATCACATCACCTGCTACCTGGAGTGGAGCACAAGAAGCCGCCCTGAGACCCCCGGGTATAGGGTGGTATATAAATTCAATTGATGATGATAATGATCATAAGCACCTCTGGGCTGGGGAACCTTTCTCGCTTCGTGGGCCAGATCTTTATCTGGATCTGCCTCATGGCCCAAATTTGACAGGCAGGCAGGGCCACCCACCTGTCAGTCAAGTGATGTCATTATGTTGCTAATAGATACGTCGGGAATAAGAGGTGTTATTGGCATTTCTCTCTGCAAAAAGCTAGGAGGGAACTGTGTCAGGTATTAGTTTCTCTAGCTGTCTTCGCGCCAGTCTTTCAGCATCAGGCTAGCTGTAGAAGCAGAGGTCTGAAAGCTTCATTGCTCTTTGCTTTGCCTGTCTTTTCATTTCTTCTCTAGCCTCTTAAAAAAATGGCTGACCGGATCAGGAAGTACCAGATTCTGAACAATGAGATTTTTGCCATCCTGAACAAGTACATGAAGTCAGTGGAAACAGACAGTTCTACAGTCGAGCATGTGCGCTGCTTCCAGCCCCCCATCCACCAGTCCTTGGCCACCACCTGTTAAATAGTCCGTGCTGGAAATGAAATGTGAGCATTCGTGTCTCTACATCTGAAGTCAGTGAGGAAGGAGCAACTGGATCTCAGAGGCCTGGAAGGGAAAACCCTGAGAACACAGATCTGTCAACAGTGCAGACTTGGATGGACCCAGTATACAAAGCAGCATTTTCCTAGAAGGCCTGTTTTGAATGCATGTTCTTCTATAGTGTCTTTCTGGTTGGTTTTACCCATAGCTTTGAAAATGTGGTGAGATGGAGCAAAATGTGGTTTTTTTCTCCTGTGGTATTGTCAGCTTTTGTGATGACCAAGAAAAACCCAATCAAGCACAAAACTGTATGGCCCTTAAAAGAGTTGTTGTTGTTTTTTTTGGGGGGGGGGGGAGGTTTACAGTTGAAGCAGTCATCACTTCAGTGTGTTGCAAGTCTTCCGCTTGATGCACCATGAGACTGAAAAGCCTTCCTGCTTGATGGGAAACAACAGCTTAAATGTTTAAAACATTCAGAAATGCTAAGTTGTTCCTGCAAGAGATGATAAAGAGCTGTGTGATTTACGCAAGCAAAAAAAAAATCAGGTTCTTTTAGAGATGGAATATTGACTATCATTCTCCACCTAGAATTAGAGGATTTTTTGTCATTGCCTTGTTGTCCTCTGCCCTTCAAGAGTTGTTTCGGGTGCAATCTTCTGCAAAATTACCTGGAAACAAGCCACATGTATAGGACAGTGCTATTAACCTTTCTAAGTTTCATGATGCGTCTTTACTTAAGCAGTGGAGCATTGACAAAAGAGTCTTCTCATATTTTGAATTGATTATCACTGCTATGGTGGCCCTGCATAATACCTTCCCCTTGACCAGGTACTGTTGGCAGTACTGTAGTTTTACCTGAGCGTCTAGGATTTTACACAGCCAGGAGAAGAGGCACTGATTGTCATGACTCAAGACTCTTGATAAAGTTGCCAGGTCAAGGAACTAGTAAGTTCTTTTAGAAATGCAATTGGTGCATTCTTTGGGATATGGCCAGTAGAATAATGAGAACAATACACCTCCCTATTCTGGGGAAATATATGACATTTGGTAATCGGTTCAGAATTAGGTATACAAACTTTGGAAACAATGCTAAAAAATAGATTTAGCATGACTTCAGGGAGTTTAGAAACAAACAAAAGGCAGCAGCTTATATATTGTTAGTATGTATGATTCCAAAGGCATGCAGATTTTCAACAAAAGTTTAAAATCACCTTGTCATAACCCTGTAGAACAAAGAAGTGAACACAGGAATATCTGTGTGAACAATTCACAGAATTGGAGATCCAGGCGGGACTCAAAGGTCATGCTTCTGCAGCTCCCTACACCAAAGTAGACCTCCTGTCACCAGTGTACCCTACAGCTCAGATGAGAGTGTTCTACCCGTAGGAGGTAGAAACAAGAAAGAGATGTATATGGGAGGAGAAAGCTTGGAGAGAAAATACCAGAGACAATGCAAAGAAACCATGCAACAATGCTAAAGAGAACTCTCTCCAAACTAATGAAAAGTTTAGAACAAGTCTGCTGAGACAGGTACCAAAGTTTAGACCTGTATAATATTGTGAAATGAAAATAAAGTTCTTTAAGATATTGAGAGAAGAATTAGTTTCTGCTAGGATACCATAAGGCACTTGAGTTATTTACCATGCAAGTTTCCTGTCCCCCCAGTTGCCTACCATGACTATTGAAGGGTTTCAGAACTGCAACCCTTTAATATTTAGGTAGTTTAGATAGAATTTCCTACAAGGAAAAGGCAGCATTTTTATCTCCCTTCTGATTTGCTCTACAGATTTCAGAATGGAGCATTAAGGAAGCATTTAAAATGCAATCTATTAGACAAAGGGCACACAATGCACCAGAAAGTTCTCCTATACAAGCCACAAAACAATGAAAGGGACAAGTGTAGGAGCATAACCATGTTCCCTTCACTGGGGCTTGCTCAGGAAAACATCCTGGTAGATTGTTAAAGTAATGTATATTTCGGTGTGTTACCCTAATTTTTACCTGTCAGGCTCTATCACTGTCAGGGCAGATGTCAGAACATCCAGCATTTATCCCAGACTCCAGACATTCAGTTCTTTAGTCTAACTTTTGCCAGCCAAGATAAATCTCCACTTAAAAAAAAAAGTGTCTTTTTTATTAAAAAAAAAAATCAGGTGTTTTAAGTCTGTGTTTTTCCTCCTTTGTCTCATCATAAAGCTGATACTTAATTGCTGGTGTTTGGTTCATTGTCACAGCATGATGACAAATGTTACGAAGCCAGAGACTCGGCATTTTTTTCCCCTTGAGGGCACATGAAGTAGAACCCTCTTAATTGGCTGTGTCAGGCACAGGAAGAACATTCTGTTTCAAGGGACAGCAACGACATAGAATTATTACCATGAGGTATATTTCCTTTGGCAAATACCTTTATTTCCTTAAAGGCTCTCATAAGTTTCCAAAGTAACCAATAAATATCCCTTCTCAGAATCTGGGGAGCATGTTTGCAGCATTTCAAACTGCAAGATACATCTTGCAATGTGGAATTAAGGCGGTGCTCAGAAAAGTCACCCGAAGACTCTTAACTCAGGCAGAAATAAACAAAGGGACTTAGAAGTCCAAAGGGGAAGAATTAAATTCCAGCAAATCCCATCTTAAATATCTAATGCAACAATTAAAGTGCTTCAGGGTTTTTGGGAGGAGCACATATTGTCAGTTTAGCTGAATATCATTCTCATCATGTACCTTAGAAACCCTCAGCCTCAGATTTGCAAAACTGAACCAAACTATGTAAATACCCCAGTTAGAATTTGAACGTATCTAATGAAATAGACAAATAGGATGCCGTTCATTCTTATTTTTGTTCACACAGCCTTTTCAAAATAAAATTCAATCTTTTTGTGGTGGTTACTTACCAGAGCATGATACCACAGGGGTAAACTCTCAGTCCACTTGAGAAAGTCATTACAATCCAGAACAAATGCCATTCTGAGGACTATTCTGTAGTATCAGCTGCAATATGTTATATTTAACAGCCCATGTCCAATAGAAGAGTCAACGAGATGATCATAATTCCAATAATCGTTTCCAATTCTATGAAATGGAATTTTTGAGCAATGCTCTCACATTACATTTTAACCCTGTTACTTACACATGGGTTGTGGGTTACTCTCTATTGAGATCAATGTTATTTCTAGGGAAATCCTAAATGCTTTAAGTATACAAGTGAGAAGGAAGACAGGGTTGACTTCTGAGTCTTTGAATATGGGGAAAACTCAGGGTAAGTTTGGAATATTTCCTAGAGTTTTTAAAGTATCTGTCTAACATGGTTTCCTTTCTCCCAGGATGTTTTTTCCCTGAGATTTCCATCCTCTGAATTCCCCGCAATGAATCCCAGTGGCCTTCATAGGATACTCTTTATGGGATAGTTCTGGTCCTCCTACTTGCAGACTAAATAACGAAGTTGTTATCAAAGAATGAGCTGAGTGAACCAGATGTTCCTCCATGCTAAAAAAGAAATGTAACAGCTAAGTCTGTCCCCAACTGTTTGTGAAGATACACTGTCCCACAGGAACACTTTATGCCACAAGAAACAAATAAATGTAATAATTAAGAATACCTACAAGAATGTTCCCCGGAAGATGCTGTGGATGCATCTCTTCTGTGATCCACTGTTCTGTCCTAGCCTTCCCATCAGCATTTACTGTAAGAGGATAATTCTTACATAAAGTGCCATTACTTGTCTTCCAAGTCCAAGGGCAGACAGTTCTTACTCCAGACACATAGCTTATGGGGGAGTAAGCATGAAATGCACCTCCATCTTATTTTAAAAGAAAAAGGTGTTTCTCACCTATCAGAATTACAAACCCTGGATCAGTGATCCTTACCTTTTCCCCTGTGGGTGGAAAAGCATACTGGAGAGGCTCAATGGCTTGGACCCAAACTCATCTTGTGCCAATGGAATGCAAGAAAACCTGGAATTCTGCTGATTTTTCAGCCTTGGGTGGGCTATGCCATGTCCAACCTTTTTGTGTGTGTGTATGTGGTGGAAAGCAGCCAGGCCAGGAAAGCCCCATTGCATGAGCAGAATTCTGCTTGTACTTCTGCAGCCCATAATATTTTTGAATAGGCCAGTGGCTAGGCACTGAGAAAGGGCTAGGCAAAGGATGGGGAATGATCTGGGCCTCCCCCCATGCCCACCTGTCATTCCCCTGGCATCATATGACATCAGGTGATTCAAGCTTCAAAGGAAGAAACAGAAGTGCTCTATCTTCCCAATTATTCCTTTGCATGCACAGCTTACAATTCAAGCCATAGCTGCAAAGGTTCCTGCAGAAAGCGAGGCTTGAATTGTAAGCAATGGATTTAAATTCATGGCTGACTGCAGGCCTGGCTTTCCACAGGAGAGCCCCTCTGATCAGGAGCTTCTGAATACAACCAATCCCAATGGGGCTTGTGTTTGGTGCCAGATTTAAAAGGCACAGCTTGCAAGCCAGCCTTGTCGTAAAATAGCTGGGAGTCTCCTTTAAGGCTTCTGATCATTCCTTTGAAGACATGGCCCTACACAACCTTGAGGGTGTCTGGGTGGACACGTCTGGGGAGGGTATGGCCTTGTGAGCAAAATTAGAACCTCTAGAAGACCAAATTTGGCACACAGACCATATGTCCCTTGGTTAGGCTGCCCTAACCCCATCCTCACCACTGTCTCAAGTCTTGATTGCCGCTTCCAAGGCTGTTTTTCAGTAAAAATAAAATAAAAACATGTTTAGGGGTCGGGAAAGAAACATGCAATGGTGTGCAACATGTCATTTGGCTTTTTAAGTGTTTCTGGTGGGAACCAGGAAACCACAAAGGTACGTATCACAAGATAGGGCCTGACAAAAGGATAAACCAAGTCTTGAGGATGTAGACTCCAGACTACTTCAGCAATGATGATGAACAGCTGTGGCCCTTTCAGGCTTTAAACAGTCTATCAGGTTGATTTTTTGTGACTTGACGTTAAAGAACAAACTCTCTGCACTTCAACCATGTTCCCTTTACCAACAGAATTTGTCAGAAGTGTCAGTGGTCATATTAATTCCTATTCTCTTCTGTATTATTCTGGTTTTAATTGATATTTGTCTATTTGAGAACATGAGCAAGGTGCTGTTTTTAAGAACAGATGTTTTTAAAAAAGGACTTTGCATAATTCTTTCAAATGTATCATATTTGTATGGAGACTTGTCCAGGACTTTTTTGTACAACGAATTTACATTTATTTATGGTGCGGTATATTCACAGTAGTGATCAACTATGGTGTTTGAATTCTTGAATCATATTTGCTATGCAGCGGGAAATGATATATCTTGTTTTGTATTTTTGTTCCTTCATCATTGGTCAACGGAAGTTTTCCATTTCCATTCAAAATGCTTCTGTATCGATAAGGCACCCTGTGTGTGGTGACATGATGACCTGTATTGCAACTTCCAACAATATGTACAGCAAAGATAGGATGAATCCTGTTAACAAGGGAAAAAATAAAAATTGAGTCATAAATGGTTTGAATGAAAGGGTGACAAAGTTGTTGTAGCATTATTACATACAGGTGGTTTGGGGTATGAGGTGAATCAACCCAAATTGGGGCTTATACAGGTCTCGTTGGTGCTCCATTTAGATCTGGGGATTCAAATCTTCCCAGCTGCGGTTCCCTTGCCCATCCAGTTGCCACAATACTTGTCACTGCCATGTTCTTATTACGCTTATAATTCAGCAAGCACAGTGTCAGGAGCAAGTCAGCAATAAACCACTCCATAGTGGAATGTCAGGCATAATAAGCACAGTATGTAGTTCATCCCCAGTAGGTCTTGCCCCCATGGATCTGTTGCAAAGACTGAAAGTCCTTGCCTCCCCAGAGCCATCTAAGTTCCCACCTCTCCAGAGCTTTTTCAAGCAATTGGAGATTGCGCCTGCGTGAAGCCAACCTCTCTTCCACGCTTTCCATGCCTCTCTGAATGCAAGAATACAATAGCCACTGGAGCTCACAGAAAGTGTGGGCTGAGGTAAATCTCCCTAGCAAATTTCACCCCAGTTACATGAGCACTAGGTACCCCACACAAGGCACTCTCAGCCTTACCCTGTTATAATAATATGGGTATACTAGTAATAATAACCTACCCAATGTAAAGATTACTGAGATTATTTTTTCAGAGGATTTCAGATACAGTATATCAGTAACCTTTTCAACATAGTCAAGCGCTTTCTTTCTATTGCAGATGGAGAAGGGAGCTGAGGCAAAATGTAGTTTACCTCAGACCACCATTCTCACATATATATGCAAAAAAATATATATCATGGATTTGTGTATATGTCAGTCTTCGTAAACAGTTAAGTCCACTCTACAGTAAAGTTAAAGGGACCCCTGACCATTAGGTCCAGTCATGACCGACTCTGGGGTTGCAGTGCTCATCTCGCGTTATTGGCTGAGGGAGCCGGCGTACAGCTTCCAGGTCATGTGGCCAGCATGACAAAGCTGCTTCTGGCGAACCAGAGCAGCTCACGGAAACGCTGTTTACCTTCCCGCCAGAGTGGTACCTGTTTATCTACTTGCACTTTGAGGTGCTTTCGAACTGCTAGCTTGGCAGGAGCTGGGACTGAGCAACGGGAGCTCACCCCATCACGAGGATTCGAACCGCCGATCTGATCAGCAAGCCCTAGGCTCTGGTTTAACCCACAGCGCAGCGCCACCCACATCCTTTACAGTACTAGCATGTAAAATGTTTTCCCTCCAGAAAGCAGGCATGGCCATTTCATTTTTCCAAAGCAATTGGATAATATTCACCAGGGAAGCAATAATTTCTGTTACAGCCACACAATGAAAAATTTGGCAATCAACCTTTTTTTAAAAAAAAAAGTATTATTGTTTTCAAAAACTTACAATAAAAACAAAAAACAACCAATGACAATATTCACGCAGAGCATGTTAGAGAGATATGCCTGTATCACTTTACAGATCACTAACCGCTTTTGCAACTGTGACTCCTCTTGGATTATCAGCCAGTGCTAATATAACCCCTCTACATTGTCAAGTGAGCTGTGTGGGTGGGGCTGACGGGACCTCCCATTTAGTTATGAATGTGAGAAGCCGAAACCACACCCCCATCACAATGCTCCTTTTTCACAATGCCTCAAAGCACCTGATTTTGCTGTGTGATACCCACTCATACACCTGTGTCCCGAACATTGAGCCAAGCCTCCTGCAGGAGGAATTATCCTTGAATGTCCAGATCAATGGCAAAAAGTGCAGTATGGAGACCGCAATAGCGAGGGACCGATTGCTATTACTCTGAGTTCCATATCTCCCCATACAGCCAAAGAACATACCAGAACGGACAAAAACCTGTGTTAACCTACACTCCAGATACTTACAGTTGCCTCAGCCTCACAGCACACTATTTCCAAACCAGTATTTCAGGTGTGGGTGCATTGCTAAGAGACCAGTGTTCTGCAGGGAAGTTTCATTGGGGGGGGGGCTTGTAAAAAGGGACTCATTTGTCAAATGCATGTACTGTATTCAGATCCCTTTTCCATTCCAAACTGCATCGGGTAGGGGGAAATCACTTCTTGTTATGATACTGTTTTAATTGCTTGAAGTTAAAATAGCCTGGACCACAAATAACGGCCCAGGAAAGCATTCTAATATGGGAAGTATATCCATTACAGTATTTTCCCCCATCCCCTGGTGGGCATGTAAAAACGGAATATTTATCATCATTATAATAACAAATCATTCAGAATGTGCCCCTGTAGCAGACTGGCCACTCAGACTGAAAGAATACTCCAATTTCCACCAAGCCCAAGACTTTCCAGGTACATACTGCATAAACAGAAGCACTTCACACACAGCCTCTCAGCAATACAAGCAAGTCTTGTGTCAAAGGATATGGTGCTTTCAGTGTCTCTTAGTGTTAAAGATACTAGGCATGACCCATGGCCCAGATGTCACTTGGGATACAAATCATTCCCCAGGAAGGGCATAGTTCTATGTGGAGCTGGACTCTCATTCCAAGGGCCTGAAACTACTGTACACCTCTTTTACACACCCCAGTCCAGGACAGCTGTAGTCCCATACCCTGGGAGTGGTCCAAAGAAATTCACAAAGAAACACCCTAGAGGGGGGGAAACCAATTTCAACCATAGCCTATAAAACTACGTAATTAAAGGGGAATGGGCCAAAAAAGCAACTCAAAAGGGAAGCATCCTTTGGGATCAGCTTTTGTTACCGCACAGCCCACCACCCCGGCAGCTGTCGCTTTTATTTTTCCTTTCCTGGCTCATTAGGGCTAACCGAGCACCATCCCATCAACCTCAATCTTTCCTCAGCCTTCTTACTTCTTACCGTACTTCTTACAATCACTCCAGGGGATGACACTGCCTGTCAGCTTCCTCCTCCTCCTCCTCCTCCTCAGTCTCTTGATTTCCCTTGCAGAACTCAACAGGCAGCTGAATTATATATGCGTTGGGAAAACATGTGCGAAGTAGTCCTGGGCATCTAAGGCCCATTTTATTTTGCTGCTTTTGCTAGAGGGGCTTCGTGGATTTCCCACTTTTAGAGTGCAAGTTAAAGAAACTTCATCCAATGTGATAGCGTCTGTTTTCCAGGCAGAGCTGAACTCAGGTATGAGGACCACCCTCACCCCCATTTTCACCTTAGCGGTTCTCCATGAAACAAAGAAATATGTGGCATTTGACCCCGGTAGTCACGATCACCTGCCGGATTTGTGCGCCCCTCCGGGCAAGGAACGGCTCGCTTCGCAACGCGCGTAGGCGCCGAAGAGCACGTGGGCACAAGCCCCTCCTCTGGAGAGGGGGAGACGGAGTCAGATTGAGAAAACCCGCACCGGGAGAAGTGGTGGATCCGGCTGGGGCAGGTGTGATCTCAGCAGCTCCTTCTCTTTTCTTGCCCAGGGCAACTTCTCCGCTCGCCACAGGTTGGGGCGAGGCCATCCCGGTCGACTTCGAGTCGCTGCCGAAGGGAGAAGAGCCAAGAGCGCGCAGAGGCCGTCCCCATAATTGGTTAGTCTTTAAGGTGCTCTTGCCAAACGAGAGTCCTTGGAGTTTTCGCTGCAACAGGCTGGCAGGACTGCGCTACCCCTCTTGGAACAGCGAGCGAGCGAAGATCGGCGGCGGCGCGGACGAAACGATCCCACCCCACAGCCTCCCGTCTCCGGCAGCCGCGTCCTCTTCGAGTCACTTCTCCCGGGGATGCGCTGATCTCTGCTGAGCCTCGGCAGGAAGGAGCACATGGAGCGACCGGAGCCGCTCTGGGTGAACAGTAGCTGCGCCAACGGTGAGTGAGAGCGCTCGCTTGGCCGCCCCATGCGGGTTATGAGGGGGAGAGAGGGATGGAGAAGAGGCTGCTTGGCTGCTCTCCTCCTCCTCTTCTTCTTTACCTGCTTCCATTTCCCAGGGTTAGGGAGACCTTTCCATGTCCATCAGGCGAGTTCCTGGCTCCCGGTCCAAAAAACTGATCAGGAAGCCTCAGTCCTTCCCACGCTGGCAGACAAGCCCATTACTAAAATAATCGCTTTGCCCCCTTTTTCTGGAATACATTTATATAATTTCAAGAGGGAGATCAGAAGATTTATAAGGTCTTCAGAACCTCTTGCCCCACGTCGCCTTTGAGGTCTGTGTAGTGGCCTGCTTTGCGTAACCGTGGGGTTTTGGGAAGGTGGCGTTTTCTTCTCCTTCGGTTCTCCAGGCGATTGCAGCAGCTACCTATGTTTCCTTCCCTCCGGGTGCCTGTAGGTCGCCAAGCAAGCCAAGCGATTTCACCTGCCTGAAGAGACAGGTGCAGAGATAAAAAATAAAGGAGAAGCTCGTTTGGCAAGGGGGCTGGTTCTCACGATCAGCCCGGCCAGTCTCCTCCTTTGCAGATGAAACTCACACCTAAAGAGCAGGATTTCCCGAGAGTGATTTACTTAAACTGGTGAGGTGGTCGTGAGATCGAGTTAGAAGTAATTGTATATTTCCTTATTCTACCGTTTATGGAACAGGCAGCTCTTGTGAGCGCTCATGGGAACATGGAAAGCTGCATTATATCAGGTCAGACCCTTGGCCAGTGAGTCTAGTCCAGTATTGTTTACACTGACTCCCAGTGGCTCTCCAGAGTTTCAGGCAGGGAATTTTCCCCAGCTCAACTTGGAGATGCCAGGGGTTGAATTTGGGACCTGCATGCAAAGCAGACTTTCTATGACTGAGCTGTCAGTTCACCCCTAGAGGAAATAAACAAGAACTCTGGTGGCAGATGGGCTACAGTGCCCTGATGTATCAATGAGGTTGGACTCCTATCAGCCCCAACCAGTATAGCCAATGGGAGATGTAGCCTGACAACCTCTGGAGGGTCAAATGTTCCTTCATCCCACAGGTAAAAGGGCAAAGGAAAGATTAAAGCATGGGAGGTTGGGAACATTAAGGCCCTCAGGGCAGTTACTCCAGTATTATCATGTACACAAGTTCATAAAGGTAAAGGGACCCCTGACCATTAGGTCCAGTCGTGACCGACTCTGGGGTTGCGCGCTCATCTCGCATTCTTGGCCGAGGGAGCCGGCGTATAGCTTCCAGGTCATGTGGCCAGCATGACAAAGCCGCTTCTGGTGAACCAGAGCAGCACATGGAAACACTGTTTACCTTCCTATTTATCTACTTGCATTTTAACGTGCTTCCGAACTGCTAGGTTGGCAGGAGCTGGGACTGAGCAACGGGAGCTCACCCCATCACGACGATTCGAACCGCCGATGTGATCAGCAATCCCTAGGCTCTGGTTTAACCCACAGCGCAGCGCCACCCGCATCCTTTACAGTACTAGCATGTAAAATGTTTTCCCTCTAGAAAGCAGGCATGACCAGTGAGCAATGGGAGCTCACCCCGTCACAGGGATTCGAACCGCCGACCTTCTGATCAGCAAAGCCCTAGGCTCAGTGGTTTAACCCACAGCGCCACCTGGGTCCCACAAGTTCATAAGAAAGTGGAAAAAGCCCTGGAGACTTCCCTCATGCTCAACCATAATACCTGCCTTGTCTTAAACTATCCTGGCTTGATTGGGAATTATGGCTGGGTCCCTGCTCCTGCCAACCTAGCAGTTCGAAAGCATGTCAAAGTGCAAGTAGATAAATAGGTACCGCTCTGGTGGGAAGGTAAATGGCGTTTCCATGCGCTGCTCTGGTTCGCCAGAAAGTGGCTTAGTCATGCTGACCACATGACCCGGAAGCTGACCTCGGCCAGTAAAGCGAGATGAGCGCCGCAACCCCAGAGTCGTCCGCGACTGAACCCAACAGTCAGGGGTCCCTTTACCTTTATTCCAGGATAGGGTTATGGGAGCAGTGGAAGGGTTAGGGTGCTAATTGGGTGGTGGAAATGGTGAAAAGCAGTGTTGACTTGTGAATCCTACAGAACAATGTGGTGCTACTCAGATTAGGGTTCCCTGTTCACGTTCCAAAATGGTATAATGAGGTAGGCCCTACCCATCCATTCACAAGCAAAAGTAATAGAGATGGCTTCTTTTTCTGCCTTTCCGCTACTGCTTAATTTGCTAAGTATATTTTGAAACAGGATCAAAAGCCACACCTGCTTTCATGAGTCTGTTTTGTCATAGGCTTCTTGTGAAATATGCTGTAAAAGATAATAGAAGCATATGACCCATAAGCCTTCAAGATTGCCTTCTGTTACCGTAGCTTCTACTGATGAGCATGGCTGCTCCCCTGATTAATGTGGCTTGTGACTCTTTTAATATTTATATTTTATTCAGGTTACAATAGTGAGTTAAAGTAAAGAAGTTTGCACTGCAGATTAGGCCAGAATGGATGGCATACTTTTTCTAAGCTTTTGTTTTATTTGTATTCAGGAAAAAAAACAGAGCAAAGGAAGAAAGATGTAAGGCAGATTTTGATGAGTTTACAACTCTTTCATTCTCTCCTTTAACAGATAATCCTGAATACTTTCATGGCAGTTGGTTTACCTGCTTGTGATTTTATGAATATCTGGCTTGGTGGGGGTGGCAGGCTATGGAGTGGGCATCATAATTAAAGGCTTTGACCTTTGTTGAAATTCCATCAATCTATAGCGCAAATACATCACTTTCTCCTTGAAGATTAGAAACTATGTTTTCAAGACCAGAATTCACTAAAAACATACTTGACTGGGAATTGCTCCAGATGTCTGCTGCTGTGTGTGACACTGCCATTGAAGTATAGAGATGCCGCATGGCAAAGGTGTAAAGAGACAAGTGATTTGAGTATGAATTGCTCACTGGGCAACATATTGCATTCTGTAGCCTGAGAAGGTCAGTTGCCTGTGGTCTCATCCTTTGGGTGCCTTTTTTCTTTTGGCTGAAATGCTTCTGATAAAAAAACAGCCAATATCTGCAAACAAACTTTTTTTTTTAAAGCTACTGCAGCAAGGAGAAAAATGGTATCTCAGCCCATTTTCTTCTGTGCTGGTTTTCTGACTGTACTGGTCTCCCCCCAAAAGAAGTTGATTTCCTCCTCCCCACAGTCTGAAATTGTACAGTCCATTCTGCTCCCTCAGGAGTCTTCCACCTTATCATCATCACCTTGGCTAGACAGAAGACATGTCCCAGATCCCATTTCGTTTCTATTGCAAAGGGTTGAAATTTGGTGCTGCTCTTTGAATTTCCCCTCGCAGAATGAAGCAGAATCTGAGCAAATAAATTGGTGTAACTGGCCTCAATCCTCCCCCTTCTCCTTTCTTTTTTGCTTGGGCTTTTGAGGATGTTTGTATTCTTGCCAATCCCCCAGGAAGGAAAATGCTACATGACATTAGGGCATTGTGAGTATGTTGGAGATAAGAATTCACTGTTTGTTTTCAGGCTCACAAAGACTGGTCTGTATCAGGCAAATTGCCAGTGTCAAAACACCACGCCACATTTGCATTACTGTATTTGTAGCATAGCTACAATCCTGCCCTGTTTTATCAGACCATAGGTATATATGATCTCTCCCTCTCATTTAAAGAGCTCTTGTAAATGGGTACGCACCATTTCCTTCAACCTTTCCTTTAAGGGTCTGGGTTGCCAACAATTTTTTTTGTCAGAGTGCCTGTGCTTTTAAAAAATGTTGTATATATTTATTTAACACATATACAGCTCCGCAGCAAAGTGGATTTACAATAATTGACCATGTACAAAACAAACAGCAATAGCAAGGAACAAAACACAAAGCATCTCAGGGTTCTTATAAAAAAAACTGATTAAATAACCAATTTAGTTCAAAAATATTTTTATCGCCTATATCCTGAAAACCAATGGGCGGCGTACCGAGTAAACATCCCATGTTCACTAGTTTCACATATCCTCCAGCATTTCTCTGATGAAAATAGGGGTGTCCCATTCTGTAATGATACTTTCACTATTTGTACCCCACACATCTTACTGCCCCAGCCACTCTGGACAGCCTCCAACATATACAGGGTGAGTCCTTTAAAAGAGGCCCCGTGGATACAGAGTACACATATTCCACAGAGCATCTTTTAAAAGACTTACCCTGTATAAAAACATTAAAAAACATTTTTAAAAAACCTTCCCTATACAGGATTGCCTTCAGATGCCTCAGGGGCCAGATAGCTTCATACCCTCCAACATTTCTCCAATGAAAATAAGGACAGCCTAAGGAATTGCCACCTCATGAGAAGAGAAGACTCCCTGGAAAAAACCCTGATGTTGGGAAAGATGGAGGGCACAAGGAGAAGGGGACAACAGAGGACGAGATGTTGGACAGTGTTCTCAAAGCTATGAACACGAGTCTGAGCAAACTGTGGGAGGGAGTGGAAGACAGGAGTGCCTGGCGTGCTCTGGTCCATGGGGTCATGAAGAGTCAGACACAACTAAATTACTAAACAACAACAACAACAAAGGAATTGCAGGACATTCCAGGATCAAACCAGAAACCGGGATGGCTTCTCTGAATCAGGGATGTCCCTGGAAAATAGGGACACTTGGAGGGTCTGGTTTCATAGCAGAGGTGCAACAAGCATGAGGCTTTTTCTGTATTGTAGCCACCCACTTTTTCAGATGGGGGCAGCCATTAGCAGGTTATAGTGTTTATCTCAGAGCCATTAAAAGGGTCATCTGCTGATATCTGCTATCATACTGTTGTTAAAGGCACAAGCCCAGGGGAAACATCATTTTTTAATCAGTTGGTAACATTATAGAATGTTCCACCTCCCTCTTTGCTTCTGATAGTTCAAATATCAGACTGCCCTAACCCAGGTCCTCCACAAAGCATTGGAGTCCTTAGGTGTCACTCACTTTGCATAGTTCAACCAAAAGGTCTGGACAAGTTTTGACAGCACCTGCTTCTTCTCCTTTCTCTCCTGCTCCGGAGGGCAAAGTAGAACCTACACATGGAGATCAGGTGCTGTCAAGTCCTTTGGCCACAGTTTACCTTTAGAAATCTTCGCCCAAGCTATCCTTATTTGAGTTGTAAGGTTTGTACTCTGCACCTCAACCATCCATAATCCGTTTAGTCACGGAAAAGGTGGATATTTATAGTAATGAGTGGCTTTGTAGAGATGGAAGAGGTGTAATCGTTTCCACCTGTCTTGTATTATGGTGTAAATGAATTGGTGCCTTGGGTGTGTCTTGAGTCTGGGAATCACAGAGGCTCATAAATCCCCACCCACACCAGCTGACACACCTTAGATTTGGTTGCTGATAAACATTTTAACTGATGAAACTTGATTTGTATCTCTGTTTGTTCCTATTAAAACTACGTTGCATGCTTTATTTGCGGAGCAGTCTATGCGTATGCACGTGCTGAGAGAAAGTGCGTGTTTCAATTCAATGCCCCAAAATGTCTCCTTTCTCCCTTTCCCTCCCCCCCCCCCGGTTTTATACCCAGCCTGGGGAACCTTCTTCAGCCCAAGGCTCAAATTCTTCATGGAGCCACATGTCCGTGGTACTGGGTGGGACCAGAGGCAACTATGGGTGGAGAAGGTTTCTACGTATGTACCCATCCACTTCTGTCTGTCATCCAGCCAGCCAGTAGGCTGGGAATAAGGGATGCAGCCTGGGAAGGATCCCAAAGCCAGACAGAGAGGCCTGAAAGTCTACGTTCAGCCTCTAGGCCTGAAGTTCTCCACCACTGATCTAGCATGCTGACTGCATTGGGAATATTTTATTCTCTCCTATGTGAGGATGATAGTGTTACCAGTACCAAGTCCAAAACGCTGTCCCTCCCAGGTCAATAAAGAGACAGTGGGTGGAAAGGTAAACGTTTATTCTCAGTTGCTGCACAGAGACTCGGCAGGATATCTCCAGACGTCCCCAAAATCGAGCACACAAAATACAAAGCATTTATGCCACTGTAGCAAGCACACAAGCATATGATTTCTTGTGTCACTATTAGCTTGGAACACCTGTGGACAAAGCGTGTCTAATAGGGTGATGACTTTTTCATTTTTTTTCTCCAAAATTATTTCCTGTAGCACAAATGGATGGACTTTTGCCTATTAATGACTAAAATGAGGTATATTCCATTGAAATGTTTAAAAAGGTTACGCACAAACCATTTTTTAATGTTTTTGTATGCCGTTTTACCATTCCATAAAATTGTATTAACAATTCTATATATATTTCATATCAAATTTGGACACAACACCACATTCCACAATGGGGTGTGTTCTTAGCAACATAGGGTATACAAATGTCACACCTGCGCAAGGTAAAAGCCCCTTTTGGGGACCTCAAAACTCAGCCAGCAGACCCTGCCGGACATGCTGGGAAAAGAATCTAAAGGAGAGGTAGCAAAACATCGTCCTCTGGCGTCTATTCTGTTACTGTAGCTAAAAAAAAGCTTCCTGTGTGTTTGATGACTTTATATAATGCTGTATATATGTGACTCTAAAGCTTGGGTTCAATTTTATATCTGCTTACAGTGACTTGAAAAATGGTCAAAAAACTGATAAATAAACATTTTTAAATAATTTTGTGCGTGAGGTTTTTAAAAAAATCAAATCTCTTTGAAAGTAAGATTTTATCTAATCTTTAATGAAAGCTCATCAAATTATGATACAGGGAAATGAGGTTGTAAAAAAGTCACCGCCCTATTGCCCAAGTCAGGTGTTCTATTTGGCTACAGAACAGTTACTCACTGATCCTTCTTCATCTCGAGCTCAGGCCATGCCAGGCGTGACTGGCCTTGTAGTTGCAACTGGGGTAACATCTTGCAGTTGCGACTGTGTTTATGCAGACTCAACAGCCTGTGGTTAACTAGCTATGTCAGACACCCCCAGACTACGGCCCAAAGGCCTCTTTTATCCAGCCCGCGATGACCCCCGCCACCCGCTGCCGCCATGCACCCTTAGCAGCGCGGCGCAGCTGCCCACTTCCGGGTCGGAGGAGGCCCGTGCGCATGCGCACAAGCTATTTCCGGTGCTCCTCTGACCCAGAAGTGTGCCGGAAGTAGCGTGTGCACACGCATATGGGCGCATACTCCCACGTGCTCCCCCACCCTCCGGCCTGCTGCGTGATCGGTGTTTGGGGACCCCTGATCTATGTGACATGCAAACTTCAGAGTTATGACACCCAGGTATCAGAAGTGTTTAGTTTGACTTTGACTTTTATTTAGTTAACTTATTTCAGTGTGTTTGTTTAATTTTCAGAGGTTTGGGGCCTTTCTCAGTGTTGTTGCTTTAACAAGGATAGCTCATTCGTTGGCACAATTTGAACAATCATGTCTTGGCTTAGTAAGCTGATATTTCAACAATCCTTCCTCCTGCCCATGCATCCCTTTCACTCCTTCCTTTGTGGCAGGAGCAATCAAACCAGGAAGCCTCTAATTAGCCCCACTTCCCCGTTTAGTCTGAACGAAAGAACTATGATTACCAGCTTTGGAACAAGATGGGATATTAAAGTTCAGTTTGAAGTTAGTTTAATAACCTGGCTTTTTCCATAGCCAGTAACTTGGTTCAGATGGAACAGGAAACTATGGTTCATTATAAACTCCATGAAGCGGGGAGCGAAGGGGCTGCCAGGGTGGACAAAAGGTATGTTCATATCTCAGTTTATTAAGATGAGATTTGATTGTCTGAATGCAACCAGTTATATAGTTCCATATAAATCTGTAAATCATGATTTATTTGTATTTGCGTTTCTTATCCTCAGTCGCAGCTCAGTCAAGTTTTTCCGGTTTTATATTTTTTGATAAATGATTTGTTAGTGATGAAATTTTACTGATTCAGCATAAGTGTATGAAAGAGATTTTGATAAATGCTCTCTTTATGTGATGCAATACATTGTAAGACAGACTGCAAGACATACAGCATTATGTCAGCTGTACAGATCGTTCTTTTGACAACATCTATGGCTCTTCATAGGAGGGAATTCTGATGAACAGGTAACATTTCCTTACTTCCATCATCCATACAGTAACTACCTCTATTAGTTCATGGAACTGTTAGAAATCTAATAAGTGCAAAAGCTAATCGTGTTCTAGTGCATGTTCTAGAACAATCATGTTCTAGTGATCTAGTAGGACATTTCTTATCTTCTTTCAAAGAAGCAAAGGACCTAAATAATGGCATGTTTTGAGCATGGCACGTAAAATAAAGGCAGCAAATGTATTACTTTGCTTAAAGTCTTAATTTCTGCCCTCTCCCCATTTTCTTGTCTTCCCAGGTTCATTATTAGCTCTGACATGCCTTTCTGGGCAGACGTTCTGTCAGATTGTTGGGAATGTCAGCTCAACAGGCTTACCCCAGAATAATATCACCTTAAACACAAACTGGATGGTACAGATAGAAGACAAATATGGCTTCTACATTGGCTTGGCCTTGGCCATCTTCTCCAGCTTCTTGATTGGCAGCAGCGTCATCCTTAAGAAAAAAGGACTGCGTCGGCTTGTGGAGACAGGAGGCACCAGGGCAGGTATGATTTCAATGGCTCAGGAGGTGGGTGAGGAATTGTTTTCTGAATGAGCTCTGATTATATCTGAGACACGGCTGGCCAATATGATGCCCTTCAGATGTTTTGGACCACAACTCCCATCAGTCCTGACCACTGGCTGACAGGAATCACCATCCACATCTTGAGGGTATCATGTTGGCTATTGCTGAGAGATCTGACTTTGAGCCTCAAAGTGTTTTGGATTCTGGGGGCCATTGCCTACACATTGCACAGAGGCAAATCCTTGCCTGAACAGGCAACTAATGTACAGCCAATCACAGTTCATTAGGGAGTGTGCCTGTATGACACGGTTCTCCATCTAACCCAGGCATCCCCAAACTTCGGCCCTCCAGATGGTTTGGACTACAATCCCCATCATCCCTGACCACTGGTCCTATTAGCTAGGGATCATGGGAGTTGTAGGCCAAAACATCTGGAGGGCCGCAGTTTGGGGATGCCTGATCCAACCCATTGAACTTCAATTGGTAGATGAAGTTCACCAGAGGTAGGCAGGGGTAGTTGGTCAAAAACTTGCCTCAACCCTGACCTTTGGTCATGCTGGGTGGGGGCTGATGAGAGTTACTGTCCAACATCCAGAGAGCACCACATTGGTAACCTATCTCTGCACTACTTTGTTACAGCTTGACCTAAGGTGAGTCTCAACAGCAACACCAACACCATGCAGATATGATAAAAATAAAGAATCAGGTCCCCAAGTGCATTTAACTAAATCTATTTGTTGGTTGGTTGGTTGGTTGGTTGGTTCATGATCTATTTTATATCTCAACTCAATAACGTTCCTAGGGTGGTTTACCAAAATAATTTTAAAAATGGAGAAAGTAGAATAATGCGAAATCCACAAAATTATACAAGCCGCAAAAAAAGTCACCAAGATTAAAATGGCATCTAATAAATTTGGGAACAGTTTCTGACACTGAAGGGACAATAAAGTAATCACCAGCCAAACCTCTTCAGCATTCCACCCCTGGGATGCCAACCCTGAGAAGACTCTCTTTCTAGAAGTAACTCGTCTCACCTCACCTTAGATCAGGCATCCCCAAACTGCGACCCTCCAGATGTTTTGGCCTACAACTCTCATGATCCCTAGCTAACAGGACCAGTGGCCGGGGAAGATGGGAACTGTAGTCCAAAACATTTGGAGGGCCGAAGTTTGGGGGTGCCTGCCTTAGATGGTGGTGGTAGTGGGAGGCCCTTGCAGGGAGGCTCTCCAGTGAATATCTTAATGGCCCTTAAAGGTGTCTTCCTGTTTTGCAAAGCTTGAAGGCAACAGACTAGCTCTTTCTCCTAGAAAAAATATCAGCAGTCCCTGCTAAAAGGAAATAAACTTGAAGAGCACACATAGGTTCTATAGCACTTACAGGACCATGGATTTTTTAGACTTGGCTGTTCTATTCTCTTCCCCTGTATCTGCCCATCTAATCTTATGCCCATCTAGGCATTCAGGCCATATTTGTTTTCATGGTATCTAGGTACTTCCCTCTTTCTTGCATTTTAACATTCCTGAAAGTCTGACAGCTATTGATAGCTGGTGCTTCCTGTTTTGCTAGTACATATTTTCAGTCTTCAGATGGTTTGGTTTCCAATAAAATACTGTAATCAGGATTCTTGTGTGTAGCAGCTGATAATCTCACTCTGTTTCTCCAACAAAGGCCCCTCCCCGTTTTTCAGTGTCGTGTCTTGTTCTAGAACTAGGATATCATTATTATGAATAGCAATAAGCCAATGTTCAGTTAGCTATGGTAGGAGTCACTATACTGATATGCATTGACAAATAGCTATAGATCAGGGCCTCAAATTTGCAGGGAGCTTCCACAGGTACAGCTGGTTCTCAACTGCAGGCACTTAGCTGCAAAGCATGTAGGGCAAGGGGGCAGGATCCTAATGGAGGTACCAGGATCTTTTAAGTGCATCCTTGATGTCATCCCCTCCCCCAGTCTCATGCAGTGGAAAACATGTGAGGGGAAATACTTGATTAGGGTAGCATCACAATCACATATTTAAAAATATAAGAAGAGTCTTGCTGGATCAGACCAATGGCCCATCTTACACTGACCAGGCTTTCTGGAAGCCTGAAAACAGGATTTGTCAATATAGATTTGGGGAAATAATGATCTGACCTGCCAGCCAGAGTAGATTCTCCACCCCAGAGTAGATTGTCCATCGTTTAGTGTTGAGTGCAAAAAGCCCTGGGCCAAAAGCATTACAATATGCCAAATCACCATCGTATTCTTTTAGACACCTGGGGAAAATTTTCTGTTTTGGTGGGCCTATTCAGACACATGATTTGTTACAAGTTTTGTTGTGTTTCATTGTTTGAAATGTTTTTAACAATTTTGAAATGTTAACTATGTTTTGTTTTATTTTTGATTGCATATTTATTATCTATGTGTTTGCCACTCTGGGCTTCTTTGGGAGAAAGGGCAGGGTATAAGATGGATGGGTGGATGGCTAAAATTCATATGTGACAAAAATGTGCTCTATAATTATCTTAAACATGAAATGCTTTCTTTTCATTTCGGGAAGGAAGTTAAAAATGCACCCAGAACCCACTCAGCCCTGAGGCTGTTACTGCTTAAAGGGAGTTATTGTGGGGTTTTTTTTTGTTTTGGTTTACTTGTTCACATGTGTTTTACCTTGTATTTTATTCTGTGAACCACCCTGAGATCTTTAGAAGAAGGGCAGTATATAAAATTTAAAACTAAATAAACTGAAACTATTATTTTCCCCAAACCAGGCTTTCACTGAGGGAGGGTTTTTTGTTTTGCTTCATATTTCTAATCTTGCTTCATCTGGACAAACAGTCCAGTTACCTACTATCTCTTTTTGTTTCTATTTAATTTTACCTAGTAGTGTATGTGGTTCTTATTTCCTTTTGAAGTCTCTAAGCATGTGTGCCTTTTGCTTTCCCAGGGGATGGAGGCCATGGCTACCTTAGGGACTGGCTGTGGTGGGCTGGCTTGCTCACCAGTAAGTATGGTTATTCACACTAGCCTGGATTTGTTCCTATCAAATGTTTAATGATTTGTTCCTATCAA
Source organism: Zootoca vivipara (assembly GCF_963506605.1). Lineage (NCBI taxonomy): Eukaryota > Metazoa > Chordata > Lepidosauria > Squamata > Lacertidae > Zootoca > Zootoca vivipara. Next base: position 59,869,249 of record NC_083277.1, on the reverse strand, counting down.
ACCTTTATATGTTTCCCTCTTTTTCATTCGCTACCACTACCATGTGGAGGCCATTTCCATATGGTAGTGCCCCACATGCTAGCAGTGATATTTGAGAGCCTTTCCCCACAATGGCATGGGAAGTGTCTAGGTAATCAAACTGAACTATATGGAGATGGCCTTTCAGTCTTTACCACCACTGCGTGAAGCATGCACCCAGCTTTCTTCAGCTTCCCTGTGGGGACTGGAATGTATAGAGCTCGTCGCCAAGGCTGGGATGGAGGGAATGACCATCATCAGGGCCAGCCCAAAACGTGTTTTGGTACGTGAGGCAAACCACAAAATGGTGCCCTCCCCCTGGAAGAAGGGTTGAGTTAAGATCTACATAGGGGAATCAAATCAACCTTACCTGATGGCTGAAGTGGGAATCAAAGACTGTCATTGGGACTAAAGGGTCCCACTCTGAATTCTGTCCAGGAGACCCAATAGGGCAGCCCCCACCATTTCCTACCTAGGGGTGGGAGACCAGCAGTGCATGCTATTCACCAAGAGGCTGCTGTAGAGGTGGCAGATCCAGCCTCCAAGGAGTGTGACACAGCAGTAGCAGTGGGGTGATACATTCCTTGGAAGCCAGATCTGCTGCCCCTGCAGATCCTGCCACCTGAGGTGGTCGCCTCACTTTGCCTCATGGGTGGGCCGGCCCTGCTCATCACAGTATAAATGATTCACTCCTCAGTAGAGATGTTTGCTGGCCAAAAACAACAAATAGCCTCAAGGTACCTTAAAGGCTAACACTTGTATTATGGAATAAGCCAGCAGTAAGCAGCCTGGTGCCTTTCATATGTTCTGAATTGCAACTCACATCCACCCCAGTTGGTCAGGGGTGGTGGGAGATGTAGGAGGCTGCCTTGTTTCTGCCCCTGGCATCAGCTTTCATGGGCTAGAGTCCACTTCAGAAGGACCTGGAAGCAGATTCTAGTCCATGAAAGCTTATGACACTCTTAAAGGTGCTCCAAGACTCTAGAAGCTACTGACCCAAGGCGTTGATCAGTCATTTTAGCATTGTCTGGTTTGCTAGGATTGGGTCCATTTTCTAAAATTGGTTGGGCACATCTGCCACCATATTGGATTCTGATCCATTCCTCAGGAGATATTTGGTCAATACTTTTCGCACGGAGTTCCTTGAATCTACAACATGACTCTTAAGATGCCGTTGCTTGTTTAAAAAACGAAAACACTACAGTGATTGCTGTAAAACCATATTTCTCCTGGTTTTTAACTCCAGTGCTCTTTTTCATTGGGCCAAACTATGCACTGAATGCAAACAAGATTAGCACAAACACTTGAGCAGGAATAGCACTCATTGTAATTTACCTGTTCTCTGTTTATCCTTTGGCTGTTTGCTCAGTGGGTGGAGGAGAAGCTGCCAACTTTGCCGCCTATGCCTTTGCTCCTGCAACAATTGTTACTCCGCTCGGAGCCCTGAGCGTGCTCATAAGGTGATTTCCTCTCATTTCTATTCTGTCCTCCCATATTTATTCAAGGTCTGTAAATGTCAGTGGTAGTAACATGACTGGCCATGCAAACAGAAAAATAGCCTGATAACTTTCTCCCAGTACACAGAGGCCAAACATTTGCTTCAGCCTGGCTGCTTCCCACCCCCCCACCCCCACCCCTGCCAAAGCAGATCTTGCATGTTACTTTTTGACACAGGGGTGACTTTAATGTAACACTCATTTAAAACAGCAGCCGGCAACCTGGTGCCCTCCAGATGTTTTGGACTGAAATTCCAGTCATTCTCAACCATTGGCCATTCTAACTGGAGCTGATGGGAGTTGTGGAGACACCAAAGTAGTGATCCCAAAGGATGCACTCCCTTTGGGGGCAAAGTGATGGTGGCAGCCTGCCACAATGCAGCAGCACACCTTTAATATTAATCTCAGGGCTGGAAGTCAGTCAATAAGTCACAGCGAGTGTTTTCCTCTTCCCAGCTCTGATAAGACTTATGAACCTCAAGGGCATTAGGGCTGCTAGGAAGGGATGCGTGGGTGGAGTTGTTCCCCTCTTCCATCTCTGTGCATCAACTGATACACAAAGCAGCTAGCATATGATTGGAGGAGCAAACCGGTTGCATGAGAGTGCCCAGAGCTCATCAATATATCAGCTTATTAAGCTAAGATATGAGCATCTGAACATGCCCATTGTCAGTTAGGTGATTGATTCTGATTTGAAGTGTCCAAATATCACATATGCCTCTGTTTGTCACTGAAAGAAGTTTCTAAAGTTCCATAAAAGGCTGTTATTAATGGGACTGCCATGTATTCTGACTTCTTGTTAGTTTTCTGCATGTTGATTACCCCAAAGCAATTTTATTGATTTTCCCTCCCTATTACCTAGTGCCATTTTGTCATCCTACCTGCTTGGAGAACGGCTCAATCTCCTGGGCAAACTCGGTTGCATGCTGAGCATTGTGGGTAGTACAGTTCTTGTGATTCATGCTCCAGAAGAAGAGGAGGTCACCACTCTGGACGAAATGGCCTATAAACTGAAAGAGCCAGGTAACCACAAGGCAGGGCAGCAGAAGGTTAAAGGTATCACCAACCGGCTATAAATGTAACTTGTTATCTGAATCCCTAGTTCAAGTGGAATGGCAGTGGCATGGCCCTTCAGCTTTGAATCCCCAGTGTGGCTGCCATCCTATTTGGGAGCATTCAGTGCCACCCCCTGAAATGACTTTGGACTGCTACTGCTGTTTCCTGGAGACATTGCCCCCTTCACAGATCTCTCATGCCCCATTGCCAAATTGGACACGCAAGGGTGAAATGTGGAGAGCATAAAGTGTATCTTCTCAAGTTTGCAGAGGCTTCTAAGCAAAGTCAAGTGAATACGCTTTGAAACCCTCTTCAGACTCTTTGCACTAAAACACACAATGGTCTAAAGAGGAGCCTGTGTGCCCAGTGATGTTGGGGGCCTGATGCCCTTCCATGATTTTAGGTTGAGGGTGGTTAACCTGTGGCCCTCTAGGTGTTGTTGGACTCATGGCTCCCACCTGCCTCATCCAGCAGTGGCAGTGGTCAGGGATGGTGGGAGCCACATCTGGAGGGCCGCATTAATGGTGAGCCACCTCCATTCTAAGACCTTGTTCAGGAAGATGTCCAAATTGGCCTTCTGAGTACATATGCAGCTGCATGCATTAGAGCTTGCGCACATATCTTTTCCTGGATCCAGCCCTTATGTGTGCTTATTTTCTGCATTTTGTGCCAGTCCTTCTGGCAGACTCACCTCACCTAGTACCATTTGTTTAGATGGAATGGTGCTCATTTCTTACAGCTAGGATTCTAGTGGTTGATCAATTGAACTCCTTACACCTGTTAGTGGTGCATTACTGCCTCGCCACAACCAACAATACTAACAAACAGCACACCTGCGGAGTGCATTCTGCTCTTCATAAAACTGCCGCAACCTGATGATGAATCCCCCCCCTTTTCTTCTTCCAGGTTTCCTTGCTTATGCCAGCATTCTCTTGGCTGTCTGCCTGGTTCTGATTTTCTTCCTCGCCCCACGTTACGGCCAGACCAACATTCTCGTCTACCTCACCATCTGTTCTGTGATTGGGGCATTCTCAGTATCTTCAGTCAAAGGACTAGGCATCGCCATTAAGGGCTTTTTTGCTCACTGGCCTGTTCTCAAGGACCCACTCACCTGGATTCTTGTCCTCACTTTGGTGGCCTCTATCACCACCCAAATCAACTACCTCAACAAAGCTCTAGATATTTTCAACACCTCTATGGTTTTCCCCATCTACTACGTGCTGTTTACAACCATTGTCATCACCACTTCAGTCATCCTCTTTAAGGAGTGGGTCACCATGTCTGTGGTGGACATCATTGGGACGGTCTGTGGGTTCCTCACCATTATTTTAGGGGTCTTTTTACTCCACGCCTTCAAAGATATGGACATCAGTTTGAGGAACCTGCCACAAACCCTTCACAACGCTGATGAGGCCCCAGCCGTCAAGGACGACAAGAACATCCTGATAGAGCTGGGTAATCCAGAAATCAAGGCTGACAACAAACCCAAAGTATTCATGATCTACAGCTGAAACCTATTCATGATCTACAGCTGAAACTTGGATCGAACTGTATGAAGGTAATACAGGCACGTGCTATATTTTGCATTAACGGGTACACATATTCTGAGAAATAGCAACCAGGTTGAATCCCATGAACTAGCTCTCTCACGTTTTGTCTCAGTAACCCTTTCCCCCCATCCTTTGGAATATCACTGCACATCCCACACTCTGGAATTGCCTTGACTGCTTTGTGCCTCTCTCAGACAAGCAGGTTTTCACTAATCATTTTGGGGTGGGGGGAATTGGTTCCATCTGTGGTTGAAGTTGCTTCTTGGCCCCTTTGCATGACGTTGTCTCTTCCAAGGTGATCTTCCCCTGAGAGGCTATACTGAGGTGCTGTGAGGCCACGACGAGCATTCAGATTTGAAGTCTATGACCTGCGAAACTTCAGGGAAAGTTCTTGTGGCCTTTTTCAACCCTGAGTACTCAGTCCTCTACTGAAAGCGTTAACAGAAAATAACTTAGTCATTCTTCTGATGAGCCAGTTAGATCAGATATCAAGCTCTGCTAGGACTCTTTTCCCAGACACACTAGCTTTATGTTGTTGCCTGATGAAGGGATGGTTGCGCCATCGTGCGATTGCCTCATCTGTACGCTAAAGAGGGGGAAATTTCACTGGGACGATATCACATGTCTTTCTGCCTATGCAAACTACCCTTTAGTGCCTTTTTGGTCTTCCACTTATTAAGTTGTTCTTCTTCAAAGTGGCTGGAGTTAACCCATTAACCTATTGCCCTGATAGTGCGCCAACTATCTTACAGCGCCAATGTGTATCAAGAGGACAAAATTCTGATAGTGGTCCCATTTCTTGTACTATAGTGCCTATGTAATAATGTATTATGGAAAGGCATAACAGCCAATGCAAAATTGTGAAATACGCTTCATCCCTAGTAAACTTCTGGTGAGACAAAATGCTATTTGTATTTCTGTTAGCTTCTGCCATTATACCAAAGGGTCAGCCATCTAACCAAGGGTGTTTGAGAACCTTTTACCTTACTGTGTACATACAACCATAAGGAGAATCAGTCAACTGCAGTATTCATTCCTGTGGTGGTAAGAATCTTGCCCATGCGCCCAGTTTTTGGTTGCAGGAAGATGATGCAGTTCTCCTCACCACAAGCAGCATACTTCTCATGCAACATGCTTGGTTGCACATTGTGTGCACTTGGGCTCAGTACCCATGTTACTCTGGCGCCTTGACAGCTGCCAGGGAAACATGAAATGCCCTGGCCCACACCCATGTTAAAAAGCTTGGGCTTTTAACATGATAGATATATGAGACTGGTGTTGTGAGTAAAGTGATGTAAATATTATTGGCCAATAGCCCTCCATGTTCAAAAGTGCCTTAAGTACCAGAAGGATGGTGGTATCTCATGAGTTCTGTTTGGGGTACTGCGTTACGCCATCATTAAAGGGAGGGCAGCATGCTAGTTATGTTCTTAATAAGATTTGTAAGTGGCTATAACCATTAGTGTTTATTTTCAATGTTAAGTTCTGTAAGTATGTAGTAGACCCCCCCCAAAAAATAAACTTTTCTGTACAGCTCAAATCCCCAGTTGTGATCATGCCAGGATAAACTGGGGTCAAGTCTGCAGGATTTATGAGGTGATGAAAGTTGACGGTGGTTTGGGTCCCATGACTGTCACTATTTCCCCAAATGCTTCTAAGATTTCCTTTGGTCAATGAAAGTCTTTCTGCTTAGCCTTGATGACCAAGAAATTGTAAAATGTACTGTAACCGGCACATGCCCTTTTTTTGTGGAAAACCAAGTGAGAGAGAAATTAGGCAGGATTAGGGGACAGACAGCAAAATCCTGAGAATGATGAATCAAACAAGAGAGATATAGTTTCAATTTTATATCTTCTCCCCCTATCACTATTCCTCTGATATATCTTCATCTTCTCTAATGCTCTTCAATAAAATTTCCAGTCCAATTATATAGAGCAATGGCAACAGGGGACATCCCTGTCTTGTTCCCCTTGTTATATTTATTTTTCCCTGAAAATTTACTATTTATTATTAATTTTGTGTTCTGATTAGCATAGATAACCCCGATCGCCCTTTCGAATTTTTCTCCTAAATTTAATTTTTTTAATACCTTTGTCATGAATGCCCAGGGCACACTATCAAAAGCATTTTCGGCATCTATGGACATTACTGCCGCCTTTTTCCCTCTCTCGTATTCTAAACACTCGAAGATATTTATTGTATTTCTTATGTTATCTTTTGCCTCTCTTCCTAAGGAAGAGAGAAATTAGGCATGGTTAGGGGACAGACATAAAAATCATGAGAATGATGAATCAAACAAGAGGTGTATGGTTTCTTCTAATTTTTTTGTTTTTGTTTTAACATTTTCTAGTTCCAAAGCTTTTAAGAAAGAGAAGTTGAGCCTATTTTTCAAGCTCCCAACTCTGCCCCACTCAAATTTCTCTAAATCAACTCTCCCAAACTAGTGCCTTCCATAAGCTTTTTGCAACAGCTCCCACCAACCCTGTGTCCATGACTGGCTATGTGTATAGCAGGCCAAAACATTTAGAGAGTGCAAGGCTGGAGAAGGCTGCTCTAAATGAAGGGGGCTTAGGGGCAAATGATGAGCATTGGATGCCATAAAATTCACATCCTGATCCTGTGTTCTGCTCCTGTGAAACAGCAAATCATAGTGCCTAGTACACTTCATGGAGAAATGTATTTGCTTGCTATGGGGAGGGACAACTTCTCAGTCTCCACAGCAGCAGCAGCAAGAGCTGTGCATTTTTTTAAAAAAGCAGCATCCTAAGATTTATACGGATAGCACAGGCATTAACCCAGAGCTGGCAAAAACAGTAAAGGAAATTTTAGGATGCAAAAACTTGACTTTTGCATGCCAGTAATACTTCAGTTGTTGAAGTACAAACAGAAGCTCTGCCTATATTTACATAGTTTCCTTTTTTGTCATTTATTTTAAATCATTGGTTCTTCATTCCAGAAGGAAGAACTCCAGTAACATTGTTACTCTTCTAAGGTTCACTTTCATTCTGCTCTGCTTCATTTTCCAGTACAAAATGACAAACTGGAGATTACTGGCATCTAATAGACATGGTGGCATGTATGTTTGATGCTAGGTATAAAAAGTTGACGAGCTTCTAGTTTCTTTTAAATTTGAGGTCCTTTGTTCACTTCTGGAATGGAAAAAATGAGATGTTTGAAGCCTCCAGGATGTTGAGCTCTAATGGCATAATGAAATCTTACAAAAAGATTTGATGGGGAGGTTGGAGGGTGGAGCTCCATTGAGACTGAAGTGCATCCAAGTTCATCTCACCATCACAGTACAGAGTTCCAATATCAACCAGAAATTTTGGCTTTGGCACTGATGCTGACAAATAACATTCATCCGGAAAAGGGAGGAGATGGATCAGAGATCAATGAAAAGTCACCAACTCAGTTGAAAGGTCATATTCCAAAACTCTGTAGTAGCCCACAACTGTGGACTAAAAGTCTGTGTTCCTTGTTGTCTACAAAGGTCTTTTAAAACTCCTGGGATCTTCGTTCCTAACGAATGTATTTTACAGTTAAATAAGATCAATGTAACTTTGTGAATAGTTATGATGGACAACTTGGATTTGCCCCTCCCTCCACTACCAATTTTGAACATATGGCATTTCAATTTGTACTTGGAGAGGGGGAGAATAAAGATCTTTTTGTACAAACTCTTAAAAGGTGGAAATCTCAATTGTTTTAAGTTTTGTTTGCTTCCTTGTATTGCTTCCTGCAAGGTTTGCTCTGTGACTAACCAGGAAGGCAAGAGCTGCTAATTAGATACTGGGACTGCAGCGCCCTCTGCTGGTAATAGGAAATAATTTTTGATTTATTCTACTTCAGACGTTCTGGGAAATACATTTGCAATACGGCCATTATACAGTTCTCCACATGCGAAGACCATCTGGCTAACCCAGTAGCACAGGCAACATCTGGAAGAGGTGCAAGCCCTCCCCTCCCTGACTTCTCAAGCCAGCCCTTGGTTCAATTATTTGGTAACTGTTCGGTACATATCGACCACAAAATTTATTAAATATAACTAGGCAAAAGGCACAACAAACTGCATTATTCAAGTATTTGCATAGATGCACAGAGATCATATTGTAAACCTGCGAGACATAAAATGGTGACGCATGATGCAGAGGCTCTACCATAATAATAATAATAATAATAATAATAATAATAATAATAATAATAATAAACACTGAGTGCAGCCCTGTGTGTGTTTACTTGGAAGTAGGTCCCACTGAATTCACAAGGCCTTATTCCTTGGTAAGTGAGCATAGGACTGCAGCCACAATGTTCTTCTCCCAATTTATCCTTTCAACATATACGCGAAAGTACAAAACTATTTCTGATGCACTCATCAACCTTGTTTGAAGCAGGGGTGCCAGTTCCCTAAGCTGAACAGTGTCTATTTAAAAACTCCTTGTAAGGAAGAAGTTCAGCAAAACTGGGCTATTTCCATGGGGTAGCCTCTGCATACCATCATCTCTCTACCCTGCCATCTCTTGTAGCACCCAAGGAAACTTTACCTTCACACTACAGCAGGTGAGGCTGGAGGGCCTACAGCCACATTTCGGCAGCATTAGGGAGGGGAAAGCAGAGTGCTGATCTCTTTTCCTGTGGAGCTTTTAAAAGTAAGCCCTGATTGACATTTGGCAATGCCTTGACGAAGATAACCTTCCAGCTCTGAATAATTTCCCCCCCTTGAAATGATAGCGAGTTGTTCTTCGAAGTATTCTGAGATAGCATAAGCCAAGACCTAGCAAAGCCAATGGCATTGCTCGGTGTTGACTTCAGGAGGTACTAAGTTAGCAGAACAAATCTGTTTTGTCTTCAACTGTGACAGTTCTGAATGGAAGATTACTGATCCCATTATGCTAAGAGTGCCTGAGACTTAACCTGAAAAGACAGAGAACGGGATGGATGCTGTTACGTTTTCTGAGATGCACACCTTCTGGCTTGAAATAAATGGCTGCCGGCATGTGTTTAAAACACACTCGTGCGTATACAACCATTCATTTGGGGTATTTGAAACTAGGCTAAAAATGTTTTGGAGCGTTAATCGTATTTCCAGTGACAGTTCTTTGTGGCACCAGTTCTGTGCTAGAAATGGAAGAAAGTAATGAGCACAACCTGAGGATTTGGGGAAGAATGCAGTGCTCAAAACCACTTGTGCATTGTTATTGATAACGCAGCAGACAGCATAAACCGCTTATTCTGTAACATGAGAGCAATGTAGGTACATGCATAGTTAAGATACCACTTGATTCACTGGTGCACAACTTGGGGAAATTTCTAGGAAACCTTGTTTTGCGTACTCAAGCTGAGTTTTGGGGCTATAATTGTTATGGCTCATCTAGAAAGATGACAAACAAGCCTAAAGGGCCTTTAAAAAAAGAGAAAGAAACAAAACCAAAAACACCAGTTTGTACTGCAGCCAAACACCCAGAAACTCTCTGCATAAACAGCACCTAGATCCATTTCTAAGACTGGCTATGGCAGTTTTGATTCAAGTTTCCTATCCATTCATAGTAATAGACAAAACAGTTCCTCGTTTTTAGCACCAGCATATTTGCAAAGCAAATTGAAAAATATCACCGGGCAACAAAAGCACCAAAAACACCTAAAACCTGAGAAAACATTCATAAAGCTTCAGACTGGTAACAATGTTGCAGCTGCATATTTGGAAGTTGAGGTTATTTATGCACTATAGTGTCCAGTTACAGTATTAAAATAGGTGGGGTTTAATCAGTTGCCCAATGGTAAAAGCACCATGAGTTAATTTTTTCTATTTAGCCAGCTGAACTGTGTTAAGACACCCAAATAGGTGCCTACAGGTGAATTGGAATACAGAGGATAGAAAGAAGGCACACAGCCTATGATTTTTTGTTGAATCAAGTGAGATGCAGCAAACCACTGTAGTAATAGGAAAACAGTATTAGGATTATGGCACCTGTAGTACCTTGTCCGAGGGCTTGATCACATTGTAAATTTGCCATAGTTAATCCATTTTACACCAGCCCCAAATGGGAATTCCAATTACACCGAGATTTAACCAAGGGTTATTTCCAAATTACTCAATGTTGGTTTCGATCAGCCTTCTCAAACCTGGTGCACCCAGGATGTTTTGGACCTTAACTCCCAAACAACCCTAGTTAGGGGTTGATAGGAGTTGTAGTCCGAAACATCAGGGGGGCCCAGGTTGGGGAAGGCTGGCTTGTATTAATTTAGGACTATGGTACTCAACCCTGCCCACCAGCTATAGGCCAAAGCCTTAGCTTGATAGTGTTGAGTGTAAGCTCTCAATCAAGATAATCACATCAGGATAGGATAACTATCCTCAGGTAAATTAGTGGTGCCAATTTCCTGAGTGAGCAAGCCCAATCCAAATGAAACATAAATAGACAAAAACTAAGCGGAGTGTACTTGATTATATCAACAAGATATAGCATGCAAAAACAGATAACTAACTGCAATTAATTGTAGGAAACCCTTAAAATGCCTTGCTAATATTTGGTTGATTGGTAGAGTACATTTCTTTTAGGTTGTCATGGGAACAGTGTGCCGCCACACAAAACCCGCCTTGCATTCTGTGCTGCTGGGCAGAACCTATAATTAAGATGCCACATGCAAACAGGATGGAGTAGACTTTAAAGGTTGATGGCGGTTGATTCAAACCTTGAACCTATTGACCAGAAAAACTTTGGGCTAAGAAGGTGACAGTGTAAGAGGGCAAAGGTAAAGCACTGAACCCTGGGAGATTCCTTAAAAGAGGGAATAAATATAGTCAGTATGTGGCAAAATTCCACAAGATCAGACTACGTCTCCATACAGTACTTTGGAGGAGATGAGGTCATAACAGGGGCATCCCAACATTCTCTTCCCCAAAGGATTGTCTGTGGTTGTAACAAAGCTGGAAACGCTGAGAAGGATGCAGTGGCTCGGTGTTGACTAAAATACATTTGTCTTCTACAGAGGCTTCTCCCACTTCCGTTCCAGCACATTGCATATTGCACTATAACACACCAGTGCTATTTTAAACAAGTAACTCCTGTAATGAACAAATATCCAAAAGGCAAAGCAGGTCACATTAACCTTGGCATGCATGGATAGAATCCCCACTGACGTCCAAGGGTATGGCATCGACCTGTGCCAAGGTTGCTAAAACCAGAGCTGAAATTGGTCTCGGCTAGTCATATGAGGCTGGTGGGTGGGGAGGAAGTTGAGATTTGCACATGCCCAGCATGTCGTCTTCCCCACAGAAACAAAGCCCGTGGGAATCCCAGGTCAAAGCAGGAGGAACCGGTGTGGAGTTCAGAGTTGCAAGATGACCTTCAATGTCTAAATTTCAGGGTATTCACAGCTTCAGGATTTTTCATGAATGAATTCTAGGAAAGGGGAAATGATTGTATTTGTTCAATGGATGCTAATTTAGGTAAGAGATGCAAGAGAGTTTAAGTGGGCACAATACCTCTTAAATGGAAATAGTTCAGTATCTTTTAACTGTTCTCTCTTCACAGTTATAGACCGACCCTGTAAGGCCCACTGAATGACTTGCTCCTAACTATAGGATTTTATGAGTTCTGTGTTACAAGCTGGGGGCTGTAGAAGGAGAGGATGGAGGATGTCTACTCACATTGGATTCTTCTTTTTTAGCACCCACCCAGGGCCGTCTCGAGCAGGTTGGTCGCCCTGGCGCTGATGCGCGGAGATCGCGCCGGCACCCCCGCCCTCACAGCGCGCAGCGCGGCTTTGTCGCGCAGCGCCCCCGCCTGCCGGCCCGGCACACTGGCGCCCCGTGCCACCGGGAGTGCACCTAGAGCCGGGCCTGCACCCACCCAAAAAACCTGTTTGTAAATGCCTTCGTATATGACAGAAGCAGTCAAATGTAGCTGCTCCCTGCCCCTCAAAGAAAAATGGAGCTGGCCCAGATAGATAACCCCCAACATCTGGAACTAAAAACACCATGGCTGTGAAGGTGGATTTTAGTCAGCTGACAACGAGGTGGAGTTCTGGTTTGAAGTACCATATTTTCCCGGGTATAAGACCAGGGTTTTTTCAAAAAAATAATGTCAAAAATTAGAGGGTGTCTTAAACCTGAGTCCCCCCAAAAAGGGGGCGTCTTATACATGGCTGCGTCTTATAGACGGAAAATACAGTATATTGCTACATAGCCCATGGGCAATAATAGCATCTGCTATCCTTTATATGCCTCACCTCCTGGTGTACTCCTGTATTCCTTACAGCACTGTAGGCGGGTGGTACTGCTGCATTCATCCTGGGCAACCCAGCTCTGTTGCTGGCAGGAACTGGATTAGCAGGAAGAGCTTTCTGAGGTGGCCGTGGTCTGGAAGAATCCTGGGACAAGAAAGTAAGATCTAGAAGGGTTCTTCTTTTAAAAAACAACAACCTTCCAACTATCCAGTTGCCTGGGTGGGCAAAACTCTAAGTTATCTCTATTCCCTGCTTTATGATCTACAGAAATGTTAGGCACCAAGAAAATAGAGCAGTGCATTTCTATTCTTCAAAAATGCATGTAATAAGGCAAAAGTCTGGATTTCCTTTTCAGAAAAGAAAAATATGTCCTTAATTCATTTGCATGTGAAAACACATGCAAAAGTTTGGGGCTGAGCTCATATGAAGCACAGCCGACTGGCAATAGGATGTATGCCAATATAGCTATACTTGGGGTTTTCCAGTGTTGATATACACAGTTGGTGGGGAGGGGCAATACCTTTCCTGCTTCTACCAAATGCATTTTTCCACGGTGAAGCAGAATTAACTATACTAAAGTTTTATTAGTTCACATTTACTAATATGTACCAATAGTAATGCCAAAATCAGCTCTTAGGCACCATTAACTCACATATTCACTCTATTTTTAGCAAGCGGTGGGAACAAGTTATTACCACGGATGTAAAGATATCAATCCATATAAAAATACTCACCTGAGAAACAATGACTTTTGGTGCTGGTGGTGCTGGCCTGCTTGGAGGAGTTCGCTTGGGGAAATTATTTGCCTCACTCTGATACCCAAGAAAGGGAAGTTTCTTTGTGTTAGCTGGGAGAGCAGGAGGAGGAGGAGGTGGTGGTGGTGGTTGCGCATGAATTTTGAGCTCTGGAGGTGGTTCACAGTAGAGCACTTCAGGCTTTGCAGGGATATTCTGTATGCCAATAGCCTGCATGCAATCACAGAAAGAGCAGGTGATCTTTCTAAAACCGCTCCTGCATTTACATTGTTTAGGTTTACTCCTGCTGAGACACTTCAAATGACCCAATATGAGTAGATTTATTAGCCAACCACCAAATCTCAGTGCTGCTTACAAACACCATGCATTTAAAGCATCCCCCAAGAATCCTCAAAACTATAGTATGTTAAGGGTGCTGGGAATTGTAGCCCTGTGACATGGGTAAACTGCAGTGCCCAGGAATCTTTAGTGTGCATATGTGTTCTTTAAAAGTACACAAAGTCCTGGTCCCATATACATTTTGTTCCCTGAGCACTCCTTGTGCTTATTTATGAATTTTTGCAATTTCTCTCCCACTGCTTGGCTCCATTAAAGCCCTTAGGGTGAGCTACATCTAATATAAACAATACAAATTAATTCTTTAAAACATTGACATTCATGCTGGATCAAATGCTTGCAGGAAATCATTTACTGTGAGAAAAGGTGCTCGCAAGAGCCCAAAGAGCTTCCCTAAACAATCACTTTCATCTTGTGTCTCTAGGATGTAGCAAGAGAAGCAGCTTTGCTGTTCCAGCACATTGATTGATTGGCTCATGTGTTTTATAATGCTAGCGAATTATCAGCATGGATCAGTACTGGGTTAGCAATACAGTGGTACCTTGGTTCTCGAACTTTATCCGTTCTGGGAGTCTGTTTGATCCCAAAACTGTTCAAAAACCAAGGTGCGGCTTCCGATTGGCTGTAGGAGCTTCCTGCACTCAAGCATAAGCCACGTTTGGCTTCCGAAAAACGTTTGCAAACCGGAACACTTACTTCCGGGTTTGTGGCGTTCGGGAGCCAATTTGTTTGTCAACTAAGCTGTTCGAGAACCAAGGTTCTACTGTATAGAGAAGATCAGGTGTTATTCAACATGGCAGGTGTCAGCTTTCAGGTACCTTTCTCTGTTCCTGGGGGGTTTTCAGCTTGAAGGCTGGGTTGGCATGCCCAGTCACACCACTCTGAATGGGAGGAGAGGTACTGCTTGGGGGGGAAAACAGGAAACAAGTATTACAAGGAAGCTGCCTCTCATGGTATATATTTAACCATTTCATGTCAGAATCGTGTTTCAAAAACAACAAACCCAAATAATCTAATTTAGGATAGAATGGGAGCCAGACTGAGATGTCTGGCTCCCATTCTATCCTAATTTAGATTATTGGAACAATGTTTTTTGCAAGAGGCCAATATATATTGTAAGTTGATTTGAGTTTATTTTTTTGTAAGTTAAAAAAGGAGACTAATAAGTGCATATAATTATAAATAATAATTATAATAATCTGGCCAACTCAACTGCAATAATCCAGGCTCATTTAAGGGCAGTGAGTACTGTTGATAAATCTAAACTAAATTTTGCAGCAGAAAGTCTCTGCATGACGAACACTCAAAAGGCTAAATGTCTGACGGGGGAAGTAATTGGAATTTCATAAAATAATAAAGGAACTAGTTTAAGCATCTTCCCTTTTCAGTATCTATATATTTGTTGTTGCATATGCAAAAAATAGATTTGTTTATCAATATATCTTTCTCCAAGGTGCATGGTGCGCAAGGCAACTTGCACATGCAATCCCAGACTTCTTTATCCCAGCATCAGAAATGGAAGCACATTTGTTACTGTCATACTATAAATATTCACCTGAACTGCTGCATTTTCTTTGGAGGAATGAAAGCCTGCTTTAGTGGCACAAGCCTGGCTCTCCATTTATAGCAGCAAAAAGCAACTCCAATTGTCATCAAAAGCAAGATGGAAAGGACTCCTATTATAATTGGGAAAGGACCTGACAGGGGGAAAAAATAGACATATCAATATTGTTATAAGTCCTCCTTTCACATCGTTCCCCCCACCCCCCAATACCATGGTGACCAATGAGTGGAAGAGGGAATTTCAGTAAGTTCTACTTATCTCATAATGTTGCCCAGGAACTTGCCATGCCCAGATGCCAGATGCCACAAGTCAAGGTAGGTTAGGAGTTACAGGACCACAGACAACTCCAAGGTTGAGCGCAGACCAGCAAGGTTGAGCGCAGACCCAGGATTAAAACCTCTACTCCAGGCATCCCCAAACTGTGGCCCTCCAGATGTTTTGGCCTACAACTCCCATGATCCCTAGCTAACAGGACCAGTGGTCAGGGGTGATGGGAATTGTAGTCCAAAACATCTGGAGGGCCGAAGTTTGGGGATGCCTGCTCTACTCCCATACCACCCCTTCCAGGCTCTACCCCCTTGTGGGTTATTAAAGGGCCAACCCTTTGGCCTGAAGGTGAGCACTCCTCCCCATTCCATAGCCTCATGTCAGGTGTGTGCTCCCTGCACTGCTGGATGGGTAAGGTACTGTAGGATGCATTTGGTTCCTACAGATTCAGGGAAAGGTGCCTGTGAGGGTCTTAGCTCTGGCCCTACAAGCCCTGGTGACTTGAGAGCTTGTTCTATTGGCTCCTGTCTGTCAGCCTTAGACTCAACAGTGTCCCAATCTCCAGCACCTGGTCAAGCTCCTTAGTGGGAGTCCCTGGGCCATAGCTGAGGGGTACAGCACATGCCTTGCAAACAGAAGGTTCCAGGTTCAATCCCTGGCATCTCCAGGTAGATCTGGGACAGACTTCTTCCTCACATCCTGGATAGCTGCTGCTGGTCTGTGTAGCGGACCAGCAGCAACTATCCAGGATGTGAGGCCCTAGATGCTGTTGGACTACAATTCCCATCATCCATAGCTAGCAAGGATGATGGTAATTGTAGTTCAAGAACATATGGGGACCCAAGGTTGAGAAAGGCTGGTGTAGACAATACTGTGCTAGATGAACCAATGTTCTGACTCATTATAAGGCAGTTTTCTATTGCTGCTGGAATCTGGAGTTATGACAAAAACCCTACCTGCCAAATTCCATCGCCCATTCAGCTATATAGGTACAGGTTCCCTTGCCCTCTATTGTATCTAGTTTTCTTACTTACTTCCCTCCCACCCCCTTCAGATTTCCTTAATTTCCCCAAATAACATGAGTCACACCCACTTTTTTGAGGCATGGGCCCACTGTCCAGGCTTCCTCCATTCCCAGGTTTATTGCAAAACGGAGGTGCCCATCCACTGAAACAATGGCAGTTCTGGTTGTTGTTGCAAATCTGTAGAGAGAACAATGAGGAAATTCGACATTAACCTTTCCTTGTTAGCAGGAACATCAAACACTATGGTCATTCCAATCCAAAAGCACAGCAGGGTGGATTTCTAAGGAGTGCTTGAACCTTCTGTTGACAACTGTTAGGGCTAAACAACACTACATCTATATGAAGAATATCTCGTCTCCCCCATCCCCACCCCCCAAAGTCATGTCTAATACCACCCAGCCTTCCTAAGAATTGCAGTGGAAATTCCTATCATTTCTACCAACCAAATTCCAATGGATAGGTTTTCACCCTTCCAAAGTATGCACATTCCCAAAATGGGACCAAACTGACTTTCCACTATTTTTAACCTCCCAGCAAATGTTTCCTGTAACACTGTCTGGCCATGATGGGTGTGGATAGCTTCTTCTCAAAAACTGCAACACGGCTTAAGAACAGCTAGCACATCCAACACATGGTATCCAAGGTCTACATAACGCTCAACAATCCTATGCCAAACAAATCCATGAAGACCTCAGTTTGACATCTATGTTTGAAAGCCCATCCATAAATGTGTGCAGTTGTATAGGAAGCCATTCTAGCAGGCCACAGGGCAGGGTAGCTAACATAGTGCCCTCCAGATGTTCTGGAATAACACTAGCTATGGAGGAGGAATCAGTTTTCAGTGGATTTATAAACAAATTTTAATTTTAATGAGGCGGGCCGGGGTCTGAACCAGTTGAGCTTTGCTCACAACAGTTTGTCTATTTTTGCAGGGATTATGTTCCGAGGCACTGCATGCATCACTGAAATCACATATATTTCCTCCTACAGATAAAAATAAAAATCACTAGTTGAATTGGCAAGTAGCACAAAGTGTCGCATCAAGAAGGCAGAAACCAAGATACCTACTCCATGGCCATTGCACTTCTTCCCACAGTCTCCAGTGTCAAAGAAGGAGGTGTTTCTACAGCGCCCCTCAAAGCAAATCTGTAGGAGGAAGACAGGCATTCAGGATAAAACTGTAGCAGTACTATGAAATGTATTCCTAGGCTGGGAGATAATCAAAGCTACATGCCACTCCTTAGACTATGGCTGAGAAGCCCCAGCATCCATTGCTTCACCCCACAGATAATACTGCTGCTCTTGGTAGCTGCTGGAGTGGTGGAACAAACAGAAGTCAAAAGGTGGTGGAAGAATGGCAAAGGCCAATTATTATTGTTCTGTGTTCCCCTACACAGCTTGCTTATCTGCTGGCACAGGGTTGAACAAGAATTATTTTGCTTTCACAGATCTGTGGTGCTCCACCCAACATTTGATGTGGTGGAGCTGGTGAAACGCAACCAGCCTCAAGCCTCACAGCATTTCCTTGTATTGAGTACAGTTCTCAGAAGGATACAAGGGATCAAATTTGGGGGTTGGGAACATTCCCTCCCACATGCAGCTGCTCTCCAACAAGCACATGGCAATGAGCACACTCATTGTCATGGACTGGTTGGATGGCAGGAGGCACAAGCTGGGGAACCCCCAAGGGAAGAAGACTCAGAGCCGGGAGGGGGCGGACGACAATGGGTGGTCCGAGGGAGAAGGAGGAGTAGATTGGGAGGAGGAAGTGTCAGAAGCTGAAGAGGCAACAGGATTTAGTGAGCAGGACGAGCATGGGGCAGAGAGCAGTCCAGAATCTGAGGCAGAAGAGGAATTGGGGGGGGGAGCATGGGACAGAGATTAAGTAGGCTGCTGAAGAAGCCAGAGAGTCCCCCACTCCTACTAGGACCAGCTCCCTGTCCTTCCTGGTCTCCCAGAACATGCAGAGAAATTAAGAGGACAGAGCAATGAGAGACAAGACAACAGAGCCTTAGGCTGCTGGGGGAAAGAAGTGGAAAAGGAACCTTACAGAGTGGTGGGAAGGTGGAGACCTTCAGTCCTCACAACTGCCTCACTGGGGTAAGACATACTGGGAAGAGTTGCTGTGATCACTAGGCCTGTGCTGTTTTGGTTTCTTTGGTGTTTTTTTATTGCTGACCTACTCCTGGCTCTGGTTCCCGACACTCATTTCTGAAGAGAGTTCCGCTTGTTTTTTTCTTTTCTTTTTCAAAGCTGTATCAAACCTCTGAAAAAGTGGCACCACTCAGGTGCTTTGAAAACAAAACAAACTGAGCTCTCTTCCTAGCGCATGGTTGGAAAAGGTGCCAGAGCATTGTAGGCAACCTGCACTTACATGACTGTCACCACACTTTGTTCCTGCCATCACAAGGCCCGGGTCTAACATGTCACCTTCATCTTCATTTCGGTATACATGAGTCCCACGACAGAATATGTTCCTTCCATCTAATGTGATAGTCGTGTCAATTGCAACAGCATTGGACTCCAAAGGCTTGGAAGCTGAACTTTGGCACTGTATCTTGCCACACTTAGCATCTCTGGAAAGTGAAAATAGTGCATGAGAACCTGAGCATTCTGGCTAAATTGTCAGCTTTTCTTCACATTCAAGAAACTATCATTTCCATCCTACAAAATGAGCAAATTTGAGACTCATAACTGACATTCCTTAGCCACAACTAATGGTGTGTTTGCATCAACTTTTCCCTGGATATATCTTGGGATCGCCCTCAAAGGAGTAAATGCTTAGAGTTAGGCTTGGTTGTGAGAAATAATGTTTCTCATTAGAGTTTCTCATGAGGGATCGCCCAAGCCTCCTCCTTAAAAGATTGGTGGCAACCCATCAATAAGCAGTACCTCAGATAGCGGATTTGTTCACAAATGAGCACCTCATACAGTTCATTTCACACAGGAGGTGGGGGGCTTACTCACAAGTCATGCTGCTTTTCTTTTCAGATGCAAACCACACACTCAGAAAAGCCAGCAGAAGGATATTTTGAAAAAGTGTGACCCGAAAGAACGGTTTAAGTTCACATGGCATGAGCATTCACTAAAATATTCAATATAATCAACTGAATATTGCTAACAAAATTCGTAAGAAACCAGAAGTCATCTTCAGCCAGTTACAATAGAAAACTGATTGTTTTTAAGCTTTTAAACTGTAAGGACACCAATCCCACCCAGAATAGTTGAATCTGCTTTCTACCTTAAGTTGCACTTCCTGTATCGGCCATTGGTATCCTTCCCACAGTTCCCATAGGAATCGCCAGCAGCATTAACCCTCTCAAAGCAGATGTCAGGTGCTGGCCTTGCTCCTGCATGGAAGAGATTCATGAAACTGATTTCTGCTGAAGATAGTAGCTTACCCAAATCTGCCAACCACCGACTTTCTACCATGGCAATAGATGTGAGCTCTCTACTATTGTTTTCAGGTGAAAAGAGAAAAACAAACAAACAACAGCAACACTAAGAGACCAAGGCATATGAGATAACAATATCACTCCCCCTGTGGCATAGGCTAGCATAGCATTTCTCAAACTTGGGTCTCCAGCTGTTGTGGAACTACAACTCCCATCATCCCTGACCACTGGTCCTGCTAGCTAGGGATGATAGGAGTTATAGTCCAACAACAGCTGAGGACCCAAGTTTGAGAAACACTGGTGTGACAGCGGATTGCTACAAACAGTGGAAATGTAAGATATGTGTAATGTGCCCCACATGTAGCTTACAAAGCAACATCTCTTGGTATGTGGAATCATGAGAAGTCCATACTCCTTTTAAAGAAAGGTTGTTGTTTTTATTCCGCATGGTTGTGAAGAAAGTTCAAAAAGTTATTTCCCACCATTCAAAATATCATAGGCAAGAAATAGGAAAGTGGGGACCCAGATTATATTGTTTGCTAAAACCATATTTATTTAAAAGGCAATGTCTTCCATAATTTTCAGAGACCAGGAGATTCAATATTTGACAATCTGGATAGAAAATTACTGGTAGAGTAAAAGGAATGGTTTTCCTCATTCCATTTGGTTGGACTGCTACCAGCCACAATAAAGGCATGGACCCAATAGGTTGATCATATTCAACCGGGGACAGGGCTGTGTAGCAGAAGGGATTTTAGCATATGCAATTTCCCTTGAACCTACTGCACTGTGATAGGAGAAGCTGCTCCTGCTAAAATTCATTCTACTCAACTATTAGGAGCACACAAGTCACAGTTGCATCTGGTCACAGTATCTGGTAGCAGACTCAATGGATGTAAAGTCCATTCCTCAATCTATCATTTCCCCTGCTCCCCTGTCCTAATACAGCTCCATCCCTCAAGCTCAGGATATCCACAGGGGAACAATTTGCTCCTTCCCTTCCCTGGACCCCATGCTGCTTGAAAAGCCCCCACCCCACCCCATTTAGTCACATGCCCTTCCTTACCATATCCCCAGAGCTGCAAGCACTGCTGTTCATATGTGAGGCACATTCCGCTGTAGCAATACGCCCTGCCACTCGCACAAGGAGTGCCATCCAGTTGGTAGAAGTTTGCAGGGCAGAACGGGGATTTGCCTGTGCAGTATTCTGGCAGGTCACAAGGTCTGGCTTGTTCCCGGCAAGGAGTCCCCGGTGACATCAACTAAAGAAAGAGGAAAGAATTAAGAGAGTTGCTCCAGGGTAAAACTCAGGTAAGCACACCTGGTGACTTAAGTGAACAGGTTCATCTTTCGGCCTGTTGGTTTCTCACATCTTCTAAAATAAAAAAAATTATTCCTTCAGTAGCACCTTAAAGACCAACTAAGTTTTTATTTTGGTATGAGCTTTCGTGTGCATGCACACTTCTTCAGATACCTTCTAAAATGTTCATGGTTTTATAGAATACCAGTTGGAACAGGTGTGCATTGGTGTACCTATTCCATCAATCCAGCAGTCCCTCAACCTTGTTGGCACACTGTATTGGTCAGCAGCAGCAGTGGCAGGAGGGTGGCTTCTGGGCATTGCCCCACCGTGCTCAGATTCTACACCCTTGTTTGTCCTTAATGACATAGGTTTGATCCCCAACATCTCCATTTTTTAAAAGATCTCACTCAGACAGTAGTGCTGGTAAAGACCACTGAGGAACTTCTGTTACTAGCCAGAGTAGACAGCACCAGGTTAGATGCGAAGGGCAGAGAGCAGCCTATGTCTGTATTCTACACAGTGCCTGGAATATACTGCTGGCACAACATAAAGTTTAAACGCAATGACAGGGTGGAAGAGAAGTATCTGTGCTCACACAAAACACAATGAATTTTGTGTGCAGAACTCTGAAGGACTAACAGCTGCTCCTCACCATCACCAGCGCCACGGCGACAGCTTTAAAGTGCCGTGATTGTCAGCCTTGTTCCGGCTGTAGGCAGCTGACACCATGTAGAGCAGGTGTAGGGAACCTTTGGCATTCCAGATGCTGCTGGATTCCAACTCCCATCATCCTGGCCATTGGCCAATGCTGGCTGTGGCTGATGGGAGTTGTAGTTCAGCAACACCCGGAAGACAAAAGATTCCCTGAAACTGATGGGGAGGATTAAAATGTTGCAGTTGTCTGCAAAAAGATGGAACTTGCTTGGAGAATGACTGGACCTGATAAATTGGCCACAAACAGAGCCAACATGTGCAGTGGTGATGATGATGATGATGATGATGATGATGAGCCGCCCATCTGACTGGGTTGCACCAGGCACCTGATTCTAATGAAAGTCAGCATTTGGAGAGGAGCATGGAAGCAGTTAACATACCAAGACTATTTTAACTACACTTGCCTAGGAAAGCTGAGACGTAAATTGAGACACAGGCATCTGCACCCCACCCGACCCTACCGCTACAGTTTTATCAGTCAGTTGGCTGGCAAAGGAATTCAGCTTTGGGTAGCGTAAAGCAGAACAGAAAGCTATTAAGCGAGATACAAAGCAGTTTAATCCCCCTGGAAAACAGCCTCTGTGTGCCTAAGTACATGTTTTGTCTCCCTAGCATTGAGGCGCCCACGGCACAGAAAAAGAAATATCAATAACTGGTAATAGAATCGAGCAGGGAGGCCCCACACCAGCCAGTTGCCTCCTTTGAAAGACAAGCCATCCACTAGCAGTTGCTAACTCCCATAATCACAAGGCGGCACCAGTATAAGCCAAAACAGCTGGCGGGCTGGGGGCTGGGGCTGAGGAGTAGGGTTTCCCACAAGACGAGAAAATAGGTGGCTCTTTCACAGTCTCGCCTAGGCACACAAACACCTGTAGATTTCTGTCCAGCAGTAACAGAAGGCATTTCAATAAAAATCCAGCCCGACGCTAGCAAAATACACATGAGGCATTCTCAAAAGTGAGCTGTTTGTGCATGTTTAAATGACCAGGTCTCCCTGCAGTGACTGCAGAAGGTGGGGCTTGATCACTTGATTTGCCGTTTCTGTGTTTACTATAAGGAAAGCCACATTCTTCAACCCCTGTGCCCAGTTCACTGTTGAAAGTGCTATGGGTGTGTTCTGCCACTTAAAGTGGAGTACTTTTTATACCTGGGTTTCCTAAAAGAACTGTGAATCTAACATGCAAACCAGCCCCAGACAGAACAAGGTCACAGTCTCCCTCCCTCTCCTTCTCAGTTATTGTCCTTTAAACAGAAAAGCAAACCTTTATTTGTTGTGCTGTACAGAGAGGAAACCAGTAACCCCACCTTGCAGAGGTGACAGCAAGCTCCATGGGCACACTCAGCACCAGGCTTCAGAGAGCAATTAGAGGCATTGCAACAAGGATTATTACATTCCTGAGGGAGAAGGGGAAGAAACAAGACACATGCTGTGTTTACAGGGCAGACAAAAAACCACCAGGGAGCATTGAGCTGCTTTCCAGGGCAGGTTGTAAGGTTGTAACTGCATGTGCAAATGGTCTTTAAACCACACACATAACAAATAATCTGGCGCGAGCTCCAAGCACATTTTCTAACTGTATCACTACCTCCATGATGTGCTTGGGAGCTGCCAGAATTATCGAACTGCAGCAATTCTCACATAAATTTGGATCAAAATGCTATCCTTATTCTCATTGTCATTCATTTATTTCATTGCCGAATCGCTTCCCATGAGATTGTGCATCTAGTCTAGTTTTGTGCTTTTGTCACAAGAAAAATTGTCTTCCAGATGCCACAAGACTCTTGGTTCTTTAGCTGCAAAGGGGATTTGGAATTACAAACAGCGCAGTAATCATTCTATAAGGGTGGGAGGGGGAGAGACGCAGAACTATTCCAGGTTTACAGAGAGGACACAAGGCATAATGTGTTTGTGTTGCTGATATGTCACTGTAACATAATTCAATTTTCTCTACTTATGTTGCAGCCTATGTTTCACTTTTTTAAAGTTGTTGTAACATGGATAAGAGAAAGTCGTGCCAGTGACCCCTTTGATCATGAAATAAGTCCAACGAGAGTTACCTCTTCTTCTCCACAATCACACTCTTCCCCTTCCTCCAGGTAGCCATTTCCGCATCTCTGTCCTCCGTATAAGGTCTTGGTATCTGGCATATTGTAAAGACACATCCCTCCACCAGACTGCAGGTACCTGTCCAGCTCCTTCATATTGCATCTGTTGAATACCCTGGGGAATGGGTGCCTGCAAGCAAGGAGGGCACATTGTTTTGAATGGATTGTGAAGTAATGCATTACAGTGACAGAAGAAAAAAAAATTGTTACTAGAAACCACCAGAGAACAATGCTTCCTTTCCCTATTGGTATATCATTACTGTGTCAAGAGAAAGGCAGGCACAACAGAATTGCCCTTTTTGCATTTAAGCAGGAATTTGATACAGGAATCCTGTACCAAATACTTGGTGGGGGTGGGGGAGTGCTGTTTCGTATTATCACTGCACTTTAAGTGCTAGAACTTTCCTGACCTTTGAGAGAGTGAAAAACATGGTGGGTATATTGATATTTGAGCTCGTCCACTGTTCCACCTGTCTTGTTGCTTTCCCCCAGAAAAACTGGCTCTTTACCGCTGAATCAGAGCAAACGCCAAACAGGTTTTCCGTGGATTGATGTTTGTTCTGATTGAGCGGGAAAGTGGTCAGTCGGTCGTAAATATACTGTAGTTAATGCAACCCAGCTCGTAGCATGTTTTTTAGCAAACAATGAAGAGAGCCACCTCACCCTGTCGCAGCAGCCATGATGCAACCTCCATCTCTAGCGCTGGCCGTACAGCAGCCAGCCGAATCGTGGCTCATGCCAAAGTTATGCCCCATCTCATGGGCCATGGTGGCAGCAACTCCTATGGCATTTTCAGAGTGATCCTGCCCAGGCAAGGAATCAAAGGTGAGAGTCAGTATACCATGCAGCACGTGAACAGAAATATGTATTATCTGGCTCAGGAGATGGGCCTGTCCATCAGAACGCCCAATGGGTGCAAGATGCTCTCCTCTTCCTCAGCTGCGCAACATTCCCGGGAAGAACTGTGAGCATTTTCACCCCTCCCATTCTGAAAATCTGGTGATATCTGCTGTTGGGAGGGAACAGTTAGGAATTGTTACTTTGTTGTTTTTCATTCCTGACTCTGCTCTCTGCTGTGTGCTGTGTGCAGTTTAATATCTTCTGTAGACAAGATGGCTAAGTGAGAGGCTGTAACACTCACAAAGCCAGATCTGTAAATATGCAGTAGTTAATAGAAATAAATGAGGAATGTTTTGAAACCTCTACAAATGCTTCTGCTGTTCACTGCTGATTTGGTGCTCATAAAGCCCAGTTATGAGTCCATGATTCCCGGGTGTATGCTGAAGGTGTTCCAGACGTCCTGCCCAGGCATAGGGGCCTAAGAAGACCTGGACAGATCCTGGCATTTACCCACATATGGTAGCAGGCGGATGGTTGCTGGTAGCAGACTGGTGGTTGCAGATGGCTATTGATGGTTGGATAATTGGATGTTTCTGATCCATTTCCATCTGATGCTGCACATCGGAGTTGAGCTGTGAGCTGAAGCTGTTTTTCAAGCTGCTGTTTGATTTACAGAAAGGTATGTTGCTGGCTGCCAGGAAGACAGCAGAGACGCTTTTCCAGTTTGCCTGTTAATTGTGCTGAGTGGGGAGAGAAGTTGCTGAGAGAGTCAAGAGTATTTGGGGTGCATGAAGGGAAGTGTCTTGCTGTTAACAAAACACAGGCATGGCTTCTGCACATTCTGGCCAGATGTCTCTATCTTTTCCTCTCCTTACACCAGAGACCTATCCTACATGGCAGGTCAAAATGAAAGCACTTTTACAAAGGGAAAAGCTTTACCATATTATAGAAGATGACCCCCCTAATGAGGATGATGATGGATGGCCAGCGTGGCATGAGGCAGACATGAGAGCCAGGGGGACAATTATTCTGAGTGTCCAGGACCAGTTGTTGGTCAACTTGGAGAACCAGCAGACTGCACGGGCTGTTTGGAATAAACTTCGAGATATGCATCTAAGACAAAATGCAGGATCCAGTGTGCTTTTCTTTAAAAAGCTGTGTAGGCTGGAATTGCAGAAAGATGGTGATTTGCCCAGCCATCTAGCCCAATTAAAACGTCTCAGACAGGATCTTGTCCAGCGAGACTTAAATATTTCAGAAGCTGTTTTTGCAATGCTTATCATAAACAGTTTGGATGAATCTTATGATGCTGTAGCTGCTCAATTGTCGTCTTTGCCCAATGACCGTCTAACAGAAGATTATGTGTCTAGCGTGCTCTTGAATGAGTGGGATCGCAGACAGACTGCTAGAGAAAGCAGGGACAAGGCTGTTGGAAATGCCTACAAGCCTTCAACAGGGGAAAGTGAAAGTGTTGCAAAAGCTCTTAAAATGCGCCGC